>NC_142762.1:28975597-29700597 GCF_054948205.1 Urtica dioica subsp. dioica
AAAATCTCGATTAGAGTTTATGGATAGAAAATAATGTAATTAATTTTCTAAAGTTTATTTCCATTAGTTCGGGTTGAAATATTAGGTTTTAATGTTGAAGGATTAAAGAGCAAATCCTGAGAACTTTCTTATTCCTTCTTGGTTAAGTCTCGGCCACTTTCTTCTTCAAGTGGTAAGGATGGGAATAATAAAAGTGCTGATAATCTATAAATGGACATTTGTGAGTGCATAAGACAAGTTCCAAAATGGCAGATTATCACAAATGATACATGTGACACGTATTAGTAGTGGCTACCTCTTTATTTTGGTCATACTTATCCCTTCCTCTTGATGTATCTTCATTCAATTAAATATGCTCTTCGAATCAAAACCCATTCGACCAAGACCACAGAACACACAGGAAAAAAAAATAGCAGTATCACGTGAGAAAGAACAAGAGGAAAATCGGGAAAGAAAAATAGAGAGCGAACGAGAGAGAGAGTCTGAGCGAGAGAGTGAAGGACGGAGAGGAAAAAAAAGAAAGAGATCAAGAGGAACGACGACGAGGACAACCGGCGGTGGCTCGCCGGAGTTGCGCGCGAGGGCCGGCTGGGATATGAGCTTCGCCGGAGTAAATTCAAGGTAATAATCTCGGTTTCCTTCACCCTCAACCTTGGATTTCTGAATTTTGAGGCTCGAATTTTGGGTCCAATTATGAAATCAATATGGGTTGATTTCTAGGGTTTGATTGAGAATTCGGGGATTTTTGGCCTTGGCCGTGATTGGATGTTCTTGAGTTGATTCTGTGTTTGAATTTGTGGTTATGATGAATTGGGTTTGAACTTTGGACGTTTGGTTTTGATTTTTCTTGCTTGGCCGTGAGTTTGTTTGGCCGTTTGACTTTGGTTTTGAAAATTTGGTTATGGGTAAGTGATGATCTAAGAATGATTGTTGTGGAATTCGGGGTCGGAAATATCGGGTTAGGACGGTTTGGAAATTTGTATGACAAGCTAATGTTTTAATCTTCGTTTACGAGTTTATTGTCAAGGGTCTAGGTACGGTATAGGTGGGCAACGTAGAGCCCAAAACAGGGAGTTCGGGACGGCGAGAGCGTGACCAGGAGACGACGGAGCTATCGCGCGAGCGTCGACGAGGCGAGACCGAGACCAGGTGAATAACGACGTTTCGGTTTAGGCTCGGAGACTCGCGAAGTGTTCGTCTAGATTTAACGAGTTATCATTTTTATAATTTGTAATTACGACGTTCAAGTTATTTTGTACAATTATTCTAGATTAAGACGTCTTTATATTTCAATTTTAAGTCGTTCCGAGTGTACGTTAAACGTTTAAGTTGTTTAAGGTTCAAATGTACGTTATCATAGTAAATGAGCTTATTAATTTCGTGAAAGCTCGTTTAAAGTCTTTTTTAGAAAGTAAGACTCGACTTGAGTTAACGTTTGGTATCTCGGTTACTCGAGCGTCGCGATAAGAAATCTGACTATGTTTTCCTTGAGATTCGGAAAAGAAAAGAAACGATCTTTATTTTGTTGGAGTTATTTTCTAATCTCATTTTGGATAAATGAAATCAGTTTTATTCAAGGAAGCACAAGCTCGCTTATTAGAGTTATTTCTCGGTTTTGAGAATTATCGTAGTTTCTCGTTCGAGTTTACACTTTCTCGTATCGTTTGAAGTTTTGTTCTGAGAACTTGGTTTCCTTATAAGTGGATATGTCTTTGAGTTATACGATTATTAAATCGTACGTTTGAGTTTGAGTATTGTGGATTACTCATAGGATTCTGATTCAAGATCGGTTTGATTTACCGTGATAGGACTCAAGACTGAAAGTCGTTTAGAGGGTTCACGGAGTAAGTGAACGTCTGGATTCTCGGTTTTAGTGAACGTTCAGGTTCACAGGACGAGCGAACGTCTCGTGGAAGAGCGACATAGACGCTTACTCTCGAGGTAGGTTATTATAACCCTTCTCTCCTGATTTTATGGTTTGGCCTCAAGTATATATTATTTTCTAAATGAAAATGATTGTGAACGTGCCACGAAACCTAGAATCGTTTTTAAAATGTGGCAGAATCTCAAATCGGGAGATCCGATTGTGAAATTGAAAGGTATTTTCAGTATTATACATATATCCCTTATTTGAAAAATATAGATATAATGTTTTTCTATATTGGCTTGGGATAGCCGGATACTTATATATACGAAGCGGAGAATGCATGCGTATATATGAAAGGGTGTGGAGAGTGCACCATTCTGATCAGAGGACTGCCACGTGTTATGTGGGCAGGCGGTGGCAGGCCACCAGCATAAAAATCGCATTTTGCATTTGCATATCTCATCATTCAATGCACGTTTACTTTTGTCCCGAGGTATACTTGTACGTGTTTGGTGATTTACACGTGACAAGAGTAGTATTATTATTAAGTAAATATTATTTTCGAAAATCTTTTAAAAAAAATCAAACCATTACTATAGCACCTACTGAGCCTCAGGCTCACCCCTATTTCCTCAAATTTTTCTTATAATCAGGATGTGAGAAGGAGAAGGGTTAGAAAGACCTCAGGCTTAAGTGTGGTCGAGAGTTTGAAGGTTTTCGCTGGATAGACTATCAAGTGTCGAAGGTTGGTTTTATTTTTCGCTTTCCTTCTTTATCTTTGGACTTGTAAAGTAAATAATTGAGTATGCACCGTGGGTTAGTTATGTAAAGTTTATTAGTGTTTCATTTTATATTCAATAATCACCCCCACTTTCCCCGGGGCGTGACACATGCTTTAGGTTCTAGAAATAAACAGAAATGACATTCAATGTGAAATTACTAAAATACCCTTGGTTATTAGGGTTTAAGAGAAAAACTAAAATTTTAAAAAACTTTTGTAAAAATTCTAACTATAAAATATAATTTTGAGCACTTTTTGTCAAGGCATCACGGCTAATAACATCCTTTGACTATTTCTTAGAAATAAAATAAGTACTATAAAATCAGACGTAAAACAAATTGTGCCAAACTGGTCTGCACATCATTTTCAAAATAGCTATACCGTATAAATTGCTTATTGAAAATAAGCATAAATTATATATTTGAAAAATAAAACACATAATAATAAACATTGAAAAAACTTTCGAATCAAACAAATAAACAAAAAATGTCATACTTGGAGTTTCGAAATCGGTTTTGAAGTTATGCCAACACTACAAAACTGGTCTGCAAAATGATTAGAGAATAATCGAAAATATTTTGTATTTGATAAAAATATTATTCGATCTAACATTTAAACTAAAAACCTCTAAATCTAACGTTTCAAAAAAGATTCGACGAAAAAGAATTATTGAAGTCACGGTAAGCGTATGAAAATTGATTTTGATTGAATCCAAACAAAAAAACTTCATTTGATGTATAAACTCGTTTGAAAACAAAACCACAAGCAAAATAGAAATTAATTTAAGAAAGAACACGAATTACATATCTAATTTCTCAGATGGTTGTAAAAGAATTAATGTTTAATGCCCATTAAACTGGAGAACAAAAAGAGCCTTTCAGGCGATGTCGATTACAATTTCCTTGGGGTTCAGTGTATCGTGGCTAAAAACTAAGCCGATCTCGATATTCTCACTCATGAAAATATTTATTTATTAAGAAAGTGATAGAGAGGAAAGGGGAGGGAGAGAGAGAGAGAGAGAGGGAGATTGAGAAAATTGAGTGTGATAAAGAAGAAACAAAAATCTAACGCAGCTTAAAATATTTATAGACTTCCAGAATAAATAAATAAAACTAACAGACTCTATTGCTCCGTCTCTTTACGAATATAATCGCATATAATTGTTGGACTGAATTGTATTCCTCTTTCTTTTCGCATGCTTATAAAGAATCTTTCTACATATCACTGCCATATATTAATTCACTTAACCGACTACAGCAACAGTAAGATATCTATACCATTATCATATAATTTGCTTTAATAACTAATTGACGTAGTATACACATAATATATATATATATATATATATATATATATATATATATATAAGTGATCTTTTCTATAGACTCAAAATTTCTTACATTATTTGATATATATTTTAAATATATATGTATATTTGATTTTTTTTAATTAACTCGAGAATAATTAACTCTCTCGTATACAAACACAAAACACACAAAAACATTTACCTAATTTTTTTTTTATATCTATCTTTGAAACTTTTAAATTTCTTACTAATCTATATTTTGGGATTTTACAATATTAAAATATGAATATATCCACATATTTATATGTATACATGTATGATTTTTTATGAATATATTAACAAAAATACAATACATATATTAGGTTTCACTATAAAATTAATTTTTTACCTTTATTTATACTTTTAGCTTCATTTTTTTTTATCAAAGTTATATGAGTTTTTCATATTTTCCGCACTTAGGGAAAATATTTCCTTAAACCCGCTGAATTTGTCTAAAAAGTATTTAGTAATTATTCTAAATTTTTTTGTCTTTATCTTTATTAACTCTTTAATATTATTTAAACTAACCCGCATCAACGCGCGGGTGAAAAAAATAATATTTTCTCTATAATAGCACCGAAAAAATCAAATCTAAAACCGGATAAAGCAATAATGAATGCCCTTCTAAACTCTCAAGTAATTACAGTAGCAAAATAAATAGTTAAAGAGAGGATATAAATAATAAGAACAACCTAATGATTTTATTAAAGATTCTTTGTCAATTATTTTCCACTGACGAAATAGTAAAGCTCTTCCTCGTTTTAGCCATTTCTTTTTCAACTGTTTTTCATGCAGTCCTTTTAAAAAAATGTAGTTTCAAAAAACAATTTTTAAAGCAACTTTAATGGTGAAGCTAATACCACTTTAACTTTACTTGTCACCTATGATTCTCAAATTACATTCATTTAAGCCAGAACTTTTCCTAATGATAAGCTAATACCCTTGTTTGTTTAAGTGGATCCTACATATCAACATCATCCAATAACAATCTAACAAGGTTTCATTGGACCCACAATTTTTTCTAGAGCTAATTTACTCTATAAATAACAATCTAACAAGTTTTCATTGGGCCCACAATTTTTTCTAGAACCAATTTACTCTATAAAGCAAATGACTTAAACGTGAAACAATAATAAAGCTAATTGTTTCAATTTTATGTTATTTACTATCAAATTTTTTTAGACAGCACCTCATTCGTAACTTGCTGCTTAGTTAATTGTATCCATTGTTCAATATCGAACTAGTTATTATCAGATATATGAAGCACAGAACAAGTGATCGCTTACCAACCGGAAGACGTACATTTTCCATATATACTTTAGTGGCTAATTTCTTTCAGTATTTGAAGTGTGTGAAATTAGCTAAATAAATATAGTAGAAGACTAATTTATTTTCAAGATAGTTTCATAAATATTATGATACCAAACTGATTTTCCATGCAACAATCTTTACATGAAAAACTGAAAAAATAATACATATATATATATATATATAATATTATGAATGAAATTATTACTGGATGAAAAATTCTAGCGTAGAATAACAACAGAAAAAATTATTACAAAAACTCTTACAAAGCCAAGGGTTTAACTAAATATAGAAGAAATGATGAATAAGCTGTGTTTGAATCTTTTTCACAAACTTTATTTCCGGAAAAATTATGGAGGTAGAGAAAAGATTGAGTGTGAGAAACAGAAAGGAAAAAAAAAATAAAGGGAGCTCAAAGAGCTTATGTAAATGTGTTTGGGGTTTGAAATATTTTTAATTCATGACCAATCCATCATGAAAGTCTATATTTTGTGACCGATGGTAATAAAAATTTACAATATGTGACCAATTGGTCACAAAAATCTATAATTCGTATCCAATAGGTCATGAAAATCTGTAATTCTTGACCAATCTGTAATGAAAATTTATAATATGTGACCAATCAGTCACAAAAATCTATAATTCGTGACCCGTCGATCACAAAAATCTGTAATTCATGATCCATCGCTAACGAAAATCTATAATTCGTGACCAATTGATCAAATTTTTCAATTTTTGTGACTGTCACGAAAATTAGAGGATTCTTGACTGACTTGACACGAAATCTTGAATTTCGTGACCAATTTTACTAATGGTATTACAATCTTTTGTACATCTCAAGTAATAGTAGATGTGTCAATATCTCCTTTTCGGTTTATTTAGTTAAAGTGGAGTACGCCTTGCAAGATTGCTGTCAATTTCCCTTGTGTAATTGTGTTGGGGTTTATCCTATGTATGCTTATAACCCATATATATTAGATATATGACATTACCCTAGCTAATATAATTTTGTGTAAATAGTAAAGAAAGAAAGTAGGTTATACCCTAGCAAAAGTAGGCTATTTAACGAACAAGCTTTCTTTTTTTCCAATCCGTGCTCTCTTTCTTTTCACACACAATCTAGGGAAATTTGCGTCAATGTCACAAATTCGTCGGTTTTTTGCATTTGTGTCACAAAGTTGTCAAAATTGCATTTGTGTCACGTATTTACATCCGTGTCACATGTGCAAATTTCAAATTACTCTCTCTCATCATTTAATCTTTTTATTAGTTACTCCATGTCTTCTGAATTTTTACAATACCTCATTAAAAATCACTTCATCTTCCCCTAAAACTTTCTAAATTTTTTGCGTGTGACTTATTTGCAATTGGATTGCCAATTTGTGACATAAGATGCAAATACCACAATCTAACTTACACTACAAATTGGAACGATATGGTTATATCGCTTGCGAAAATTGTTTCTGGTAGCAATGTTTTGTACTTTATCCTGAAAATAGCACGTTTTAAATTTTTATTATGAAAAATATAGTTTTTTTAATTTTTTTTATTTAAAGTCACTTTTCTTTATTTTCTTGATGTCTACAATTTCCTAAAAAAAACTTGTTCACTGTTTTCTAATCCATTTAACTTTTTGAATACATTAGAAAATCCATATTTTAGGTATATAAATGATCAAAAATACCCTTAAAAACAACCTCTTTCCCATTCTCTTTTCAGCCTTCTCTAGTTCACTTCCGACCCTCAAACCATGACAAACTTCGAAATAGAATAGCTTTGAACTTGAAAATCATGCCCAAAATTTTGAAATAAATTAAAGCTCTAAGCAAACTTCAAAACAAATATTAATTTAGGTGGGTTAATATTATAATATTAATGAGCGTAAATAAGTGAATAGAAACTGGCTCCCAAACCCAATTTCATTAATTGGGCTTAATAACCCATTAAATATCAAGATTAGACCCTAATGTTTAAAAATATCTAAATATGGACTTTTGTACCGAAAATGGACAAAAATGCCCCTGAGACTATATCAGCTCAGCCTCACTCTCACTCTCACACTCGCTCAAACTCTTTCAAATCCACTCAAATCCTCTCTACTTAAGCGGGTTTCAAAAGAATCATGGGTAAGATTACTAACTTAATCATTTTTACAAAGTTTATGAATGTATATGATAGAATGTAGCATAAAAAATCGATCAGATCTGAAAACAAAGTCCAAAATCTGGGTTTAACTTGTTTGTACGATGGTATACGATGAAATTTAGAAAAAAAATTGGATTCTGTACGATTCTGTACGATGGTGTACGATAGTATACGATGTTGTACGATGCCTCTTTTACAATGTACGATTCTGTACGATGGTATACAATGCTGTACGATGCAGTACGATGTCTATCAGTAAGATGATGTACGATGATGTACGATAGTGTACGATGGTATACGATGTTGTACGATGCAGTACGATGGTGTGCGATATAGAAGCTTATTTTGCATAGTTTTGACTGTTTTTTTTTGCAGTTTTTGTCATGATTAACGGCACTTGGGAGAAGGAAGGACACCAATGGGTTTTCACCAATGCAGAATTTCGTGCATTCGTAATTCCGAAAGAGGTAACATACACGGAGTTAGTAGATTTCTTATACGAGAAGTTCGAGTTAGACAGATTCGCGTTCGACTTAAAACTCGAAGTCCCATACGAAGTCGGTACAATTCCAGTAGGTCCTGCCGTATTGAAGGACAATGGTGATGTTTCGCATTTTATGAAGCACAAATATCGTAATAGATTTCCACTCTGTGTAAGTTTGGTACCGAAACAGATCGAGGTCATTGCACCTATTGCGTATCGAGGACTATGTAAAGGGAAAGATGTGGAAGTTGGAATGGTGTCTCGCAATGAACCGAAGAAGAAACGGAATACTCTTGTTATCGAGGATCGACAAAAAGATCCTATAATTGAAAACAAAGACGGTGGCTGTGACGATGACTTGTTTAACGAGTACAAGGGTGCCGGAAACGGTGACGAAGTATACAGGCGTGATAGAGATTGTAATCACAACAGTGACGAATATGATGGACACAATGGTGATGAATACGAAGATGGCGAAGGTGATGAAAACGAAGGTGGCGAAGGTGATGAAAACGAAGGTTGCGATGGTGATGAAGAGAATAGTGATGGATATGACGGAGATAACAATGGTAGAGGTGAAGAATTTGAAGAATTTGCCAATCCCGAAGAATATGAAGAATTTGTGGAAACGTTTACGGTACCAACGGGTCATTGTGAACCATCGGGTCAATGTCAGCGTGAGCCTCCGATGATCGGATCACCTATCGTTCCTTATTCATGGAAAGCACCTGAGTTCAGCGCCGATGATGTTGTGAAGGAAAACCCGAGTCATTATCCAAGTCATTCTTCTACAGGTAATTTAAGTGGATTCAAATGAGATTCAAGTATAATATGAAACCACATATTGTTTAACTAACCTTTGAAAGTAACAGGTAGCTCAGAAGAAATATATATTGGGCAGCAATTTGAAAACAAGCATGAACTGAAGAAACATATCCACTTGTACGCGTTGAAACATAATTTCGAATTTAGAGTGAAATCTTCTTCGAAAAAGAGATGGTATGTTCTATGCAAAAACGAGAGATGCACATGGAGGTTGAGGGGTGTCGTGCAGTGGTCTGAGATGTGGGAGATTACGTCGTACGAGGGTAAACACTCATGTGGGCGTGTTGTTCGAACAGAGGGCCATCGAGGAGCGGCACCATGGGTCATCGGTCACGTATTTAAAGACAAGTACTCAATTAACTCTATGGCGGAGTATTCGGCGCATAACGTCAGGGAAGAAGTGAAGACAAGATGGGGTGTGAACGTATCGTATTTGAAAGCTTGGAGATCCAGGGAGAAAGCTATTGGGTACGTGCGGGGTACGCCGGAACAATCGTACCAGAAGTTACCGTCTTGGCTGTACATGTTGAAGCAAAAGAATCCTGGGACGTTAACAGACTTTGTGCGAGATGGTGATAAATTCAAGTATGCTTTCTTTTCCATTGGGGCGTGTCGTAGAGGCTTCAAAGCATGTCGGCCAGTCATAGCATTGGACGGTGCATTTCTGAAGACAAAATACGGGGGACAGTTGCTTTGCGCAATTGCAATGGATGCGAATTCACAATTATATCCACTTGCATTCGGAGTTGTAGATAGCGAGTGTCATGCTTCTTGGATTTGGTTTTTGAGAATATTGCGAGAAGCTATCGGTGAAGACGTACCTAATTTGGCGTTCATATCCGATCGCCACGTTAGCATCATACATGGTGTCGAGGTTGTGTTTCCTGGTATCCCTCACGGAGCATGTTACCATCATTTACAACTGAATGTCCAACACAAGTTCAAGACAGACCATTGTCGCTTTGAACTTTACGATGCGGCTTACGCCTTCAGTAAAACAGCATTCGAAGCTAATTTTAGACAGTTGAGACGTAAGGATGTCGAGATGGCAAAGTATCTTGAAGAAGTTGGTGTCGATCGGTGGGCCAGAGCTTTCTTTCCTGGAAAACGGTAAGAGTCTAGAACTTCTTTTGTACTGAATTTTTTATGTCGTTGATTATATAAATCAAGTATGTTTTATATAGGTACGACCTAATGACGAGCAACAACGCAGAAAGCTTCAACAACAAAACAAGGAATGCGAGGACGTTTCCCATTACGACGTTGCTCGAGTTTATTCGATTCACACTCCAAACTTGGTTTTTTGAACGAGAAGAGATAGCGAACAAGTTGAACACAAAATTGACACCAACGTGGCAAAATGATCTCGCACAGCTAAATAATAAGGCACAGTTCGTCAATGCGTACGGACTTGGTCTATATGAATGTCATGTCAAAGACGTAAGAGGTGATTTCGATGTAGACCTTATGGCGAAGACGTGCACTTGCGGACTACCACAACAATTGAATATCCCGTGCGAGCATTCTATCGCAACAGCCCAACATCGAAGCGTGGACGTGTACTCGTTATGCAGTGACTTTTATTTGAAGGAGACGTGGATTGAGATGTACAAGGAAGCCATATATCCGGTTGGCAATGAAGATCAATGGGATGTCCCGGATGAGATAAAAAGCATGAAAGTTTCGGAACCCGTTGAAAAGAAGCAAGCCGGTCGACCGAAGAAAAGTAAACAAGGAAGAAGAAGAATTAATCGATACCCATCTCAAGGCGAAAAGATTGTCGTGCAGCGAAAATGCGGGAAATGTGGTGGTAGGGGACATAACAGAAAAACATGCACTTGGAGGGATTAAAACTTTAGACTTTGTGTGTTATTTTTATTTTTAAGTTTAAAACTTTAACGTTTATTTGAGTCACCTTTTTATCTTGTTTAATGGAGTGTCATCCGTCTCATGGACCTTTTTATACGGGACAATTAGGCTAGTAGCTCAATAGACCACTATCCTTTTAAAAATTGGCAAAGTTTCATTTTATTAAAAAAATAGCTCACCAGTTCGAAGTAACTGAATTTAACTATTTTAGTTAATTTAATTTAATTCAGCTTAGTGAGCTATTTTTCTTTTTTAATAAAAGGAAACTTTTGCTAGAATCTAAAAAAAAAACTAGAATATTGATTATTTGTAACAAACTATCCTAATCTAGAATGAACAAGTTAGTTACACACTATCCTAATCCTACATGAAGCTATGATGGAAAAGCAAGCTTGTCAGTGGCGTCAAGATGCAACTTTAGTTCTTTATAAATGTCTCGAGTTCTAAGGTACAATAAAAAACACAATAGTCAACAAACCATCTCGATAATATGTTTATAAGGTACTATTACATAGAAAACCAAAAAGATAAAAAATAAACATCCAAAAATACAAAATCACGGGATAAGGTGGTTGTAGAATAAGTCCACGCACCATTTCTTCCTGAACGTTCTCATATTCTCACTTTGAAGAGTGTCAAATGATTCGTTCAGTACTACGTGCTTGACATACTTCAATGCGAACATCCCGCAATCACCGCTACAACACAAGAATAAGTAAAAGAAATTGTCACAAATAGTTGAAACATAACTTGAAAAAAAGAACAAACTTCTAAAATAACTTGTCAATTAAAACTTGTAAAAAAAAAAAAAAAAAACTTCTAAAATAACTTGTCAATAAAAACATGATTGTTTAGAGAAAGTTGTCAAAAAAAAGTTCAAATAACTAGTAAAATAACTTGTCAATTAAAACTTGTAAAAAAAAAAACTTCTAAAATAACTTGTCAATAAAAACATGATTGTTTAGAGAAAGTTGTCAAAAAAAAGTTCAAATAACTAGTAAAATAACTTGTCAATTAAAACTTGTAAAAAAAAAAAAAAAAACTTCTAAACTAACTTGTCAATAAAAACATGATTGTTTAGAGAAAGTTGTCAAAAAAAAGTTCAAATAACTAGTAAAATAACTTGTCAATTAAAACTTGTAAAAAAAAAAAAAAAACTTCTAAAATAACTTGTCAATAAAAACATGATTGTTTAGAGAAAGTTGTCAAAAAAAAGTTCAAATAACTAGTAAAATAACTTGTCAATAAAAAGATAATTGTTTACCTGTAAGCACATTGTGGGACCTTGTCATCGACGATCCACGTCGGCACAGTGAACTTAATTTCACCATGTTCACTTTCCCGGTAAGAGTGGGGATGGTTCTTGAAGAAACCACCTATGGCCACAACCCTAGCAAATGCTCGACTCCAAGTCTGAATAATAAACATTTTAACAATGTTAAGTAACCCTTATAATTTAATTAATTGTTGCTCTAAGGTAATAATTGTGAATAACATAACATTTTACGTACCTCCATCAGCTCAGTGAAGTCCTTTTGATGTCTCGACGACTGCATGAGATCCTTTTGGCAGTCGAAGACGGTAATGGTCCAGGCCTCGATGTCGATCCGAAATGTGAACCAATGAAGGTTCTGGAAGTTCACGACGAACAGGATCTCTCGAGCACCATCCCAAGGCAAAATATCGGCGTCCCTATACCCAGTCATCGGGCTAATAGTTGCCCTCATGTCCCAGTCCACGGGTTCGGGCTCTGCTCCCAGTTCGATGGCCTTGTTGATGTTCGCTTCTTCCGTTCTGAATCGGCCGTACACGTGCTGGACTCACCGACAATCCATGATTCGGACGTCTTGCCGATAACCGTCGAGAGCTCGTTGGCGAGCCCGAACCATGTGAATCATAGCATCAATATGCTGAGACATTACAAACATATAGCGTTATTTTAAATTGATTGGAAAAAGTGAAATTATATAATAACGTACCGAATCATGTAGCCATTTGGTTTCTGTCAATATCGTGTCGAAGAAAATCGTGTCTGCGTCGCACGTCTTCAGTCGAACAGACTCCATGAATTTGCCGTCCCACTTTTTTATCCGCAACCACTTAACGAAATTATCAAACTCTTTTTGCTTCGCGTCCTTCAACGGCTTGAACTTGGGGATCGGCTTTTCCAAATACTTGGGCCTCGTCGGATCAGTGAATTCGGACCAACGCGACGTCTTCTGTCGCACTTGCCGATCTGGACGTGCCGGAGTAAGCTGTGCCTTCTGTCTTTTCCTTAGAGGAGTTGTGAGCGGGCGTAGCTTATCCGAAATGTCTTCTCTACGAGGACTCGACGAAGACGTCGACAACCTGGGAGAAGTCACCGGCCTGATCTCCGATCGCTTCGTCGACTCGCGATGCGTTGAAGATGGCTTCTTCGACTTCTTCGATGACTCGCGATGCGTAGAAGACGGCTCTGACTTCTTCGATGACTCGCGATGCGTAGAAGACGGCTCTGCCTCATGCGATGGAGACGCCGGCTTTTGACTAGCCGCCGGAGGAGGAGGAGGAGGAGGAGGAGGAGGAGGGGTCCGGCGTTTACGACCATCATCTTGGGTCGTGGGAATTTCACCCCCAGGCAAGCCCGTTGCGTCCTCGAACAAAATGTTCAGCCTCCTCCACATAGAAAGCTGAAAGTCAAAGTAATAAAATATGTCACAAAATTTAAACTTGTCAAAAAAATTTAAACTCAACTCTAAAATTTAAACTCAACTCTAAATTTTAAACTTAACTCTAAAACGTTAAATTATATTTAAACTTAACTCTAAAACGTTAAATTATATTTAAACGTAACTCTAAAACGTTAAATTAAATTTAAACTCAACTTTAAAACGTTAAATTAAATTTAAACTCTACTTTAAAACGTTAAATTATATTTAAACTTAACTCTAAAACGTTAAATTAAATTTAAACTCAACTTTAAAACGTTAAATTAAATTTAAACTCTAACCTGTCTAACACTCATGCGCTCAACTCTACGGCCGGTCGTGGCAAGAGAACGTAAGACTATCCCTTGTGACTGAATCATTCGTTTTTGGGATGCTAGCAGTTGTTCTTGAGATGCTCGCAGTTGTTCTTGGGAAGCTCGCATTTCTCCCCACATTTTCCCGTGTTATGACAAAGGCCTCGGGAATGTCGGCGCGAGAGGTCGCTGTAGGCCTCGATCCCATTGCGGGAGTGGTCGGACTAGCAAGACGAACACGTGGAGTGTCTGACACGTGTTCGTCGTCGGAGTCTCCGACGATGGCATCTTCTGCAACAGTCGCGACTCGATCTATTTCTTCTTCGATGTCTCGCGGCTCTGTCGCATCTTCGCCCTCGACGTCTATGGGATACAGACATTTGCTCGTCTGTGTCTCGAGGAGAGTGAACATTTCTTTCTCTGGTGCCCTTGGTCTCAGCATTTGAAGAACACCCACCTACAATACATTAATAAACGTTACCAATATTCCAAAATAATGTAAAATACATTAATAAACGATAAATAATAAAAAGTTACCGTTTTTTTATTCAAGACTGCCTCGATGTCTTTGCCCATTATGAGCACATTACTAGATCACGAGTGCATCCGGGGCACACGAATCCCCTGGTTCGACCCGAACCTCATCCCGATCTCTGGGATAGCCTCGTACGCCCAGTAATGAAGGGTATGGAGATTACCCGTCAATGTGTACTTGGCCTCTTTCTGTGCCACATCTGGCTTGTCCTTCAACTTCTTTTGCAGCGTTTCGTGATAACGCCGTAGGTTCACCGACAAGCTGGAATACGTCTCTGCCCAACTCAAATTTCCCCAAGGCATCTTGAAGAAGAAGGGGAGGTCTTGAACGATGTATAGAAATTTCTGCCACCTTTCTTCGATGGCTTTGTTGGCCGGCTGCCCCAGAAGATACCCGTAGACGAATACGAGCAGCCCGAGCTTGAACACAGCGTCAGGGCTTCGACATATGGTGAACGCGTTGATCAACGCGCTCAACTTGCTTCCGGCAACGCCGTTCAAGTGATCCGTGATCAATCCATCGTTCTTTCGCTCGTCTTGTTCGGCTTTGGTCGGACCGTCTTCATAAGTCATCCCCGAGACGAGTGCGTACTCGAGGCGTCCAAATCGTACCCGTTTGCCTCCGATACCAAAATGTATCTCGCCGCGTACCATCGCCTCGATCTTCTTCTGAAGGAGAGTATGTACGAGCACCGGTGAGAAACCAAGCTCGCTCTCCGTAAAAAATTAATCGAACGGAGTCCCGAGGATTCGTTCTTTTATCCCGAGCTCATCGAATCTACTCCGTACAAGCTTCAAGATCCCCGTCCCACCGTACGTGATACGCCCCGGGAATGAGACGTTGTACATGTAGTTCAAATTGTCCTAAAAAAACAACAAAATTAGGTCAGAAATTAAAAACATCGTACAGCATCGTACAGTATCGTATATCATCGTAAAACAAGAAATTAAATTTTTTAAAAACATCATCGTATAGCATCGTATAGCATCGTAAGACAAAAATTTATTTTTTTAAAAAACCATCGTATAGCATCGTATATCATCGTACAGAATCGTAAAACAAAATAATTAATTTTTTTTAAAAACCATCGTACAGAATCGTACAGCATCGTACGACACTTTTTTTTAAAAAAACATAAACCCATCGTACACCATCGTATCGCATCGTACAGACCTATGCATTTCATCGTACGACATCGTACAGCATCGTACGACATCATACGATGCATGAATATCATCGTACACTGCCCCCAATTTTTAACTCTAACTTTCTAAATCCGATCAAAAACAGCTCAAATAACCACAAATCAGATAAATCCTAAGTCCTAATACCTATTCTGACTATTTTTTATGAGATTTAACAAGAAATTAGTTGAAAAACTCACCTTTTTCGACGTTTTGAGATGTCGGGATTTCTGAGCATCACCGCCGCCGGATCTCGAAGAATTTCCATCGTACGCCATCGTTATCTATCGTACCGACTCGTACAAGATCGTCTGCCGTCGTACCGACTCGTACACAATCGTAGAGTTTTTTTTAGTGAGCGAGAGAGAGATGAGTTGTTTTCGGGGGGAATGAGACTGAGTTGAGATTCAAATAGGTTATAAGGGCATTTTTGTCCGATTATGGTACAAAAGTCCATTTTGGGATATTTTTCAATATTAGGGTCTAAATGAGATATTTAATGGGTTTTTAAGCCCACTTAATGAAATTTCTCATTACAATTATAACCTCTCATAAACCGTTAATTTAGGTCAAAGGTTAATTGTTTACCGAATTAATTTCGGCTTAATTAACTGGAATTAACTCACTTCACTCACTCCGTCCCACCAATTAGTTTACTAACTAATCCAGCAAAATGAGAGTCCAACAAGAATTAGGAGACCAAAGAAACGACCCTTTGTCAGTCTCTCTACTCCACACCGTCGTGGACCCAGCGAAGCACAGCGATCTGATCGGACGGACGTGGGCAGAGTCGAAGAAGCTATGGCGGATAGCCGGGCCGTCGATATTCAGCCGCCTGGCCATGTTCTCGGTGACCACCATCACCCAGTCCTTCGCCGGCCACCTCAGCGACACCGACCTCGCCGCCATCTCCATCGTCACCACCGTCCTCATCGGCGTCACCTTCGGATTCCTGGTACCCACCCACATAACTCTCCCCCTCTCATTCCTTTCCCTTTCTTTTCTTCTTCTTAAAAGTCAAACGATGGGCGATTCGTAGCTAGGAATGGCCAGCGCGCTCGAGACTCTGTGCGGGCAAGCCTACGGGGCGAAGCGGTACGCCCTGATGGGGGTCCACGCGCAGCGCTCGTGCGTGGTGCTCACCTTCTGCGCGGTGTTGCTGCTTCCGATGTTCGCTTTCGCGGCGCCGATAGCGAGGCTGGCCGGGCAGAGCGCCGAGGTGGCGGCGCGGACCGGCACGGCGGCGCTGTGGCTGGTCCCGTTCCACCTCAGTCTCCCATTCCAGTTCTCGCTCCAGCGATTCCTGCAGAGCCAGGTCAAGGCCGGTGCCGTGGCCGTGATCTCCGGGCTGGTTTTGCTCGTCCACGTCATCGTGAGCTGGCTCTTCGTGTACCGCCTCCGCGTCGGGATCGTCGGAGCAGCCCTCACCATTGATTTCGCCTGGTGGCTTTCGGCTCTCGGGATGTTCGCCTACGTGGCACTTGGCGGGTGCCCCGACACTTGGACCGGTTTTTCGACCGAGGCTTTCTCTGATCTCTGGGACTTCTTCAAGCTCTCTCTGGCTTCTGGGGTCATGCTCTCGTATGTCTTCTTGGATATATGAGTACGGATGTTTTAAATTTTAGTTAGCTTTATGGACAAGTATGTGTTATGTTAGGTTGGAGAACTTCTATTACAGAATGTTGATCATTGTGTCTGGGTTCTTCCAAAATCCCCATGTTGCAGTTGATGCTCTTTCAATCTGGTTAGTTTCAACTTTCAAACTCGTTTTATTTTTATCTTTCTTTTAATTATCGTCTTTCCCACCAATTCAATCATTAATTTTTCTCGTCTGTTCTTGTGTGTGTGTGTGTGTGTGTAGCATTTCAATCTACGGTTGGGAATCAATGATTCCTCTAGGATTTTTGGGCTCAACTGGGTATGTATGTCACATCAGTTATTAATATCACCTGCAAGAACATATCATGATATTTATTGTCTTAAGAATTGTGAATTCAATGGTGACACAACGAAGCGCGAAGCGTGTTCAACCACTAACGCGATCGTAGTCTCGTCGATGATGGTGTAGGGTACGTGTGGCAAACGAGCTCGGCGCAGGCAAAGCTAAAGCTGCCAAATTTGCGACCACAGTTTCGATTCTCACCTCTTTATTCGCGGGGCTACTGTTCGCCTCGATAATCATACTCTTCCACGAAAAGCTCTCCCTCATCTTCACATCCAGCCTTCCTGTCGTCAAGATGGTCAATGATTTCTCAGTCATGTTGTCGTTGACCATTCTCATGAATTCCGTCGCGCCAGTTCTCGCAGGTTTAAGATGAACTAGCATTTTCCACGAGCATATAAGAATTCATTTTATTCGCGCTCTAACAAGCATTCATTTCAGGTGTCGCCGTGGGGTCGGGTTGGCAAGCGACCGCGGCTTTTGTGAACATGGGAAGTTACTATGTTGTCGGATTGCCTCTCGGGCTCTTCTTTGGCTCATTTCTTTCTTTTGGTATCAAGGTAAGTATTGTACCCAACAATTTCTAGTCATCTTCAGTAAGTATGTTAAAGTTTGGCCGAGTCCAGTTCATTGGTGTATTTGACATGTGATAACATGTTGGCAGGGAATATGGGCAGGTATGATTAGTGGAACAATAATTCAAACTTTGGCTTTAACATTCATAACTGTGAGATACAAATGGGAAAAAGCGGTAAGAACAGTATAAATGTCTGAATGAGTACTCTTACTGTACCCAATTTATATTGTTTCTGATGTTAGAAATGCCCACAATCTTTTTCGGTGTTCGATTCATTTTGCAGGTGGAAAAGGTTCAAATGAGTTTAACCAATCAGGGGCCGATTCACATCCGGTGATGATATGCGCTATATATTACCAGTCAATACCACAAACAGTTTTTTTTCCCTCTCAATGCAGTTGATAGTTGAGTTATTCGTCATTCAATCTTCTACATCTCTTCTGTTGATGAATAACAGAGTTTCTGATTTAGAAATTTATGTGGCATTGTTCTGCGTAAAGAAGGGACTTGGATGTGGATATTTCCTTCCTTGGTTGTACCCATAATTCGACTCACAGAACTATCCACACATGAAAAGCTGAATCATTTACACACCATCCCATAGACTCTCATTTACGCTCCCACGAGTAATTCGCTACACGCTTGCCTTATTTACTCGGGTATTTGGCGACATTGATGCCTAAACAAGGAGGAAGAACCCGAGGACCGATTCCTTAACGCACCATGTTATTGCGACCCCGAGCCTTGTGCTCGAGTGTTTGTTCTTAGGTACTGAGTACTAATAAGACTCAGCAAATTCCATGACTATCTTGGTTCCGCACCTACATCCCACACACTCACATTCGGGCCATCAAAGCAACACCTACGCGCACATGTCACTGAAGTTTCCTCACATTGTGATGCTAGGCAGGGTTTCTTTTGGGCCTGTTTGGTAACATTTTTGTATTTTGTTTTTAAAAATACAAATTATGTTTTGTTTTGTTTTCTAATTCTTAAAGAATAAAAACATGTTTGGTAGTCATGTTTTTGTTTTTTATTTTTAAAAATAAAAAATAAAAACATGTTTGGTAATCATTTTTCCGATGCTCCGGGAAAGACAGCCGCCGAGATCGTTGTTCGCCAGGACGAGCACGGAGACCGGCGAGTTTCTGAGATTCGCCGGAATTCCGAGGCGGAACCGGTTGTCGTTCAGGAAGATCGCGTCCATCGGGCGGTCGAAGAGCTTCGGAGGCACCGGACCTTCGAACTCGTTGAATCAGAGGTCGAGGAACTTCAGACGAGGGAGGAACAGCACCGGCGACGGAAATCCGCCGGCGAATCGGTTGTTCGAGAGATCCAGCTCGTGGAGGAGCTTCAGTCGCCGGAAAGACTTCGGAACGACGCCGCAGAAGCGGTTCGAGTTGACATGGAAGAGAGAGAGGTCGGTGAGGAGGCCGAGCTCCGACGGGAGGTAGCCGGCGATGTCGCCGTGGTTCAGATCGATTCCGGCGACCACTCGGAGTTTAGGGTTCCACGGCGATGGAGCGCAGAAGACTCCGGTGTAGGAACAGACCGAAGGACCGGTCCACGTGGCGGTGAAGTTCTGCGGATCGGCGACCAAGGTTTATTTTTGTTTTCGTTTAAGAAAATAAAGAGACGATCGAGAGTTTTTGTTTTTAAAAATTTTGAAAACAAGTTTTTTTTATTCTCCAGTTTTTGTTTTATTCTCCCCCTTATTTTTTAAAACAAAAAACAAAAATGACTTTATCAAACACGTTTTTTTGCCTAACGGTCACTTTTTTATTTTTAAAAACAAAAAATAAAAACGTTACCAAACAGCCCCTTAGTTACTTGTTCTTTGGAAACTGGTTACAAACCGAGTTTAGGTCAAAATTACAAATTAAGACAAGGAATGTGACAAAAATAACAAAGCGAATAATAATAATAATACGAACGGTTTTTTTTAGCTATATAGCTATTTGATTTATAGTGTTTTGTACAATAGCCACTCTTTTGTAAATTTTATGTAAATAGTCATCTCAACTTATTTACGACCCTAAAAAATAAAAAACAAAAACCTAAAGTAGGTGAGAATGTTTTTGGGTATTTTTGTCTTTTTGAGTGCCGTAAATAAGTTGAGATGGCTATTTACAAAAAAATTTACAAAAAGTTGGCTATCTTACAATTCTTAGACTTTCGGTAGTTTTTTTACTTTTTTTTTTTTTTTTGTAATAAAAAAAGGGACATTTCCTAAAAAAGGGACATTTCCTTAACTAGGACTAAATTAAGGGACATTTCCATTTTCCTATTTTTTTTAAAAATTTACCAAACTAGGACTAATAAAAAAAAAAATCGTTTTTTCGATGGGATGAGCGGAAAAATAGAAAGAAAGAAAAAATAAGAGATTTTATTGGGAAAGATTGTAGGTTGGTAATTAGTATGATGATATAATAGGTAAGATTTTTGTGTATCTCTCATTTGACTTTTGTTTGACCGGTCCTAGTTTGGTAAATTTTTGAAAAAAATAGGAAAATAGAAATTTGCCTTAATTTAGTCATACTTTTGGCAATTTTCCTAAAAAATTAGCAAAATTTCGGAAATGGATCGTTCTCGTTTGAATTTGACTATGACAATAATCACAACTAAAATCCTGGATACTTCAATATTTCGTTTTCAAAAGAGAATTAGTTTGTTGTATTGTCTAAAAGACTCGTTTGAATAACAAGGTGAAGTATCATTTTCAAGCGCACGAATCGTATGGAGCTTTAACATTTTATACATTTGTTGTCTTTGCTTGACTTTTATAAAATGCTATTTTAATCGCAGGGGCGGTTGGTTTTTGTTTGATAAGAATATGTACTAGTTTTATTAAGTTAAATTCATGCGTGTTTGCTTGCAAGGCAAATTGACTTGATCAAGATTCATTAGCACATTAGCTTTAATCAAACAAGAAGGATTATGGAAGGCATATTACTCAAGATTCTTTAGCAAATTAGCTTTAATCAAGATCAAGGCAAATTATTTTTTTGGAATTAAATGTGATCATTCTCAGCCTAGAACAACTTCTTCAGTACGATGAACGAAACATTCAAAACCGAATTACATATAAAAGGATTAGTTGGAACCTAAGCGCTTCCCTGCTTCCCAGAGATTTTAGCCGACTTATATTCTTTCATTCTACTCTCTTTTCATATACCTCCTTTGGAACGTTTATGACAAAATTCGTGATCAAATATGTATGGAGTTTTTTTTCAAAAGAATGTAACCAGTCGGATGATTTAGTTTCCAGCCATAAAGTGAATATTTTCACCAAAGAAAAGTGTATCATGATTTTTTTTACTATGGAATATTAATGATATTAGTCTTAGTTCAACTCATAAAGTCTATATGTTACTTTTATAAAGGGGCAAAACGGATATGAAGGAAAATGAGAAGATCACTATAGAGTACCGCGTATCTCATTAGCAATTGCAAATAATATTCAATCCTTTTGTGTTCCATAACGAATAGTTGTAAATTGTAATAATAACAAAAGAGATATTTCATAAAATGGACCTCAAATAGGCCAAATATTAAAATTAGATCTCTTACTTTCAAAATATTTAAAACTAATTTTTTTTACCAATAAATGGACAAAAGTATCCTTTTAGCATTTTTATCATTTGTATTTCGTTGTATACCATCCTACACCATTGTAATTCAAAAAATTAAAATTGAAAATCTCAGTCTTTGAATGTCATCGTACTCAGTCGTATACCATCGTACATTGTATGAATCACATAGTACATTATCGTATTTCCTCCAAATTCAAAACCTAACTTTACCGAATTCAATCAAAATAATTTCAAATCATTTATAAGCAATGAAACACAAAACAAACAAGAAATTCATACTTTTTCGGAATTTTACGGGAGACGAGGTCAAATTTACATGAGAACGTCAAATCCACGTCAAATCCGTCAAAAAGCTTCATCAAAACTAATGATTATTTGGTCAAAGAGTTTTTTTGTCCAATTTTTTATAAACTAATGATTAAGCCCACTTTATAAAATTTCTCAAACAAAAACACTCCATGCTGTGTGGTGATAAAAACCAGCTTAATAACAATTTATCATCGATAGTTAAAACCTTAATTACCCTACTACTCATCACCTGTACATTATCAAACAGTACTAAGTACCAATTGTCCCGGCTCAACAAACGGGTTATTAAAAAAAGTAATCCAGTTTCCCTGATAATTAACATTCTTATCATAACCAAGTAACAAGGTTTTCTTCTCAATCATTTCAACGGCCTTGACCTTCATACCACCAATCGAGCCCCAAAAGTCATCGTCCCATCTCTTTCCACGAAATACCAAAACCAGTCTCTCCTTGCAGTCCTCCAATCTCTTAAAAATACCGAGAAACCGAGTCGACTCGTCGCAACTCATCCACTTACTTCCCAACTCCTTGCCTCGATCCAAGATCACTCGCTGAACAAGCTTATATTCCTCGCCGACGAGCCTCAAAACCTCGTACAACAACCCATTCCTCCGAACCTCTACAAGGGACTCCGGCAAAGACTCCACCGGGGCTTCGCTTGCTCTCTCGGCATAGTCAACGAGCACATCGAGCTCTGATAAGAGCTCCGACGAAAAAGAGACCTCGCCGTGATGCCATACAGACCGCGAGACCGCGAGGCTGAGCTCGACCACACTCGCGTACCACCGGACCCAGGCAGAGAGCCCGGAGCGGTCATGGAAGGCGGAGAGGCGGTGGAAGTTGAGGCAATCGGCGGCGGAGGATATGAGTTGGCGGCGGAGCGAGGCCGAACCAGAACCATGGGAGAGGGCTGAGTGGGCCACCACGAGGCACTTGAGAGCCACGGCGGAGCTTCCGGTGCCCCGGAGCCGGGCCGCGAGGGCGTCGGCGCACTCGCCGCCGCGCTCCAGGACGGCGGCAACTCGGTGCTCCGGCGGGGGAGACGAGACGCCGTGCGGGGTCGCGCGTATCACTGCCGAGCGCGCCGGCGAGAAGAGAGCCCCAGCTTTCGCGAGGGAGGCTTTGTCTTTGAGGATTCCGATTATTATGCTTTTTTGTTTCCTCCGTCGACTAAATCCCATGTTTTTTTTAATAATGAATTGTCGGCGTTATGGGCTTTGAGTTTCTGAACCGTATATTTATATATATATAGTGATACACGGTTTTCGCTTATATTATTTAGGAAACTTTCTTAGTTAATTATTACATTAATACCAGTTGATGTCTTTTCTATTTTCATTTTCATTTTCATTTTTTATTATATGTTGTCTTGTTCAGGTTCAATGGATGCGTCGAAATTGGGAGGATTTTGCAAATGGGAGAACAATTCAACTCGTGGGCGTGGTGGAATTTAAGCTACGCGTTTTATTAAAGGGGAATTGACAATAATAATACTGGCTATGTTTGGTTCAGCTTATTAAGCTTGATTTTAGTTTTTTCTAAAAGTTATAAATCATATTTAACTGTTTGGTAAAATTGATTTTTCTAAAAACTAAAAGGTGTTTTTGAATATTTTAACGAAAAAACCAAAATCTACAATTTCTAGCTTTTATACGTAGCTTTAGTTTTTGGTTTGTAATTTCTCTCTCTTAACTTTTTTTTTTCTCTTACACTAACTTTTAATTCTAATTATCTTTATATGCTTTTATCAAATAATTTTTTTGACGTCACCAAAATTTATAATTTATTTTTTACATTCTATAGACACCCATTTTGATATATTTTTTATATAACAAAATATATCTTATTATTATTATTGATTACATTTTATATAAATAATTATCACTTATAAATATTAATATATATTTTACCAAACACTAAATCAGCTTTTGTTAACAGCTACAACTATTTGACAATAGTTTACCAAACACTCATCTGTTTTTTAAAATAACAGTTTTTTCGTACAGCTATTTTAAAATCACTTTTTAAAAAAGCAAAGCTATGCCAAACACAGCCACTATCTCAATGTCACTTACCAAATTTAGCCCAAAACCAAAAAATTGACACATGTAGTACCTAGACCATTATGTAAAGACTATTATACCCTCATAATTCTTTTAAACGTATGCAAACTCATCTTCCTGGTTATTCTCCATCTTTTTCCAAAAAAAAAAAAAAAACCTCTCATCCTCTCTCTCTCTCACGATCCCCCATTGTTTCTCGCTCAAAAAAATCGCGCACGACCTATCCCTCTATTCTCACTCGATCTCAGACTCTCTCTCGCACGTTCTCTTCTAGTTCGCACCTCTTTGTTTCTCACTAAAAAAAATCAGCCGCGACCACCTATCGCCCATTCTCTCTCGCACGTTCTCTTTCTTTCTCGTTCAAATAACTCGGCCGATCTCTTTGTTGGAATCTTGAAGTTTTCGCAATAAATCGGTGAAGGAGAAGAAGGATTCCCATCTCCTCCAAGTCAGCCATGTTCACTTGTAAGTCCCTTTTCCCATCCCCGTACACCAACTGTTTGTCGAAACGCCCCTGAGAAATATTTCTCTGTTTCTCGGTGCAGCTTCGAGGGCCTGTCGGCGAAGAAGATGGCGAGCCTCGGAGGGCTTAGCAAGGTCGTGGGTTTGCCTAAGTATGGCTTCGCTGCCGTGGCGAGAGACTCTCTGCACAGCATTCCTGAGCACGGTGCCAACAACAAAATCGGAGTTCTTTCGAAACTCGTTGCGGTCGGCTTTTGGTAAATCCCTGATCAAGCTTATTATTTTTATCTATTCGATTGTGATGGTTTGATTGAGTAAAGCTTGTAGAGTATGTAGAGATGATTAATTCAATGAGGCCTAACATATGGGCCTCTTTGGCAGATGAAGTCCCCTCCTGGGTCTCTGAGAAGAGGAATAAGACCTCCGTTGATCGCACTCTCACGTGGCTCGATCAATGCATCGATTTAAACTCGGTAGAAATAAATCAATTCAGTTTCTTTTCATCACTAATATTGTTTGATGGGACACATAATGATCTTTGTGAAAAGTTTAGGGAGATGGAGGAGTTTTCGGGTCCGTAGTCGGAGGCTCCGATGTTGAAGAACGCGAGAGGTGTGCTCGCGAGGTTAAACATAGAAGTGTCTCTGGTATGATTTTTTTGAATAATTTCGCGATATACGTTGCTTTCATAATCTCTAACGATGTTGATTCTTGTATGTTGTTATTACGTTTATATACTTAAATGAATTTTTTGTAGGATATTGGATTGGAGGTTTTGGACTTGGAGAGAGCATGAAGGATCGTCCTGCTCGTCTTGATTCCGTAACTGTAAGATTTCTTTTAAGGTTCGGTGTCTAATTTTGTTTGATAAACACTGAGAATAATGTTCTCAGGATGTCCTAAACGACGAAAAGCCACGCCTTGTCTGTGGGCTTGGATTCCAGGTACCCGATTTATTGCAATTTTTCAGATATTATATCGACTCGGTGCATTTTGCTAAAGAATGTGATTTATCTGCGTGCCATGTTGTTTGGAATCTTTAAAACGGGTCTATCACAGCGATGTTATGTGTTTTTCTCGAAATAATTTATGATGAATTCGATAGTAATTTTCTATTATTTTGTGTGTATTTGTGTGTTATTGCATGAATTATTCTTGCATGTTTGTGTGTGTTTGATTGAATTTCGGTAGGTTTTTGTGTTTGTTTGCATGTTTGTGTGTGTTTGATTGAATCTCGGTAGGGTTTTTGTGTTTGTTGCATGTTTGTGTGTGTTTGATTGAATCTCGGTAGGTTTTATCGTCACTTAGTCTACAAACCCATTTGGATCCTGGTTCGTGACATATTGGTAACGAACTGGTTGAGTTCGTGACCGATGTGTCACGAGCTCGCTGACTTCGTGACATATGCGTCACGGACTGACCCATTTCGTGACACTTTTGTCACGAAGTGGGTGACTTCGTGACACATCTGTCACGGAGTGAGCGAGTTCGTGACACATCGGTCACGAACTCAACCATTGTCTGTGACAGATGTGTCACAGAGTGAATACACTTCGTGACAAATGTGTCACGAAGTGATTCACTCCGTGACAGATGTGTCACGGAGTGAATCAATTCGTGACACATTTGTCACAGAGTGTATTCATTCGTCAGCCGGCTTACTTTGTTATTTTGCTCATGGGTAAATATTTTAATTATCAATTTTACATTCTTAATGACACATTTTAATTAAAGCATGCGTTTTTTGTTCCTTAAGAAATTATTGTGGCATGTTTATGATCAAGACTGCCGAGTTTTTGGCGCACGACCTTCCATTGTCTGATTTGAAACCAGATGACATGCTCATGTATCGACAGAAGATGACCACCGAATTATACCGACACAGAGCGCTAAAACTACATACGCGTGGAAATGTCAATGTTGAGGCTACATAAAATTATGTGTTTATGATTGAACGTATGTGTTTATAACTGTATATATGTGTGTTTAGAAGTTTATGTATTGTCTTGACGTCAATTTCTTAGTTTAGAATTTTATGTATTGTTTCGAAATTAATTTATGTGTCACAAAGTGACCTCATTTCGTGACAGTTGTGTTTTATAAACCATTCTTAACAATAAACTCAATATCATGGACTGAGATCACTTCGTAACACATGAGGTGAAATATCACAATTCCAATATCACATTACACAGGCGAGTCCAACAAAAGTCAAACCAAATAAAATGTAATTTCATTTTTTAAACCATTCAATACATCTTCGACTCATTTGAACAATAACACAATACCTATGAATAAAACAACAACAACAAGCATTTTAATCTTCAATAATTCAGATATAATCAGTTGTTCAAATTCATTGGCTTCAGTTGGTTCTTCGTGTTTAAAGTCTTCATCGACAAAAGATGGTATATGGTTTTCCAATGAATTTATCTTCCTTAGCAACCCTGGAATGATGAATCGATCTTGGGCACATAGGTGGGTCAATCCATTCTAAAAGCCCGCATCCATTGAATTTCTTTATCTGTCACAACCATAAACCAAAGAATATTTATTTACAAACACGATTCTCCTTATTTATAAGATTTCTATACGATTTCTAGGATAGCGAGAAACATATTCAAACCTTATACTCGGGGCATCCATAGAATCGTCTTCCAGGGTTATCAGCAGTCCAGGAAGTTTGTTCAACTCCATTTAGACCACACGAACATGAATGAGGAGGTCGTCGACGCTCGGTACCACCTCCTATATATCCTGAAACGTGCGGCTTCCGACGTGTTGACGAACTGCAATCACTCGACTCCATCGTGATTGTATCAACTGTTATTTAATTCTGAAAGAATAGAATAAAAAACATCAACAACATGGTAAAATTTTTATTTCCAGTTCGTGACACTAGTGTCACGAAGTGAATTCAGTTCGTGACACCCTGGAAAAATTCGGAAGTGTCACGAACTGGATTCACATCGTGACACCCTGGAAAAATCGGGATGTGTCACGAACTGGATCCACTTCGTGACACTAGTGTCACGAACTGATTCATTTCGTGACACCCTGGAAAAATCGGGAATTCAACAAAAAACACCATTTTGACAAACAAATCACACTCAAACACAATGGAACCTATTTCAGCATGAATCAAAACAATTAAACATGTTCTTGTATGTTAAAGATAGGAAGAACTTACCAAAATTTGTTTGAAGAATTTTGGATCTTTGATTTGAACGAAGATGAGCTTGGATCTTTAATATTGAACAACCACTATGGGTTTCAGAGGAAGAAGAAGAGATTATGGCGACAAAGTGTGCAGATTCCGGCGAGGAAGAAGAAGAAAAACGTTGAGTTTCAAATGGGCGTGAGGAAGAAGAAGGAAAAAAAAAATGGGTCTCAGTTTTTTTAGCGTGAGAAGTTGGGGAATAGAGTTGGGGGTAGGAAACTTACCGTCGACGAGCAAGATTTCGGCGACCCAAGTGATGAAGAACTCAAGCAAGCTTCGTCAACTTCTCCAGCTCAGACCCAAACGAGGGAGAAGAAAAGAAAAAATAATCGGCCAAACTTGGTTTTCAGAAGAAAAAAACGTAAATGAGGAGATGGTAGGGTTGAGGGTAATTGGGGAAAAATTAATTTCTCTCACCTACCATAAGTACTACTTTTGTCAAATTTTTCATTTTGGGCTATATTTGGTAAGAGACATTGCAATGTTATTATTTGTGTCAATTCCCCTTTAAAAATGACATCCTGGAGTACCTATCATTATTTGATGATGAAATAAACCTGTTTTACAAGGGATATATACGGCATAATTAGAATTTATTTTTTTCCTTCTAAATGTAAAAGGCGCCATGTCATATGAATATGCTTTTAAATAATAGATGGTCAACGTAAACAATATATGTTTCAACTTTAAAGAAGTTTAACAAGTAATAACGATAATTTGCTCGTAGGTAGGAGTAATATACAATCGTTAATCCGGTCCATTTACTTCTATATGCGATAAAAATCAGGAAATGGTAGCTGTCCTTATTGATTGAGAATACATTTACACGAATAATTTTATTGAGAATACATTTACACGAATATATGCGATTTTTTAGTTTTATAATCTTTATTGATTGAGAATACATTTACACGAATAATTTTATTTTAATATATAGATTTTCTTACGATAAGCACTAAAATTTTATTTAACATTTGCATATTTTATAAATTTATGTATTGAAAAAAATTATCCGAAAAAATCATTTTAAACCGACCCCAATTATTTTCAATTTCGTTACTTTATAATTCAATTCAGATTAGTTTGGATATTAATAATATAAAAGAAATTATTGTATCCGAGATGACAACATATAAAAAAAAGCAAGTATTTGTTGTAACTAGTCAATCATCTACTTGAGTTATTAAGGAAATAATCTATTAAACTGAAGTTAATTAAATTAATTTCGCCTTGATAAACTTTCTTTTAATAAAATAAAAATTGAATTATTTTTAAAAAGCAAGGTGAGCTATTGACTTATTGATCTAATTACCCCTAAAAAAACATAATCAATCCCACTTGATTAGACCACTATGTTAAATGGGGTTGTATCTCAGAATGAATTAATATTAATGTTCCCGTTAAAGTATCATTCCCAAAAGTAATTTGTGGCCTTATAACTGTTGTTAGTTTTTATTATCTTTTCCGTGTACGATTCCAAGCATTTTTTTTTTTTACTGTTGAAAGGATAAAGAAAGAGAGAATCGGAGAAGATAGAGAGTGTTCCGAAACTTTGAATATTTCTTATATTTGATATGAATTTGTATCACCTATTTATACATATGGTGGATACAAGAGAGTGTAATAAATACATGTAATAATACTATCTAGGAAATAGAAAGTAATAAATGTTACACAGAAAATAAGACATAGAAAATAGATGACAAATAAATGTAATACATTTTCCCATGTGAAATGAGTTCCAAGGAGTGAGGACTTCTGAGGTACGCTTGTCAGGAGGAAGGCACGCTTGTCAGGAGGAAGGGCGAACTGACGAGCTACCGAAGTGACGAGCTGACGAACTAACGAGCTGTCGAAGTGACGAGCTGACGAAGTGACGAGCTAACACGGGAGGTGAACTGACGAGCTCAATTTCAACACTCCCCCTTAAGCTTGACTGTATATGTTGAGGAGGTCAAGCTTGCTACATAGCTCGGAGAAGGTTGCTCGAGGAAGGGCTTTGGTGAGAATGTCGGCGAGCTGACGACCTGATGGAACGTATTCCATATCGATTATTTTTTCTTCAATCTTTTCACTGATGAAGTATCGGTCGATCTCGATATGTTTTGTTCTGTCATGATGGACTGGATTTTTGGCTATGCTGAGAGCAGCTTGATTATCGCAAAAGAGCTTGATTGGACCTTCGATGATGATCTTGAGGTCGTCGAGAACTCTCTTTAGCCAGATGCCTTCACATACTCCGCTTGCTAAAGACCTGAGCTCGGCTTCAACACTACTTCTTGAGACAACGGACTGCTTCTTGCTTCGCCAGGTAACAAGATTTCCCCAGACGTATGTGCACATGCCTGATGTTGATCGTCTGTCTAGAACATATCCGGCCCAGTCCGCATCTGTGAACACTTCGACACCTCGAATTCGTCTTTTCTTGAAGGAGAGACCAGTCCCTGGGGCAGCTTTGAGGTATTGGAGAATCCTCATGACTGCGTCCATGTGAGTTTCCGAGGGATTACTCATGAATCGACTTACCTTACTCACTGCGAATCCAATATCTGGTCTCGTGTGAGTTAGGTAGATGAGTTTTCCTACGAGCTGCTGAAATCTTTCTTTGTCGGTGGCGGCCTCGGTGGTACGAGCTAGAAGTTTCACATTGGAATCCATTGGAGTGTCAACTGGTTTACAGCCAAGCATGCCAGTTTCTTTGAAGAGATCCAACGTGTACTTGCGCTGGGAAACAGAGATGCCCTTTTCTGATCGAGCTACCTCCATGCCGAGGAAGTATCGTAGGCTGCCGAGGTCCTTGACTTCGAACTCAGATGACAAAGTTTGCTTCAGTCTCCTGATCTCTTCTAGGTCATCTCCGGTGATGACTATGTCGTCCACATACACACTCAGGATGGTGTGCTTGCCTTGTGTTGAGATCTTTGAGAAGAGTGTTGGATCGGCTTGACTCTGGTCATAGTCGCAACGCTTGAGCACATTGGTGAATTTTCCGAACCATGCTCGAGGGGACTGTTTTAGACCGTATAGAGACTTCTTAAGTTTGCAGACTTTGTTGGCTCCTTGATCATTGCCAAATCCCGGTGGGAGTTGCATGTAGACTTCCTCTTCCAGTTCGCCATTTAGAAACGCATTCTTCACATCGAGCTGAATGAGAGGCCAATCTAAGTTGGCTGCTAGTGAAAGGAGGATTCTGATGGTATTAAACTTCGCAACTGGAGCGAACGTCTCTTGATAATCAATGCCATATGCTTGAGTGTACCCTTTCGCGACAAGGCGGGCTTTGTATCTCTCCACTGTCCCATCTGGATTGTGTTTGATGGTAAAGAGCCATCTACATACAACAGTTCGCTTGCCTGGTGGTAGCTCGACTATATCCCACGTATCATTCTGTTCGAGGGCTTGGATCTCGGCATGACTCGCATCTCGCCACTCGGGACTTTGGAGGGCTTCCTCGATGGATTGTGGCACTTTACCTTCATCTAACTTCGCCACATAGGCTTGGTAGCCCGTAGATAGGTTCCCATAATACACGTAATCCTCTATTCTGTATTGACCACACGACCGAGCAGGTTTTCTCAATGCAATTGGTAAGTCTGGAGATGAGATGTTACCTTGTTCAATAGTGTCGTGGTTTAGGTTCGGAGAGACATTTTGTTCGCAAGCTTGTACCGGACTCTGGGTGATGTTCAGTTCGCTTGGAGAGGGTTCAGAGGCTTGCGAGCTGGGGATCAGAGTCGGACTGGGCGAGCTGGGAATTTCTTGAACAAGTGAGGTCGGACTGTGGGGCGAGCTGGGAATTTCTTGAACAGATGAGGTCGGATTTGGGAGCGAACTAGGTGGACTAAGTGGCGAGGTGAATTCTAGGTTTATGATGAGCCAATTTGGGAAGTCATCTCCATTATTCTCCCCCTGACGAGCTGAATTGGCGAAGTAAGGACTTAACTCATGAAATGATATATCCATGGAGACTATGAATTTACGGGACCGGGGTTCATAGCATTTGTAGCCTTTCTGAGTTGCTGAATAGCCAAGGAAGATGCACTTGAGAGATTTTGGATCAAGTTTACCTTGGTCATAAGAATGGGTGAAGACTGAAGAGCCGAATACTTTCGTAGGTAGAGTTGAGATGAGTCGAGAGTGAGGGTATGACTCTAGAAGGACTTGGGATGGGATTTTATAGCCAAGGACACGAGACGGCATTCTGTTTATGAGGTAGGTGTCTGTGAGGATTGCTTCTCCCCAAAAATGAGATGAGACGTTTGAGGAGAACATGATGGCTCGGGCAACCTCGAGTATATGTCGATTTTTCCTTTCGGCTACCCCATTTTGTTGCGGGGTGTAAACGCATGAGCTGGAGTGAATTATGCCATGTGTTTTGAAGAAATCGCCGAGCTCGGAATTAAAGTAATCTCGAGCGTTGTCTGTGTGGATAATTTGGATGGAGGTGTCGAACTGTGTTTGGATCATTTTGTGAAAGATTTTGAAGAGGTTGGATGTTTCGGATTTTTGTTTCATCATGTATATCCAACTGAGTCTAGTGTGGTCGTCAACAAAGAGAAGAAACCATCGCACCCCAGTGATATTGGGAACTTTTGAGGGTCCCCATATATCACTTTGAATTGTGGCAAATGGGCGAGATGGTTTGTACGAGGTGGGGTGATACGAGCTTCGAGAATGTTTGGCGAACTCACACATGTCACACTGAATGGAATTGATATTTTTATTGATAAACAAAGAAGGAAACATTCTTTTGAGATACATGAAATTTGGATGCCCTAGTCTAAGGTGATTGAACATGATCTCTTTGTATTGGGGTGAATGTTGGGCGAGCTGACACATGGCGGGCTGATCTGGCTTGATGATATAGAGTCCGGTACTCAGCTCGGCATTACCAATCTGTCTCCCCGTGACCTGTTCCTGAAACACACATGAACTTTCATAAAAAATAGTTCGGCACTTAGAGTCTTGGTTGAACTTATGCACAGATAAGAGATTGCACTGTAGTTGAGGCACAAAGAACACCGAGTCTAGCCTCATGGACTTTGTCAAGACCACGGTGCCAATACCAGTGACTTGAGTTTTGGCTCCGTTGGCGATGGTGACTGATATGCTTCTATTTCAAGCGGAGTAAGTTGTGAATAGACTTCGATTATCAGTCATGTGATCAGTGGCATCGGAGTCGACAATCCATGCTGTGGGATTCTCTGAGCTTACATTGAGGGCTCTAGAAGAGTTACCTAGAGAACCAATGCCAGAGTGTTCTCCACTGAGTTGGACTTGTTGGACAAGCTTTTGGAGAATAGCGATCTGGTCGTTGCTGAAGGGAGAGTCCGAGGTCGAGGTCGAGGTCGAGGTCGAGGCAGCGGACGAAGTGGATACTAAGTTTCCGACTGAGTTCGGATCCTTAGTGTCTCGGGTTGACTTCGAGCTCAGTGGTTTCCCATGCAGCTTCCAACAGTTTTCTCGGAGGTGTCCAGGTCGTCTGCAATGATCGCAGTAGGGGCGAGGTTTGTGAGGTCTCTCTGTTGAGACGCGGGCTGCAAGTACTTCGTCTCCATGCGTGGTGAGGGCGGACGAGTCTGAGGATGAGCCCGGAATTGAGCTCGATTGGATAACTCCCATCATGAGTTTCCTCATGCTTTCCTCGTGTCTGACTGCGGAGAAGGCTTCACGGAGAGATGGTAGTGGTTTTGTACTAAGTATCCGACCTCTGACCTCATCAAGGTCTTGGTTGAGACCGGATAGTAGTTTAAACACACGTTTGGTCTCCACTATCCTGCGGTAGAGTTTTGAGTCTTCGGGGCAGGTCCACTGGTGCTGTTCGTAGAGGTCGATCTTCTGCCATAGATGTGTGAGCGAGCTGAAGAACTGAGTAACAGACATCTCTCCTTGACGTAGGTCGTGGAGAGTGTTCTCAGTCTCAAACAACTCGGACACATCTTCGGAGTTGGAGAAGATTTCTCTAGCTGCTTGCCAGATTTCTGCTGCCGTTGGGTAAATGAGGAAGGTTTCTCCGATTTCGGGATGCATAGAATTTATGAGCCAGGACATCACCATGCTGTTTTCTGCCTTCCAACTCTTAAACGTCGGATCTTCGATCACAGGAGATGTGGCCACGCCTGTGAGGTAGTCATCTTTACCTCGTCCCGATATAAACATGAGCACGGATTGAGACCACTGTAGGAAGTTGTGGCCATTGAGTTTGTGGCTCGTGATAGGTTGGGAGAAGGATTCAGATTGAGACTGATGAAAGGTGGTTGAAGTGGTGTTCATGGTGGTTGATTTTCCCTGCTCTGATACCATGTTGAAAGGATAAAGAAAGAGAGAATCGGAGAAGATAGAGAGTGTTCCGAGACTTTGAATATTTCTTATATTTGATATGAATTTGTATCACCTATTTATACATATGGTGGATACAAGAGAGTGTAATAAATACATGTAATAATACTATCTAGGAAATAGAAAGTAATAAATGTTACACAGAAAATAAGAAATAGAAAATAGATGACAAATAAATGTAATACATTTTCCCATGTGAAATGAGTTCCAAGGAGTGAGGACTTCCGAGGTACGCTTGTCAAGAGGAAGACACGCTTGTCAGGAGGAAGGGCGAACTGACGAACTGACGAGCTGTCGAAGTGATGAGCTGACGAAGCTGACGAACTGACGAGCTGCCGAAGTGACGAGCTGACGAAGTGACGAGCTAACACGGGAGGCGAACTGACGAGCTCGATTTCAACATTTACCACGTCTTAGTATTCTTTTATGATTTTTGTTTAATTGTAACTCGCATATTTTTATTTTGGAAGCGAGTGTGTTTACTGATCAACTAACTCCCCATTGATATGCACGTGTGGTTTAGTATTCATACTATGGGTGTATTTGGTTTGAGATAAAGAAAACAATCAGATTCTCCATTATTTTATTAAAGTAATTACTTTATGAGAAAGAGAAATTGCTTAATTTGACACCAATTTTATAACATTTTCCCACTTCCCACTAAAATGTTAATTTTTCTCAAAATGGCACCATCTATGTCAACAATGTTGACATCTATGTTTGCTCTTCACACATAAATGTCAACATTGTTGACATAGAGATGACATTTTATGAAAAATTAGCCTTTTGTTGACTATTTAAATATACTATATTTTTTCAAATTGATATATTTTTCATTAATAAGTATATTTTTAGTAACTATAAGTAAATTTCCACAAGAGGCTGAATATCTTGAATAATAATAATAATAATAATAATAATAATAATGAGCTTATAAATTAATAATAATAAGCTTATAAAATAGACAGTAATGTACTAATAATAAGCTAAGACATTATGCATGTCGATTCATACGCCATTAATCAAATATTTGGCTAGAGAAATTATTTTTCCAAGAACTCCAATCACAAAAAGATTCTATTTGCGTGTAATGTTGCTTAGCTTGTACATCATCATTTATTCACATAGCTATGCCTTTTGTAGCCTATGTTTAATAGCTTTGTAGATTATGTTTAATACGGTGATGGTATTGAGAGCAAACAACTTTGCAAGAGAACCGGTGATCGATTATTATGAAATAAAAACAAATTTGCAAGGGAAACGAGAATCTCTAAGCGATAGAAAAAAAACTTCAACACAATACATTTTTCTATAATCATAGAAGAGTCCAAAAGAAAAATATTATCCATCGACTTTGGGCTAAAATTTCGATGCTGACGAGGTTATCTTGTTTGAAGTAGAGGATTTTCACGATGATGTATCGATCGGCTATTTTGATGTTTTGGTTGGAGAATGTGTTACGTGAGTGCAGTGAAGACTCTATATTTTGTTGTTGTTGTGTTATTACGGTTTTTATTATTATAAAATGATAAAAATGTAATTAAAAAAAAATCAAACATTAACACCTTAGTGGAATCAGAAAGCCACCTTTTTGGTGGTATTTTTTTACTCTATTTTTAGGTAATCACATTCCCGAGAATCATTTTTTAACATTAACTCTCGCACCAAACAAAGTAATCCAAAGATAACCGGGAATGTGATTAACATTATACCGCACCAAACACACCTTATATGAGTAAAACAATTATACTTCTGTAATCAATTAACGTGTATCACTATATAAGCTATCTAGCTACTACAAAATATTTGTAGTAGCATATCATTTAAATGATCTCCTATTCTAACAAATTACGCCAGTGTCTTCAGTTTTGAACTTTTAAATGTGACAACCCAGTTTTCTAGACCAGCATACTTATCTAATATCTTTTATGTATTAAACTTATGTAAAAATACAAAGATTTTTTTTTCTTCTATCATATAATACTTTTAGAAAATCGTAGTATCAAAATTCGTGAAATAATATTTAAAAAAAATATAATAATTGCATGGTGCCATACTCCGCTCCTTTCGTATTAAACATATCATATGAGATATTTTTTCATTTAAGTTTGTAAGTTGGCTCGAGAAATTTCTCCATAAGATCTCCTTAACTTGAGGCGGTATGGTATGACTCTTTTACTTATCTTTTCACTTGATTATTTATGTGTCATGTAAATATGACACGCTCATAAATTATGTGAGAAAATTGGCTCTGAGCTGATTTTTGTTGCCTTGCTCGATCTCTGTTCCACTGTGAATGAGGATTGTCGGTGTCCCGCTTAGGCTTCCCTGACATAATTCGCTTGAGCGCTTCTCATGTTCCCCCCGATATGTGGTCCACCCACAATCAACGAGTTGTTGCCATAAACTTAATTCTTCTGCTTGTCTTGCTCTTCAACATCATCTCGCACTAGGACAAAATTACATATCCGGTGCGACGAATGTCGCACCCAATGCCTCAAATGTCGCACCTAAAAGTTTATTAGGTGCGACAACGTCGCACCGGATAACCCGTCGCAGAAGGTATTCGGTGCGACATGTCGCACCTAATAAGTCCCCCTTTAGGTGCGACATTTTCAGGTGCGACATGTCGCACCTAATGTCCAAGTTATTTTCCTGCCAAATTTTATAGAATTGGCGGGTAAATGAATATCGGGTGCGACATGTCGCACCTGAAAGTGTTCGCGCCATGGTATTCGGTGCGACAATGTCGCACCGAATATGTTTTTTCAATTAAAAAAAAATTAAAAAAATTAAATTAACAAAATAAAAATGAATTACATAATTCTAAATGAATTAGAAATAAAAATTCAAATAATATTAATTAAACAAAATTCTAAATGAATTAGAAATAATATTCTGAAAATAGAATTCTTAATTAAAAATACAAATTCTTTCCAAAAAAAGCGAAAAAAATGAATTCCTATTTTTTTTTCTTATAAAACTTATCGATAGTAGAATTTCCTCTACCGAATAAGTTGCCAAAGTTATATTTTCATATATATTACTAATTAATCTATATGAAATAATATAAAAATATTAAATAATCTAAAAATATTAATAATTACAAATAACTAACGTTTTTCCGAGGCGACGATGAGGCACTGAGACGACGGGGCTGCGGCGACGGGGCTGGTCGCGCCGGGGACGAGCGTTCAAAGAAACCACCGAAGCTGAAACATTTCAAAGAAGAAAATTTTGAAACAACCATTACGTTCAAAGAAACCACCGAAGCTGAAACATTTCAAAACCACCATTCTAAAACATTTCATGTTAAAACAACCATTTCGTTCAAAATTACCTAAGAAACGAGTGTAAAATCGGATAACCATTTTTCGAAATCGTAGAAACAATTTTCGAAATCAAAGAAACCAATTTTTTTTTTTTTTTTTTTTATAAAGAAAACTAAGAAACCCTAAATTAAACATACAAATTTCTAAAACTAGCCACTGAGAGAGGAGGACGATGGACAATGGCCGACAGAAACAAGACGATGGCATGCGGGACGAAATCAGACGGTGAATGGCGCGACGTACCTGGAGGACGGCGAGCTTCACGGCGTGGCGGGCTGGAGGCGGGGCTGGTCGCGCCGGGGACGAGCGTCGGAGAGAGAGTCGGGCCTGGTCGGAGAGAGACAAAGTGAGATTGACGGAGAGAGAGTGAGACAGAGAGAGAGAGAGAGAGAGAGAGAGAGAGAGAGAGAGAGAGAGAGAGTGAGGCATACCTGGAGGACGGCGAGCTTCACGGCGTGGCGGGCTGGAGGCGGGCTGGTCGCGCCGGGACGAGCGTCGGAGAGAGAGAGAGAGAGAGAGAGAGAGAGAGAGAGAGAGAGTTAGAGAGAGAAGAGAGAGTTATAGAGTGAGAGAGTGAGTTTGGGCGAAGAAGAAGCCGCTCGTGTATAAAACATACCCTAAAACTATTAGGTGCGACACTGTCGCACCTAATAGTCATAAATGTCGCACCTAATATGACTATTAGGTGCGACACTGTCGCACCTAATGTGAAATTCCAGAACCCAAAATATTCGGGGGGAATTTCTGACCGTTTTAAATTTTTAAACCCATTAGGTGCGACACTAGTCGCACCTGATAGTATTAGGTGCGACAAATGTCGCACCCAATAGTATTAGGTGCGACAATATCAATAGCACTAATCATCAGCGAAATTTTTAGTCGCTTGGACGACTATCTGGTGCGACTTGTCGCATCTAATATGTGCTTAGGTGCGACTATTAGGTGCGACATGTCGCACCTAATACCCTTCCGCACCTAATATGTTAATTTGTAGTAGTGTCGGAACTTCTTTAATGATCATCTTCGGATCAATGCTTCTATGGCCTCTTTTAGGTTGAAGCAGTCCGAGGTCTTGTGACCTACATTGCAGTGGAACGTGCAATACTCGGTCTTATCTCTTTTCGATATATCCTTCTTGATTCTTTATGGCTTTGGGAAATCTTTTTTGTTCAGAGTTGTACTGAATATTTTCGCTATAGGAGCATTAAGAGGACAATTCTTTGGTGGACGAGTATCCTCGGATCTGCGTTCCCTTTGTTCTCTTCATCATGGTTTAGAGAGTTTATCCTTCTGAGCAGCCAATATTGCCTCCTCAAGGTTTATAATTTTTTGAGCCTTTGTTGCGAATTTTCTCGCACACGCAAGTGCACGTGGTCGCAATAGTGATAAATCGTAAGAATGAGTCGATCCCACGAGGACTAGCTAAATTGAAGATTCAAGATTCACAAGCTAATATAGAACTAAATATAGTTGATGGAATCGTTGTCACAAAAATTCACTAACATGTCACAAAATTAAATAACTAGATGCACAAAAAATTCTAATGGCTAAAGGGAAGGACTATGGTTCACGGGTTCACAAAACAACTTAGATTCGCTGAATTAGGAAAAGAAACAAGCTATTGAGATTCATACTTTTCACTACTCATACTCACTTTAATAGAATTGATAGATCTCTCTCAAGCATCTAACAACCTAAACCGATACCGGAATATCATCTCTCGATCTCAACTCCTAACAAGCACGGCTAGCATAAAAACAAGAGTATTCTCACGAGTCTAGAACAACCTAGCTATATCTAGCCTAGGAATGAATTCTAGTAATCCACACAAAAACACAACAATCTAATCTTTCTCAAGCATTAGAGTTGAACATAAAACAAGCATGAGTTCATGACATTCATACAAGCATTAAGCATAGTTGTGGATTAAGTAAAAGTGATGAGAAAAACAACAACCTAACAATTCTAATACCATGAATCCTACATCGTAATGAACCCGCTACACCATAGCCCTACATGAGACTAATTCATATTAATAACCATGACAATAAAAATACTTAAAGATGAACACAAGAACAACACATCAAGAAACATCATAAACATATGGAGAACTTGAATTAAAAAAAAATAAGAGTTTAGAGAATAGAACACTTTTATTAGGATTGTAGCAATGGTAGAACTCTGCAGCTCTCTCCTTCTCTTCAAATTGGAGCCACAAAGTATGAACAAGTCTGGAAAATTTAGGAAAAATAATGAAAAAAAACTAAGAAAATGAAAAGATGTTCTTGATAGATTCTACAAAATCCCTTCCATGCATGACTTCTTCTGAAAGCATTGGTCTTTTTAAGGTTGAATGGACTTGTTTTCGGAGCAATCTAGGCCTTCCAATCGCATCCAATGGCCAAAATCCGCTCAGAAACGCAACATTGGAAAAAGCTGATTTTTGGACCGCGCGGCGCGCCCTTTTGTCTGCGCGGCGCGCACTTTTGATTTTCGGCTTCGCGCGGTCCGCGCGTACGACTCTGGAGGCGAAAATGGCAAAATTTTCGTCCGCGCGGCGCGCGCTTTTTTCTGCGTGCCGCGCGCTTCCTGCTCGATGCACACCGTTTTTTAAACGGTTGTAACTCCTAGCTCCGACGTCCGATTTCTGCAAATAAACATGCGTTAGAAAGCTAAGAGAGAGATATATCCAATTATGGAAGTGGATCATCCAAAATAATCATTTAAAAATCCCAAAATCGTGCGGAAGAGGACGTCGTTCCTTGTTTCGCTCCAAGTTGTCCAAATGTGTATGAATCTCCTTGAAATTCTTCGGAATCGTCACATGATGCGCTAATAACCTCCTCAAGACCCAACTGACCTCTTAAACCTGAAAATCACTCATAAACACATAAAAGCTATCAAAAACACTTGAGGACTCGTTAGTTTTTAGTCCGGGAAATAGGAGTTTTACGCGTAATAAACGCACCTATCAGCCTTCTTTAAGAATTCATTGTAGTCGCGAGGCCATATTTTCTGAAGCGACCACCAGAATTATGAAAAAATTTCGATTCAAGAAGTAATTTTGAAGAGGTTGAAATTAATATTTAAGGTCGTCTACCCTGAGCGCTTGTTCTGAGTAGCGATTGATCTACACTTTGAGTGAGTCATCATGCGCTTGACTCATTGCCATAAGCCTTTCCTTGAGACTTTTCCCAAAACTAGATCCGACTAATTGCTCCATTAATTTCCAAGTTAGTTGCTTCCACGAACCTACCAAGTTCAGTTTGAGCTTTCGGTCTCATCTTTTGGGGAGCCGGGAAGGGTAATTGAGAACGATCGACACATTACCTTGGGTCCAACTCTTTAAAATGTTCTGCCAGACTAGGATGCGGCATGTACTTAGCAAGCTCCTCTGGAGTGAGAGGCAAAATGCGGTTGTGGTGCTCGATGTGTGGATCGACACCAATGGTGTTTTTGACGTCTCCGGTTAGAGTAGTTGAATTGACCATAAATCTTCAACTCTACCCCCTCATGTAGCGTCAAACTGTTGGCAAACAAAAATGTTACAACAATTATCTCACAAAGAGCACTTGTTTCCAAGCGCGCAGTCTCGAGAACTCCAAGTTTTTAGTCAAGATTTTCTCTAAGTATAGACGAATCTAGTAAAAGCGAGAATGTAAATGAGGGTACTGAACGATAGGTGAAATTTTTCGATCGGGTTCTTGGTATCAAATGTGAAGCCTCCTCGCTTCTGAATTCAAATCACAAATAAGATTGCGAAAGTAGCTATGATCAAGGCTGCAATATGAGCTTTAAGGAAATGGATAAGAGAGAGATCTAGAGAGAGTTGAGTGGGAGAGGCATGGAAAAAAGAATATTCATTAAGAAATAGCGAAGCTTTTTAATAATCGAACCAATTCAATGACTAATGTTATTGCTTGAAAAAACAGAGGAAAATAGAGAACTTCAAGCTAATTGGTATTTATTGGTAAGACTTTTGCAAGCTAAGATAAAATACGAACACCTCATCACACACGTGTGTAAGCTCTTGTAATAATATTTCATCCATTTTAGAGTAATCCTTCACATAATCAATCGGCAAAAACATTGATAATAAGCTATGTAGAATATTCTTAGACTTAGAACAGTGATAATATGTTATGTAGAATCTTAGACTTAGAACATCCATACACAATATGCCGTATTGTTAATCGATACCTTACGAAAACACAAACACTAAAATAGATGATAAAAGAAAGTGATACGAAATCCGAGAGCTAAAGACCTTGCTGGTAAATAGAACCCAAAAGGAAAAAATATAATCAAGAAAGGAGAATAAGGGTGCAAAAATGAAAGCACAAAATCATATGGCCAATCGATTACTATTTGCTCACCCTTCTATCTGCCATGTCTAATCTTAATTTTCACTTAGAAAATCTATTTTGTAATATTATATAAATACGACGCTTCATGTAAAAGTTACCAACTAAAATACTTTGAATTGTTTGACCTCCAATTAATTACTTATAATAGCGAAGACTTTCGAGGCAAGTTTTTCCATTGAGCTGGTTGCTCTGTTGAAGCTCCATGAAGGCTCTGTATGTGATCCCACGGTACGTCGTCGTTTCTAAATGAATCGGTTCATGACTCAGCTCTTCAATAGGACTCACGATGGTGTCAAGAGACGGTCCATGTGCTGTGCCGATCGATATTCGGGTTGCCTTATTGTTTACCATTGCCCTGTGCACTACGCTCTTGTATTTTCCGTTCGTCAATATCTGATCAATTATTCGTTTATCATCAGAACCACGATCAATACTAATGTGATATTGTATGATAATGATAACAATATTTCTAAAAAATGATAATAAATTTAATAAAAAAAAATAATAATAGGTATATATATATGTATATAATATACATAATTAAAGATAGACGTCATATGAAAATTCAAGTTTTTACATATAGCATATATTTGTTAAATTTTAAGTAAATAATGACGAGACTTTATTAACAAAGCCAAAAAGACATTAATAATTGCAAATAATCATTAGACTTCAATGACATAAATGAAATGTTAAAAACGCTCAAACAATGCTACATCACCATAACAGCTATTTATTTAAATTTACAAAAATTTAACTATTTAAAAAAAATTCAAATTTTAGTAACTTAGTTACTTAATATTTGGGTCAAGCGGCTATATAGCCAAATAGAATTTAACCTTTTGCAAAATAGCCATAGTTTGTCAACTATAAACAAACTAGCCAAAGTAAGATTAATCTAGGTTGGATTAAATTTAATCCCAACGAACTATAAAGACAGAATGTAAGGTTTATGATGGCTGGATTAAAATTAATCGAGGCAGGATTAAAAGTCGTAGTACTCTCAATTGGCTATTTTGCTATACCTAATGAAACTATGGCTATTTTGCAAAAGTCATAATTTGAATTGGCTATTTCATACCATATTTCCCTTAATATTTTGATTAAAGAATTGTTTTATAAAAACTAATTTTGGCTTCCGTGTCACATTGCAAGCATATGTCATATGCAAAAAAAAAAAAAAAAAAAATTAATCGTCTTTGCTCTTTGGTACACCTACACACTTCGAATTCACTCTAAAGAGTCAAAATTTTAAGATTTAACAAAATAGAAAAAATTTATTGACAGGGACAATAGAAAAAATTTATTGACAGGGACACTGTCAATTAAAATACTGACATCTTAACATAAGTATTTTATCTTTGTTAATTGAAGTTATTGACATGGTGAATAGAGGGATTGACATTTAGTACTTACTTGTTTTTGTACTTTTAGTTATTTTCTTATTTTAGAAAAACCTTTTAACTATTTTTGCAAATCCATTAACTTCAATTGGCTATATCACTTCAATACTTATGCCTTATGAGAGCTTTAGGTTGTGCTATAATGGTCTTGAAAATCAGAACCAAAAAATAAGACTCCTTTACCTACTCTTTTTATACACAATACATAATATGGGCTTGCACATTATACTTATTTACCTTTGGACATCAGATACTCTATTTTATTCTACTATAAGAAGTAGAAAACCACACAAACTTTGGTAGTTATCAGATATCCTATTTAGTTAATACATACTTAAATGTGTATATATATATATATATATATATATATATATATATATATATATATATATATTATCCCAGGCATACTAAAATAATAAAATAGGTGCAATAATATATATATATATTTGTATATGAAAATATTTTGTCTAATATGTCATTTTATAGAATATAACAAAAAATCTTTGTTTAATCTTTTTAATAAACAGTATATCAATAAACTTGGATCCACAGAAATTGGTATAGGTATTAAAATCATTATGGTCCACAGTAAAATCAAACCTCTGGTATTAATAGGGATGTAGCTTCTTTTTTTTTTTTTTTTTTTTATTTTATTTTATTTTTATCATTAGTATCGTATGCTATAATATACTCATATTAATAATAAAATATTATTCACATAAAATTAAATTAATAAAATTATAGGATAACTTTTTCTGTATCTACTTTTAAGATTATTATTTTACAGCTCTTTTCAAAACGAAAAAAAAAGTACACTTACAAAAAATAGGTCATTTTTGTACGGGGAAAGAAAGGAAAAGTAGCATTTTTAAGTTTCGTCTATTACCAAATAAACATAATTCGTATAGTTTTTAATGAATCGCCAATTGAGCCAATTCAATTAATATAATTTGTCCTTGAAATTTTTGAGTAAACAAGAATAAAGAATAAAATAGTTATGTGTTTCTTTTAATTGGAAATCAGTTTGTTATTCAAAGATTCAAAATATTTAGTACACTAAATCAGATATAACTATAACAAATACCGAAAAAGCCACGACATTTACATTTGTTGTAGTGATAACTATCGTGGCTATCCAAATATCTCCAAATAATAATAGGCAACTCAATGTCGCTGATAAGTGCGATTCATTCACACTTATCAATGCTTTTCGAGAGTTAATCGAGATTTGTTCTTGATGTTTTTACGTTATTTTTGTAGTTTTTAGTGAATTTTCAGGTTGTTGAGCCATAGAGAACATTTGGAGCTTAATAGAGCAATTGTGGAATGATTCAAAGACCTTCGGACAAGTTTGAGCAAAATAAGAAACTTAGCGCCTTCTTCTTCACAATTTGGAGATTCATAATTGACGATTTTGGATTGGTTCTTATTGAATAGATTTTTTTCTTAGCTTACCAACGGATGTTCGTTTTCCAAAATCGGAGTTCGGAGTAAGAAGTTATGACCAATCCAAAATTATTGCGCGCTGCTCAAAAGTCGACGCGACATGTGCCTGCTTTGACGCGATGCGTGGGGGTTCGTTGTCAGCTTTTTAAAGCTCGCGTTTTTGAGCCATTCTTGACCTTTGGATCACATCCAAGGGTTCACATTGCTTCAAAAACACCCATTGAAGAGCCATATACTCTTGTTTTAAGTCAGAGACACATTAGACTTTAGACTTGGTTTTTAGAGAGAGAGAGAGAGAGAGAGAGAGAGAGAACACAACAATATCAGTAAAAAAAAAGATGTTTTTCCACGTACTCTGTTTTTTAATTAAGACGGGGCACGTAACCATAAGAAATAAAATAAAATAAAATAAAAAGAAACCTAAAGCTAGCAATGCTTTTGGGAATGTAATCAAACAATAGAGTTAAGGATACACAATTTTCCAAACATACACCACTTTTTTTATACACAAATAGTAAGATGATAAATGACAAAAATTCTATTTTCATAGACAAACATAGTCGTTAAAAACAGACCAGAACTAATCCAAATCTCTAAATCTCTTTCTTTTTTTTTTTCTTTTTTTTCTTTTTTTTTTCTTTATTATTAACAAGCACACCAAACTTGGAAATATTTTTCGGGGATTTAGTCGAACAACATTATAAATATTATTTCAAACAATTTATAAACAATGATTATATGTGTTTATACATAAATATGAGATAATAAATCATCAAAAAGTCTGTTTTTTCATAGACAAACAAATTCAATAAGAAACAATTCACGCCTTCAAAATCGTCAAAACACTTTTTTTGGCATTAACCATTAAACAACAAAAGGAATTATATACTTTGTTTAGAACAAGAAAACCGTTAACACTATTGTTCCACAACATCCCAAAAAATTGTCATGTTAGGTTTCTTATTTTATTTTATATTTTTATGATTAAGATTGATGTCACAATGATGTCCATTTTAGTTTGGAAGTTGTGGGTTATGCTTATTTTTGTATGTGGAAGAATAAATTTCTTATGTTATGTTTGTTTGTTAAGAGAAAATTAGTTATATGTTTAGAACTCGTGGATTGTGTTGATATTAATTGTAATATGTTTAAAACAAACATGGCTATTTTTTTTATTTATTTATATTCATTATTGAATCTTAAAAATGTTAAAATGTTATTCATTGTGAGCTAAAAATAGGAATCGAAATAATATATCACGGAAAAATAAATTTGCTGAATAATTAATAAAACCGGGAGATACTTACACTACTACAAATTCACATTTCTGGTGCGGAAGAGTATTAGGTGCGACATGTCGCACCAAATGTATCACCTAAGATCATATTCGGTGCGACATGTCGCACCGGATACTCCTCCGGATGATTAAAAATTTCGCTAATGTTTAGTGTTATTCGGTGCGACAGTGTCGCACATAATATGAAATTGTCGCACCGAATACCTTTAGGTGCGACAGCTGTTGCACCTAATACCTTTAGGTGCGACAATCGTCGCACCGGATGACTATATTTGTCCTAGTGTTATCAGCTAATAAAAAATTTCTCCTCTCATAACAATGATATAAGAAGAATTCTATTATGTCTAACGCTCATAATTTTCACAACAAGTATACTCTCTAATTTATTTTATTGCTTTCAATAACTCTTAGTTCTTAGCTGTTTTAATAAATAAAAAAAGTAAAAAATTTATTAGTCTTACTTCAATATTATAATTGTATTTATTTCAATTAAACTTTTTACCTCAAAAATTTTAAAGGTCCATTAGGGATAGTCATATATACACGTTAACATTGCTATAGAATTTTTTTTTCTTCTAAATATTAGGTTAATGATCACGTCCAAGTATTTACACTCGTAAATTGACGTAAATATATCACTATTTTATTTTAATGAAAGAGCAAATTGGTCAATTACTGAATATTTACTGAAAAGTGGCTATGTAACAAAGTGAAAGTGTAAATATTACTGATTATTTTATTTTAAAATGCGGATGGTTGACCCTGTTCCGTTATTTTTCTGCCCTGAATATTATTAACTATGTTTAGGTACGTGTACCTCCATATGGTCTCCGGTGTTGACGAGAAAGGAATAAGGAGGCGGAACGACTGGGACCCACATGTCAGCGTGGAGGACTTGGAGGCCACACATTTCGTTCTGTATCAGCAGAGTCAGCAGTCCGTGGTCCGTGTGAGGTGGTAAACCTACTGCCACGTCAGGTTCGGGGCAAGGAGGGTATGAATTTATAACCAAAAGCTGATGAGACTCTCCTGATTCAATCCCCATCTTCTTGGTTATGTAATCCTCTTCCAATCCCAAGCTCTTTGATATTCCTCTCATCACTTCTCTTCCGATTTCTCTTGTACTTTCGCAGTACTCTCTGATTGTCTCGCTGCACAATTACAATGAATGACGATGACCACGTGTCATTTAACGAATTTTAATTTTAATACGTACAAAGGTTTAGTAAATGGATGAAAACATATATGATATAGCAAACTAAGAAGGTGGTAGCTTCTTATATAACAAAAGTGTAGAATAAAATCTTCCCTTTGGCTAATAGTTGTCAGCTAATTGAAGAGAATAACCGAGGAGTACTATATAGACTAAATAATTGTTGTAATTATTGTAGAGAACAAATAGCTATGTAATTTTATAGTGTTTATATATATAGTAAGTGTTATTAGTCGATGAAAGGTATGAAATCGGAAAAGAAATTTAGAAACTGCTGTTGAATTATTTTTTTTTTCTTTTCAAAACGCAACTGATTAGAATATGGACATTAAATGCTATGCACTTTTATCGTCTTTCACATCTTTTTTTTTTTTAAACAAATACGAGTCTTTTTATTAGATAACGGATACAAGATCCACAAATACCGAACACTTTTTTCCCAAGAAAAATAGGACCTTGTAAGTCGTAAAAGATTCAAAACTAGACTCGATTGATGGCACATAGTGTATAAACAATGTACACACTATATTCAGAGCAACTCTCGAGCTCGTTCGAAAAACTCTCTCAAAGGTTAATGGATTAATCCAAACACTCAAGGACAACCCAAGACGAGAAAGGATGTCCGAGAACTTGTATGGCTAAACCTCGGGTGAAAAAAATTTGAAAGACGGAAAATTCGTCTTCGAGACAAAAAAAGGAACCATAATTGAAATACGAGAACAAACGACAATAATTCAAACAATATCATAAACGACAACTAATGAAAAAATAAAAATAAAAAACAAAACCATAACTATTCCACTAATTGAAAACGAGAACATCCCTCAATTCACCAACTAATATCCATCATGAACCCGCCCACCACAGCGTCAGAGCGGATTTGAAAGACGGGCGACAAGATTGGGAAGAGAAGCAACACAACGATTAACGGAAGGGGAGCATGTCAGCCGTCGTCGGAGTGAAGCTAAACTTTATTTGGTGGCAGGGCTGTGAAAGAACACTGTTGCCAAAGGAGCAGAGCCGGCCAGAGAATCAAGATCTTGGATATGAAAAGCTTAGAGAGAGAGAGAGAGAGAGAGAGAAGAGAAAAAAAATAGCCGATGAGAGGCTCCTCCTGAGTCAGAGCCACCAGCAGCAGCGTTCATCCTCCATAGGAAGGAGCGGCGCTTGAGAAAACATCTCATCTTTCATATCGATTAAGTGTTATTCGTCTATGAAAGTTTCATAAATAGGCAATAATCAGGGTAAAAAAAGCTAAATTAGCGTGGTTGTTCAAATTCAAACTTAAACATATCCCATTATTTCTATATACGTATTATGTATCAATTACATGTCCGTCAGACCATACACAAACCATGACACCATATAAAAGATATTGTATGTTAGAATACAATAACAAGAAAAATTATTCTTTTAAAAAAAAAAAATTGTCCTATTAATAAATGATTTTCTATATACTATTTGTTGTTATGTGCATTGTTGACTTATTTTTTATCGCAAGTTTGTTCGGCAAGATGTCTTGCAACATATTTCAAGATGTATTAAGACATCTTGGCCGATATGCGCAGAACTGTAATTTCGACAAGTTTCCTGTTTCGCGAAAATTGTCAACATAAGACTTTCTACATATATTTTCTCCTCATGAATGTGTAAGAAAACCCTACTTCGACTTCCAGAGTATGACCACTACGAAAGAGAGCCTCTGCCCTTAGTGGTATCTGACGCATTCATTCACACATTTAGAGTTCTTAGACGTGCAAGACCGGCGCAATGAAAAACTAATTTTGTGGTTGCTATGGTGTAATACTCTAAATGCTATTCAACTTATTATTAATTAAGCGTTAGAGTTTATTTTAGTTTTTGTGATTTCGTGATTAAAGTTTTCATAAACGTTGACATCAAAGAATACCAAACACTGGGAGAGTGTTTGAGAGTGGAATTGAGGGGATCTTAGATTCAAGGATGCTTGATTTGGAATTCATGGGTAATAATAGGAAATGGGCCTTGGAGTGGGGATCGTTCATGTAAGTCCGTTGTTGTACTATTGATTATTTATTGATTAGTGAATTTCCTTTCAACTAGGCACACAACCCTCCAGAATAGGTGACGTTACACCAAACTAGGTTATCGTTCTTTGTGTTATTTACTTTTATGCACTACCTTATTTCAATCCATCAATTGCATCGAAACAGATTGTCGCATACATTTTATCTACATTATGTGCAACATCTTGTCTCTGACCGAGCATAATTTCACTATTCTATTGGTTAATTTGCTCACGGAGATATGTGTCTGCGTGCTAAATTTGGGTAAGTAAATCCACACTAACACTAACTAAATAAAACCGCTAATTTAACTAAAAAAAATATTAATTTAGGCTTCTGAAACACACCAAATTTAAAAGAACAAGAAAATATACAAAATAGCCATTAAAAAAACTATTTATACTTAGGATTGCAATTTTTATAATTAAAGTTTGTTTATTTTACAAATTTTTAAATATTTTGCAAATATAAAATTTGACTATTTTGTGAATTCACTAGTTTCAATCGGCTATTTAGCTAAAACATGAATAATATAACTTTTGTTCTTTTTGTTTGTGATGAAAGTAGAAGCATATGTTATTTGGATTTGGGGATATGAGATAGATATTATCGCTTTATACTGACATTTGGTGGCAGATATTTTGTTAATGTTATTCTTAGATCAACGTGACCTCAAACGAATTTATGTAAGGGTTAGACCCTATGATTCCACGTGGACTGAACGGCGGTGGAATCGTCTTGCTCATGATAATTTCCTCGTTGGAAATAGGTTTTTGACTCCTCATCTCATGGGAATCGAGAGAAAAGTGAACTAATAGAGCGTCAAGGAACTTCTCTCAATGCATACTACACTAGCTTTTTTTTAGTATATGTGAGGCAAGGTCTCATTTTGTGCATAGAGTTAGGTAGAAAAAGTGTGTTTAGTGAGAAAAAGTGAGGTGAACGAGAGACATAAGTTGAGAGAACTTAATCTTAATAAAGGAGCCAATGGTCTTGAGGGGCGTTAGGGACCATGAAAACATCACGACCCAAAGACGGGGGATGGAACTAGCTCTCTAGGAAAGTACCGACACTTATGATACGATGGGTCCTACTTTATATGACGGGACCGACCTTTCCCTCTAAGACTGATCCTTTTTGGACAATACCGACTCTTTGGGAAAAACCAAAACCTCTTGAATGAGAGATCCACTGCTTTAGTACAAGACCGGCTCTTTTAGGAAGGGACCAACCCTTAGGATGAGACCAAACATTGCTAGTTCTTCTTGAACGGGCTGGCCTGTGTAGGAAGGAACTATCTCTCATAAGATGATATTGGCCCTTAGGACAAGACCAACCATTTTAGAACGTGACTGACCCTTCTAGCACATGGCCAATCCTCTTTGATGATACTTTAACTTTTAGGTTATTTTCTAACTTAGGTTCAGGGCTCAATCCCCATCTTAATGTGGCCGACTGTATGTATATTATGTCGTTTTGTTTTGGAATGTAATTGTTCTCCAATGATGAAACGACTCCATAACATCAATTTCTAATTTTTCGTGTGACTTGTCATACGAAAAATTTAGGCTTTCGAAATATTTTTGTTGGTATGTTCAAGTTGGCATTATTTTTTAGTGCAAGTTGTTGAGGAAAGATGTCGGTCTTCATGCTTCAGCTTTTGTCGAGACATCTTTCTTCTTGTGGGCAAACTGTTTTCTGGCAAGTTTCCTGTTTTGCCATATTGCTTCGCAGAAGACTTTCCTTGGTGATCTTCTCGCGTGTATGGCTAAGGAAACCCTAGATTTACTTCCAAAGATGTATGTCTGCTATAAAAGCCATGCGCTCCCCTATTAGCAGTCTTGACGCTTTAACAAAAAGAATTAGGGTTCCTAGACGTGCACGATCGGTGGATTGAAAAACTAATTGTTTTTGGTTAAGAGCGGTGTTATTCTTCAAACACTATTCCAGAAGACTGAGTGTTTGTTAGATTTGGGTTTTGTGTTTATGTGATTAAAGTTTTCACGTACATTGAGATTGAAGTCAACCAAGCATATGCGAGTGCTTGAAGAGTGGAATTGAGAGGGGTCTCAAAGTCTGGAGGAGTCCATGTTCTTGGTAATCACTTGTGGTAATAGATTCTATGGCATTGATGTTTTTTGTATTCATATAAGTCCTATTTGTACTTTTGACTACATTATAGTGAAATCATTTCCTCTTACTGTGAGCCCCGAGACGTAGGTGACGTTGCATCGAATTGGGTAACTAATTTGTGTGTCTCTTACTCTTTTGTACTCTTTGTTATCTATTCATTATTTGTGTTGAAATAAGTTATCGGACACATTGACTAAGCATTGTGAACGACATCTTTTCTTCCTTGTTAAAAATTTCAGTTTTGTCGAGGACTTCATAGATTATGAATTTGAGCCGCATGGATTGACTTGGTCTTGTGAATCTAGAATGCATTCAGCCCTAAGTAGTCTTTTTTAGCCACGTGTAACTAAGTCCAAATTTAGCCAAAATCGTTGGGGATCAGGTGAATTCTATTTCAAATAGCGCAAATTTTTTTTAATTTTTATTTTATTTTTTTTTATTTTTATTATTTATTATTTTTTATTATTATTATTTTTTTTTTATGTAAAGTAGAGAGAACTCACTTTGTGCCTTGAGAAAGACGATGTTTATATATGAGCCAAGCGACTTGGGTTGTGGCTTGACTTGATTTCAGCTTAAATCTTGTCTGGATGGGTCAAACCATTTTCCTTTTTATATCGTTGTTTTGAGTTGAAGCCTCATTTTTCTTCGAATGAAAAATGACGTTATAACACGTACTATATAGAAGGCTTAATGGTTTGGGTGATAAGAGTCGAAATCCTTCCATTTTGCTCTATAGTCAGTTTTTTTTAGAATAAATTTTGAGAAAATAAAATCATAATAGTCATAATATATAGATATATATATGTGTGTATGTATGTATATATATATATATATATATATATATATATATATATATATATATATTTCAGCAATACAACATTGTAAAAATAACCTAAAAGTTATGCAAAAAGTCTAAAATATCTTTAATTTTTTGTAAATTTGTTTTTATGTTCCTCAGATTTTTACCTAGAAATTATAAGTCTTTCACTTTTACTTAGAAGATTTTGTTAAAAAGTTCGAAATGGCAATTAAAATTTTGAAACTATTAGAGATTTCTCATAAAATTTTGAAATTATAGCTACTATTTTGAAGATAAAAGTTCGAAATTCTTAATTTAATTTTTATCAATAAAAGTTCAAAATTTCAAATTTTAACCAATTAAAAATAAAAAAAATTAAAGGCATTTTAGACTCTTACATACTTAAAAGTTTGATTTTCCTCTCAAATTTCTCAAAGAAAATATCACTCTATACTCTCCACCTTCTCTCATATAAGTCACGTTGAACATTCAAGGCCAAAAAAGAATTACAAAATAAACATGAGATCCTGATATTGACCTCTCATATACTAGGTTGAAAACCCAGAATCAAAGGGTTTTGGTAAATGTTATATTCTGGTTAGACATTATTATTTCTTCTTTTCTTTTCAAATTAAATGATTTCTAGCCCTGCTAATAACAGTTTTATTATTTTTTTTATTTTCTGAAATAATGATAATAACAGCTCTTTGGCAACTGGACCACCGATGTCACCCATTACATTTGTGAAAATTACATTTGTAAAAAGTATGACTAAATTAAGGTTCATTTCCAATTTCCTACTATTTTCAAAAATTTATCAAACTAAGGCTAGTAAAAAAAAAAGTCAAATGAGAGATACACAAAATTCTACCTATTATACCATCATACTAATTATCAACCTACCATATTCCCCAATAAAATCTTTCTTTTTTCTTTTTCTTTTTCTTTTTCCCGCTCAGCTCATCGAGTAAAAGAAATTTTTTTTTACTAGTCAGTTTGATTTTCCTCTCAAATTTCTCAAAGAAAATACCACTCTATACTCTCCACCTTCTCTCATATAAGTCACGTTGAACATTCAAGGCCAAAAAAGAATTACAAAATAAACATGAGATCCTGATATTGACCTCTCATATACTAGGTTGAAAACCCAGAATCAAAGGGTTTTGGTAAATGTTATATCCTTGGTTAGACATTATTATTTCTTCTTTTCTTTTCAAATTAAATGATTTCTAGCCCTGCTAATAACAGTTTTTTTTTTTTTTGAAATAATGATAATAACAGCTCTTTGGCAACTGGACCACCGATGTCACCCATTACATTTGTGAAAATTATTATCTGTTACTTTTTTTTTTCAAAAATAATTATCATAAGGTCTTTTCATTTTCCTCGGTTTCCTTTTTCTTTATTTTTACGGAAAGAGCTTATCTCAAACACACTGAAAGCGACGCACAAATAAATGATTATATGAATCTTATAGGAGCCACAATTTTATGGTCCCCTAGAAGATAAAACTGCTAGAGCGTATACCATTCCCATGTGCCTCATTTTTTTAAATTTTTTTTTTTTTTTTTTATAATAATTAGTACATTTCTAAATAAAAAGAAGTCCATATCCTGCGATGCAAACAAAGAGTAGCTAGATGCTACCAATGTCTTCATCTCATACATGAACTTAGCAATAAGTCGTCTTTTTGGTGTAGTTATTACAGGTAACTTCATGTTTCAAAGAATTTTTTTTTTATCATTGAGTAATAACAATTTGATTAATTAAAGTGTCTAAACAAAATTATAATTTAATGAGACTTTTAATAAAAAAAATTAATATTTATTTAATACACTACCAATAATTTGAACTTTTTTTTATAAGAACAAAATATTTAGCCAAGAAATTGTATGAGCAAAAATATTTAGCCAAAGAAATTGAAGGAATCACGGCGAAGAAGAAATTTAAGCTGATACGCGACTACATTATTACATTCTAATTACAGATTCTGACTAATAAAGATATTCTCTAGTGAGATTTGGCAAGTTTTTCTTTCGTGGTGATCTAGTTAATATTAAATAGTAACCATATGGCCGACAATGCAAACACAAAGATTGGGGTCCTAAGCCTCTCCCAATTTTTAAAACGCTATGACTCATTTCAAACATACAAATATTCATATACATCCATATATATACATAGTACAATATAATACAATTGTTTTTGTCACATTTGATACTCATTAATATTTTTCTGTAAAATACAAACCTAGAGCTCCTAAGTTATTAATTATTATAAATGCAACAGAAGTATAGTTAGTTACAGGTCAATCTTCTACGGAGCCTAAATCATTGTACTTAGGGCTGTGCATGATCCGATCCGGTCAAAAACTAGCCTAAAAGTCAAACCGGATCGCTCAAAAGGTCCATAAAAATCCAAATTGGACCGGACCAAAAAATTGTGAAAACCAGACCGGATCGAACCGTTTTGAACGGTCCGGTTCGGTTTAAACCGTTGTGAATCGTTTGAATCGTTTAGACCGGACCGTTCTAGACGGATTTGAACCGTTTGGACCGTTTCAAACCATTTTACATAATAAAAAAAATCATTAATTTTCCAAAAAAACAAAAAATATATAATCATATATGGTAGGGAAACACATGCACAAATGTATAATTTGACTAGTTGGACATTAATTTTTTTTTAATAAATAAACCGGTCCGATCCGGTTTAACCGTATTTAAAAAAATAAAAACCGGACCCGACCATTTGTAATGAATAGACCGGACCGGACCAGATGAAAAAAAAAGTTTTAAACCGGACCGACAGTCTAAAAATCACTATTCTGGTCCGGTTTACGTTTTTGTTTGCGCCGGCCTAATTGTAGCAACATATTTAGCTAAAATAGCTCCCAAATTTCGGAGACAGCATATAATTAATTTTAGACTGTGGAAAATATTTATTATTAAATCTAAAATTACATAGTGACTATGTGAATAAATTTGAAAAAAAAATCCCAAGAGCTCGATATATTTGTACCTTAGTTTTTTGCTCGAATATATTTGTACCTTAGTTGTTATAACTATTAAAGTTTCTTATTTTTGTATGCCAGTTTGTCTTTGAATATTAGACGGTTCCTCTACGAGGACTAATCCGAAGACAAAAGGGCCTATTTAGCAATTATTTTATGATTACTACGGAAAGTATTAAACGAATGTTAGTATGGTGTACGTGATAGGGAAGGACATGCATGGGTAAACAAAAAAAATACGTTGGTGATTAGCAGATATTCACCTGAAACCTAAGGGTTTTGTTGGAGCATTGAAATGAGGATGAGCGTGAATCTTAAGATAATCCCTCCAAAACAAAGTCTTGTCCACTCCCACGTTGAAACTCGTCCCCCACCGTATGGGATCGAACAGCGCTTTTCCCGCATAATCATGCTTTTCCTCTTCCTTCAGATCGAAAAAATCACCGCTTTCTTTTATCATTTCATCCATTAGCGAGTGACGTACTCCATGGTTTATGACCTAAGTATTTTTTTTCCCATTTTAAAAAAATCAAGACATCATTTAATTTGACTCGGTCAGACACTCTCATCATGAAGTAAGAAAAGGGTCAAATAATACATTATATAAATAATAATAATAATAGTATACGACTATCACGTACAATGAAAAAACCCCAGTGCCTACACGCCCTCCCAAGATCTTCGATGGCTTTGGACCGTTGTTCTGGGTTACGAGAAGTGAGCATGGAGAAGTCAACGGTTGGTATAGCTTCATGAGATTCGTCCGATGTAATTAAATTATTGTTTGAGTAGTAGACATACTTGGGGGGAATAGATGAAGCACAAAAGCCTGACTCAACAAGTTGTTTGACACACGAGTATTCCATTCGTGTAGCTTATAGGAAGACTTTAGGACTAATAATATTGTACTTTTTTTTTTCTTCTCAAGTGGTGTAGTAGTATTTGGCACTGATGTTGTGGATATATATAGTGCGATGAATAGACCGGATTGCTACATTATTGTTTCAAAAAAGCTATCAGATTTTACATGTGTTTATAAATATATATATGATATCATGTCTTATATAATATTACAAGCGGCCCGTTGCAGCAGAATAATTAATATATTTTAATTCGGAAGAAAAAAATATTTGGAGACATGTCCAAAAATATCTAAGTTTGAAAAATAAATCTAAAGTTTTTTTGAAACCTTTTCTCTTTCTGAAACAAAAAAAACCCAGTACCGTAGAATGAACACTACTTTGTGTTTATGGGTTCAACATCTTTATTTTTTTGGTTAGAAAAATAATAATATTACTGTAGAATGAACATTTCTAATATTCCGAGTCTAGAAAGTCATACTCTATTATATATACAAGAAATATATGTCTCGCACGTTGCTGCGGAATAATAATATATTTTAGTATGGAGGAAGAAATATATAGAGACATGTCCATAAATATTTAGATTTGAAATAAATGTATTAAAAGTTTTTTGACGATATTTTTATCATTATGATAAAAAAAATATCAGTATGAATGAACACTACTTGTATTTAAAATCCAATATTTTATGTTTTAAAAAACGTTTTTCTAAATAGAAAGAAATAAAAAAATCACAAAATACTGTTCACTAAGCAGTATTTTGTGAGTGTCCATCTTTCTCTGCTTTATATATTATAATATATATATATATATATATATATATATATATATATATTTTGTTATGTTATTTGGATATTGATATGTGGTGTAAAATCAGCCACACAAATGAATTGATCACGTCACACCATTATGAAAAATATTGTCGACCGTTGTGAGAAACGTAAAATAATTTAGAGGCTAAACCTACAAGGAAATACCCTCACGTTATACTCTAATTTCCCACTTGCGTAAATTTATACGTAAAATAATTTAGAGAGTAAACCTACAATGAAATACCCTCACGTTATACTCTAATTTTCCACTTTCGTAAATTTATACGCTAATAGTTTAAAATTTCACAGCCATGCATAAATTTAAAAATGGTCAAATTAACCTCATTAATATTTAAAATATGAATCACTGCAAATTTTAATTAATTATAAAATATATCACACCTAGCCAATTAAAATTAACTAATTTGTCAAGTAGTCAAGATTTATAAATAAATAAATAAAATAGTGAAATAACTGAAATAATTAAGAAAATTGTGTATGTATTGGTATAGGTCATTTTCTTTTCTGTAAAAAAAATAATTAAAAAATATTTAAGAAACAGACAAATAAAAAAGAGAAAAATGCCATGATTCTCGATACCTAAACCTCACGGCTTAAATCAAAACGTCGGGACCTGAAAGCGTGACGTTCAAACGTTGAGACCTCAAAGCGTGAAGTTTCGACGCCAAGATATCACGATGGGCCCGAGTCAAATCGCGGATGCTCATTGATGTTAACCCAAAATTGAGCATTATTTGGTGCTAGAAGGAGATGAGTCACGACAACACACACACACGTGCTCCCACCAAACGATCACCGAATCTCTTCCGATATTATAGAAACTCAAAAATTGACGACCTAGTGGTACTTTCAGAGGAGGAGTCTCCAAGCACTGGGACCATCATGTTTACAAGAAAAACTAGGAAATAATTGTTTCCTTTCCCGAGATAAGTATTGTTGTCGCACGAAAATAAACAACGATTTAAAGTTTCGGGTAGTTCGACCCAAGGCCGGAACAAGTCGCTGCACCCGAGCCAACAGTGTGAACTCGAAAGTCTCGAGTTGAGGTTCCTATAGTCGGAGGCGTTCCTTGAGGAGAGAAGGAGATGAATGAGGGGTGTGACTGTGCTTCTTTTGAGCTGCCAACGTACCCGCATTCGAGGATCCAGTCAGAACGTAGTTCAAGGCGTGTGTATACGTTGTGTGAGGCACGGAGTCTGGAGGGTGCTCGACAGAGGAGACGGAGTGCTGAGGAGCCCTCGGTGACATCTCAGGACTCTAGGATCGAGTAACCCGAGAGAGAATGTGTGTTTTCTCTCTTTGGAGACGTAGGAGATTCTCGATGGAAAATCTCAAAAGCAGCTTTGTGCGTTGGATGCATAGAGGATTTTCAGTGGAAAATCCCGGACGCAGTTTGTGTGTTGGATGCGTAGGGGAATTTCAGTGGAAAATCCCGGACGCAGCTTGTGCGTTAGACATGTAGGGGACTTTCAGTAGAAAACCCTAAGCACAGCTTGTCCGCTAGATTAAGCGCTCGATCAGAGGAAATTGTACTAAAAAAGTCTGCGGCATCCTTTCAGAGTAATCTTGAGGAAGAATGAATGTGTTTGTCCCCCTCACTAAGAAGGGTATTTATAGTGAATGAGGAGGCCTAAGAGGGCCTCTTAATGCACCTTCGGATACTCCGCCAGATGACTAAAAATTTGGCTAATGTTTAGTGGTATAGGGCGCGACAATGTCGCACCGGATATGTTTTTGTCGCACCTAATACCTTCAGGTGCGACGATTGTCGCACCTAATAGTAATAGGTGCGAAAAGTGTCGCACCCAATAGTTTTAAAATTTAAAGTTGTCAGCCATATTCCCCCGAAATTTTTTAGGTTTCGGATTTCATATTCGGTGCGACAGTGGGTGCGGCATGTCGCACCGAATATGTGTATTAGGTGCGACATTGTCGCACCCAATAGTTTTAGGGTATTATAAATACCCGAGACTCCTTCTTCCTTACCCGAGTCATCACATCTCTGTCTGCATTTCTCCCTCTCTCTCAATCTCACTCTCTCTCTCTCCGACCAGCCTCCACTCGGCCTATCTCCGGCGACTTGCGTCTTCTCCGCCGTGAATCTCGCCGTCCTCCAAGGTACGCCTCTCTCTCTCTCTCACACTCTCTCTCTCAATCTCACTCTGTCTCTCTCCGACCAGGCCCGTCCCTCTGTCCGCGACCATCTCCGCCCCGCCGCCCGTGACCAGCACCCATCCCTTCTCTTCGCCATCTCCTCGGCCCTCCCGCTGCCGCCCAACCCGTCCAGCTTTTGCTGAACCCGTCCGTCCCATCTCCGCCCCGCCGCCCGTGACCAGCTCCCATCCCTTCTCTTCGCCATCTCCTCGGCCCTCCCGCTGCCGCCCAACCCGTCCAGCTTCTGCTGAACCCGCTTCCGAGTCTCCTCCGACAGCCCCCTGCGAGGCACCTTGGGGAACAGCAACCACCACTTGTCCCCTGTTGAACTCCGAGCCCCCCAAATCCGTCCAGCTTCTGCAGGTCGGAGCGCCGCCGCGGGACCATCACGTCGAACACCCCTCCGCCGGACAGCTCATGCACCATCGGCCTCAGCTCCACGATTGACTCGCTCACGCATAACAGCCACTCCCTCGGCCCATCCTCGGCCCAGCCCTCGGCCCTGCCCGACGTTTTCTTGGTGACTACATTACCCTAAAACTAGTGACATAGACACTCGTTTTCTTGGTGACTAGCACAAGTTTGGCAAAATGATGACCAAAACTGAAGGGAAATAATTTTGTATTGACTTGAAATATTATAGATTTCAATAGAATATTCATTAATAGATTTTAGCATGCATGTTTGTGACATTTGGTTGTGACTTGTGAGCATTCTTATTAATTTATTTCACGATATATGTTGCCGCAGCTCGTCCCCGACTTGCTGCAGCCCTTCCCCGACCTCGCCGCAGCTTGGTCACTCGTAGCCCCGCGTCGTATCTCGTTGCCTCGTCGTCGCCTCGGAAAAGGTTAGTTATTTGTAATTAGTAATATTTTTAGATTATTTAATATTTTTAGATTATTTCATATAGATTAATTAGTAATATATATGAAAATATAACTTTGATTAGATGTTAACACGTTTAGTTATTTAATTAATTAATTAGTAACATGTTTAGTTAGATTAATTAGTAATATATATGAAAATAGTAACATGTTAGATTAGATGAAAATATAACTTTGATTAAAATAGTAACATATAGTAATTGTCAAATTTTTTAATAATATGTAACATGTTAGATTAGATTAATTAAGTTAAAAGTAATATATTAAATTAATTAGTAACATGTTTAGTGTAATTTAATGTAATTGTAACATGTTTGGTTTAATTAAGTTGATTGCAATTTTTTGAAAATTTGGTTAATTAATTAATTTAATACTTGTTTAGTTAGACGAATTAGTAATATATATGAATATATTTTAAAATGAATTAGTAACATGTTAAATTTAATTTAAACTTATTGAAAATTTATTGCAACCGAGCTACGGAGGTTCAGTTTAGTATTTAGTATGTTAATAGGATAGTCTTGGTTGGTTATATATGTGTTTTTTTTAAATTGCAGATTTTGGTTAGTCAATATTTTAGGGAAAACTCTGCCGAATTTTCGGTAGAATAAAACGTATTTGTAAAAAAAAATTAACTCTTCCGATAATATATTTGAACTAATTTATCGAAATTGGTTAACTCATTAATGAAATAGTAGTAAATTTGTATATAATAACGAATTCTAACCATTTTTCAAAATTAATACATGTCATTCACAATTTCTCTTTCATTCTTACAAATTCGCTCTCGAATCTGTCAAATACTAACGATTCACTCTCAATTTTCTAACAATTCATCACTCTCAATTTCATAACAATTCACTCTAAATTTCAAATATTAACGATTCACTCTCAATTTCCTAAAATTCACTCTTACAAAATGAATTCTAACGATTCATTTTTATCTCTCAATTTCCCGTCTCATTCAGAAGAATGTCAAATCCAAGTAGGGACTGGATTACCGAGAACAATCGGTTGAGTTTGCAATATAAAACAGGGGTTAACGAGTTTATCCGCCTTGCAAGCAAACTCCCAAACGAAAACGGTCATTATCGTTGTCCTTGTAAGTTTTGCAATAACGTGAGATGGCTGGACATCGGGGTCGTAAAGATCACCTTTTGAACAAGGGGTTTACCCCGGGATACACCGAATGGTACAATCACGGCGAACGTCATGTGCTTACTCAATTAGAAGATACCAGCGAGACTAACCAGAGAGGAGTCGGTGGATTGCACGATGCTCTCCATGATATAATGGATCACGAGGACTTCGACGATTTTACGGATCCGACTCCGAGTGAAGTGCGTGCAGATGAGCAAGTGAAAGACTTGTTCGTCAAGTTGGAAGCAAAATTGTACCCTAGATGCAAAGAGTTTTCGTCTTTGTCGTTCTTGGTTTCGTTGATGCACATCAAAGTCACGAACCATTGGACGAACAAGTCGTTTACAGAATGGTTGCAGCTATTGAGGAAGTCTCATCCAATTGGTAACCAAATTCCGGAAAAACACTACGAGGCAAAGGCGAAGCTGAAGCGTTTCGGCATGGGATATGATATGATCGACGCGTGCATCAACGATTGTGTGTTATTTTGAAAAGATCTCGAGAAAGCTTAAGTGTGCCCAATTTGCAATGAGAGCAGATGGAAGCCAACCGGGAAGAATGTATCACAAAAGATATTATGATACTTTCCCTTGAAAGATCGAATGAAGCGATTGTACGCTTCCTGACACACGTCGCTTGAGATGCAGTGGCACGAACGAGATCGCGTCAAAGAAGAAGGCGTTTTGCGACATCCTGCGGATGGTTCGACGTGGAAGAATCTAGATGAGAGATACCCAAATTTCGCTGCAGAGCCTCGTAACGTACGTCTGGGACTAGCTTCTGATCGGTTCAACCAGTTTGAGAAATGAGTCTAGCGTATCGTATGTGGCCCGTGGTACTAACTGCGTACAACTTGCCACCTTGGTTGTGCATGAAAAAAGAGTACTTGATGCTGACGCTTTTGATACCTGGACCAAGCTCACATGGAAAAGACATGGACGTGTTTTTAGAACCACTAGTTGAAGAGCTGAAAGAATTGTAGGATACTGGGTTCCAAGTGCGAGACGGGGCGAACGATGAAGTGTTTCGGTTGCGTGCCGCGCTTCTATGGACAATAAACGACTTTCTGACTCGATCGTATTTGTCGGGATGGAGTGGCCAAGGGTATCTTGCGTGCCCTACGTGCAACATTGAGACTCCATCTACGAAAATTAGAAACAAGATTGTCTACTATGACCATCGTCGATTCTTGCCTACGCCTCACCGATTGAGGAAAAGCACTGATCACTACGTAAATCGTCACGAGAAGCGCCTGAAACCTGTCAAGTTGACTGCGCAAGACATACTCAATCAGTTGACTAGTGTTTCTTCCACGACAACCGGCAAAAATATCGGTAAACGAAAACGTACTGAGTGTGAATTGAATTGGACCAAAAAGAACATCTTCTATAAGTTGTCTTACTGGTCAGAATTGGAGTTGAAGCACAACATGGACGTCATGCATATAGAGAAGAACGTGTGCGAGAATCTTCTCGGGACGATGCTCAGCTTGGAAAAGAAGAACTACGATACGGAGAAGTCGAGATTTGACTCGATGGACTTGAAAATCAAGTCTTCTCTGCACTTGAGACAACAAAGGAATTGGTGGTACAAACCACCAGCAGCGTACACGTTAACGCTTGAGCAGAGACACTGGTTTACCTAGTTCCTCCAATCTCTTAAATTCCCAGACGGGATCGCTGGAAATTTGAAGAAAAATGTAACTGCTGACGGGAAGCTCACATGTTTGATGTCGCACGATTGTCACGTGATCATGCAGAGGCTGTTGGCTGATGGTATTCGCCCTTTTGTTTCAAAACCGATACAAGAGACGATCTCCGAGCTCTGCAACTTTTTCAAGTTGATCAGTTCTAGAACCCTGAGAGTGGACGATCTCGAAAAAGCGCAAGATTCAATCATTGAGATATTGTGTAAGCTTGAGATGAAATTTCCGCCAGCTTTTTTCACGATCATGGTTCACGTGGCAATTCATCTACCAGATGAAGCGTTGTGTGGCGGTCCGGTGCATATGCGATGGATGTACCCAATTGAGAGATACCTTGGAACGTTAAAACAATTTGTCAGAAATAGAGCTAGACCCGAAGGCTCCATTGCGGAAGCGTACGTTGTAGAAGAGGCATTGACATTTGTTGCAAGGTATCTCGAAGATAAGAAAACGGTTGATGAAGTTCAAGTGCGGGAACTTAGTGTTTTCCGGTCTGAAAACTGTGTGCCTTACGGGATGATGAAGCCGATAGTTTTAGACGACGACCAAAAAGAGAAGGCGGAGTGGTACATTTTTACCAATTGTCTAGAAATCGATCCGTATTTGATGTAAGAGAATCTTTCATTTAAATATGTACATTATCTAGCTCATTGATTTACATCTAATTACGTAATGTTAACAGTGAGCATTTGGAACTTATACAAAATAACTCTGAAGCGGGAACTGTAGATTCTGATCTCGAAGCAATGCACAGAAAATAATTCAAAATTTGGTTTGCGAAAAAGGTAAACTAAAAGGATTCATTTGCTGAAAGCATACTAAAATTGCTAATGACATCATCTTAATTTGCATACTCCAGATTTATGACATGAAAGTTAGTGGTTCCGACGTGTCTGAAGAGCTTTACGCATTGTCTACAGGATCTATGAAAATTGCTCATCAGTATCCGAGTTGCTTTGTGAATGGCGTGAAGTTCATCACTCGTCGTCGTGATAACCAACGAATCACCCAGAATAGCGGTGTTTGTGTGACCGTGAACGACTTCAACTTTTACGGTCAAATGGAAGACGTAATCGTGCTGAAGTATACACATAACTGTCGTGTCGTACTGTTCAAATGCATATGGTATGGTGACAAGTACAATGCATGACGTATAGTGCACGTTGGTAACACCACCGGAGCAACAAGTTCGTATACCGCGAAAGAGTGGTTTACAGAAAAGCTGTTTATACTCGCGACTCAAGCGAAGCAAGTGTTTTACATCCAAGATCTCGTTAAGGGTCGCGAATGGGAAATCGTTCAGGATTGCAATCAACGTGGGATATGGGACATTCCTGAAGTTGATCCGACCACTTCAGCATCGATTCCATTGACAATAGAATTGTCAAATATCGACCGTCTTAATCATCGACACGAAACCGCTACGGTCGAGCTTGTTACTGTTGTTGAAGATGATGAAGAAGATGAGGCGTATGTCGTTTTTGAGGGAGATGATGTTGATGTCGATACTAACATTACATCGAGTGACAACGATGAATGACTAACAACATGTAATAACCATAGTCGTCGAATACTAATTAAATAGTAAAAATACTAACTACAATTCATTTTGCAGGATGTCTACTTCAGGTCAGGACACATCAGGAGGAGAACATGACCCCCCGCAGATGCCGAGGAAGAAACGAGGACCAACGACTGGCCTCGTTTCTGCGAGAGCTGGTGTTGGAACCCCTGGAGCGAACACAGTTCGCTATGATCAGACTGCGCAGACGTTCTACCAAGACGTCATGGAGCAAAATCCGTTGATCGGGACGTTCCAAAACCGATTAGGAAACCTGATCAAGAGTACCATTCCAGTCGACCTCCCAGACTGGAATCATGTGCCTGCATAGAGTATGGCGACTCTCACTACAACATATTCAATAATTACCGACGATTTTATTTGTCAGTAATAACCTGATAATCATCGCTAAATCTATTTAGCGAAGATTTTAGCGACGATTATCACTACTACAAAATTGATTTTCTGATGCGCAAGACTATCAGATGCGACTAGTCGCATCTAAAAGTTGCATCTAAATAACTTTCAGGTGCGACTAGTCGCATCTGATAGTCAATCAGAAGCCGAAAAAATTCGCTCAAATTGTCTTTTGATTTTGACAATCCGATGCGACTAGTCGCACCTGAAAATATGTTGAAACTTTCAGGTGCGACTATGTCGCATCACATAGTTTTAAATTTTTGAGCGGGCCTCATCTCCCCCTCTTTTATTTCATTAATCTGACGTGGCGAATGGAATTTTTTTTTTATTATTATAATCAGGTGCGACTAGTCGCACATGATAACTCATCAGGTGCGATTCTGTCGCACCTGATTATTAGGGTTTTGTTTAAAAACCCAGGTCGCGATCCTTTCTTCTCCAGCCGCTCAAACCCCTCTCTGTTTAAAAAAAAAAACGCCCTGCACTTCAAAAAAAAAACCCTCTATCTCTCTCTGACCTCCGCCGCGTCTCTCTCTCTCTGCCTCATCTGCGACACCAGCCACGCTCCGCTGGCAGCAGCTCCTCCGTCAAGCCGAGCTTCGATCGGCGGCCAGCAGCTCCTCCGCCAAGCCGCGCGCGCTGCCACCACGTCTCTTCTCCTTCTTGCTTGCGCTCGGCCATCAGCTCCTCCACCAAGCCGCGCGCGCCACCAACCACGCTTCTTGAAAAGGTGGCCGGACAAGTCTCGAACGCCACGCTCTGACACTCCCACTCTCTCTCTGCCTCACTCTCTCTCTCCGGCTCTCTCTCTGCCTCACTCTCTCCGGCTCTCTCTCTGCCTCAGTCTCACTCTCTCCGACCTCTCACTCCCCGGCTCTCTCTCTGCCTCACCTCTCACTCTCCGGCTCACTCTCTCCGACCTCGACAGCCTCGGCGTCTCTGCCCCGACAGCCCCGCTGCCTCGACGCGTGCTCAGCCTCGGTGTCACTACAATCCCGGTAAGCTATCTCTCACCGCCTCTCTCTCTCTCTCTCTCTCTCTCTTATTTTCCCTTTGACTGAACTGATGCGTTGTCCCGTGCTCAGCCTCGTCAAGCTGCTGTCCCGAGCTGCCTCGTGCGTCCCTGCTGTTTCGACGAGTCCCTGTCCTCGACGAGTCTCTCTCCTCGCTGCACCGAACCGTCGCTGCCTCGATCCCTCCTCCGCCGTTTCACCGAGCCGTCCCCTGTTGTCCTGAGCTGTCCAAGTAAGTCTAGCCTTTTTAAAAAAAAATTGTTTGTGTTGTTAGTTTAGTTAATTAGGTTAGTTGATATAAAATGTTAGTTAGTTAGTTAATTAGTATGTAAATGTTAGTTAATTAAATAGATATGTTAGTAAGTAATTATTTAGAATGTTAAGTGTTAGTATGTAAATGTAAATGTTAGTTAATATAATTGTAGTTAATCATTGTAAATTTTAATTACATAGTTAGTAATATGTTTAGGTTCTTTAATTTAATTTTGATTAGTATGTTAATTGTAATTGTAAAGAAATTGTAATTAATTACAATGTTTTGTGACATGTTTTGATGTTTTGTGACATGTTTAATATAAAATGAAGTTTAGGTTAAAATTAAGTTAATGAATTTGTGATTAGTTTTAGTTTATTTAACATGAAATGAAATTGTAAGTTTAAGTAAGTAAAATATTTTGTGACATGTTTTGCTAGTTTGTGATATTTTGTTTATTTCGATTTTTCATTTATAAATGTTGTGATCGAACCACGGAGGTTCGGTTTAGGGCTGACCTAATTTATAGGATAGTTCTGGATGGTTTGTGTATGTTTTTAAATAATTTTGCAGGTTTTTGGTTTGTCAGTATAATAGGGGAAACTCTGCCGAAATTTTGGTAGAGTTTCGAATTAAGTAGTTTAAAAACTCCCAACTTATTCAATCCGAGCTCAAAATAACATAGAATTCATAATCTCTCTTTCATTGTGTTCTCCGTCGTCCTTTATCAATAACTCTTCCAAACTTTCATTTCTCGCTCTCATTCAGCGAAATGTCCAATCCAAGTAGAGATTGGATCACAGAGAATAATCGGGTGACATTGCAGTACAAAACCGGTGTTAACGAGTTTATTCGCGCTGCAAGAAGATTCCCTAACGAAATTGGCAAATATCGGTGTCCTTGCAAACCTTGCAACAATGTGAGATGGCACGACATCGGGGTTGTCAGGAATCATTTGCTGAACAAGGGGTTTACCCCAGGGTACACAAAATGGTATCATCACGGCGAGCTCGAGCGTGTCGTCCTTCCTCATGAAGAAGATTCCATCGGAGGAACAGATCAGAGAGGAATAGGAGGATTGCACGGTGCTGTGGAGGATATCAGGGATCACGAGGATTTCGACGATGCTACGGAGCCGACCCAGAGCGAGGTGCGTGTAGAGGAGCAAGTGGAAGACCTCTTCGCCGAGTTGGAAGCAGAATTGTACCCTGGATGCAAAGAGTTTTCTTATTTGTCGTTCTTGGTTTCGTTGACGCACCTCAAAGTCACGAACCATTGGACGAACAAGTCTTTTACAGAACTCTTGCAGCTCTTGAAGAAGTCTCATCCAGCTGGTAATCGAATTCCGGAGAAGCATTACGAGGCAAAGGCGAAGCTGAAGCGTTTTGGCATGGGATACGAGATGATCGATGCGTGTATTAACGATTGTGTCCTATTTCGAAAAGATCTCGCGGAAGTCGACGTGTGCCCAGTATGCAACGAGAACAGATGGAAGCCAACTGGGAAAATGATACCGCAAAAGATTTTGCGATATTTTCCCCTGAAAGATCGATTGAAGCGGTTGTACGCGTCTCGACACACGTCGCTTTTGATGCAGTGGCACGAAAGAGATCGCGTCAGGGAAGTTGGTGTTCTACGACATCCTGCGGATGGTACGACGTGGAAAAACCTGGACGAGAGATACCCAGGCTTTGATGCAGAGCCTCGAAACGTGCGGCTTGGACTAGCTGCGGATGGATTCAATCCGTTCGGAGAAATGAGTTTATCGTACAGCATGTGGCCTGTGGTACTAACTGCGTACAACTTGCCGCCTTGGTTATGCATGAAGAAAGAGTACTTGATGCTGAAGCTTTTGATCCCGGGGCCTCACTCACCAGGAAAGGACATGGACGTGTTTTTGCAGCCAATTGTCGAAGAGCTGAAAGAACTGTGGGAGACCGGATTCCGCGTTCGAGATGGTGCCAACGATGAAGTGTTTCGATTGCGTGCCGCGCTACTTTGGACGATTAACGATTTTCCAGCTCGATCCTATTTATCGGGATGGAGTGGCCAAGGGTATCTCGCTTGCCCGACGTGCAACCTTGACACGCCGTCTTTGAAAGTCAGAAACAGGATCGTCTACTACGACCATCGTCGATTCTTGCGTATGCGTCACCGATTGAGAAAAAGCACCGATCACTACAAGGATCGCCACGAGAAACGCAGTAAACCCGAGAAGTTGACTCCGCAAGACATACTCGCTCAGTTGGCTAGTGTCTCTTGCACGACAACTGGCAAACATGCTGGCTCCGTGGGCAGAAAACGAAAGCGAGCCGAGTGCGAACTAAATTGGGCCAAGAAAAGCATCTTTTACGAGTTGCCGTACTGGTCAGATTTGGAGTTGAAGCATAACATGGACTTCATGCACATAGAGAAGAACGTGTGCGAGAATCTTCTCGGAACCTTGCTCAGCTTAGAAAAGAAGAACTACGACACAGATAAGGCGAGGTTTGATTTGATGGACTTGGGCATCAAGACCGCTCTCCACTTGAAAAAACAAGGGGATTCGTGGTACAAACCGCGAGCATCGTACACCTTAACCCTTGTTCAGAGGCAGCGATTTACCGAGTTCCTCCAATCTGTCAAATTTCCAGATGAGGTCGCTGGGAATTTGAAGAAAAATGTGACTGCTGATGGAAAGCTCACAGGTTTGAAGTCGCATGATTGCCACGTGATCTTGCAGAGGTTGTTGGCTGTTGCTATTCGTCCTTTTGTGCCAAAAGAAATACATCAGACGATCTCCGAGCTTTGCAACTTTTTCAAGCTGATAAGTTCGAGAACCTTGAGAGTAGAAGATCTTGAAAATGCGCAAGAGTCTATCATCGAGATCTTGTGTAAGCTTGAGATGATATTTCCACCAGCTTTTTTCACGATCATGATTCACGTGGCGATTCATCTACCAGATGAAGCGTTGTATGGCGGCCCGGTGCATATGCGGTGGATGTACCCATTTGAGAGATACCTTGGGACGTTAAAACATTTTGTCAAAAATAGAGCTAGACCAGAAGGCTCTATTGCGGAAGCTTATGTTGTAGAAGAAGCTCTAACGTTCGTTGCAAGGTATCTTGAAGATAAAAAAAGTATAGATGAAGTTCAAGTGCGAGAGCTCTCTGTTTTTCGATCCGAGATGTGTGTGCCTTATGGGATGATGAAACCGATAGTATTAGACGATGAACAGAAAGAGAACGCGGAGTGGTACATCTATACCAACTGTCCTGAAGTGGATCCATATTTGACGTAAGTTATCGTTGGGAATGTGTTTCAATTCATTCTTTTTTATATATTGCTATTGAAGTAATGTTTTTAATAACAGCGAGCATTTGGATCTCTTGAGCGAATCTGGAGTTCGCGATATTGAAGCGGAGCATAGAAAGAGGTTCAAAATTTGGTTTGAGAAGAAGGTAATAACACAATATCAATGCAATTTTTTGATAAACGCACAAGTGCTAATCAATGCTTTCTTTCGTAATCAGATTTTTGATATGAAAGCTAGTGGTTCTGACGTGTCTGACGAGCTCTATTCGCTTTCAATCGGTTCCCTTCAAGTCGCCTATCAATATCCGAGCTGCTTTGTAAATGGCGTGAAGTTCATCACTCATCGTCGCGATAATCAACGAGTCACTCAAACTAGCGGTGTATGTGTACTTGTGGATGATTTCACTTACTATGGTCGAATGGAAGACGTCATCGTCGTGAACTATAGGCATAACTGTAGTGTTGTATTGTTCAAATGCATTTGGTACGGTGACAAGTATAATGCAAACCGACTAGTGCACACCGATAAGACTACTGGAGAAACGAGTGCTTATACTGCGAAACAGTGGTTTAAAGAGGAGCCGTACGTACTCGCGACTCAAGTGAAACAAGTTTTTTACATCGAAGATCTTATTAAAGGCGGCGACTGGGAAATCGTCCAGGAATGCAATCATCGAGGGATTTGGGACATTCCTGAAGTTGACCCCTCCAACTCAGCCTCGATCCCATTGACCATAGAGTTGTCAAACATTGAGCGTTTGAATCATCGACACGAAATCGATGAAGCTGAGTTAGTGACTGTCGTTGACGATGATGAAGAAGACGATGATGAAAATGAGAGACCTGTCGTTTTTGAGGGAGAAGATGTTGATGTCGATATAGAAGATGATATTAACATTATAGGCATAGATGATGATGAATGATGAATATCTTTTTTGTATGTTTATTTACTATATAATGTAACCACGGTTTTCCTCCGCCATATGTGAGGTTTGTTAATAATAAAATCCGTGGTGCCGTCCACGTTTTTTTTAAACAGAAAACTAATATTTATTTACTAATATTGTTCACATCTTACAGGATGTCAGATGCAGGTGGAGCAGGTGGAGATGAGTCTCCGCTACACCGTTCAGGAGCAGGTGGAGATGAGTCTCCGCTAGAGACACCGGGTTCCCAAGGTCCTAAGAAAACAAGGGGACCAACAACCGGGTCTACTTCGGCAAAAGCAGCGCTTGGGGTACCCGGTGCGAAAGTTGTTAGGTATGACCCAATCAACCAAACTTTCTACCAGGACGTAAGAAAAACAATAAAAAAAGGTAGGAGTATTCAACAACCGCGTCGGCGCTTTGGTGAAAGTCCATATCCCGGTCACACTTCGTGATTGGAACGAAGTGACGCCCCAGACGTTGGGCAATATTCTGAGCGCACTTCATTCCGAGTACACTTTCGTGTACAAGGATGATGAGACCGAGGAGCTGCTTCCGGCGGATTGCTATCGTCATCAGATTGACCAGACTATCATTCGCGATGCAAAGCGTATGAGGCGCAACCAAAAGTCTAGATTATCAGGGACTTTCTTAGGAAAATGTTGTGGGCAAATGAAAGTCGCCAAGAAAGAAATCCCAAAAGGATATAAAAAAAAACGATTGGGAGAAGGTGATAGAGGAGTTCGCAACTGACGATTGGAAGGTAATGTATAATTCAAAAAATTATGTTATCTTCTATGAAATCGAATTATAACGCAATTTAATATGTGCAGAAAAAGTCTACTCGCAACAGAGACAATTCAAAGAACAAGAAAACGAAGTCCACACAAGGGTCGATTTCTTTTTTGGCTCATCGACATTTGAACGTAAGTTTATTCTAATTTTGTAATTTTTTTTGCAATAAATACATTACTCATATTTTCATAAGAACTGCAGAGTAGGGAAGATGGGACTTTGGCCTCGGCGTTAAACACGTGGGAGAAAAAACATCAAGATGATCAAGGCAATTGAACGACAGCTTGGGCGCAATAAGCATTTGTAAGTTACTTGTGTTAATTACTTAATAATCAAGTTTCGATAATCTTAATAATTTTTTTAACATATGTTTGAAGGCGCGAATTATGACTCAAGTCGAGGATATGCAGCGACAAGCAGCGGAGTCAGGCCAAACGTTTGACATAGACCAGGTGGAGCAGTACGCGATGGATACTGTTCTCGGGCAACGTCGAGATTGGTATGTCGGGATAGGTCCCTCGATCCCGAGATCCTCGTATCTCTTGGCTCAGGCTCAGGACGATAGCTCGTCCTCAGGTTCTTCATCGACGCGCGTTCCAGATCCAGTGATTAGCGAGCTACAAGCAGCGTTGGCCGCACAACAAGCTCAGATGGAGGCGTTTCAGCGACAGTTCTTTGCCTACACACGGCAGCATCCGTCTCCCATGCAGACATCCCCCGCGATGATGCACCCTGAGATGACGCCGCAATCAGCTTCAATGCCGAATGTTCAGACGCCGGCATCCGCTTCAATGCCGAATGTTCAGACGCCGCCATCCGCTTCAATGCCAAATGCTGATCAGACGTCAGGTTCGGTAGAATTTCAGCGACATCGTTCGAGCGGCAGCACATCAGGCCGCCAAGGCGCACGAGCAAGATCTGGCGGAAGAGGAGGCCGTGCATTCCAGAATTGGCAGACTTCGAATGAAAAAGGGAAACAAAAAGAATAAATTGTAATTTTTTTAATTTATTGAACGTAAATTATCAAATTTTATGAATTTAATATTAAAATTTCTATTAAATTATTTATATAATTATTCTAATTAATATTATTCAAATTATTTATTTAATTTATAAAAAAAATTATTTAATTAATTTTTTAAATTATAATTTTTATATATTTAATAGGCTGATTCTATTAGAATCAGCATTTTAAAAAAAATAACTACAGGCAATCAGATGCGACTAGTCGCATCTGATTGTACTGTAACCCGCCAAATATTTCGCAGGGAATTACTATCAGATGCGACTAGTCGCATCTGATACTTTTCCCGCGAAGGTATCAGATGCGACTAGTCGCATCTGATACTATAACTCCCGCTTTAATAACTTATTTTGGAGGATATTTAGGTGCGACGTTTGGTGCGACTAGTCGCACCTAAAATGTCGCACCTGATAGTGATGACTTTCAGGTGCGACAAGTCGCACCTAAAATCATCAGGTGCGCACTTTCATATGCGACTTTGTCGCATCTAAAGTCGCACCTGATGATACTTTCAGGTGCGACACTGATGCTTTCAGGTGCGACTTTTGTCGCACCTGATGCTATTAATTGTACTAGTGTATTATCGTCGCTAAATGTCCGTGCCTAAATATATTTAGCGACGATTTATTCGTCGCTAAATATTTACCGACGAGATTAGCGACGATAATTTCGTCCCTAAATGTTGTGACGAGAGGTTTTTTTTCATTTTGAAACAGATAATTAGCGACGACTTTTTCGTCGCTAATTAGCGCGGGAAAATTTCCCGCGTGAATTAGCGACGAAAGAGTCGTCGCTAATACCTTCTGTGTATTAATAATTAGCGACGACTTTGTCGTCGCCAATTAGTATTATTTTTTTTTTCGTCGTTAATTATTAATTTTTTATGATTTTTTGTTTATGAAATTCTAAAATGAAAAATAAAATAAAAACTAAATTATATTATCCAAATCAACAAATATATAAAATCCGGTTACGTACGTTTTTCGGTTATCGAGAAATATGGAAATAATAATCTAGTATACACAAAATATCTAATAAAAAACTAGTCGCGACGTTTGCTTTGTCGTCCCGCTCTCGTTTTCCCCCTCCTCGACTTGAAACGCTCTTCTGCTGACGCTGAAACTCTGTAAGCTTTGGTGGAACAATGTGCTGATCAGTAGACTGACTTGGTCCGCCGGGCGTCGTCTGCTGGCTAGCGTCGGGAGTCCTCTGCTGGCCTCCCGTTGGAGTGTGGACGCCGGGCGTCGGAGTGTGGACGCCGGCCGTCGGAGTCTGCTGGCTGTGGGATGACGGAGCGTGCTGCGAACTCTGCGGAAATTGAGGCATAAACGAGCTCAGGTTGAGGCCGGGCACCTGACTCTGTATTGCCTCGGCGAACGAGGCGATGGTCGATGTACCTCCTGGGAGATATATCCTGGATGCGATGTCCCAGCCTCCGAACTACCGTAGACTTCGGCGACTTCAGCCGCCATCCGTGCTCCCTGTGGCACCAAACGTCTGACGCCAGTCAAGTGATCAGTCTGCGAACCCATAATATCGCGGATCGCCTGCTGCTCTAGGACGGAAATATCAACGTCCGCTCCTTGTTGCTCAGCCTCCGCTCACAACGTGTTGAACCTATCGACCAGTCGATCCTGATATAATTAACTAGTTAGTATATATTAATTGAAAAATAAGAAAAATAAATGTAAACTTACATAACGTGCGGAGGCTTCAGGAGTCAGCCATTCGGACTTGTCTGACTGATGTTGGCGCTTGTAGTTCGCAAACAAGCTCTCGAAAGCGCCTGTCTAGGCGCTCTTCTACATGTAAACAAAACTTCAAGTGTTAGATAATTTAACGATTTGATGTATCATATAAACATAAAACTTACGTTCTTCATGCGGTGGGTCGAGAACCCAATCGTCCCATGTCGAGTCTTTGTCTTCTTCTTCGCGCGATTCGGCTTGTTCTTCGCTTGTATAGCCTGTAATATAAGTAAACGTACACGTAAATAACAAATCGTTTAATAAAAGGGTAAACACATATTTAACGTAAATGATTTGATTACCTTAAACTCATCGCTCGTATATCGTTCTATCAGCGTCTCTCATTCGGTGTTGAGCTTAACGGTCCTCGGTTTCATCGATCGCGCCACCTGTACGCTGCTCTTGCAGTCGATGTCAAACCATGACCGCAAGGTATGCCTCCAATCGCGAAGACGAGTCTTCGCGTCTCGAATGATTGCCGCATCGACAATCGCCTTCTTCTTCCTGGTTGCATCACCATCCACTCGAATGTCGTACTTGTCTCGAATCACTGCTCGGATCTCGGCCTCCTTCGCTGGTCCCACGTTCGCATTCGTCCACCTTGGGACCGTAGGCGAGATCTTGTCTCGGACGACCAACCCGAGCGTGTTCGTGAACGTCGCGAGATCCGGATCCATCTCGCGCTCTGGCTGCAAGAACGACTGAAACTCCTCGTTATAAATAACGACTTCCTTCCACCCGGGGCGCCGTGCACGCTCAGATCGAAGCCCGACCGTCGGCCCACGCACGGGCGGTTCGATATCCTCGTCGTCTTCTTCGACGCCATCGCGTACGGGCGTAGACTAGCAATAATTCGGGAGACGGGCTAAGTAGTCATCCCCGCCTTCGCTGCCTCCAGCTCCTGTAGCCGCAGCCATCTGAAATTCGAAACAAAATTTATTTAGTTTTGCATTCGTAATGATTTAAATCAGTTAATTTAGTAAGTAAATGAAAAACGTTATATACTATCAATCATCGTCGTCTGACAAATCATCTTCTTCCATCAAATCTTCGTCCTCAGTTTCTTCGTCATCGATAAACTCTTCTTCTTCAATATTTTCCAAGTTCACTGCGTCGTTGCTCACGGGCTCTAGTATCGCAGACTGATGACGCGTCAACAGTGAATCTAAATCTGACGGTTCTACTGACAACTGAACTGAAGACGAAGATTGACCAAGAATGACGTCAATATCAGGAAGATCCCACACATTTTGATGATTACACTCTTCGACGATTCGTCAATCAGGACCATTCAAGTTATCTTCCAAGTAGAAAACTTGTTTCGCCTGAGTTGCCAAAATAAATGGCTCGTCTTTGTACCATTCTTTTGCCAAATACACGCTTGTCAAGTTATTGTCGTTGCGTGTCATTTTCCTCGGATCTTGGTCACCGAACCAATGACATTGAAATAAGACGACATGATAATTGTTCTAATAAGTCAAGACAATGACGTTTTCTACTTGACCGTAGAAGTCGTGACCTCCTTCACTTGGCGCACTACGACCTGGTATAAGCAATGTTAACATCAAGTACGATGTTTTCATGCACACCCACGGCGGTAAATTGTACGTAGTCAAGACTACCGGCCACATACTGTACGATAAACTCATGTCACCAAATGGGTTGAAACCATCGGCGGCAAGTCCAAGCCGGACGTTCCTCGGTTCTGCCGCAAACATGGGATATTTTTGGTCGATCTCCTTCCACGTTGCTCCGTCTGCAGGATGTCGCAGTACACCATCCTCCTTAATATGTTCATTCTCGTGCCACTGCATCTCTAGAGCTGTGTGTCGACTCGCGTACAGTCGCTTAAGTCAATCTTTCAGTGGAAAGTAGCGCAACACTTTATGCGCTACTTTTTTTCCACCGTCTTTCTTCATCCACCGGTACTCATTACAAACTGGACACTCGTCTAGATTGGCGTTGTCCTTCCAAAACAACGCGCAATTGTGTTTGCAGACGTGAATCGACTCGTAACCCATACCAAATCGACGCAATTTCGCCTTTGCTTCATAATGTGACTCTGGAATCGTGTTGCCGATCGGATGAGACTTTTTCAGTACTTTCAGTAGCTGATCAAACGACTTATTCGTCCACTTGTACATCACTTTCAAATGCATCAACATGACAACAAAGGAGAGTGACGAATACTCCGTACAACCCGGCCATAATTCTGTGTTCAGGTCGCTGAAAAGGTCATCGAACTGTCCACTCTGGTATTCTGCATTCGGGTCAATACTATCATCGTCACCGTCTACGTCGTTGTGATCTAAGATATCGTGTATAGCATCAAACATCCCGCCTCCTCCTCTGTAATCCGTCTGATACTGCATTACGTCATCTTCTTCCTCCCCGTGAAAGTTCCACCTCGTGTAATTCCTCTTAAATCCTCTGATAAAGAGCTGATTCTCTATATCAGGAATTTTTTCCATCAACACGTTGTTACACCTCTTGCATGGACACTTAACTCGTCCTTCGACATTTACGTGTTGTCGGGCCATTGCCATGAACTCTGTCATGCCAGCCGCAAACTCAACGCTTAAACATTGGTCCTCGATTATCCAATTTCTATTTGGATAACTCATTTTACCTATAGATTGAACATTTCAAAATTTAGTAGTTTTCGGATTTTATTTTATAATTTCACGATCCTACCGAAATTTCGGCAGAACCTCCCCTATAAACTTAACAACCCGGCATCAAGCCTTTAACTTTAAAATCTGCATAGAAACGTCCTAAAACTAACAATAAATCCAACCTCGGTGGTTCAATTATTAAAATTCATAATCCATATCAACTAATTAATTTCACATTTTTAATCATTTCTAACAAGAATTAAATACAATTCCATTTAATTTACATAAACTAACTAATTGTTTTTACATAATTTTACCTAATATAAATATTTATAACTAATTTAAATATTTATACCTAATATTAAAATTTATAACTAATTTAAATATTTGTGTAAACAAAACTAATTTAAATATTTATAAAATTTATAACAAATATATAACTCATTTATAACTAATTAATTCATTTATAATTTATAAAATTTATAACAAATATATAATTCTATAAATATAAATTATGTAAATATAACTAATTAAATCATTTACATTTATACCTAATTAATTCATTTATATTTATAACTAATATATAAATAAAGTTATATGTATATAAATAACTAATATATATAACTAATATATTAATTCTATAAATAATTAATATATATATATATATATATATATATAAAGTTATAAAAAAAACTTACCGAGATGTATGTTCGGGAGCGCGCGGGAAGGCGTCGGCGAGGAAGCGGACAAGGACGGCGTCGGCGGGGAAGCGACTACGACGTCGGCGGCGAAGTAGTGGCGGAGGGGCGAGGAGCGGAAACGGGAGAGAGAGAGGTAAGGAGAGAGATGTGAGGAGATAGAGAAGTGATGAGAGAGAGACTTACCGGGGAGGACGAGGTCGGCGTCGACGGCGTCGGCGGCACACGGCGGACGGACGGCGGAGAAGAGAAAAAGAGAGAAAATGGCGATTTAGGTTAAGAAAACAAAATGGGGGAACTCGGTCGCGATCTGGTATTGAAAGACATTTAGCGACGACTAAATCGTCGCTAAATGATTACAAATCGTCGCTAAATGCACTTAAATAACCAGGCATTTAGCGATGACTTCTTCGTCGCTAATAGTTTTCATAGATATTTATCGACGATTTAGTCGTTGCTAAATAATTTCGTTTTAATTAAATGGGAGGGATTTTTCCCTCTTTAAAAGTCGTTAAAATTCGAAAATAGTTAGCGACGATTTATTCGTCGCTAAATGTATACCGACGACAAAATAATATTTAGCGACGAGAAAATCGTCGCTAAATGTTTTCATCTTAATTAAATTGGAGGGATTTTTCCCTCTTTAAAATTCGAAATTAATTCTACATTATTAGCGACGATATTATCGTCGCTAAATAAATTCAGAAATCATTAGCGACGAATTTATCGTCGCTAAATATTTTCCCGCGAACTTAGCAACGACAAAAAAGAATTAGCGACGAATTTATCTTTACCGCCAAACTTTAATATTTTTGGCACCAAAAAATCAGCGACGATATTATCGTCGCTAAAAGTGTGATTAGCGACGATTTATTAGCGTCGATTAAGTCGTCGCTAATAGTTTCGTCGCTAAATGTGGTATTTCTTGTAGTGTCTGATGAACTCGATTCATAACGAGTATCGCTTCGTTTATGAACAGTAGCGAGCTTGTGCCTACAGATCCTATTCGCAACGAGATTGATATGCCTATCATTCGCGATGCGAAGAGGATGCGACGTGGCCAGAAGTCGAGGTTGTCGTAGCTCTTCTTCAAGACATTTTGAGGGAGTAAGGATCTCGCTAAAAATGAAACTCCCGAAGGCTATAACCAGGAAGCCTGGTTGAAAGCAATAGAGACGTTCGACTCGCCCGAGCATAAGGTGTGAGTTGAACTTCGGATGGTTATTGGAAATTCTTAAAACTGAACTTAACGAATTTATGTTTCGCAGGCAAAGTCTGTCCGCAACCGGGAAAATTCAAAGATGAAGAAGACGAAGGCAAGACAAGGGTCGCTTAGTTTTTTTGGTCATCGCTCGAGGAACGTAAGTCTCTTAATATTAATATGCAATATATATGTGATTCATATTTTAATGTTGAAAAATTACAGCGAAGGGAAGATGGGAGTATAGGCTCGGCTTTAGCGATATGGTCAGAAAAACACCATGACGCTAAGGGATCGTGGACGACGGACTTCGCGAAGTCGCAATTCGTAAGTTAATTGTTTTATTTACTATATTTAATTACTTTATTTTTTCTTATCTGATAAGTTTTTTGTGGTTTTTTTTTTTAAGGATCAAATCACCGACCAAATGATAGATATTTTGCGGCAAGCGGCGGAGCAAAATATCGTGATCTCCCACGAAGATGCGGAGATGTACGTGATGCGCGATGTTTTGGGAGTACGCAGAGACTGGGAAGTCGGTTTAGGGCCTTCGATCCCAAGGTCATCGCTGGGTGTTGCCCAAACGCTAGATAGAGGCTCGTCAAGTTCGTAATCTCAGACCGATCCATTGGTTGCTGAGATGCGAGCTCAGATGGATGCCCAACAAGCCGAGCTGCAAAAGATGCGGCAACAGATCGCCTTCCTCAGCCAGAATCACAACCAGCCTCTCATGACTCCCCAACCTCCGCCTGCACCGCAACCAGGTGGGACTGATCAGCAGACGCCAGGTTTCACGCCGGGTTCTACGCCTGGTTCTATGGATTTCTTTCGAGACCGTCCTTACGGAAGCGGCGGAGCGAGCGGCAGCGCGTCAGGCAGCGGTGGACGAGGACGCGGAAGCGGTTCCCGAAGTTCTGGCAACTTATTCAGTAGAGGGAATTGTACTATCGATAAGTTTATAGGAAAAAAATTAGGAATTTATTTTTTCGCTTTTTTAGAATGAATTTGTATTTTTAATTAGGAATTCTATTTTCAGAATATTATTTCCAATTAATTTAGAATTTTGTTAATTAATTTTTATTTAATTCTAAATGAAGTTTGATTTAATTTTCTAATTCTGTAATTTATTTTAATTAAAAAAACATATTCGGTGCGACATTGTCGCACCGAATAGAATGGCGGGAATGTTATTAGGTGCGACATTGTCGCACCCGATATGAATAACCCGTCAATTTTTATAAATTTGGCAGGAAAATATTTTGGGCATTAGGTGCAAGATTGTCGCACCTGAAAGTGTCGCACCTAAAAGTATAGTTATTAGGTGCGACATGTCGCACCGAATGCCTTTAGCGACGGGGTTTTAGGTGCGACTTTATCGCACCTAATAAACTTTTAGGTGCGACATATGAGGTACTAGGTGCGACAATCGTCGCACTGGATGACGTTTTTTGTCCTAGTGCGTGTCGAGCGCAGGGCGCGGATGCAGAGCGCGCGCGCATGTCGAGCACGGGGCGCGAGAACAGCGCGGCTTCGCCTTGGGCCCGTTTTAAGCGAGCCTTGATGGGCTTTTTCGTGGCCTGGCCCATTGGATCTTCCAATTTGGATTCGACGCGGAATTGTCGTAAGTCACGAGGAATTTAATAATTTCCGAAAACCACCGATAACAAGTACCTCAGGTCGATCTTGACAAATCCGCAAAAAGATCTCCGCCGATCTAAGTATCTTCCCGATTTGCGGTTGCGATCCATGAGATGAAAGGATGGATCAGATCAAAGGTCACCTCAAACATCTCACTAATATGATTTTGAAGTTGGAAAGAGCAATCTAGCTCTACAATTGCTCCTAGACGCATAAGAAGACTTCCCCCCGGATGACGAACTCTCATAGCAATACCTCGAAAACATGGGAGTGTTGGGGAATCAAGTGGGTATCAGACACGAACAATCGCTCTGATAGCACTTGTTGGTGGGTCACGCGCATCGGACACGAACGATCGCTCCGATGCGCCTCTTTTGAGATGATTCCACCATATAACCATATTAATGCGGAAAAATAATTAATTACGCTGATCATAAGCTAATTAAATTATGGTTATAATTAACAAGATCTAGTTATGTTTAATTAATTTAATTCACGAGAGCATATAAGTCAAGCAACCGATATAGAGCGAAAAACGAATACTTACAGTTTTTGGCTCACGAACTGAAAGCTTTCACAATCCGTCTTCGTCTTGAGTTGTCTTAATGGAGGACTCGAGGATGACACCTTAGTCTTCCGAAACGTAATCTCCGAGACGAATAAGAAAGATGAGTGGGCACAGTCTTTATCTCACTAGATCACGAAACTAGGTGTTTCGAGATCTCTCTCTTATTTTACTAAGAATGGAAACGAATTTCCGAGGGGAAGAGAAGTGAAGTGCTCGGCCAAGGTAGGCTAGAGAGCACGAAATTTTCACCAAAAAGTTGCTTCAAATAATTGCTTATTTTTGCCTTCTCATGAACCCCTATTTATAGTAGTAAAAAGGAGATATTCATGGAATCTTCCAGAATATTTTATTTCCTTTTATTGTGTTCACACTAGAGGATTTAATCTAGGCCCTTGGATCTCAATAAGTGAATCCTACTTTTTCTCTCATCCATCAGATCAATATCTATGGGATATTATTCTTTTATTTAAATAGAGAATAATTTATTTAGTGAGATAATAAAGGAGAATATATTATTCTCCTAAATATTCTCCTAAATACTTTCCTAAATACTTTCCTTTAAATAAGGAGAAAATATAGGACAATATCTTATATTTTTCTCTCTCCTTTATTTAAACAACTAAAGAGAAAATATTGGTAAATACCAATATTGAAATTTCGAACTTGATGGCACACGGCCAAGGGGATTTGCGCAAATTCCTAGTGCCAAAACCCTAATTCGATTTTCATATTTTGTGCAAGGCCCAATTAATTAAAACCCAATTAATCATTTATTTACTTGGTCCAACAATAAACAAATAATTAATAATTGTTTATTTACTTGATCAAACAATAAATAAACAATTCTACCATAAATATTTATTTAATTCTGCGAATACCCGTTTTCCAGAATTAATGCTGTCAATCACAATTACAGCAAGTGAGATTAATAATGATAAACATTATTATACGAAAGTTCTTATCCGCCTTTATCAGAGCCGAATCGGGGACTATGGACCTAGTAATAGGAGCTTAACAAATCCGATGAAAAAGACGAAATAGTCCTTCCTCTTTTGTCCATCGATTCGTCTAATCTTGGTCAAATACTCCACCTTGTAAGCCAAGACTGAACTCTCCTTTATACTAGAATTATATTTACTCATCGTGACGAGTGTCCACTGATATAGTCAGTTCGTGATCAAGATCCTCCAGGTTCAACCCGTGTCAAGAGAAGTCAATTTTTCCGTTATACTTCTCTTGATACATATCAGCCCTAAGCATTGTTGCTTCCCCAGCGAAAGATTCTTTCGAACGTTACTTACTTCGAAAGTGCTAGCAATCTATCGGTTCTGGAATCAACCCTTAGGTGAGTGAACATTAACCTTCTTTCAGGAAGGCTAGATTCCGTATCTGTAAATCACTTCCCACTCGAATTATGCTCTGAGAAAACTCCCAAGACATAAGCTGTGATTAGCATGAATAGCCTTTTAGCGAATGAGTCAAAGAGCTCAGTAACATAACCCAGTGTCCATGATCACTTTAGGACTTAGATCAAGTCTCACTGTGACCATCATAGTGACCTCGGTTAGTGTGTCGTAACGGTCCTTAAATGACACATCTACACCAAGACCTGTCCAGGTCGTACACTTACCACAAGTGTAGAATGCTCCCACATAGTGATCAGCCTTCACCTATGTGTTCCACATATATGACTTTAGATATAGCTTTTCAGGCGTATATCAGTCATCGACCATGTTTTAGCACACCGCCCGAACTCAGGTGCCCAGCACGTGACTCAGTTAGCACTAGTACAAAAAACAGCATTGGGTGCGACTTTTTTCGCACCTAAAGGTCGAAAGTCGTACCCATTGATACCTTTAGGTGGGACTTTAGGTGCGACAAAGTCGCATCCGAAAGTTCGCACCTAAAGGTCATGGGTGCGACTAGTCGCACCCGATGGTCATGACTTTTAGGTGCGACTTTTAGGTGCGGATATTCGCACCTATATTCGCACCCATAAGTCAGAAAAAATGTTCGAAAAAGTCCGCGCGAAGACCATTAGGTGCGACTGGTCGCACCCAATGGTCTTCACGCCAAGTCGCACCCAATGACCCTCGCGCCAAGTTTTTGGGTGCGACTAGTCGCACCTAATGGCCCTCGCGCCAAGTTTTTGGGTGCGACTAATCGCACCCGATAGTTGTTTTTAAGATTTTATTTATTTATTATTTTTATGAATTCTATAATTGTAATCAAATAACTAAATAGTTTATTAATTAGAAAATTCATTAATTAATATTTATAATCATAATAAAAACTAACCATTTGTTGTTCGATTACAATAATTATTATAATGTACGACAAATAATTAAAATAAATGTTCATTCTTTTCCCTTTCCTTTTCCTCGGTTTGTAAACCAATCTTTGAACATTTTACTCCCTCTTCCGCCAAATCTTCCTCCAGAACTACTGCTACCTCCTCGTCCACTTCCGCTCGTACGCTCACTGCCGCTCGTACGCTCTCGCTGGTAATTTGCTGAACCTGGCGGCGTCGTCTGAGCATCTGCCATTGAAACTGATGGCGGCGTTGTCTGATGCATAGGGTGCATCTGAGGCGACGGCGTCGTCTGAGGCATCTGTGGCATCATGCCGGGCGACATCTGAGGCATCTGTGGCATCGTGCCGGACGACATCTGAGGCAAGGGCGAAAACTGCTGCGTGAACGCGAACATTTGTCGCTGCATCTCCTCCATCTGCTGTTGTTGTGCCGCCATAGCGAGTTGTTGTGCCGCCACCTGAGCTTGGAGCTCGCCAACCACTAGATCTGGAACACGACGCCGCGACGAGCCTGAGCCTGACGACGAGCTTTCGTCCTGAGCCTGAGCAATAGCCCAAGATGTTCTCGGGACCGTTGGACCTATTCCAACGTACCAATCTTGACGGTTCCCGAGAATTTCTAGCATCGCGTGCTCCTCTGCGGCGTCCTGGTCAAAGACTACGCCTTGCTCTTCTGCTTGTCGCTGAAGATCCGCCAGTAGAGTAACTATCCGCGCCTTTACACATAAAAAAATTATTATAAATTAATTATTATGTAAGTAACGTACACTTAATTATCACATATGACTTACATGTGCTCGTCTCGCCCAATCTGTCGTCCATTCACCTTTTCTATTATGGTGTTTTTGCTCCCACGTCGTTAACGCGGAGCCCAAAGTCCCATCATCCTTACTCTGTAATTGTTATGAAAATATAAGTACTGAATTTATTTCAAATTAAGTACTTCAAAATTAGAATAACTTACGTTCAAATGACGATGAGCCAAGAAAGAAAGAGATCCCTGAGTCGACCTCGTCTTCTTCTTCTTCGAATTCTCCTTGTTGCGATTAGACTTTTTCTGCAAATAATTAATTTTGTCATTATTCAATCTAATAAAGATATTATAATTTATTACAATCATACATTACGTACCTTCCAATCGTCAGTCGCGAACTCGTCTACCACCGCCTCCCAATCCTCTTTCTTATATCCCGGTGGTGTTTCTGCCTTAGCGTTTTCCTGGCTCCCACAAAACTCCAACCTGAAGTTCTCTGATAGCTTGGACTTCTGGTTGCGTCGCCTGATCTTGGCATTCCGAATGATAGCCTGAGCAATCGTATTCTGAAAGCAATCCGCAGGCAGATCCTCGCCGGTGTCAAGATCCGTGTACACAAATCTGAACTCGGAATGAAGTGCGCTCAAAATAGCAGCCAACATCTGGGGCGTCACTTCACTCCAATCACGAGTCGTAGGCGGGATATGTGCTTTCACCAAAGCACCGAGGCGGTTGTTAAATAGTCCAACCTTTTTATTTTCTTTCCTTATCTCTTGATAGAATGTTTGGTTTGTTGGGTCCCACTTGACCACCTTCGCACCCGGTACACCCTGTGTTGCTCGCGCCGACGTCGAGCCGGTTGTTGGTCCCCTTGATTTCTTAGGACCTTGGGAATCAGGTTCCTGTGGCGGACCTTGAGAATCCGGTCTCTGTGGCGAATCTCCACCAGAACCTGAAGCGGTCGACATCCTATAAAATGAAAACAACATTTGTAAATTGACATCGTATAAAATAAAACAACATTTGTGAACATACATCACAAAACAAAAGGAAACAACATCATACAAAAACGTGGGTGACACCACGGATATATTTTATTATAAAACCTCACATATGGCGGAGGAAAACCGTGGTTACATAGATAGTTCTCATTCATCGTCATCACTACCTATATCAACATCAACATCAACATCAACATCTTCTCCCTCAAAAACGATGCATTCCTCATGATCATCATCGTCTTCCTCACCATCGTCAACGATATTTACTAGCTCAGCATCTTCGATTTCATGTCGATGATTCAGACGATCGATGTTTGACAATTCTATTGTCAACGGAATCGAGGCTGAGGTGGTGGGGTCGACTTCAGGAACGTCCCAAATCCCTCGATGATTGCATTCCTGAACGATTTCCCAGTTACCACCTAAAACAAGATCTTTGATGTAAAAGACTTGTTTCGCTTGAATTGCGAGTATGTAAGGCTCCTCTGTAAACCACTGTTTCGCGGTAAAAGCACTCGTTTCTCCAGTAGTCTTATCGTTGTGAACTAGTCACCGAGAATCGTGCTTGTCACCGTACCATATACATTTGAATAATACAACACGACAGTCGTACCTATAATTCAGCACTATGACGTCTTCCATACGACCGTAGTAAGTGAAATCATCCACAGGCACACATACACCGCTATTTTGAGTGACTCGTTGATTATCGCGACGATGAGTAATGAACTTCACGCCGTTAACAAAGCAGCATGGATATTGATAAGCGACTTGAAGGGAACCGATAGAAAGCGAGTAGATCTCGTCAGACACGTCAGAGCCACTAGCTTTCATTTCAAAAATCTGGTTATTACGAAACAAAGTATTGGTTAGCACTTGTGTGTTTATAAAAAACCGGGTTATTGTGTTATTACCTTGTTCGCAAACCAATCTTTGAATCCCTTTCTATGCTCCGCTTCAATATCGCGAACTCCAGATTCGTTCAGGAAATCCAAATGCTCGCTGTTGCATGTTTAAAACATTGCCTAAAGAAAATACAACAATGAAATAAGTTAGAGAAGCAAGTGGATCGATTACTTACACCAAATACGGATCCACTTCAGGACAGTTGGTATAGATGTACCACTCCGCTTTTTCTCTTTGCTCATCGTCTAATACTATCGCGTTCATCATCCCATAAGGCACACACATCTCGGATCGAAAAACGGAGAGCTCTCGCACTTGAACTTCTTCAACTACTTTCTTATCTTCAATATACCTTGCAATGAACGTTAGAGCTTCTTCTACAACATAAGCTTTAACAATAGAGCCTTCTGGTCTAGCTCTATTTTTGACAAAATGTTTTAACGTCCCAAGGTATCTCTCAAAAGGGTACATCCACCGCATATGCACCGGGCCGCCGTGCAACGCTTCCTCTGGTAGATGGATCGCCACGTGAACCATGATCGTGAAAAAAGCAGGTGGAAATATCATCTCAAGCTTACATAAGATCTCGACGATAGACTCTTGCGCTCTTTCAAGATCTTCAGCTCTTAATGTTCTCGAACTTATCAACTTGAAAAAGTTGCAAAGCTCAGTGATCGTATCATGTATTGGTTGTGGCACAAAAGGACGAATACCAACAGCCAACAATCTTTGCAAGATCACGTGGCAATCATGCGACTTCAAACCTGTGAGCTTCCCATCAGTTGTCACATTTTTTTTTAAATTCCCAGCGAGACCATCGGGAAATTTGACAGATTTTAAGTACTCTGTAAATCGCTGTCTCTGCTCAAGGGTCAAAACGTACGACGCTCGCGGTTTGTAATACCCACCCCTATTTGGTTCCAAGTGCAAAGCGGTCTTGATGCCCAAGTCCATCAAGTCAAGCCTCGCCTTCTCGGTGTCATAGTTCTTCTTTTCCAAGCTAAGCATCGTCCCGAGAAGATTTTCACACACGTTCTTCTCTACGTGCATCACGTCCATGTTGTGTTTCAACTGCGACTCAGAACAGTACGGCAACTCGTAAAAGATGCTTTTCTTGGTCCAATTCAGTTCGCTCTCAGCTGGCTTTCGTTTTTTGCCTACAGAGGCAGCGTGTTTGCCAGTAGTCGTGCAAGAAACACCAGCCAACTGAGCGAGTATGTCTTGCGAAGTCAACTTCTCGGGTTTATTTCGTTTCTCGTGCTTATCTTTGTAGTGATCGTTGCTTTTCCTCAATCGGTGACGCCTTTTTAAGAACGGACGATGGTCGTAGTAGACGATCCTGTTTCTGACTTTTAGGGACGGCGTGTCAAAGTTGCACGTAGGGCAAGCGAGATACCCCTGGCCGCTCCATCCCGATAAATACGGTCTAGCCGGAAAATCGTTTATCGTCCAAAGTAACGCGGCACGCAACCGAAACACTTCATTAACTCCGATTTTATACTGCAAGGACAACCGATTGTTCTCGGTGATCCAATCTCTACTTGGATTGGACATTGATTTCGCTAAACGAAATGAAAAAAGAACAATTATTAAGAGTTGTTGCTAAGTGACGAAGACGAATGAAGTCGATTACTTATTGCTACGGGACGAAGATCAATGAATGAAGATGAGATTATGAATTTTATGTTATTTGAGAATAATATGCTAGAAACCCAATCTAAAATTCGGCAGAGTTTCCCCTATAATACTAACAAACCAAAAACCTGCAAACTCATTTCAAAGCATATACAAATCATCTAAAACTATCATAATAATCAACTAAACCCTAAACAGAACCTCCGTGGCTCGTTTACAACAAAAATACAATATTCTCAACTCATTTATACAATAACTTAACTAATTTTAATTTCATGATTAACAATTAAACACATATTATTAATTAAACTAATTAGAATTTCAATTTCAATTAACCTAAACTAATCAAAACTAAACAACTTAAACATATTATTAAATTAATTACAATTTCAATTTGACAATTTTAATTAACCTAAACAAATTAAAATTAAACAACTTAAACATATTATTAAACTAATTACAATTTCAATTTGACAATTTCTATCAATTAACCTAAACTAATCAAAACTAAACAACCTAAACATATTATTAAACTAATTACAATTTCAATTTAACAACTTCAATTAACCTAAACAAATTTAAACTAAACAACTTAAACATATTATTTAACTAATTAAAATTTCAATTTGACAATTCAATTAACCTAAACTAATTAGAACAAATTTCATTTCATAAATTAATTACAAACTAATTAACTAATTCATTACAAATCAATTACAAACTAACTAACTAATTATAAACTAAACTACTAATCAAACTAAACTAGTAATCAAAATACTAATCAAATTATGAAAAAATACCTAATGAAGCGGAGGGGCTGGTCGGAGGCTCGGGACAAGTCGGAGGAGCTGGTCGGAGAGGCAGCAGCGGAGGGGCTCGTCGGAATCAATCAACACGCAGAAATCAAAAGCCCCAAAATTCGACACTTCAAACCCTAGTTCATCAAATTTCGGCCAAATCACTAACAAACCAAGGAAATCCAAACTCAATCCACAAATTCAAGCTATAACCATCACTAATCGAGTTCAATGAGCAACCAATACCAATCAATTTCACAAAAATCATATTTGAAATCCGAAACACCAAATTTGAATTTCGGAGCTCAAAAATCCAAAATCAACTCTAGGTCAAGAAACCTCACCTTGTGGTAGTGGTGGTGGTCGGAGTGGTGGCTGCGACGGGGTGGCCGGAGAGAGAGAGGGTAGTGGCGGCGGTCCTCGTGACGGAGGCTGAGAGAGACAGATGGTACGTAGTGACGGCGGTCGGAGGAGCGTAGTGGTGGCGGTCGGAGTGGTGGCGGTCGGAGTGGTGGCTGCGACGGGGTGGGAGAGAGAGAGGGCAGTGGCGGCGGTCCTCGTGACGGAGGCTGAGAGAGAGAGGGTCGTGGCGGCGGTCGGAGGAGCGTAGTGGTGGCGTCGGAGGCTGAGAGAGAGTGGTAGTGGCGGCGGCGACAGGGTGGGAGAGAAGGAGCGACTCGGAGACAGAGAGATAGAGGCGCAGAGGTTTTTTTTGGGCGAAATGGTTTTTTTGGGTGTTTGAATGAAAACCCATCGAGCATGCTTTATATATAAAGACTTTTAAATTTGGGTGCGACTTTGTCGCACCCAATGACACCTTTGGGTGCGACAAAGTCGCACCCAATGACATGTGTCAGTGGTTTCGGGTGCGACAAAGTCGCACCCAATGACATTTTGTAAAAAAAGGGGGAAGTTTTGGCCGCGAAATTTTTTAGGACATTTAGGTGCGACTTAGTCGCACCTATAACTTTGGAGACAGTATTGGGTGCGACTAAGTCGCACCCAATAGTAGTACCACACTATTGGGTGCGACTAGTCGCATCCAAATTCAAAAAATTTCCCGAAAATTTTCCAGCGCTTAATTGATTTTTGGGTCCGACTATTCGCACCTGAAAGTCTTTTTGGTGCGACTTTTAGGTGCGAATAGTCGCACCCAAAAGTCAACCGCACCGGAAAACTGTATTTGTAGTAGTGTAGATACGGAGGCTATGGAAGATAGTTGTTATTGATTCTAATTGTTTAGAACTCAACCCACTAATCATATAATGCTAATAAAGTAATCTTATTATCGAATTTAGCAATCATTTATTCATTATCTTCAAGTGGGCAATATTCCTAACACTCTCCCACTTTGACCAGAGAAGATAAGTTTCCTTCAGCCAATTTAATTCTTTGCCATCATTATAGACGGTTTAGACTTTGACCCAGGATTGAGATTCCCATCATATGGATTCCCACTTTATCTATACTCTATCATTTATGTCAATCTGACATATGTCCTATTTTCATATTATTCCAGTTCATGCATTTTTGCAAGTGATCTTTGACTTACCATTTAAGGTCAAGTCAAATTGTTCCTAGTAAATAAATTTACTTTAGAACAAATTAACACTTCGCATACCTTTAGATTATACACCAGACTTTATATCTAAAGATAACAAGTCTCCATATTTAGGTGTACATCCCTTCGGTGCCAAAACAGGTAGCACCATTGCATGGTTTGATCTCATCACCACTTACTATAGTGTGATTTATTGAACATGTTTAAATAAGAACTTTATTGACCTATTTCCATTACTTGGTTATTTATAGTTCATCCTTGTTTTTCGTGTTCATATTCAATATATACACATGACTTTAAGGATCTACTATATTTAAATAACTAAGTATCTCACTATTTCCAGAAATTACAGTGTTTACAACACATGTAGTTATTCTCGGAAATACGACATTGTCTAAGGTCTAAGTATTAGTCCTTTTAAAGACAATGTTGATAGCCTCAACATTGAGCTCATACCTTATATCAATAAGTATGTTTGAGACATAATGGAACGAGCATGTCGTTTCTAAATTTAATTTTAGAAACAGTTAGCTCAGTCAATTTACTTGTGTCATACTAAGGTCTAGAACTATAATAGTAATGACTTTATTCATGACACTTGTTTAGGAGCTATACTTATCGATCTTTCTCAAAATATCGATTATAAAAACATCCATGTACAATCATGACTAGTTTGTTAAGTACTTAGGATCTACCTTTCATTTTTCAAAAGGTTTAGTAGTATAACTACTTCGATCCATGTCTTTATGTTATTGGAACTTCATCCTCAAAGGACAGTTCATCTTCAATTTTGAAGATCCCTAATGAAGTGGTTCGTGGTATAAAAAAGAAGAGTATCATTGATGATAATGTCTCTCCTTAAGGGCTCAATCCCTTACCATATAGCTTATAAAGCTTAAACCATTTCATTAATCCTTTTATAGATCTCTCTATTCCTTTAAGCTAATAGCTTAACAGGTAGATCTATTAAATATGGGCAAATAACTTTCAGACAAGCTAGTATGATCGAGAGTGATATCTCAAGATCATGTCTTTCCATTTAAGGAAATTTTATTGTTGATGAGAGTGACAAGGATCCATTCTAGGATGCTCCCACTAGGTTATTGATTTTAACGACAAGATAATTCAAAATTATCATTCCTTTCAATTCATTGATTTATGTGGCAAGGTAATCATTGATTACTCTTTCACTTTAATTATTGAATAATAGCATATACATTCCGGTTAAGGATGCCATCTTCAATGATGGGTTTAATCATGTGAAGGATGTTGCTATTTATTGAACAAGTGGCTAGATTTCATTAAAGAAAGCTCCCACTCTTTTATTGAATAATAGTGACTAGAATCCAATTAAGGATGCTCCCACTCAATAATATTTGTTATTTAGTGGCTAGGTTCCATTTATGGATGCTCCCACTATGTCAATGAATAAGAGTAGCTAGGTTCCAGCTAAGGATGCTCCTACTCGATTATTGAATTTTAGACTGGCTAGGTTCCAATTAAGGATGCTCCCACTCAATCAATAAATCTAGAGTGACTAGGTTCCATTCAAGGATGCTCCCACTCAATCAATATGAATATTAGTGACTAGGTTCCAATTAAGGAAGCTCCCACTAATTTAATTCATCATCAACACTAACTTTTAGTTGTGTCTCCTTTATTACTTATTATTCGCACAAGTCATTGTCGAATAATGGTAATATTTATTTAGACGCTTTCAAAGCTCTAAATAGTTCTTAAACAATAAAACATATTCAACATAAGAATTTAATGAAGCAATAAAAGCTAATTAAATTCTAACATAGATAATAACTTAGAAAATATTTATATTTATTTATTGTGCTTCTATATAGCATATGAACGGAAAAACGTGACCTTCATATTCTATATCTTTTTCATAAGGACATAAGCATCCATGCATATTCAAATATCATAAAAGCAATCAAGGCATTCAATAGAAGGAAATATTTAAAGACACAACCATGTGTTCATAAATAATGTAATAAAACATAAAGAAAGAAAGATTCATCCTTTCTGGAATAGCTAAAAAGGCTACAATCCAGAAAACCTCGGATTATTAAATGACACATCCCATGTTCAAAACTAAATCCAAAAATGAAAGTAATAAAACTAGCGGGAAATTAGATCTTCAAACGGAGCATGAGCTTTTCTACAATTCGGGCTTGAATCCGACATTATTCAGCAAGCTCGTCTACACATGTGTGCTCCATCAGATCTGCTCTGCAACAAGAAAAGAAGTATGCTCATGAATAATTATCCTCAAAACATTTTTAGGATATCTTTAATCATGAATTTTAAGGTACCATACCAGCATTCTTCTTGTTTTTCTCAAGCTCAGCCAAGTACAAAGGGCAATGCCTCTTCCAATGGCCTTCAGTGTTGCAGTGGTTGCATTTACCAATGCTTTCTCGCTTCTTTTCTTTTTCTTTTCCACTTCTCTTGAAGTTCTTCCTTTCCTTCTTAACGGGACCTTTCCCCTTTGAAGTATTCGGACGTGCCCTAGATGACTCAGCACCAGAAGTCAACTTCTTCTTGGTTTTAGGCGAAGAACTCTTGTCAGCATAGAGAGCTGACCCTTTGTTCTTCCCATGTCGAGTGATAGACTCGAAAGTCTGTAGTTCTTCAATAGCTGAGACAGTCCATACGTCAACTTGTTCATGATGTAGTTGGATGTAAACTGTATAAAATCACTCGAAAGGGAATTCAGGATTATTCCCACCCGAGTAACCTCATCCATCTGTGCCCCATGGAGTTCAGCTTCGGTGAAGTAGTTAGTCATTTTCATGACATGATCCCTCACCGGAGTTCCCGCAATCATCCTAGTGCTAGTGCACTTACGGGTGAGCTCAATGCGGGCTTGCTCGCTTTGCATCCCAAACATTTGTTGCAACGAGTCAAGGATCTCCACAGCGGTCTCCTTCCCTTCCATCTTTGTTCGCAACGCATCAGATATGCTTGCGAGCATTTAGGCCACCGCCTTGTTATTGGCAGTAGTTCACTTGTCATAGTCCTCCCTCAAGTTCTTGGAGGCACCATAAGCAGGAAGAGGAGGTCTGTCTTCAGTGAGGATAAAGCGAATGCTTTCACTCACAAGCACAATGTTGAGATTCGACTTCCACTTAGGGAAGTTATCTCCAGTCAGGCGGTCTTTCGACAACAGGGCCATAATAGGGTTCGACATGATTACTAAAAACATAAAAGTACATTTATTAACAATATGAAAAGAAACAACTATCAATATAATTTAGGAAATAAAAACTATAATGCAAACATGCACGGGATAAAATACTAAACAAAAGAACCCAGTTTTTATATTCCAAGGTAATTCGACTAATAGCCACAGTCCGTTTCACTCTGGTGACATAACGGAGTGCACCTAGTGAAAATGAGAACCATCTCAGATTAGTGAGCAATCATAGTACATGCACCTTTATAACTATGCTCACTAACTACCAATTTTATAGGAATCTTTGGCCACATGAGCAACCACCGGTGTTGTCGCTGTTTTTCGGACAACGATTTAGGAGCCAAAGACGGTTAGACCCAAGGCCGGACCAAGTGGTCTCGTCTTGACTCGAGCGTGTCGGACCCGGTATCCCGAGTCGTCCCTTAGCTGTGGATGTCCCTTGAGTTCGTCAGAGTACCTGAAAAGGAGTAGAGAACACGTGAACTACAAAGGGGAAACAGGGGGGGTGCCCCTGTTTACCTCTCCGACGCTCAACATTAGTGTGATTGAGGTGGAGTATAGAGGTTTTAGGGGTGTTTAGAGGCCAAAGCTTGAGAGAAACGAGCGAGGTACGAGTTCGGCAGCGTTTCAGTGCTCAAGAATGGATTACCTAGACCAAGGGGGGTGCCTTGGTATTTATAGGCAGCCAAGGGGTGGTTTGAAGACCCCTTGGCCGAGTGAGAATGCTTGGGTCGGCATTGGAGGAGGCTGGGTCGGCCAATGGCCGAGTGAACATGGTGGTGAGGTTCACTCGGCCATTGGCCGAGTGAAGGTCTTGGGCCGGCTGAGGTTCACTCGGCCATTGGCCGAGTGAACTGCTGGAAGGTTCACTCGGCCAATGGCCGAGTGAACTGCTGAGGCAGCAGGGAGGTTCACTCGGCCATTGGCCGAGTGAACTGCTGGAAGGTTCACTCGGCCAATGGCCGAGTGAACTGCCTTGGCGGCTGGAGGGTTCACTCGGCCATTGGCCGAGTGAACTGCTGGAAGGTTCACTCGGCCAATGGCCGAGTGAACTGCTGAGGCAGCAGGGAGGTTCACTCGGCCATTGGCCGAGTGAACTGCTGGAAGGTTCACTCGGCCAATGGCCGAGTGAACTGCCTTGGCGGCTGGAGGGTTCACTCGGCCATTGGCCGAGTGAACTGCTGGAAGGTTCACTCGGCCAATGGCCGAGTGAACTGCCTTGGTGGCTGAGGGGTTCACTCGGCCATTGGCCGAGTGAACTGCTGGAAGGTTCACTCGGCCAATGGCCGAGTGAACTGCCTCGGTGGCTGAGGGGTTCACTCGGCCATTGGCCGAGTGAACTGTCCAATGGCCGAGTGAGCCATTTGACCCAGCCAATGGCCGAGTGAGCCATTGACTCGGCCATTGGTTTGGGCCGGCTCCTGGTTGAGTCAGGGTTCCGCCGCCCAAGACCTCGTACAGCCATGTGGGTCGAAGAGATGCCCTTGTTCCCGTTGGCCCTAGACGGGCCAACAACATTAGCCCCCCGAGTTTCCGGTCGAGCGTAGGTCGAGTGGAAACTCAAAATCTACGCTTTTATGCGGACGCGGGATGAATGCTCTCGGGTTTGCATCATGAGGAATGGCCTTCGCGCGTCGCGAGGGACGACTTTTTGTTTCAGGTTGATCGTGCGTGGCTCATTTTCTCGATCTACCAATGAGGGCGTGGTCGATTAGCACGGCTTTGTTGTTTTGTGCGCGTCTTGTTTTCTCGATTTGCCAACGAAGGCATAATCGATTTGCGCGTCTTCTTTGTTTTGTGCGCGTCTTGTTTTCTCGACCTACCAACGAAGGCATAATCGATTTGCACGTCTTTTTTGTTTTGTGCGCGTCTTGTTTTCTCGACCTGCCGACGAAGGCATAATCGATTTGCACGTCTTTTTTGTTTTGTGCGCGTCTTGTTTTCTCGACCTGCCAACGAAGGCATAATCGATTTGCACGTCTTTTTTGTTTTGTGCGCGTCTTGTTTTCTCGACCTGCCGAGGAAGGCATAATCGATTTGCACGTCTTTTTTGTTTTGTGCGCGTCTTGTTTTCTCGACCTGCCAACGAAGGCATAATCGATTTGCACGTCTTTTTTGTTTTGTGCGCGTCTTACTTTTCTCGACTTGCCAACGAAGGCATAATCGATTTGCACGTCTTTGTCGTATGGTGCGCGTCTTATGTTCTCGACCTGCCAACGAAGGCATAATCGATTTGCACGTCTTTTTTGTGTAGTGCGCGTCTTACTTTTCTCGACTTGCCAACGAAGGCATAATCGATTTGCACGTCTTTTTTGTTTTGTGCGCGTCTTGTTTTCTCGATTTGCCAACGAAGGCATAATCGATTTGCACGTCTTCGTCGTTTTGTGCGCGTCTTACTTTTCTCGACTTGCCAACGAAGGCATAATCGATTTGCACGTCTTTGTTTGGTTGTGCGCGTCTTATGTTCTCGACTCGCCGGCGAAGGCATAATCGATTTGCACGTCTTTGTTTGTTTCCTTCTTTTTTTTTTTCTTTTTTTTTTGTTGAGCATTGTTTCCCATTAGCCCCCCGAGTTTCTCGTGTACTCGTAGAGGAGACTAGAAATTATAATGCAGCAAGATAAAGACTTCGAGGTGAAATGTGATACAATTATCATGCACAAATAGTCAAAAATTACATCCCTGGGCCATTGGCCTTATTGAAATTCGAGATTGTCTTAAAATAAAATGACATAATGAGAAAAGGGGACGGGCTTAGCCCACGACATGCAGTTGTGAGCTCTCCGGTTCTTCAATCGCTGCCTGGTCCATGACAGTCACCGTTGCCGGACCCTTCCTTCCCCGCCGTGGACGGCCTTCGTGCACCGTGGCCGCCCCGACCGTTCTCAGGACATACTCTTTTAATTTCCCGACTTGAATCAGGGCCTCGATCTGACGCCTAAGATGGTAGCACTCGGACGTCAGATGCCCGTGATCCTGGTGGTACTCACAGAACTTGTTCCGATCCCTCTTCGCGGGATCCTTCGCTAGAGGAGCCGGACTTCCTAGCTCGTCGCGGTGCAGAGCTAGGATCCGCTCTTGCGGAGTGTTCAGAGGGGTGTATGTTGATGACGCTCGGAAGCTATCTACGTGCGACGATCTTGGACCGGAGAGGGGGCGACCGTTAGGGGCCCGGCCTCCCTTGCTCCTCTTGCTTTGAGGGTCGGGGCGATCTTCGTCCCGTTCTTCGCGGTGGCGACTACCTTGTCCTCCTGGCTTTCGGCCATCGCGGCCATCGAGATAGTCCTCGATTCCCATATGTGTGCGAGCTCTCGTCATCAGCTCCGCCATGTCTCGCGGGACTTGCCCGACAATGGACTTGAGGAAGTCGCCCGTGCGAACTCCCTCGGTGATCGCCGTGATGGCGTCCTTGTCGTCGAAGCCCTCGACTTTGTGAGACTCCTCGGTGAAGCGAGTGAGGTATTGTCTCAATGTCTCATCTCTCCCTTGTCGAATGGAGAGGAGGTGGGTCTTCGATTTCTTTTGTGCCACAAGCGTGGCAAAGCGAGCGAGGAAAGCCTCTCGCAAGGCCCTGAAGGACGGGATGCTTCCAGGCCTCAAACTTTGGAACCACTCAAAGCCCGACTCTGTGAGGGTCAGGCTGAAGGCTTGGCAGAGGGTGGCGTCCGTCTGCCCTTGCATCGTCATCCACGTCTCATAGTGTTGGACGTGGAAGTGGGGGTCCGTACGTCCATCATAGGGGGGAATTGACGGTAACTTAAAGTTTCCCACGCATGGCTGCGCGAGGACCTGTGCGGCGAAGGGAGAGTATGATTCCTCGATCCCTCCGTACGGCCTTTGCCTCCCAGACTCCCTCATCTCGATGATTTGATTCTGGAGGCTCTGAATCATCGTGACCACGTCAAGCCCGTTAGCAGGGCCGACCGTCGGGGCCACGGGAGTCACCGGTTGGCGTTCGTTGGATGCTTGGTCCATGACATTGGCCTGAGGTCGGCCAAGAGTTGCGGCGGGGAGCGCGTCCCTTCGAGAATTTAGCCTTTGGCGGAGATCCTCCCCTCGGGAGTTTCTCTGCGCCGTCAAGCGCTCTCTAAGGTCCACGCTTGGCACGTGACGAGGCGAAGTCGCCCTTGGTCGGGTTGTCCGGCGAGCGCTTCGGCTATCGGCTCCATCGTCGACCAGAGTCGCTCTCTCCTCGGCGAGGGGCCGTGTCCGGCCACCTCTTGAAACCGAGGGGGCGAGTCCCCGGGACTGTGACCGTGCCTGTTGGCGCGCCGGGTACAAAGGATCGGCCAACGCACCATTGGCCCTCTCGGGTCGCGCTTGAGCGAGGCTAGGGGTGGCCTCGTCGGTCCTCGACTCCTCCACGTATTCGGGGTCGGAGTAATCCTGAGCAGATCGATCCTCGACGTCGCAGCCGAGGAGACCGGCGATGAGGGAGCTGTCAACGCCGGGACGGTCAAGGAGCTCCGCGAGCCGCCGGGCCGTGTCCTCTCGGAGCTCGGCCTCGGGGTCGTTCACCGGGTCTTGGGGCTGGCTCTCGCTATCGCGAGGTTGCCCTTCAAGACGGTGTGCGAGGAGTCGGAGACCGTACCTCGAGCTCGTCGCTCGGGTACCCGCGGAGGTAGCGGGTAGGTGACTCATCTCTCGAGAGTCGTAGGAGTGGTGAAAGTGTGGAATGGAAGGGAGAGCGTGCTAAGGTCGGTGGTCCCCTCCTTCTAGCGCCAAAATGTTGTCGCTGTTTTTCGGACAACGATTTAGGAGCCAAAGACGGTTAGACCCAAGGTCGGACCAAGTGGTCTCGTCTTGACTCGAGCGTGTCGGACCCGGTATCCCGAGTCGTCCCTTAGCTGTGGATGTCCCTTGAGTTCGTCAGAGTACCTGAAAAGGAGTAGAGAACACGTGAACTACAAAGGGGAAACAGGGGGGGTGCCCCTGTTTACCTCTCCGACGCTCAACATTAGTGTGATTGAGGTGGAGTATAGAGGTTTTAGGGGTGTTTAGAGGCCAAAGCTTGAGAGAAACGAGCGAGGTACGAGTTCGGCAGCGTTTCAGTGCTCAAGAATGGATTACCTAGACCAAGGGGGGTGCCTTGGTATTTATAGGCAGCCAAGGGGTGGTTTGAAGACCCCTTGGCCGAGTTAGAATGCTTGGGTCGGCATTGGAGGAGGCTGGGTCGGCCAATGGCCGAGTGAACATGGTGGTGAGGTTCACTCGGCCATTGGCCGAGTGAAGGTCTTGGGCCGGCTGAGGTTCACTCGGCCATTGGCCGAGTGAACTGCTGGAAGGTTCACTCGGCCAATGGCCGAGTGAACTGCTGAGGCAGCAGGGAGGTTCACTCGGCCATTGGCCGAGTGAACTGCTGGAAGGTTCACTCGGCCAATGGCCGAGTGAACTGCCTTGGCGGCTGGAGGGTTCACTCGGCCATTGGCCGAGTGAACTGCTGGAAGGTTCACTCGGCCAATGGCCGAGTGAACTGCTGAGGCAGCAGGGAGGTTCACTCGGCCATTGGCCGAGTGAACTGCTGGAAGGTTCACTCGGCCAATGGCCGAGTGAACTGCCTTGGCGGCTGGAGGGTTCACTCGGCCATTGGCCGAGTGAACTGCTGGAAGGTTCACTCGGCCAATGGCCGAGTGAACTGCCTTGGTGGCTGAGGGGTTCACTCGGCCATTGGCCGAGTGAACTGCTGGAAGGTTCACTCGGCCAATGGCCGAGTGAACTGCCTCGGTGGCTGAGGGGTTCACTCGGCCATTGGCCGAGTGAACTGTCCAATGGCCGAGTGAGCCATTTGACCCAGCCAATGGCCGAGTGAGCCATTGACTCGGCCCATGGCTGGGCTTTGACTTGGCCATTGGTTTGGGCCGGCTCCTGGTTGAGTCAGGGTTCCGCCGCCCAAGACCTCGTACAGCCATGTGGGTCGAAGAGATGCCCTTGTTCCCGTTGGCCCTAGACGGGCCAACAACAACCGGTTGGTTCGTGTATGAGTCAACCCAACATTTCAGTGAAAGAAATCTAGCTCATACGCACTAGCGTAACTAGTACACGCAGAGATCAACCCTCCCACCTATCGTCAGAGACATAACCTTGGTATTGCAATCAGAAAAGCCCTTCCGAATGGAACTGACCACCATGTTTAGAAAACCGCCGGTCACGAGGGGATCTTTCATCCTCACGATGTTGTGTCAATGTTGGAGACCTACGACTCAATATACTTTTAGTATTTTAATTTCCCTAGCATCAACTTTAATCTAGGTGATCAACTCGAGTTAACTAAGTCATATTAAAAACTCGAGTGTTTCTAAGCTACCCTTAAAAACAGATGTTTCGATATAGCTTAGTGATTAGGAATTCGTGACATCTAGTCTTGATTATCCTAAAAGTATTCCATCACGGAAAAGCTCCCAGTAGAGAAGGTGAGACACTAGGTCTTCTTATGTACCTCTCAGCTTAGCCTCTTATCGGCTTGGTGACAGAGCTCTCCGATCCGTTCAACTCATTCATTAATTAACTATCCTAATCCAATTAGACAATTTTAATGAATGAAAGCCCATGACAACCATTAACATACGATACATGATCTAAGTTATAGCATACAAGCATGGCATAGTAATTAAATAAACAAGCAAGAGCATGCAAGAATGGTTTGATTCGGATTGATCGTTTCCTATTTGATTCTATAAAGAAAATCAAGATGAGCCCAATCATATTGGCCCATGGATTCAATTGGATTTGTTAAGCTTCTACTACTAGGTCCATCGTCCCCAATTCGGCTTCGATAAAAGCGGATAAGAACGTTAATATAATAGTATGTATTATTATTATAATCTCACTTGCTGTAATAGTGATTGACAACATTAAATTCCAAAAAGGGTATTTTGGGAATTGAATAAATATTTATAGTAGAACTGTTTATTTATTGCTGGATCAAGTAAATAAACTTATTATTTATTGTTGGACATGTAAATAAGTCTTTATTGGGCTTAAATCTGCCTTGAAAAAGAAAAAAAAAATCACCTACCCCCTTATGATGTTGGACGTTTTTTGCACTGGTGTGGTAACCAGTATTTTTTCTGTTTTTTTGTTCCTAAAATATAGGAGATATATTTTCCTATATTCTCTCCTAATATTTAGGCTAAATATTAGGAGGATATTTAGGAGAATATAATTTCCTAGATTTTCTCAACGGAAAATATTCTATACTGTTGTATAAAATAAAATCCTATATATTGATTTGATGGATGAGAGGAAAAATATGATTCACTTGTTGAGATCCAAGGGCTGAGATTTAATCCACTAGTGTGAACACTCTAAAAGGAAATAATATCTTTTAGAATATTTTGGAACATTTATTAAGATACCTTTTAAACTGCTATAAATAGAGGGCTGATGTGAAGCAAAATTGAACCTAGCTATACAGTTAAAAACGCCCACACACTATCCTTTGTGGCCATGTGCTTGCTTTTCCTTCCTCCCATCAGAACTGCTTCAATTCCATTATTAGAAATAAGAGAGAAAGATCGAAAACACCCTGTTTTCAGATCTAGTGAGATATAACGAAGCCCACTCTTTTGTCTTATCTTCCTCGAAGATTACGTTTCGGAAGACTTTGGTGTCATCACATCGAGTCCTTGAAGGAGCAGTTCCACATTTGATCGTATGGAGGCTTGTGTGGTCAAGATGAAGACGGATTGTGAAAGCTTTCAGTTCGTGAGCCTAAAACTGTAAGTTTTCTTAAACTCGTCTTTTATATGATATGGTTGCTTGATGAAGTTTCCTATGATTAATTAATTAAGTAATCTAGATCTTGTTTAATAATTAGCTCTTGTTAGCGTAATTATTCTTTTCCTCATTTTTAATTGGTTATTTAATGTGCATCAATCACCAACAGTCGCACCGTAGTGTCACAACTAAATGGGCATTGGGTGCGACATGTCGCACCGGATACCCTTCCAGCAACCCAAAAATTTCGCTCATTTTAAGTGGTGTCGGGTGCGACATGTCGCACCCAATACTATCCGGTGCGACATGTTGCACCTAATAGTTTTAAAATTTTAAGCGGGCTTAAAATGCCTCCTCATATTATCATTGTCCTGAATACTATCTGGTACGACATTTCGCACCTAAAACGGTAACGGGTGCGACTTGTCGCATCGGATACCCTTCCCGAAAACCTAAAATTCGCTCATTTTAAGTGGTATCGGGCGCGACATGTCGCACCGAATACTATCTGGTGCGACAAGGGTATTAGGTGACTGTTGACGGGAAGCTCACAGATGGCCACGCTGCAAATTTAAAGAAAAACGTGACTGCTGACGGGAAGCTCACAGGTTTGAAGTTGCACGATTGTCACGTGATATTGCAGAGGCCGTAGGCTGATGGTATTCACCCTTTTGTGCCAAAACCTATACAGGATAGGATATCCGAGTTTTGCAACTTTTTCAAGTTGATAAGTTCTAGAACCCTGAGAGTGGAAATCTCGAAAAAGCGTAAGATTCCATCATTGAGATCTTGTGTAAGCTTGAGATGATATTCCCGTCTGCTTTTTTCACGATCATGGTTCACATGGTAGTTCATCTACCAGATGAAGCGTTGTGTGGTAGGCCTGTGCATATGCAATGGATGTACCTAGTTGAGAGATACCTTGGGACGTTAAAACATTTTTTCAAAAATAGAGCTAGGCTAGAAGGCTTTATTGCGGAAGCTTACGTTGCAGACGAAGCTCTAACGTTCGTTGCAAGAAATCTCGAAGACAAGATAATTGTTGATGAAGTTCAAGTGCGAGGGCTTTACGTTTTTCGGTCCGAGAAGTGTGTGCCTTATGTTAACAGTGAGCATTTGAAACTCATACAAAGGAACTCTCCAGTGGGCACTAAAGATGCTGATATCGAAGCAATGTATAGAAAAGAATTCAAAATTTGGTTTGCGAAAAACGTAAAAGCTAATTTCATTTATTGAAAGCATACTATATTTAGTTGCAGAGGAAGGAAGATGAGACTATGGGCTCAGCTTTAGCGATATGGTCGGACAAACACTATGACACTAAGGGATCGTGGACGACGGACATCGCGAAGTCGCAATTTGTAAGTTACTTGTTTTAATTACTATATTTAATTACTTAAACCATTCTTATCTGATAATTTTTTGTGGTTTTTTGTGAAGGATCAAGTCACCGTCACAATGGCGGATATTATGCGACAAGCGGAGGAGCAAGGCATAGAGGTCAGCCAAGAATCGGTAGAGCAGCATGCGATGCGTGAAGTTTTCAGGATACGTCGCGATTCGACTGCCACGTCACTACTATTTTTATTAAGTTTTTATACAGTTTTTGTTTTCATTTTTACACTAAAAAATCATGATGGACTATAGGATATATCAACACATTTTAGAATGCTATAAATAAACTAACAGAAGCACGGGCAAAGCATCTTTGCTTATATAATCTTGTGATGTCGTACGAGGGGTAGTAATAAAAGTCATCGACATAACCATTGAGATAAATTCCAAATAACTAGTGTTAAATTGAATTCTCAATGCCGAGTATTTCTTCGGTGTAAGTTATAAAAAAACTTGCGAGCCCATGTTGAAGGCGAGTGAGAACACCACATTAGCGGCAAGCAGAGAATCGACCCAACAAGCTGTTATCGGCTATGATACCATAAATACAGAATATAATAATATATAAATTTATTCATATGATATTATTGTTCAGAATTGTATATATACAACACCCATTTGACATGTAAGTACTACAAGGTATATGAATAAATAGAAAACATCAATGACACTAAATGGAAACGAAACACACTTGATAGTCGAAGAATAAAATAAACGACCTTAAACTAAATAACTTTCCCAAATAAATGCTTATTGGGGACAAAATTATTTGCCTATGCGAGATTGGTTCCGGGTGACGAGGTGAAGGCCAACCCTCGATCCATGAATGCTTTAGGTCTGGTCCATGTCATTGGTAGACAATCAGGGCTTTCAATAGCCCAAGAGAAGAAAAAAAAACACATATTTATCGAGAAAAGAAAAAAAATAAAATTGGGTCTTTAGAAACGACAAAAAATTGTTTTAAAGGAACGAGAATTTACTTGGAGAAAGTCACCACAATTTTATTTTAAAGTTCATCTCAAACACGTAAAGACAGGTCACTAATTGCTCTTGATTTTTTTTTTTTTTTTTTATAATTATTACTAATAATTTATATGTAAAATTGTATTATTAGAAATTCAACATGCAATTAAACTATAAAATAAAGTACCCTTCATTCGCATATGACCATGAAACAAAACCCAATGTATACTATATACACATAAGACCAGCTCTACCTGAACGTCATTCCCATTGAATGACGTAAGGGTGGAGTCCACCCGTATGTTATATCTCACGCCAAAATGAGGTGGATTTTTAATTGTTGTTAATATTGCTATAGCGCAACACTATTCAGTACACTAAAAAAATTTTAATCCATGTAAAGTTTATAATTTATATATTTGCACTAATTTATAAAATTATATCATATTTATCTTTATATTATTCATATTTTATATTTTATATTTATTTTCAAATACAACATTGACATTTAGAGTTTGGGAAAAACTAAAATGACATTAATATTAATACCGAACGAAATAACATTACAACGACATTGAAATGCAAAAAAAGGCATTAAAAAAAACACAATACAAAAAAATAAAATTGAAAATAAAATTACAATACATAAACTAATACTCGGAAAGATTAGCGTCGGATCCTCCAAGACCGGTGAAATATTGCAAATATGAATCGGAATTAGGAAGTGGTGTTTGAGATTGTTGTTGTTCCGCTCTCTTTTGTAAAGCCTTGGCTTGTTCAGCTTCCCAAAATGCACGAACATGAGGATCTGATACACTATTTAAATTCATTTTCATTATTTTATTTTCTTCTCTGATTGTTTATAAATTATAAGCCTTATTAGTACTTTCCAAGAGGCGTTCCCTCATATCACTTGTCTTCTTCAGCTACTCAAGAAGTAGTTTATTTCCTTCATCCCTTGCTGATGGAGGACGCTACTTTCTCATCTGTTTTTATTTTTAGTTTGTTTTTTTTTTCACTCCAATCGGTCGCTCAGAAGGAGATGGTTGTCTAACGGACTCATGAGTTTGTTGTTCGGACTCCGAAAAAAGAACACGAACCTCAAGATGTTTGTCTGGGACTTGAGGCTCCCTCTTGGAATTTTTCAAAATTCTTAATGATGTTCCACACATGATCAAACTTCCAACCTTTCTTGAATTTTTCATCATCTGCAAGAAACACTTTAGCTTGATCCATCTGCAAGTCGATATAACCAATTACAATTACGTAAATTTAAAAAGGAAGATAAAAATCGCTAAAATACTCACAATATCTTCAGCTAAAGCACCGCTCGGGTGTCTATTCTCAATTTGTCGATGCATGCATGCATTTTCCGTGTAGCTTTCTCAATTTATTGGATTTGGGACTGGATTGATCGCTTTGAACGCATCTCCGAAGTTGATTTTTTTGCATTGTTGTAGTTATCTTCAACACGACTCCAAAACTACTGTCATAGATATATATATATATATATATATAAACTGTAAAATCACTAATAAAAAACTTATTATAGTGTGATGCATACAAACATATGTATACTAGGGTACTAAAAACTCTCTCAAATGCGCGCGCACGCACACACAATAGTCTGTGTATATATAACAATAGTACAACAAAAAAGAAAATAAAGAAAAAGGGAAATAATCCTAAACATATATAATAATAATGGCTACTATATATAGCTATATATATATATATATATATATATGTTAATATTTCCCCTCAAACTCACGATGCTATAGAAATACGCATTGAGAGTTTGTCGGCTATGAAGCGAAAGCGCAAAGGGAAATGAGCCTTCGTGAATAAATCGGGAATCTGAAGAGAAAAAGGGAACAAATGGCAATATGATCGTACCAAGATGTAAATGGTGGCGAGTGTAATGACAATGAAGCTCAATATTTTTGGTTCGCTCATGAAAGACCGAGTTAAAAGCAATCTGGATGGCACTCTGATTATCACAGTATAGCGGCGTAGGATGATGAAGAGTGACACCCAGATCAGCAAGTAACCAGCGTAACCAAGCAATCTCACATGTAGTCGTTGTTGTCAATGGTGCCAACAAGAAGAGTAGTAGTCTTTATTTATGAACATTTCATGTAATAAAGTCTCACGAAGACTCTTGCTTGTAACTACTGAATTATTAATAAAAAGTTGAAACGTTCATTCATCCTTCCTTTTCTGTTTAAAGCTTTATGATAAACTATAGTCTTTAGTCCTTAAACAAACCTAACAACAAATGAAGAGTCAAATATAAATTTGCATGAACAAACTCTTCATGGTTTGCTTAAAATAGTATATTCACAATCTAAGGATCAAAGGGCTATTGACCTTAGTATGATTGTTAGGAGAATCTATGATGTCTGGTTATGGGACATTGAGAGTTGGAGACTCTATAGTTCGTCCTAGGTATCTTCTGAAGGTACTAAATTGACCAGTGGACTTCTAGAGACAGAATAAGAACAAACCATTTACCTTCTTATGTCTCGAAGTCGCTACATATGAATGGCATCGTGCTTACCTCAATCTTGAAATGAGACATGTCATTTCATAGCTTACGTATTCCCATTTGAGAAAGTCGGAGTTCTAGATTCACTATGTGATATAGACAAGACCTATTGGTGAAGTACTAAGTTATGATTATGTCATGAGTAACTTTGTGAAGATCTCATAGATATGGAATTCATGTACAAGATTGCTGAAATGCAATGTATATCACCTCATGATTTGTTCTTTGGAATGTGAATAAATGAACTGGCCAGTGTCCAAATTGAGTCATGACTCTTTTGGATGAATCAATGTGACTTGTTAGCTCCTCGTCAATACATTGTTTCTAACTTATTCACAAGCTACAAAGGAGTTGAGGGAATAACAACTAGAAGGGTAAAATGATAATTTTGTAAATCCCATCTAGTTAATGATATTCATGAAAGGTAAATATAGATAATATTCAATGGATCCACTCATTACAATTAAGTAGAATTCTTGAGTAGAAAATATATTCATTTGAACCGAGAGATTTCAGTGTCAACTCTTTAGTGTATTCAGTTGACATTAAGCTAGAACTTGGAAAAGGTTTGTGAACTTTTGAGTCCAAGTATGCTAGCTCAAGCTTTGTTCATTTGGATCCATGAGGTCATTACCACAAGTCATTAGAGTAGGATTAGTTAAACTAGAAGCTAAGTCAAAACAAGATCTAGACAAGTTTTACGAAAATTGTCTAAAGTGTAATTTTATCCTTTTGGACATGGGATGGTATGAATGTCAATAAATAATTTTTTTTTACATTGTCATATGATGACAATAAATTAGTCCACTCGGCCATAATGAGAGAATTGGGCCTTGAGGATTGAATTTCATTTCATGGAATTTTACTTGAAAATTTTTAATGGGTTTTTCTTATGTTGTCATGAACAAATGAAGAAACATCTAGAAGCTCCTTCTAGAAGCTACTTGCTAAAAGAAAAAGATGAAACAAATTTCATCTATAAGGAAATTTTTTAGGCGGCCAAGGCTAGGAGAAAGCAAATGAGGAAACAAATCCAAGGCCTTCTAGAAGCATGTTGGACGTGTGACATGGGAAGAAAGAGGAAATAAGATTTGCTCATGAATATGTGATATTCAATAGAAAAGAGGAACTACCTTTTGAAGGTAATCCTCCTCCTATAAATACCCCACCTCATTCACAACTCACAACATACAATTTTAGAGATTGAGTGCTACTCTCTCTAGAAAAGTGGCCGCCCATCTCTCTCTCTCTCTCTCTCTCTCTCTCTCTCTCTCTCTCTAACCCTTCTTGTTCTTTTGTTTTGGCACCTAGGTCCTCATTAGACCTAGCATTTTTTTAGCTCTTTGGCTCTAAGACTTGTTCTTGAGTCATCGTGTTTAAAAGTGTCCACACACTAAATCTGTTAGAATTAATCTAGGGTTTAAGAAAAAGTTTAACGCTTTAGTAAGCGGCGGGATTTTAAAAATTTTCTTTTGACAAGTAAAACAATTTTACTAACCTAGACAAAGAGCAAGTACACGTAAATAAAAACTATTATGAGCATAATAAATTTACTAACCTTTTTAGAAGCTTGAACGTTGAGAAGCTTTTGGAAAGTTGCAACGAGCAACCATAACAGTTTCTATCACAAGAATCACTCGAAAGAAAATGAATTAGTGAGTTGGCACTTTTAAACACGACGACTCGAGAACAAGTCTCAAAGTCGAAGAGCTAAAAACCCTAGGTCATATGTGGACCTAGGTGCCAAAACAAAAAATCGAAAAATAATGAGAGAGAGAGAGAGAGAGGATCGGCCAAGTTCTAGAGAGAAAAGCTCTCAATCTCTAAAGCTTTGGATGACTGAAATGTAAAGAATGATGCATCTATTAATAAAGGAGGGATTACCTTCAATAAGGTAGTTTCCTCTTCTATAGAATATCACATATTCATGAGCAAAATATTCCTCTTTTCCTCTTTCATTTGGGCGGCAAAACAAGGCTTATGCCTTGGCCGAAAATTCCCTTGCCATGCATAGGGAATTTGTTTCCTCTTTTTCTTTTGGCAAGTATCTTGATATATTTATGAACAAAATAATCTCTCCTATTTCTCTATAGGGTGGGCGGCCAAGTCTCTCTAGAAGGAGCTTCTAGAAGCTTCTTCATTTGTTCATGAAAAAATGAGAAAGGCCCATTAAGAATTTTCAATAAAATTCTTATGAAATGAAATTAATCCACAAGGCCTAATTAATTTAATCTTAGCCGAGTGGTTTTAAGCCATCAAATGACCTTGTCAAAAAATTTATTGACATTCATTTCATCCTATGTCCAAAAAGGTAAAATTATCCTTTTGACAATTTTCGTAAAACTTGTCTCGTTTTTGTTTTGACTTAGCTTCTTGTTTAACTATTCCTACTCGATGTGATTTGTAACAGTGACCTCATGGATCCAAATGAACAAAGCTTGAGCTAAATACTTGGACTCAAAAGTTCACAAACCTTTTCAAAGTTTAGCTTAATGTCAACTGACTCCACTAAAGAGTTGACACTGAAAATCTCTCGGTTCAAATGAATTTATTTTCTACTCAAGAATTTAACCTAATTGTAATGAGTGGATCCACTGAATATTATCTATGTTTACCCTTCATGAATATCATCAACTAGTCGGGATTTACAAAATTACCAGTTTACCCTTCTAGCTGTTATTTCCTCAACTCCTTTGTCGCTTGTAAATAAGTTAGAAACAATGTATTGACGGGGAGCTAACAAGTCACATTGTTTACTCCAAAAAAGTCAAGACTCAATTTGGACACTGGCCAGTTCATTTATTCACATTCCAAGAAACAAAGCATGAGGTGATATACATTGCATTTCAGCAATCTTGTACATGAATTCCATATCTATGAGAACATCACAAAGTTACTCATGACATCTTCACAACTTAGTACTTCACCAATAGGCCCTGTTCAGAATCACATAGTGAGTCCGAACTCTGACTTTCTCAAATGAGAATACGTAAGCTGTGAAATGGTATATCTCATTTCAGGATTAAGGTAAGCATGATGCAATTCATACGTAGTGAGTTCGAGATATAAGAGGTTAAATGGTTTGTTCTTATTTTGTCTCTAGAAGTGCACTGGTCAATTCAGTACCTTCGGAAGATACCTAGAAGAACTATAGAGTCTCCAACTCTCAATGCCCCATAACCAGACATCATAGATTTTCCTAACAATCGTACTGAGGTCAATAGTCCTTTGACCCTTAGATTGCGAATATATCGTTTTAAACAAACTACGAAGAGTTTGTTCATGCAAATCTACATTTGTCTCTTCGTAAGTTGTTAAGTTTGTTTATGGACTAAAGAATAATGTTTTATCACGAAGCTTCAAACAGACAAGGAAGAATGAATGAAAGTTTCAACTTTTATTAATGAATAAGCAATTACAACCAAGAGTCTACGTGAGACTTTATTACATCAAATGTACAAAATAAAGACTACAACTCTTCTTGTGGGCACCATTGACAACAAACTCCCACTTTACTGAAAGAAGATGTGTGTAGTCCATCATGCCTAATCCCTCTTGATGTTGGTCAAAGACCTTGTTCGCTAGGACCTTGGTGAATGGATCTGCCAGGTTGTCCCATGTTGAGTGTTGTCAATGGTGCCCACAAGAAGAGTTGTAGTGTGTATTTATGTACATTTGATGTCATATAGTCTTTCGAAGACTCTTGCTTGTAACTGCTTATTTATTAAGAAAAGTTTAAACGTTCATTCATTCTTCCTTGTCTGTTTGAAGCTTGATGATAAAACATTAGTCTTTAGTCCATAAACAAACTTAACAACTTACGAAGAGACAAATGTAGATTTGCATGAATAAACTCTTCGTAGTTTGCTTAAAACGATATATTCGCAATCTAAGGGTCAAAGGACTATTGACCTCAGTACGATTGTTAGGAGAATCTATGATGTCTGGTTATGGGGCATTGAGAGTTGGAGACTCTATAGTTCTTCTAGGTATCTTCCGAAGGTACTGAATTAACCAGTGCACTTCTATAGACAAAATAAGAACAAACTATTTAACCTCTTATGTCTCCAACTCACTACGTATAAATTGCATCGTGCTTACCTTAATCCTGAAATGAGACATGCCATTTCACACCTTACGTATTCTCATTTGATAAAGTCAGAGTTCGGACTCACTATGTGATTCCGAACAAGGCCTATTGGTGAAATACTAAGTTGTGAGAATGTCATGAGTAACTTTGTGAAGATCTCATAGATATGGAATTCATGTACAAGATTGCTGGAATGCAATGTATATTACCACATGCTTGTTCATTGGAATGTGAATAAATGAACTGGCCAGTGTTCAACTTGAGTCCTGACTCTTTTGGATGAAACAATGTGACTTGTTAGCTCCTCGTCAATACATTGTTTCTAACTTATTCACAAGCGACAAAGGAGTTGAGGAAATAACAGCCAGAAGGGTAAAATGGTAATTTTGTAAATCCCGACTAGCTGATGATATTCATGAAGGGTAAACACTGATAATATTTTGTGGATCCGCTCATTACAATTACGTTAAATTCTTGAGTAGAAAATAAATTCATTTGAACCGAGAGATTTTCAGTGTCAACTCTTTAGTGGAGTCAGTTGACATTAAGCTAAACTTGGAAAAGGTTTGTGAACTTTTGAGTCCAAGTGTTTAGCTCAAGCTTTGTTCATTTAGATCCATGAGGTCACCGTCACGAATCACATCGAGTAGGAATAATTCAACTGGAAGCTAAGTCAAAACAAGAACGAAAATTGTCAAAATGGTATTTTTGTCTTTTGAGACAGGATGAAATGAATGTCAATAACTTTTTTGACATGGTCATTTGATGACATGTATCACTCGGCCAAAATTAGATTTATTGGGCCTTGTGGATTAATTTCATTTCATAAGAATTTTATTGAAAATTCTCACTGGGCCTTTTTCATGTTGTCATGAACAAATGGAAAAGCTTCTAGAAGCCTTTTTCTAGATGATTTAGGCGCCCAACATACCCAAGGAAAGAGAGAATATTTTGTGCATGAATGTATCAAGATACTAGCCAAAAGAAAAAGAGAAAACAAATTTGCGTATGGATGAACTAAGGGAATCGGCCAAGTGAGAAAAAGGCAAGGCAAGGAACAAAAAAAGGAAACAAATCCAAGCCTTCTAAAAGGCTGCCTTGGCCGCCCAAATGAAAGAGGTAATAAGGCTATATTGCTCATGAATTTGTGATATTTTATAGAAGAGGAAATTACCTTATTGAAGGCAAAGCCTCTCCTATAAATAGGAGCCTCATTCTTCACATTTCATTCATCCAAAGTTTTAGATATTGAAAGCTTCTCTCTCTAGACTTGGCCGCCCATCTCCTCTCTCTCTCTCTATTCAATTTCGGTTTTTGTTTTGGCACCTAGGTCCTCATTTGACCTAGTGTTTAGCTCTGCGACTTCAAGACTCGTTCTTAAGTCGTAGTGATTAAAAGTGCCCACACACTAATTCCTTTTTATCTTGAGTGATTTAGTGATAGAAACTTTCTTGGTTACTCGAGTTAATGAGGAAAGGAAGAGAGACGTGCTGCGAGGGAGACGAACGTTGCAACCTTTTCCAAAAGCTTCTCAACGTTAAAGCTTCTAAAAAGATTAGTAATCTTTTATGCTCATATTAGTTTTTATTTACATGTGCTTGCTCTTTGTCTAGGTTAGTAAAAACTGTTTTACTTGAAAAAGAAAATTTTTAAAATTCCGCCGCTTAACGAAGTGTTAAACTTTTTCTTAAACCCTAGATCGATTCCAACATCGAGATCTTCTTCACTTCCACGGCTCCGCTCTGCACAATCTCTCGAATAAAATGGTATTTCCTCTCAATATGTTTAGAGCGCTTATGGCTTCGAGGTTCCTTTGAGTTAGCGACAACCCTACTATTATCACAATAAAGGGTAATGGGCTCGTGGACGTTTGGAACAACTTCCAAATACTTAAGGAATTTTCTAAGCCATACAGCCTCTTTGGATGCTTCACAAGCAGCCACATATTCTGCTTCCATTGTGGAGTCAGCAATGCAAGATTGCTTAATACTCCTCTACACAACAGCTCCACCATTAAGGATGAACACAGATCCCGAAGTGGATTTCCTGGAATCCTTATCCGCTTGAAAATCGGAGTCGGTATATCCCGTCATAGTCAAGGCAGTACCTAAGTATGTAAGCATCAAGTTCCTAGTTCTTTGAAGATACTTAAGAACATGCTTAACAGCAATCCAGTGCTCGGGTCCAGGGTTGGATTGGAAACGGCTAACTACGCCAACGGCGAAGCAGATGTCAGGTCTAGTGCAAAGCATAGCATACATGAGACTTCCTACGGCTGAGGCGTAAGGAATTTTTCTCATGTCCTCAATCTCTTGCGCAGTCTTGGGAGACTTGTCCTTAGAGAGTAAGACTCCATGCCTAAAGCGTGTTTGGCCCTTCTTCGAGTCTTGCATCGAGAAACAATCCATCACCTTATCAATATAAGATTCTTGAGAGAGCGACAGAGTCCGGTTCTTCCTATCTCGAAAGATTTGGATCCCCAAAATATACGCGGCTTCTCCTAGATCCTTCATATCGAATTACTTTGCCAGCCAGACCTTAACCTCGGATAACTTACCCACATCATTACCTATGAGTAATATATCATCGACATATAGTACCAGAAACACAACTTTACCTTCGTGCATTAATTTGTAAACGCACGGCTCATCTATTGACTGCTCAAAGTCAAAGCTCTTCACAGTTTCATCGAATCTAATATTCCATGACCTAGATGCTTGCTTTAATCCATAAATGGACTTAAGCAATTCACAAACCTTGGTCTCTTGACCTTCTTCTACGAAACCGTCAGGTTGAGCCATGTAAATGCTCTCGTCAAGATTGCCATTCAGGAAGGCCGTCTTGACATCCATTTGCCAGATCTCATAGTCGAGAGCTGCAGCTATGGATAGAATTATGCGGATGGATTTAAGCATTGCGATTGGCGGGAAGGTTTCTTCATAGTCAATCCCTTCTTGTTGGGTATAACCCTTAGCCACAAGTCGTGCTTTGAACGTCTCGACGTTCCCATCCAGACCCCTTTCTTCTTGTATATCCACTTACACACTACGGGTTTAATCCTTTCAGGAAGGTCTACAAGTTTCCAGACTTTGTTGACATACATCGAGTGCATTTCAACTTTCATGGCGTCAAGCCAAAGGTTTGATTCAGAACAAGCCATCGCTTGGCTATAGGAAACAGGGTCATCCATGTCGGAGACGACTACGAGAGAGTCTCCATAGGACATGTACCTATCAGGCTTTTGAGTAGCCCTCCCACTACGTCGAAGTACTACTTGACGAGATTCTGATGAGTTAGGTTGTGTTTCAGTTGGGGTAAGAACAGTTCTTATAGATGAGGTAGAAGCTTCCTCACCCAACTTTTCTTCAAGCACAATTTTGCTTCTAGGTTTTGCATCCTTCATAAAGTCCTCCTCAAGGAAACGAGCATTCGTGCTAACGAACGTATTATCGTCATCGGGACTATAGAATGTGAAATCTTTGGCTTCCTTTAGATATCCAACGAACATACATAATTCCGACCTACTAGCCAACTTGCTAGTCTTTTGCCTCAGCATGTGTGCATGGCAACCCCAAATTTTGATGCGGCCAAGATTTACTTTACGGCCAGTCCATCATTCATAAGGAGTACTAGGAACCGTTTTCGACGGAACTTGGTTCAGAATGTAAGCGGCTGTTTCGATGGCATATCCCCAAAAGGAAAGAGGGAGTGACGAGTAACTCATCATTGATCTAACCATCTCCATTAGAGTTCGGTTTCTTCTCTCTGACACTCCGTTTTGTTGAGGTGTGCCAGGTGCGATAAGCTGAGAAGCAATACCTTCTTCTTTAAGAAAGTCATCGAACTCTCCAGATATATACTCACCACCTCTATCGGATCGAAGGGTTTTGATCACTTTTCCAGTTTGCTTTTCCACTAAAGTCCTAAAGACCTTAAATACGTTAAAGGTCTCGGATTTGTGTTTGAAAAAATAGACAAAACCGTATCTTGAGTAATCGTCGGGGAATGTAACGAAGTATTCGTATCCACCACGTGCCTGTTGACTGAGCGGACCACATACATCAAAATGTACTAGCTCCAGCAGCTCAGTGGCTCTTCGACCCTTATCGGAGAAAGGCCGGTTAGTCATTTTTCCTTCTATGCAGGATTCACAAGTAGGTAGTGAACCTATTGCAGAGGCTTGGAGTGGACCGTCCCTCACAAGTCTCTTAATCCTATCTAGACTGATATGACCAAGTCTAAAGTGCCATAAGTATGTTGATTTTGTTAGACTGGAGGATTCAGAAAGTTTGATCCTCTTTGGCTCCTTAATTAGATCGTTATCTATTTCGGTGTCTAAAAGAGAAGGTTGAGTGGGATAAATGTAAAAAAGACCATTCTTCATACATGCATCAGTGACAAAATAATTTGAAAAAGAAATACGAATTCCATTCTTTATAAACTTTAAATAATAATCTTGCTCGAAAAGTTGAACAACAGATATTAGGTTTTTCCCAAAGGAAGGAACATAATAAACATTATTCAAATTTAAAGTGCGATCTTCAAAAGACAGCGTCACGGATCCCACAGCCTTCGCATACACCACGCTCCCATCACCCCACTTGAAGCAGAAGTCGCCATCCTCTAAGCTTTTGCTTTTCCTTTTTCCTTAGTCTTGAGGTAGGCAGGACAATTCCTACCTTCGGAAGACTTGTCCAGGCTGTGGTGGCACTTGTCGTTAGACTTGTCTACCTTCGGAGCCTTCATAAGTTCGGTAAAAGTGTACTCTAGCTTGTTCATGGATTAGTTCAGCTTGAAGGCATCAAAAGACTCGGGGAGAGTTTCCAAGATCATGTCTATTTTATTCTCCCTATCAATCTCAGATCCAAGCATCTCCATTTCGATTAGATAGCTAATGATCAGCATCATATGATCTCAACGGGAGTCCCGGCCTTCATGCGACAGTTCATAAACTGTCGGACCGCTTGTTGCCTAGCTTGACGTCCTTGCCCTCCAAACATCTCATGGAGATTGTAGAGCATATCGGTCGCAGTCTCGATGTCACGACGTTGATGTTGCAACACATTGTTCATTGATGCTAAAATATAGCACCTCGCAATCTCATCGGATCGGAGCCAGGCCGCCAGGGCGTCTTTTTCCTCTTGTTTTGAATCGTTATTCGTTTGAGGACAGGGGGTGGTGAGAATTCATTTGTGCTTGTCGACAGTAAGGACTATGTCGAGGTTACGTTTCCAGTCGACGTAATTCTCGCCTTCGAGTTTATTTGAGGAAAGGATGATTGAGAGATGCTTGAGAGACATGTTGCTTAATTAAGTTGAAACAAGTTTATGATTTAGTCTTTGGTTTAGGATTTAAGTTTGTTTAATACTTGATAAAATCCTAAGATGTTATAAACCAAACGATAATTTACTCCCTCAAGAGAAGGCCGCAAAAAATCTCCATTTATAAGTAAATGACACATCATTAATGCTTAGCCAAGATGTCAATACACCAATTTTGACTAGCCACCTTTTAAATTGGTTTGATCACTCACATCCTTTCGCAGAGCCTCAAGGGAGGATTACTAGGGATTGAGCCTAAGTGTAAAACCAACCACTTAGTCCAAAAGATCAACTTTGAAAAAACAATCCCCCAAGATGAGGCCTTGTCTTCATCGTATCACTCTCGGACGTAGCTCATTGAGCAATGATCGAAGTAAAAATGCCATAGAGTACTCTCATTTAAGAGAGGGTCACAAGAGTGACTCTTAGTCTCACGTAAATTACTTCTTTCATCAGTGTTGGGGATCGTGGATTACAAACAACGAGTATAACCCTCCCACTTAGTTTTTGGAGAAAGGCACATTGTCTCTTATAAGTTCGGAAACAAATTTCCTAATTAGAGAGCATAGAGTGGAAAACTAGAAGGGAATCCTAGATCTTGATGTTCAGAGCAGTGTTAGTGCATAAAGGCACAAGATACATACTCGGATCTTTTCCTATTTTCCATTCGAGAAAGTGCATGATGGAAGTACTAAGTTATGAAGATGTCATGAGTAACTTTGTGAAGATCTCATAGATATGGAATTCATGTACAAGATTGCTGAAATGCAATGTATATCACCTCATGAGTTGTTCTTTGGAATGTGAATAAATAAACTTGTCAGTGTCCAAATTGAGTCATGACTCTTTTGGATGAATCGATGTGACTTGTTAGCTCCTCGTCAATACATTGTTTCTAACTTATTCACAAGCTACAAAGGAGTTGAGGGAATAACAACTAGAAGGGTAAAATGATAATTTTGTAAATCCCATCTAGTTAATGATATTCATGAAAGGTAAATATAGATAATATTCATTGGATCCACTCATTACAATTAAGTAGAATTCCTGAGTAGAAAATATATTAATTTGAACCGAGAGATTTCAGTGTCAACTCTTTAGTGGATTCAGTTGACATTAAGCTAGAACTTGGAAAAGCTTTGTGAACTTTTGAGTCCAAGTATGCTAGCTCAAGCTTTGTTCATTTGGATCCATGAGGTCATTACCACAAGTCGTTAGAGTAGAATTAGTTAAACTAGAAGCTAAGTCAAAACAAGAACTAGACAAGTTTTACGAAAATTGTCTAAAGTGTAATTTTATCCTTTTGGACATGGGATGGTATGAATGTCAATAAATAATTTTTTTTATGACAATAAATTAGTCCACTCGGCCATAATGAGAGAATTGGGCCTTGACGATTGAATTTCATTTCATGGAATTTTACTTGAAAATTCTTAATGGGTTTTTCTTATGTTGTCATGAACAAATGAAGAAACATCTAGAAGCTCCTTCTAGAAGCTACTTGCCAAAAGGAAAAGAGGAAACAAATTTCATCTATAAGGAAATTTTTTGGGCGGCCAAGGCTAGGAGAAAGCAAATGAGGAAACAAATCCAAGGCCTTCTAGAAGCATGTTGGACGTGTGACATGGGAAGAAAGAGGAAATAAGATTTGCTCATGAATATGTGATATTCAATAGAAAAGAGGAACTACCTTTTGAAGGTAATCCTTCTCCTATAAATACCCCACCTCATTCACAACTCACAACACACAATTTTAGAGATTGAGTGCTTCTTTCTCTAGAAAAATGGCCGCCCATCTCTCTCTCTCTCTCTCTAACCCTTCTTGTTCTTTTGTTTTGGCACCTAGGTCCTCATTAGACCTAGCATTTGTTTTAGCTCTTTGGCTCCAAGACTTGTTCTTGAGTCATCGTGTGTAAAAGTGTCTACACACTAAATCTGTTGGAATTGATCTAGGGTTTAAGAAAAAGTTTAACGCTTCGGTAAGCGGCGGGATTTCAAAAATTTTCTTTTGACAAGTAAAACAATTTTACTAACCTAGACAAAGAGCAAGTACACGTAAATAAAAACTATTATGAGCATAATAAATTTACTAACCTTTTTAGAAGCTTGAACGTTGAAAAGCTTTTGGAAAGTTGCATCGTTCGTCTCCCCTCGCAGCACGTCCCTCTTCTTTCCTCGGCAACACGAGCAACCATAACAATTTCTATCACAAGAATCACTCGAGAGAAAAGAAATTAGTGAGTGGGCACTTTTAAACACGACGACTCGAGAACAAGTCTCAAAGTCGAAGAGCTAAAAACCCTAGGTCATATGTGGACCAAGGTGCCAAAACGAAAAATCGAAAAATAACGAGAGAGAGAGAGAGGATCGGCCAAGTTCTAGAGAGAAAAGCTCTCAATCTCTAAAGCTTTGGATGAATGAAATGTAAAGAATGATGCATCTATTAATAAAGGAGGGATTACCTTCAATAAGGTAGTTTCCTCTTCTATAGAATATCACGTATTCATGAGCAAAATATTCCTCTTTTCCTCTTTCATTTGGGCGGCCAAACAAGGCTTCTAGAAGCCTTGGATTTGTTTCCTCTTTTGCTTCCCTTATGCCTTGGCCAAAAATTCCCTTGCCATGCATAGGAAATTTGTTTCCTCTTTTTCTTTTGGCAAGTATCTTGATACATTTATGCACAAAATAATCTCTCCTATTTCTCTATAGGGTGGGCGGCCAAGTCTCTCTAGAAGGAGCTTCTAGAAGATTCTTCATTTGTTCATGACAACATGAGAAAGGCCAACTAAGAATTTTCAATAAAATTCTTCTGAAATGAAGTTAATCCACAAGGCCCAATTAATTTAATCTTGGCCGAGTGGTTTTAAGCAATCAAATGACCTTGTCAAAAAATTTATTGACATTCATTTCATCCTATGTCCAAAAAGGCAAAATTAACCTTTTGACAATTTTCATAAAACTTGTCTCGTTCTTGTTTTGATTTAGCTTCTAGTTTAACTATTCCTACTCGATGTGATTTGTGACAGTGACCTCATGGATCCAAATGAACAAAGCTTGAGCTAAATACTTGGACTCAAAAGTTCACAATCCTCTTCCAAGTTTAGCTTAATGTCAACTGACTCCACTAAAAAGTTGACACTGAAAATCTCTCATTTCAAATGAATTTATTTTCTACTCAAGAATTCAACCTAATTGTAATGAGTGGATCCACTGAATATTATCTATATTTACCCTTCATGAATATCATCAGGTAGTCGGGATTTACAAAATTACCATTTTACACTTCTAGCTGTTATTTCCTCAACTCCTTTGTCGCTTGTGAATAAGTTAGAAACAATGTATTGACGATGAGCTAACAAGTCACATTGTTTCATCTAAAAAAGTCAAGACTCAATTTGGACACTGGCCAGTTCATTTATTCACATTCCAAAGAACAAAGCATGACGTGATATACATTGTATTTCAGCAATCTTGTACATGAATTCCATATCTATGAGAACTTCATAAAGTTACTCTTGACATCTTCACAACTTAGTACTTCACCAATAGGCCCTGTTCAGAATCACATAGTGAGTCCGAACTCTGACTTTCTCAAATGAGAATACGTAAGCTGTGAAATGGCATGTCTCATTTCAGGATTAAGGTAACCATGATGCAATTCATACGTAGTGACTTTGAGACATAAGAGGTTAAATGGTTTGTTCTTATTTTGTCTCTAGAAGTGCAGTGGTCAATTCAGTACCTTCGGAAGATACCTAGAAGAACTATTGAGTCTCCAACTCTCAATGCCCCATAAGCAGACATCATAGATTCTCCTAACAATCGTACTGAGGTCAATAGTCCTTTGACCCTTAGATTGCGAATATATCGTTTTAAGCAAACTACGAATAGTTTGTTCATGCAAATCTACATGTGTCTCTTCGTAAGTTGTTAAGTTTGTTTATGGACTAAAGACTAAGGTATTATCATAAAGCTTCAAACAGACAAGGAAGAATGAATGAACGTTTCAACTTTTATTAATGAATAAGCAATTACAAGCAAGAGTCTACGTGAGAGTTTATTACGTCAAAGACTACAACTCTTCTTGTGGGCACCATTGACAACAAAATCCAACCATTCTCTTAAGACTCTAGTGGTAGAAACTTTCGTGGTTGCTCAGAGGTTCAAGAAGACTAGTGGGAGAGGCGTGTTGCGTGGGGAGACGAGCGTTTCAACCTTTCGAAGGCTTCTCAACGTTCAAGCTCCATTCGAGGTTGATACCGAGTAAAATCTAAATGTAGTTTTAAATTTTAAATTGTATGTGTCATGCACTTTGTCTAGGTTGTAAAAACGTTTTACGTGTTTTAAAGAAATTTTTTATATTTCGCCGCTTGCTAGGAGCGATAAATCTTTTCTTTACCCTAGATCTATTCCAACAGTCGTGGCCATAGCGCGATACTCAACTTCAGTAGAAGAGCAAGAAATAACATTCTGATTCTTGCTCTTCCAAGAGATGAGTGAATCTCCAAGGAAAACATAGAATCCAGTGGTAGACTTGCGATCCGTAGGATCACCAACCCAATCGGCATCAGAGTAGGCGCGTAACTTTAACAAAGACGAGGAAGGAAACAGTAGACTCTGAAACTGAGTACCACGAAGATACATGAGAATGTGAAGAACGGAAACCCAATGAACTGTGGTAGGAGTAGTGACAAACTGACTGAGAATATGAACAACATGTGCAATGTCGGGACGAGTAACCATTAGATAAACCGAGCTCCCTACCAGTGTACGATATAGGCTAGGATCGGGCAGATGAGACTCGTCAGATGGACAGTAGCGAGCATTAGTTTCAAGAGGAGTATCAACGGTCCTGCTATCAGTGAGACGAGCCCGCTCAAAAAGATCTGATATATACTTTGACTGAGATAGAAGGTAGTCTTTCAGGGAGAAGGCTACCTCGATACCCAAAAAGTAACGTAACGAACCCAGATCTTTCATAGAAAAGCACCGAGCCAATTCAGACTTCAATGATTCAACCCCATCATAATCATCGCCAGTAATATTCATATTATCAACATACAAGGACAAGAGGATACGACCTATACTTCTATGCTTGACGAACAAAGCGAAATCGTGCTGACTATGAACGAAACCTAGGGAGGTGATCACAGTGGAGAACTTCTCAAACCAAACTCAGAGAGCTTGTTTGAGACCATAAAGAGCTTTGCGCAGCTTGCACACATGACCGGGCTGATGCGCGAGATCAGGAGGGGTGTCATGTACACCTCGTCGCCAACTTTGCGACTGGCGCAAAAGTCTCTTCATAATCCATACCATACTCCTGAGAATAGACTTTAGCAGCAAGACGGGCCTTGTACTGCTCCACGGATCCATGTGATTTGGTCTTGATCTTATAGACCCAACGAGAACCGATAACCTTATTCCCTTAAGGCAACGGTACAAAGTCCCAAGTGTGAGTCTGATGTAGAGAAGTAAGTTCCTTAGCAATATCAGTCTGCTGAAGTGGGTTAACAACAATATCAGTCATGTTATGAGAACTAGCAGGAACAGAGAAGAAATGAATATGCTCTAAAAACTCAACATGACAAGAGACATACAATTTCTAATTGACCAGATAACCTATACATAAGGCATTCTTCGCATCCATTTGAGATATCTTCCAATGATGTACAGAAGCCACATCGATCAGAGTGCGGATCGTCGCCAACTTTGCGACTGGCGCAAAAGTCTCTTCATAATCCATATCATACTCCTGAGAATAGACTTTAGCAGCAAGACGGGCCTTGTACTGCTCCACGGATCCATGTGATTTGGTCTTGATCTTATAGACCCAACGAGAACCGATAACCTTATTCCCTTAAGGCAACGGTACAAAGTCCCAAGTGTGAGTCTGATGTAGAGAAGTAAGTTCCTTAGCAATATCAGTCTGCTGAAGTGGGTTAACAACAACCTCTCTATAGGACAAAGGCTCATACAAAGAGTGAATAGGCACGAGAAAGGAAACAAAAGAGGTAGAGTATGAAGAATAAACAAATCGAGAAGTTTAGTGGACTTACGAGGGCGAGTGGTGGACTGAAGCAGAGGATGATGTTTCGTAATCTCAAATGATGGCTGAGCATTCGTAGCAGGAGGGGTCGGAGTTGTGTGTGGCTCAGGAACCAAAGTATAAATGCGAATAAGATCATCCTCAGTCATGTTATGAGAACTAGCAGGAACAGAGAAGAAATGAATATGCTCTAAAAACTCAACATGACAAGAGACATACAATTTCTAATTGACCAGATAAAAAAAATGATATCCCTTTTGACCAATACCATATCCCAAAAAGACACACCAAGCAGACTTAGGAGACAGTTTATCACGCTCGACGTGAGGTCGAAGCACGAAACAAGTGGAACCAAAAACACGCAAAAAGGCATAATCAGGGACGTTGCCAAACAAATTTTCGAAAGGGGACAAACCTGAATTATGAAAGGTTGGGATTCTGTTTATGACATAGGCAGCCGTATGGATAGCGTCCCCCCAAAAATACTGGGAACCTCGATGGAAAATAGGATTGAGCGAGCGATCTCAACAAGATGACGATGTTTCCTTTCGGCAACACCATTTTGTTGAGGTGTGTCAGTGCATGAGATATGACGAATGGTCCCATCAGAAGTAAGTGACTTGAAAAAAATCGTTAGAAGTATATTCATCCCCTAAATCACAACAAAAGCATTTAATGACAGCAGAGAATTGTGTTTTAACGAGAGCTCTAAAATCATGATAAATACCCAAAAAATCAGATCTACGCTTCATAAGATAAACCCAAGTGTAACAATGGAAATCATCAATAAAAGAAACGTAATATCTAGAACCACCCTTAGTTGACACAGGTCACCACACATCAAAATGCACAATATCAAAGGGAGCAAGAGATGACGACACTGAAACATGAACCAAACGAGAATACCACAAATAAAAGTCAGATGACAAATAACTCAAACGAAAAGAAGATAAATCAACACTAGAGGCAGCCACACCCGATACATTGTGTTCATCCAAGACATAGAGTCCCCCTGCTTACGGCATGTCCCAATCGCCGTCTGAGATCGCATATCCTGAACACAACAAGTGGAAGAAGAGAAGGTGACTAAGAAACCAGATTCGGTCAATTGACTAACAAACATAAGATTTATAGCAAGACTAGGGATATAGTAGACATTAGGAATAGAAATATGAGATGTAATAACAGAACCAACGTCCTCCGATGGCATAGGGGTGCCATCGGCGGTCATAACGAGAAGAGATGAATGACGAGACAATGACACAAAAGATGAAAAGTGAGGGGCATATGGTTGGAGGCACCAGACACTACTAAAAATATGAGATACAACTACAATTTTTTTTTTCAACTTCAGTTTAGCCTTTTAATGGAGTCTTTGAATACATACAACGCTCGCCCTTTTTTTCCTATATTAGACTCTAGTCGAATATAAAACTGTAGATAATGGTCTATTTTTTTTCTACAGCTAATATAAAAAAGTAGTGGTTTTACTCAAAAAATTAAAAATGATTAAAATTTCACCATTTTAAAATGGAGGGAAATTTCCCATAAAATTTTTGCACATTTATACTACAGTCAAAGGTAAAGATGGAGTTGTAATACTTAAAATATAAAAAATTAACAAAATTTTATTATTTGAGTGTGGAGGGAAATTTCCCACTAAGAATTTTGTTTCAGACAGTGTATGAAAACTTCAAATTTGACTACGTATAGAAACAACGCTATGTTCACTTAGACAAATTGAATATTTTCTGTATTGTACATAGTGATCAAATCATCTCTCTCTCTCTCTCTCTCTCTCTCTCTCTCTCTCTCTCTCTCTCCGGCATTGCCTCTGACCACCATCGCATTCTGCTTCGTCTAACTACCTATGTCCTACTCTCAACCGCCTTTAGCTGTACTTGAATCCTTTAGAGTTTTTATTTGCTTCTATTCTTGTCACAGTACCGCCAAGAACATCAAAACGAAAAAAATAAAAAAGAGAGCTAGAGAGAGCGAGCCAGAGAGATTCCGAGAGAGAGAGAGAGAGAGAGAGAGAGAGAGAGAGCTAGAGAGAGCGAGCGAGTAAGTGAGGGTTGAGCGTCGCCGAACTTGTGTTGGTGAGATCTCGTCCTTCCTCTGTTCTTCGTCTTTCTTTTTCCTTCGTTCATCTTCGTTTCTTTAGTTGAATCGCGTCTAATCTTAGTCTATGGCTCCGTTTCATTTCTTTACAAGGTCTTGAGCGTGGATTTCTAGTTAAGGAGAGACAAAGAGTCCATGGTTCGTTCATTAATAAGAGGTAAGAGTTTCTATTTGAAAATTTCTTCTTTCTTTTAGTTCGATTCAGGTTTAGAAATTAGGGGTTTTTTTATTTCTCTTGGTTGTTCTGTGATTTTCCGTGGTATATGGGTTGGATTGGGCTCGGTTTGTTGTTGTTCTTGATCTGAAATTCTTTGAGTTAGGGTTCCTGAATTTCAATTGACTTTTTTGCCAAAAATTTGTAAAGAAATTGGGGTTTTTTATGTTGTTTAGCTTGAACCTGTTAATTGATTTTTGGGTCTTGGTTTTGAGAGTTGAATTGGAGTTTTTGCTTGGTCAATTTCAAATTTTATGTGAATTGAGATTTGATTTAGTCTCTTAAATTTGTTTGCTTGTGTTTTGGATATATTTCATTATAAGTTCTGTCTGCTTCGCTCAGTAACGTTTCTGAATGAATATTGGTCCTTTTTTAAGTGGTTTAGGTTGTGGATTTGATTTTTGGAATATGAGATTGTCTTGAGAGTATGGAATTTTGGTTTGGTTTTGTAATTGTTTAGGTAAGGATCAGATCTGAGATTGTGGTATTGTTGTTAGACGAGTCGGAGACTCACTAGGATGTGAATAATGTAGGACTTACGAGATAGTTTACTTGGCTCGAACTTGTCCTTGTGTTGTTTGTTGTTGTTTGTTGTTTAGGACGGGATAGGATCGAATAGAACTTAAGAAAACATGTAATAATAAAAAACAATGTCAATTTTTTTGTTTTACAGGACCTATTCTTATATTAATGATGTTATTTGACCAGCAATGTTATATATTACAATGAATACTTCGTATAGGCTATAGCTGAGATCAAACAAAATTAGACTTCAATTACATTGTAATTCGCTAATAATTTTGTATAGCTTGTTATAGGGCCCATTATTTTTTTATTTAATTTTATTTATAGCTTTCAATTGCTATTTTGTATATGAATTTGAACCAATGTGTTTTTTTGGCAGATTTCGAACTTGGAGGTGCGGTATCAAAGGCCTAAGGATATTTTGAGGAAAATGTTGACTGGAGACTTAGACCTTGGCGTACCGAGTATGGTCAGGTACTGATTTTACTTTAACATTAGAATCTGAAAGAAAAAATTAAAAGAAGAGAATCTAAAGTTTGCGGAGTATGGTCAGGTATTGAGATGTGAATTTCGACTTTATTGTGTAGGACCGAGATAATAAGTTGGCTGAACCAAAATTGGAAAACATGACTCCAATGGCGTCTTTGTTTTTAACGTTGCTGATAGAGATCAGATAGATAGACCAACAGCGAGGTAGTCAACTAATTGTAAAGTCCTACAATTGTAAAGCCTTTACTTTTGTTCATTCAAATTTAGTCTTCATACTAATTGGTCGTCAATCGTTCTATCTAATTTCCTTGAAGTTAGCCTTAATGTGAAATGGCCATGTTGGGTCTCGAGCCCGGCTTTGTTCTTGCAGCTTGTATTTGTGTGGCAGGTTTTCCGGGGTCTTTTGGAAGGCACATCTAGAATAGGTATGTAATATCTTATAGGGACTTAAATCCAATAAGAGCTCAACAGGCAACCAAACTCTTCACTCTTAGGAACCATTTTGAGTTTACGCGTGTTCGTGTGTTTGTACGAATAGCCAGAACGACAAGGAGCCATAGCGTTTCAGGCATGCTCAGACTCTTTGTCCGTGTCTCTGCCTTATTTCAAGCTTAATAACTGAAAACAGTACAATCCTCTCTCTCTCTCTCTCTCTCTCTCTCTCTCTCTCTCTCTATATATATATATATATATATATATATGCATGTATATATGTATACATGGATATTTAATGATGTATTTGTGTTATTATGTTGAAGAAATGGACTGAGTTTATTCCATGTATGCGTACAGTTATGGCTTGTCAATCCGTTGCAAACATCGTCAAATCGTCTCTCGGTCCCGTTGGCCTCGACAAGGTATTTTCACTAAAGAACCATTGTTTCTATGATTGAAGTTTCTAGAGCTTCATTTTATTTTAACCTAGAAACGACTAGACAATGTTTTCACTAAATTTTTGCTCTCTTAAGTAGTTAAATCTCTGACTAATTTGTTGTGAGAAAATTACCAGATGCTTGTGGACGACATTGGTGATGTAACCAACAGAGTTCGTTAAGGTGAGGGATATTAAGGGTAAGCACTTAATTTATTTCAGAAATTCGTCTTTTTGTTTTAAGTCTCTCTAGATTCGATCTCTTAGAATGTTACCAAATGTTGTGTGTTCTGTTTATGATATTTTGTTTGGTTTTTTGTAATGACTGAGTACGCACTTGAGAAATTTAAAAGCTTTAATGTTTTTGAGTGTTGAAAGGTATGAAAAAAGAATAGATCTATATGAGATGGCTGGTAGAGAGTTCAAAATTCTTATGTTTAAACGAGAATTTTTTTTTTTTTTTTGCTAACTAGATTCTAATAATGCTATCGAACTTTTTTGGTGGGCATACTCTGTGACCATGATTAATAGGCAGCAAAGACAGCTTTATCACTCTTAGTATCTGAACAATAATTGAGTATATTTTCTGTGATTTAGTTTGTAAGAAATAATTCGGGGAATTGATTGTTGTCCTCGGAGGAAAATAGGCAGCAATGCAGGCTCTCGAGGAAGATATGAAGAAATGACTTGGCTGAGATTGACGAGCAACGTTCTAGGGAAGGTTTGCAGTGCTGTGACGTCTCTCGAAATTTGGGGTAAGCTTTACTCATTTGGTTTGTGTGTATGAGTGGGTGACTCTGTACATATTGGTTCAGTTTTCACTAACACTTTGCCCACTTAGATCAAGAAGTTGGTGAGGAAGTGCTTGGTCTTTTTTTTTAATAAATGTTGTTTTTTTAAGCTTTTATGTCATAACTTGTTTTTGATCTGGTTTCTCTGATTCTCTGCTCTCAAGGTTGGTGACCAAGATAAAAAGCTCACAGAGTGAATTAAACTTTATGTCGTGCGATCCAGCCACTCTCCCCACTGAAACTTTATTGCGTTTTGTTTAATTATTTTTTCATGTGATTGAGTATATTAAATTCTGCATGCTAATGAACTAATATCAAATTTTTATCTTGACTATTTTGGGATCTAAATGCCTAGTAGAATTATAGGACGAGCCAAATATGAACTCTCGATCCAGTGCAAAACAAAGTATGGGTTATGCATTAGAGTCTTCATATTTTTCAACAATGACAATGGCAGAACACATATAATTGACTTGTTCAATCAGGAGGTCCGGTGATCTAGAGGTCTACAGGGGTCTGGCGAGGTACGGCGTCAGATCAGGAGGTCCGGGCGGGTCTTCCGGTTTGGCCACGTACACCATTGCAGTGTAGAGGAAGCACTTGAAGTGGCTACAGATCATGATTACATATTTGATATGTACATACAACTCGGCAGGCTAGACATTGCCAAAGTATTAAAGTTGATATCAAAACATGCTTAATAGCTTGTTTGGCCAAGTATGCAATAAAGTAGACATGAATTTTATTTGTATGACACTATAATGATATTTATTGATGATTTAATGGAATATGAGATTTATTTGGATATCATGTGTTTTTTAGATATTCATTTATCATAAATGTATTTAATTTTATATTTATTTAAATATCTACATAAATAAGATGTAATCTATATTGTTAAAATACAATTTCATGAATATAAACTACAATTAAAAATGTAGTCTTCAAGAGAAAAGACTGGAGTCATAGCCAAAGAGAATAGATTTCAGTGTAATAGATGACACAAAAATACAGTAGTCTGTCAAATTCAATTAATTAAAATTACTTTCTAATAAACCTGTAGTGTTTATACACTCTTAACTTCAACAACTACATTTTAAAGATGTAGTCTTCAACAGAAAATACTGGAGTCATAGGCAAAGAGATAAGACTCCAGTGCAATAGATGCCACAAAAACACCGTAGTCTGCCAAATTGAATCAAGTAAGACTAGTTAAAATTGTAGTGTTTTATTCATATGTAATTGAGTTCTATATAACGACAACATAACGCTGTAGTATTTATAGATGAGATTAGTAACACTACATCTATAAAATGTAGTCATATATTTTAACTACAGTCTTATAAAACAGATACACTACGGCAAAAAACTGGAGTTATAATCAAAGAGATAAGACTCCGGTGCAATAGATGACAGTCGGTAAACTATAGCCGACTTAAAATGACTACGGCATTCTGCAGTAGTTGGAGGCCAAATTTCTGGTAGTGTAAATCAAGGATCCACAAGGAGGATGGTATACCTAGGGCTGACGACAAAGACAAACCTGAGGAAGAGGGGGACATGACATAAGGCTGCGAGACAAGGAATTGGAACTGCTCAAACATATACGGATCCACAAATGGGGCCAACGATCGTTGGGTGTACTGTGGTTGTTGTAGGTGTTGCGGTTGCGTTTTGCCTCTGCTCAACAATACGGGACACTCAGCCATCCAATGACCCTTCTTCTTGCAGTGAGCACACTCGTCATTGTGCCACGCCATAACTCTTATTGTCCTGAACGTGTTGTTCAAATTTTGTGACGATCCAACGGTTGACGAAGCCGCAAACTCAATTTCCACGTTGTTGGTTGGAGTTGTTGCGAAAATAATTTCGCAATTCATCTCTTCATTCGACAGACAAACTTAAATTACACAAAACAAAAATCCAACCGTTCTGAATATACGATTATGTGTCATGAACATTCTGTAAAAATTTCGTGACAATCCAACGGTGAACGAATTTGAAAAAACAATTTTAGGGCTCTGATATCATGAAAGTTTTAGATTTACGAAAATAGAATAAATAATCTGAATAATAAAGGGAAATACAATAGTATGTGTATATATAACTTTAATACAACAAGAAATAATCTTAAATATATATAATAATAATGGCTAATTTATATATATATATATATATATATATATATATATATATATATATATATACCTTAGGTGTCTGTTGTGGAGCGACGTTCGATGAATGAAAACTCTTTCGGATCTGCCCGTCTTTACCCGCGGGCCGCGACACTCTCTCAAAAATTTGTGAAGTCAACTTAATTTTTACTATAGGATTTGTCAAAAAGATGGGCATCGACAAGAATTTCATGTCACGTGGTTCAACTTCTTGATTTGCTTTCTTTGTTAATGGTTTGTAGTTTTTGTAAATGAGCATTGGAGAAGTTATTTATACTCAAAAGAATGTTCGACATATTATGCTTATCTCGTACGTGTTACATGTAATATATGATGTATTGTCAATATCAAGTAAATTGTCATATATTCACATGTCATTAGTTTTTCTAATATCTAACTGGGAACATCATTTGCGTTCAATGTGACTCTATAGTAAACACGGATATGGGTGTGATATTATAATTGTACAAATAAATAAAAAAATCCTACAAACTTATCTTTTTAGTTACCTTCGTTTTGTACAATTGTTTATCCTATATTTAGACCTCACCTTTCCCTCTTTATTTTCCTGAACTAATTCGATTGTGTCGGTCCCCCTGTCGAACATTTTCCTACAGATTGAAAGTGTGATAGAATTGAGTTGAAGTCTGGCCTGGATAAATATGCATACCCAATTCCTATTGTAGAAAGCTCCTTGGCTGTTCTATATCTTTGCGGAATTGACTAACGTTGAAGAAAAATGGTTGAGTTTTTGCTATTGATAAAATTATAGAAGAATACTTATCACAATGAAAACGAAAAACAAAAAAAGTTATGGTATGATCGAATTCCTGCAAGAGGCTTACACACACAAAAAAATTAACAAAAATTCACACCATGTACAGTATATACGTTTGTTCTTCTCTAACTCCAAAACTTGACAAGAGAAAGAAAAAAAAAGAAAGAAAGGTGTCACTAAAATCATATTATGAAAGTTAATCATTCACAATTCCTAACACTGGTCCGACCGCCGGAGATCATCCCGGTCGTGGTTGCCGTGCGAGGACGAGCCAGCGGAGCGCGAAACGAAAGGCGGGACCGCAGAGAAAACCCATCGGGAGTCGGGCACAGGAACAGAGTCGGGGTCGAACCGCTCATAGACCGACCCGTCCTTCCTCCGCACGCTGCCGATCCTGAAGCCTCTCCTCGTGCTCGCGACACGTGGCAGCGTAGCCCCCACCAGCTGGCTCCGCACCTCCCCCGGGAGCCTCAGCGTGAACCGCTCCAAGCTCTCGCCGGGCCCCACGGGCAAATGCCCCACCGACCTCGAGCGCGGGATAACGCCCTCCCCGCTCGGACCCGCCCACCCCAAGCTGATCCCCGTCGACCAGGAGCGCGGCGCCCGAGCCGGCTCTGGTTTTGGTTCTGGTTCTGCTTCTGGTTCGGGTTCTGGTTCGGATTGAATATTGGGGACCACGAAATGGGCGAGGGTGGGCTCGCCGGGTTTGGGGACGAGGTTTGCGCGGCAGACGGGGCAGGTGGAGTGGGAGACGAGCCAGGCGTCGATGCAGTCGCGGTGGAACACGTGGTCGCATTTCGGGATGAGACGCAGAGTCTCCGAGTCCTCGAACTCGCTCAGGCACACCGCGCACTCCAGCGAGCCCTTCCCGATCTTCAGGCCCTTCACCGCCGAGTAGAGGAAAGCCGGGAAAGTCTCGATGACGTCGGGGTCGAGACCTCTGTTGTGGGTTTCCGTGCCTGCCCCGACTTCGAATCCCAGATCGAGCCGGGCCCGGAAGCGCTCCTGAGCGCACTGACGCGTGTAGACCGAGAGGAAGCCAAGGATGAAGAACACCGTGACGAGAAGGACCATTACGATCGCCATCTTCAAGTCAATCCTCGGCGGGCCAAGACCGTAGTCCGGCGGCGGTGGAGCCCGGCCTAACTGCGACGCCGCGGGACCCACGAGGAGGGTTGCGATCACCAGGGTTATCCACCGCTGCTTTTTTTTCATTAGAAGAATCATGGAAATATACAGAAGCGGTAATTATTGTAACTCGATCGTCCGTTTGTTTGTTTGTTTCTGTTTTGTCAGGCCATGGATTACGTGGGCAAAGAGAGCCTAACCCAGATTTGATTCCGTAAACCATCTTTTGTTTCTTGTTGTGTCTTCGTCAACATAATTGTCTCTGTCAGAGCTGGCGTAGTATTAAAAATTCAGACGACGTGTTATTGTATATTCAAAGCACACCGAATATATATCTTCTACGCATGTACTTGTTGTGTGGCGTGTTGAGTGAACCCTACGCGCGAGTGAAGCCACACGCGTTTCGAACTATAAATGAAACGTGGTGAAGTGTCCGATGGGCTTCGAAAGCGTGTGTTCTTAGATTAATTACTTTTTAGATTTAATTTGCTTATGTAATGTGCGATGGTTGACTCTTCTTTCTCCTCTGGATTTAGTAACTTGAATTTAAAGCCAGCGTTGTAATAGTTCATATGGGCATATTTACCAAATTTCTGATTATTAACTAAATAGTTATATCGAAGACACTAAAAGGGGAGTATCCACTACTCGTCAATAATAGACTAAGATCACTCTAGTTAAATACTCTTTTATTAAAATTGAAATTGTATTTCACTAACCATTTAATTAATGATTGGAAATTAATCATTCAAATTGTTAAAATAACGAAAATGAAATGGTATATTAATATCATTTGATTAATAGTCATCACACAAATTGTTACATAATAAAAATGAAAAAATGTCATTGGATCGAGTTTAATTTAAAATATAAATATAAAAATATCAAAACATTGAAAATAATTTATCAACAGCTATAATGATTACTAACCATGAAAATTTAGAAAATCTATAAATTTAATTCTTACTGCACAAATCCAAAAACAAAACAAAAAATCTATAAACAAAAAACAATTATAAGTTATTATTGGTTATTAGCTAGACATATTTTTAAAAACACTTAAAGGCTCAAATATTACTACAAAAACCCAAAAAAATCAGAAGCCGGTAAACTCAAATCTACGTAATTTTAAAAAATTCGATACTTAAATATTACTGTAGAAATCTAGAAACTCATATATTTATTAACAAGGTTTACCCAATATTAACTATACACGATATCCTCAATGGTGTTGTTTGATTGTATATATGGTCCCTACATGCGATACACATGAGAGAGAGAGAGAGAGAGAGAGAGAGAGAGATTATTGCTAGCCATTCATCTCTAACTACAAACAAAAAAGAAAAATTATATGAACTAAGTCACTTGACACGTTGGCAATTTCAAAATCGCCAACGTTTCAAGAATCTTTAAGAAATGGTAAATTATAATATATATATATATATATATATATATATAATAGTTTTCACAAATTTCTATATCGAATTTGTCTCTACTAATAAAAATAAAATGTAGTGTGTGTGTGTGTAATAGTTTTCACAAAGTTCTATATCGAATTTGTCTCTACTAATAAAAATAAAGAGTGTGTGTGTGTGTGTGTGTGTGTGTGTGTGTGTGTGTGTGTGTGTGTGTGTGTGTGTGTGTGTGTGTGTGTGTGTGTGTGTGTGTGTGTGTGTGTGTGTGTGTGTGTGTGTGTGTGTGTGTGTGTGTGTGTGTGTGTGTGTGTGTGTGTGTGTGTGTGAGAGAGAGAGAGAGTAGAATAAAGGAAAGGAATAAATGGTTTTCCATTTAGATATGAGATATTGACACTAATAATACTAAATGAATGTCTTTTACCAAATATAGCACAAAACAAAAAAATTGACATAAGTGGTACTAGAAGTAGGTGAGAGAATTAATTCTTTCATCAACTGCCCTCAATACCCATTCTGACTTCTAATCCCTCTTTCTCCATCCTGATTTCAAATCCCTTATTTGAAATTCTTCATCACCAACAATTTTTCCTCACTTCCTCTGTCTTCAGTTTTCAGTCGTCGGAGGATTCTTCACGAGGCTCGCTAGAGTTCTTCTTCACGAGGGTTGTTGGGTCGTCGGAATGTTGCTCGCCGGAATCCAAAGAAAGCTCTTTTTCTGCAAAAGTTTGAATCCTAAACACATTTTAAAAGTCTAATCTCCCAAATAAATATGCTCATTCATTGGTCATTGACTCAGCGTGGGTCGAGGTTGGGCTCGGCTTCTTCCTCGCTGTGGAACCTTGAACTCGTCTTCTTCGTTGCTGAGGAGGTTTGGGTCAAGATCCAAAAATTCGTCCAACATATTTTGATTAGTTTATCGTATTTTTAACAAATAAGAACAAGTTTAAGTGATTTCATTCATTTTGAAGGTGGTTCCAATGCATTTCTGAGTGATTAGTTCGTCAAAAATGGAGTTTTTTCGCTAGTTTTTCAGTTGTCATGAAGTGGATGCACTTCGTGACACAATTATCACGAACTGGATGTATTTCGATGTTAATAACATTGTTTTAATACTTATATCTAATGTGACCGAACGTAAATATGTTTATATACTAAGCATAGCGGGAAGTGGGTACAGCCAGACGTATACCAAGAGGGTGGTACTTTTACGCTTTTACTGCATACCAACTTGAATTACCCAAGCTTGATGCAAACATTGTACGCTCAGTTGAACGTGACCCCTACAACGCATTCAATCGTCGTCAAACACGAAGCTGACGGGCTCATACCGCCAACCATAGACGACAATGAAAGTTTGCGATGTTATTTGCATTTGAAAAGGAACGAACCGAACGGGAATAAGTTGAATCTTAAACTTGAGATTAGTCAAGAGCCATTTGAGGATAAAAAAAAAGCAGATGAAACCCCTTCTCCACGGGTTGGATCCACTCCAACACCAACGCAAGCGATAGTGGATTCGCTGACAATCGAACTAGGGTCATTCCAAACATGCTGAGTCCTATATCTGAGTCGTGTGAATGAGACTTACCAAGTCCGGAGGCTTTCGTCAATGATACTGTTGGGATGGATGACATCAATACTTTTAGCCAGGCGACACCGACATCCCTACCCAGAAGGTCTCTGCCACTGATTATTTTGTCGATAGAGACTCCACCACCGACTCAACACCAGGCAGAGCCTCCTCTTCCGCCATAGCCGCCCACTTGATTCCAAAGTAAAGAAAAGGTATCGAGCCAAGACAATGGGGTGTTCATGTATGGCTCCGGAATTAGATACATGTGACAATACTATCGATATTGTCGTGTTGAAAATTTTATCTCCGATGAGTGTAAAAAAAAGGATAAGGATTATATGCAAACAAAAGCGACTTTGTTGAAGCATTTGCGGACAGATGCAATCAATAATCATTATCATTTCAAAAGAAAGAACTCATCTCCGCTCAACTTTATGTCATTTGTGTGCACTAGTACAAAAAACATCATTGGGTGCGACTTTTTTCGCACCTAAAAGTCAAAAGTCGCACCCAATGATACCTTTAGGTGCGACTTTAGGTGCGATTTTTTCGCACACCAAAAGTTCGCACCTAAAGGTTATGGGTGCGAAAAGTCACACCCGATGGTCATGACTTTTAGGTGCGACTCTTAGGTGCGGTTTTCCTCACCCAAATTCGCACCCATAAGTCAGAAAAGATATGCGAAAAAGTCCGCGGGAAGGCCATTGGGTGCGACTTTTCGCACCCAAAGGCCTACCCGCCAAACCTTTGGGTGCGACTAGTCGCACCCACTGGCCTACCCGCCAAATTTTTGGGTGCGACAAGTCGCACCCAATGGCCTTCCGCCAAACTATTGAGCATTCCCGCCATAATGTGGCGGGGAATGTTGACCTTTGGGTGCGACTATTCGCATCCAAAGGTCTACCAGCTCAATTTTCGGGTGCGGATAGTCGCACCCGATAGTTTTTTTAAAATTTTTTTTTGTATATTATGCTTATAAATTCTATGATTGTAATCAAATAATATGTACTAAATAGTTTAGTAGTGGTGGGCCAAAATTGTGATTGGGCAGTCCGGACAATAAAGCTAAAGAACACTGACTGTTTTCAAAACTAGGTAAAATTTCATCTCCGCTCAAACTTCATGTCATTTCAAACTGATTTGATCTAAAATTTCCTAACTTCGTTACACATCAGTCACGAAATAGATGCTTTTCGTGACTGATGTGTCACGAAATGGATGCACTTCATGTTTTATGTGTCACAAAACGGATCCATTTCGTGACGCATCTGTCACAAAATGGATACACTTCGTGTCTTATGTGTCACAAAATGGATGCATTTTGTGTAACAAAGTTTGGAAATTTCGTGACTCATGTGTCACAAAATCAACCAAAACAAGTAATGAAACGTAATTGACCGTGTGTACATCTTTATGTTTCAAGATATGATCCAAAGCACACTTGTTCTGTGAAGGACAAACAAAAAAGTAAACCGCAAGCTACATCAATCTTGGTTGGAGAGAGGGTGAAACACAAATTTATTGATCCAAGTATACATAGTTGTACCCCAAAGAAGATCTAGAGTTACATGTGAACAGAAGTTGAAGTCAATATTTCATACAGAAAATCATGGAGGGCAAAAGAATGTGCAATATCGTTCTTATATGGGACTGAGGATGAGTCGTATGCCTCTCTTGTAAAAATACAAATACATGTTAGAGCAAAAGAATCCAAGTTCTCTCATCGACCTAAAAACTGATCGTCATAAATATTTCATGTACTTTTTCGTTTCTTTGGCTCCGTTCAGAGAGGGATGGAAGTATTGTTGGCCTATCGTTATTGTTGATGCAACCTTCTTGACAAAGTATCACATGATCATCATGTTAACGGCTTCCGCGATGGACGCGAATGAGCAAATATTCCCGCTTGCCTATGGTGTTGGGGAGTCGGAAACTTCCAAGTCCTGGTTTTACTTCTTCAACAAACTTAAGGAAGCATTGGGGGAGAGAAATAACATGGTCATCGTATCTGACCGAAACACCGGAATCATTAACGCCGCGAAGAAAGTTTTTCCAAGAGAAGAACATGGTTTTTGTTCATACTATGTGAGAATAACGTCTAGGCAAAATTCAAAAAACTTGGCAAGGAATTCAACTGAAAGTTCTACGGTTCAACCAAGGCGTATACTATATTTGAATATCAAAAGTTTATGCCCATGTTGGACAAGGAAGACCCGTTGATACGGCCTTACCTTGTGAACAAAGTAGAAAATGAGAAGTGGGCACGTTGTTTCTTCAGGACCTCAAGGTATACGATCATGACTTCAAACAACACAGAGTCTTTGAATGTGTTAATTGTCAAAGCAAGATCATTTCCAATAGTGAAGTGCCTTGATTGGTTGAGGGAGAGAATTCAAGTTTGGTTCTACCAACGAAGAGAAAAGGTGTCATCAACTCAAAGTGCGCCGTCAGTGGAATATCATAACGAAATGTTAAAAAAAAACTTGGTGTCTCGGCAAATATGCAGGTATATATATCTTTGGTATTTAATTTTGTTTATTATGTTATGTTTTAGTCCGTGACAAATTTGTAACGAACCCGATGTAGTCCGTAACACATCTCTCACAGAATGCTAATAGCCTGTGACACATCTGCCACAGAATACGTATAGTTTGTGACACATCTGTCACGAAATGCGTATAGTCTGTGACAGATGTGTCACGAAGGGAAATAAATTAGTGACACATCTTATGTTTAAATTTTTTTCGTATGTTTTAGGTCTGACCTTCTGCAGTATATGAATTCGAGGTTTTAGACACAAATGGAACACCATGGGCAGGTTCAAGTGAACCTGATTGATAAGACATGCTCATGTCGAGAATTTCATATTGATCTATTTGTATGCGTCCATGCTATTGCGGCTTGTCGATTACGCAACCTACCTGTTGAGAGCTATTGTGCAGAGTACTACACGACCGAGTATTGGAAATTGGCGTATGCAGGGTTCTTCATCCTCAAGGAAGTGAATCATCATGGACTTTTCCGGACGAAATCAAACAGATCAAAGTAAATCCACCCAACTTCTTAAGTCATCCGGCAGGTAGACCTAAGAAGAGAAGGATTCCCTTTCTAGGAGATTGTCTAATCCCCTGTGAAAGTTGAACCCGAAACCTTCTTTGTTGGCTTCGGGTACACACCTTTTCCACTCATACACATATAAGTCAATGACATTACAAGTGAAACAATTACATAAAGTCAATTACATCAAGTATATGGCACAAACAGATTGATTTCGTGACCGATATGTCATGAACTCACCCACTTCATGACCGATGTGTCACAAAATCACCCGCTTCGTGACCGATGTGTCATGAATTGGGTGAGTCTGTGACACTTCGGTCACAAAGTGGGCGAATTCGTGACACATCGGTCATGAAATCAACGAGTTCGTTACCAATATGTCACGAAATCAAACATTTCGTGACTAATGTGGTCTCCTCAATCCACCTTAAAATAAATATAATCTCCACATGCACAAACAATTTATTGCTTTTTTTCCACCAAATGAGTTTGTGACACTTACGTTTCTGGAAATCGGAGTTGACGTTATCTCCAAAGCCGCCGCAACGCCTGAATTCTCGGCCTTCTTTTTTACTCTGTATCAAACACAAAACAAACCAAGGCAACGCAATCATCATAAATAACCCACATAGGTAAAAAAAACAAACACCTCAAAAACACCTAATATCCATATCTTGGGAGCTACAATGAACGCGTCATCATCGGAATTATTTGACATCTCATCGACCTTCCTTTTCGAAGCAGTCCTAGGGCTTCGGCGGACAACTTTTGAGGTCTCATCGGCCTTGTTCGATTTCGACTTCGTCATTATAGACTAAGTAAAGATAGTGACGAGTTCCGCCCTAAACAATATAGCCTTTACCTAGTAAAAGAAAACAAATGAAGTCACCAAATTTCAACAACTTCATGACCAAATTTCAACGCAACAATTTATCAGCACCAAAGAGTATTTCTAGATCCTATTATATATTCTAACTTCATGAAGCTTTTAGGAAGTATTGAACAATAACTAACACTTGTATTTTTAGGAGAAAAAAAACCGAGAAATCTCATCGAGTCGCTTTATTGCCTCATTTCAAACAAAACCTCCCCTACAAAACACACAAACATTCAAATTTTAAACTGAACAAACTGATTATGAACCCGGGAACAAATTAATCCGGAAACAAAGTAATTAATCTCAACAAATTAACCCAGGAACACATACAAACATGCAAATTTTAAAAACAAACTGATTATGAAAATGGTAACCCGGGAACAGAGTTCTCAATATCTCATATATCAATCTAAAGCACAACCAAGATCAAACAGACACAAACAAACACATACCGAAATGGATCGTCGAAATCTTGGTCGCCCAAATGGGTCGCCCAAATCTGGGTATGGGTCACCGAGAAAGAGAGTGTAGATGATGGGTCACTGAAATCTGGGTATGTTCTTGCCGACCGAAGACAAAGAAAGAAAGAGAAACAGAGTGAAGATGAAATGGGTAATTGAAATGGGTATGGGTATGTTCTTGCGCATAGGTGGAGAGAGAAAGAAAGAGAAAGAGAGTGAGGATGAAGTTGAGAGATGTTTGGAGGTGAAGAAATGGGCGAGATTTTTGATGAGAGAATGGCTGAGATTTAGGGGTGAAGAAGTGGACGAGATTTTCGGCGAGAGAATGGCTGAGAAGTTTGGAGGTGAAGGAGATGAAGAGGCGCGAGGGAAGTGAAGATAAAATAGAGAGAATCTTTTTCCTATTCGTTTAAATGAAATTTGGGGGTATAATAGTTTTTACTCATTGGATTAGGTATTATATGTGTCAAATTTTGGATTTTGGACTATATTTAGTAAATGAGATGATATTATTAGTGTCAATCTCCCTTTACATATTACGCCATTAAAGTCGAGATATTTGAAAACTTTTCCCTACCTATGAGTACTACTTCAATTTAGAACATTCTTGCTTCAAAGTATATAACAGTATATCACTGCTATAAAGGGCTGAGAAATATTCAAGGTTAATTGTTTGGTTTCATGTAGCTCAGAATCATTTCCATTAGCTTAGCCTTCTATGTATTTTGACTCTCTCTCTCTCTCTCTCTCTCTCTCTCTCTCTCATTATTTCGGCTAGTACAGTTCAAAGGATATAACTTTGAATCAGTCTTTTTCAAAGTTCTATGCTAGTTATTATATATATATATATATATATATATATATATATATATGTTTTCGTTCAATTATGTTTAGATTCTGATTTTTCAACACCTTGGCTTGGACCAATACCCAATTTTTTTTTTTTTTTTTTTTTTTTTTTTTTTTTTTTTTATCTTTCTATCTCTAAATAGCACTTTAAAACTTTCATTATTTTCGTTTATGAAAATTAGTCTTTAAATATGTGTTCTTAAGTTTAGAATTCGAATTGATAGCTATGATCGTTTTTATTTTTCAAAACTTATTATTTGTTTATTTTGATTAAATTGACACATAATATTGTTGAAAATGAGATCTTTTTTTTTCGTAACTTGTCATTTTATGTATTTTGGGTAAGTTGTAGCCTTGTTGATAAATACTCATTATTGATATTTTTTATTATTTTTTTATTTCAAGTAATTTTTGTGTAAATGCACGAGGGTAATACTATTATTTTTTTTGAAATATTTTTTTTATTTTTTCTAATTGTAGTATGAAAGTCACGTTATCTAAATAATAAATCAAGAGCGCTTTTGATGTTTAACGATATCATAGAATCGAAATAATGGAGGAACAAGTTAGAAGACAAAGCAACATAATTGATATATATATATATATATATATCAATAAAATTACACGGACTTGTAAAGGGTCTACAGCAAAATACTACACAAAATTAGACAAGAGTCGAGACAAGTCTTTTGATTCTTTACCATTCAGCTGAACAATTAAACGTTTAAGCTAGTTAAAGTTAATTTAAATTATGCTGAAAAAGATCTCGACCGTATAAAAAGATACGTATTATATGTTAAAACTTCCCTATTAGATAAGGACGGTGACATAAAAGTAATTATCAACTGCAAATGTGGGGCTTACGCGCTTGTATATACGAGTTTAGGAACACAAACCGCTGCGAGATGATTCAGTATTGATATAGAAGTCTTAAGGGGTTGAGTTGACTTCGTAGTTGCTGTGAGATCAAACAATAGAACAAAATTAATCTGTGTGTTATCATTTATAGTTAACAACTTCTCGCAGCTTTGTTGATTGGCTATTGAGTGTTATAGGAAATTAATTAGGATTTAGTATACAGAATAAAAATGACAATTTTACTGCTGCTGAGTAATACCCGTTAAGATTTTACAAAATTCAAATCTGGATAATAAATTGTATTACGTACCTGATTTACTCAATGGTAAACCCGTTTGAATTAGGAGATAATACGTTTGATTAATGATGGATATTGATTTTTCAGATTAAGGGAAAAACTGTGTGTTTGTCTTTTAGAATGAAGGGTATGGATATATATATTTTTACATACTAAGCGAATATATATATATATATATATATATATATATATATATATATATATATATATATATATGGTGTTAGATCTCACTCGTTGCCGCGGATTGTATTTTGTTATAAGCAAAATAATAATAGTATTTGCACAAGTACGCCTCGAAAATAAAAATAAATTGAGAGAAAATTAAAACATAAATTTTTGACATAAACACAAAACGAAATAAAACAATAGCAAAGAAGACACAAAGATTTATTGTTGTTCAATCTCAATGTGAGATCTGCGTCCACTTTGTCACTGCAAATTCATCATAATCCAATGGGATGTTGTTTACAAAACTCGTTCTCTCTATCTCTCTCTGTACCAACTTTTTCTCTCATGTTTCACACACGACAAAAGTGGGGCTACACCATATTTATAAAGAAACATTTAAAACAACAGATAAGCCTGAAATACCCTAAATACCCTTGACGTAATTCCTGACCAGAATGACACATACACACACGGGCCTGCTCGACGATCGATCCCAGCTTAGCAATCGACCTCTTCAGCTTTCCACTCGTCAGGTCGGCGAATAATTAGGCTCCACACACCAACAATCTCCCACTTGGAGACAAATCACTTCACTTTTTTTCCATTGCAGCGTCGACTCAATTCATCGTGCAAGGAGTCCAGCTGAGGTCGAGTACAACCTCAATTTGTCGTACGGCACAGACTTCGTCAATATGTCAGCTGGATTTTGACTTCCCGCGATCTTCTCAAGCACCAAAACTCCAACCTCTAATGCCGATCTAATGAAGTGGTATCACAACTATATATGCTTCGTCCGAGCATGGTACACCGGGTTCTTTGCCAACTGAATGGAACTCTGGCTGCCACTATACAGCGGACTCCCGTCGTGGTCTTGATCTAGCTCGTGCAGAAATATCTGCAGCCATATCATCTATTTCGTGGCCTCGGTGATGGCCACATATTTCGTCTCGTAGTCCGACAAGGTGACAATCTTCTGAAACCTTGACACCCACCAGATAGCGGTCCCTCCAGACGTGTAGAAATATCTGAACGTGCTCTTTTGGCTATCGATGTCGCCCTCATTTTCCGCATCGACGTATCCTTGATGTCTCAGCTCAAATTTCCCAAATATCTACGCCGAGCTTGAGCTCCCCGTCAAGTAACGGAGGATCCATTTCACAGTCTCCCAGTGCTCTCTCCCCGGCTTACTCATAAACAACTATCACTACATGAGCAATGTTCTACACACAATTGCGTCCATTAAGCTTCTGATGGCCGAATCATAGGGGATCTTGTCCATGTACACCAGCTCGTCCTCCGTCACTAGCGACAGCTCTTCGGAAAACTTGAAGTGGCTTGCCAGCGACGTGTTGACCGACCTTGCCTTCTCCATGTTGAAGCGCTTAAGTACATTCTTCACGTACTCTTCCTACGAGAGTTCGATGCTCTATCTGATCCCCTTGATCCTCATTCCAAGGATCTGCTTTGCGGTTCCTAAGTCCTTCATCGCAAACTTTTCAGACAGCTTCTTCTTCAGCTAGTTGATCTCGGGTAGGTCGGCACCGATGATCAGAATGTCATCGACGTAAAGAAGAAGAATAACGTAGAATTCTTCAAGTCTCTTGAAGTAGCAGTAGTGATTAGCCTCACATCTGCCAAAATCAGTTTGGTTCATGAAGTTATCAAACTTCTTTTACCATTTCCTTTCACCTCAAAGCCTTCGGGCTGCCTCATATAGATCTCATCGTCGAGATCACCGTGAAGGAATGTCGTCTTCACATCTATCTGTTAGAAATATTACCCACTGAAGATAATAAAATAAACATGAATGATTACTGAATTCGATAAGAAGTTTACTTTATCAGCATACATGATTAGTGGGTTGTTTCTAAATAGAATCAATAACAACTATCATCCATAGCCTCCATATTAAACTAAATTATATGTTGGGCATCTAAGTTCGGGCGGTAAGCTAAAACGTGGTTGATGATTGATACATGCCTAGATAGCTGTATTTAAAATCATGTACGTGGAACACAAGTGAAGGTTGATCACTTGGTGGGAGCATTCTACACTTTTGTTAAGTGTACAGTCTAGACAGACTTTGGTTGTTGATGTGTCGTTTAAGTATCGGTACGATAAACTAACCAGGGTCGCTATGATGGTCATAATGAGACTTAATCTAGATCACAGGCTTGTAGGTTATACTACTGGCTTCTTTAACTCATTCGTTAATGACTACTATCATGCCAAAATACTTATGTCGTAAAAATTCAAGGTATGATCTGAGCGGAAAGTGATTCACAGATACATAATCTAGCCTTCCTAAAAGAAGATCAATGTTCACTCACCTAATGAGTTGATTTCAGAACCGATTGATTGTGCACACTTTGGTCGTAAGAATGTACGAATCATGTGTATCAAGAAATGTATAATAGAATAGTTGACGTTTCTCGATACGAGTTGAATCTGGATGATTGAGATCATGCACTGATTATATCAGTGGACGCTCTTACGATGAGTAAAATATAATTTTAATAATAAGAATAGTGTAGTCTTGGATTATTTTGCGGAGTATCTCCAAGATTGACGAATCGATTAAATTAGAGAAAGGATTGTTTTGTCTATATAATCGAATTTGTAGGAGCTTCTGTTACTAGGTCCATAGTCTCCGATTCGGCTCTGATAAAGATGGATAAGAACTCTTCAGTAATAATGAAGATTATTTATTATTACAATCTCACAGTTGTAAAAGGTCTTAGCAGATTCCGAAATTAGTCTATTTGCTTAATTAACTATTTATTGTGGAATTAATTATTTATTGTTGGATCAAGTAAATAATTAATTGGATTTTACGTTGCGCTTTATGGACACTGTAAAATTCGAAAAATTCCTAGGCCCAGTACCACTAGTTTGGCGCCAATTTTAGGGTTTAAATACCCAGTATTCTCTCTTTAATTAGTTGTTAGATTTATGGAAAGGAAATCAGGTGACTAAATAAATAAAAGGGCGAATAATAATGGTTGATATATTTTCTCTCCATTAAATAAGGAAATAAGATATTCCCCTTTATTCCCTCTCATGAATATATTCATGATATCTAGGAGAATAATAGTGGCAGAGATATTCTCTCCATCGAATAAGGAAATAAAATATTTTCCGCATTATTCTCTAATATCTAGATTCTTTAAATATATGAGAAAAATAAGAAAATATAATATTCTAGATTTTATTCTGATGAATGAGAGAAAAAGTAGGATCTGTAGTCAAGATCCAATGGTTTATGCTTAACTACAAAGTATGAAAGAATATAGGAGAATGAGGATATCCTAATAGCTTCCTAAAATATGTCACTTCTACCACTATAAATATGGGGTCAAAGAGAACACAAAATACACACATGCAAACTGGAACTGAGTATGATTCGGATAGTCACGAGCTTGACTACAAAAAAGAAGATTTATGTGAAGTCGATTCCCTCCTTTTGTTGAAAGCCTTTTAGAACCAACATTACCTTGAACCGTTGGCTTCTGTCGCTTTCCTCTTTGATCCGGTACAACCAATTGTTGTGTAGAGCTTTCTTCTCTCCAGGTAGCTCGACTAACTCTCAAGTGTGATTCGTCATCCACGAATCTATCTCGTCACTCATGACGAGCTCCCACTTGGTCGAGACATCGACCTGCATAGTCTCTTCGTAACATTCTGGCTACCCTCTGCTGCTGACGGAGTCCACTGATTCACCTCGAGCTCGGTGTCCTCATCAGCTTCTTCTTCTTTTCCGATTTTGTAACCGGAATTTGCTTTGGCTGATCTCTCTTTGGTCCTCGAAATACCTTCAGTCAGCTGGGTCGTCGAGAAGTCTCTTAGGTCGATCGTTGACTTTTCGCCCTCGGGAGCTTTTCACAGTGAGCTCCCTTTTAGCTCGTCCTTGTACATCATCTGCTCGTTGAAGACAACAATCTTCCTCGCATTGGCATCCCAAAAATGATAGCCAAGCTCAGTGCCACCATAACCAATGAAATAACACTTCTTATAATTCAGATCGAGGTTACTCCGAATAGAGTCATCAATATGAACGTACGATAAACTATCTAATGCTTTCAGGTAAGAAAGGTTTACCTTCTTGCTACTCCATGTCTCTTGTGGAATTTTGAAACCCAAGGGGATTGACAGTCCTCGGTTTATCAAGAAGGCTTCCATGTTGATGCATCTGCTATAAACATCTTGGGCAGCCCAGAGTGAATCTGTATACTTCGAGCTTGCTCATTCAGAGTTCGGTTCATCCTCTCCACTACTCCATTATGTTGGGGAGTTCTTGAAATTGTTCTCATCATTTTGATCCCGTTCTTAGCAGAGTACTACTTGAAGTCGGAATCGATGTATTCCCCCCCCCCCCCTCCCCCCCCCATTATTAGACCTCAAATACTTCATCTCCGAGCTCGTCTCCAGCTCGACCATCGTCCTCCTCTTTTTGAAGGTAGCAAACACATCAAATTTATTTTTCAGGAAATAAATTCATACCTTCCTCATGGAGTAGTCTATTAACGTCACACATCACCCAGATCCCCCGAGTGAGGGAAAGAAGCTTGTCAACATACGTCGGTATGTACCAGCTTGAGCTTCTTTGCCTTCAGCTTTATGCTCGCATTTGAGAAGCTAACTCGCTTTTTGCTTCCCAAGAATGCAGCTCTTACACGCGTGATGTTCCACTTACTTTAGCTCCGAGATCATGCCATCTTTCACCAGCATCTTCATCCCGTTCTCGCTCATGTGCCCGAGCCTGCAATGCCACAGCTCGACATTCTCGGTGTTGTCAATCACGTCCACCACGTCTCGATACCTTGATGTTATGTAGAGCATTCCAGAATTCTGACCCCGATCTTTAACCATGTCTCTCTTCGTCACCTTCCATGAGATGCTCCCAAAAGTCATGATGTGACCGTCACTGTCAAGCTGACCCACTAAGATCAGGTTCCTCATCAACTTGGACACATGTCTGACCTTGATGATCATCTAGACTTGCCTGTTTGACATCTTTAGCCTGACATCTCCAACGCCGACAATGTCTAGAGGCTCTCCATTTGCCAAGTATACTTTGTCGTTATCTCTGGTGATGCAGTTCTTAATAACGTCGCGATGTGCCGTAGTGTAGAACAATGCTCCTGAATCAAGCACCCATGAGTCAATGGAGCTATCGATTAATCACATCAACGCATCGGTCAAGTCATTCGTGGTGGGTTACAATACTTCCTGATGTGTCCGGACTCCCCACAATTCCAGCACGCAAAGAGTGGTCCGGACATGGACTGACTTCGGCCATTACCTGACTTCGACCTCCCCTTCTCTCGATTTTGACTTTTGTCATGGTTTTCCCCTGTTTTCAACATGCGATCGAGGCCTCACCAAAATCAATCTATCGCAATTCTTCGGCAAGAATTAATGCGATCTCTCACGTTGTTGAACTTCATCTTTGCGCTTCCAACCGAGTTGCTAACAGCTGCCCTTATCGGGCTGAAACATGCCTAATGAAATGAATTTTTGGCTATTTTTTTATAAAGTGGGTGTTCTATTGGGTTACTAGCTTAATTGTCCTTAAATTTTAACTAAATAATATTTTTACCAGGTTTCGTGCAGTGGTGTGAGAACGTGCGTGGTGGCTTGTAGTGATGGTGGGTGCGATGGTCTGTGGTGGCTTGCAGTGGTGGTGGCATGTAGTGATGCGCGGTTCTCTATGGTGCGATGCTCTGCGGTGATGTACAGTGCTTTGCGGCGATGTGTGCTGCGGTGGATTGCGGTGATAGTGCGGTTCTCTAGGTATGATGACGTATGGTGCGATGGATTAATCTTGATGTAGTGCGATGGATTGCGGTGATAGTGCGATGTTGTGACATGCAGTGCTCTACATAGATTTGGGTTATGGTTGTGCAGGGATTTGCCCAATGGTATCCGTTCAACACGCCGACCTCGTTGTCGCCACCCATGAAGACTTGAAACTCCTCGAACTCTTGACCCAAAACGTCGCTTCAAACATCAAGCCGCCACTCTCCGACAGACTCGTGGTGAAGAGACTGAAGTGGAGAAACAAAGACCACATCAAATCTGTCAAGGAAAGTGAGCCGCGTCGAGATTCAGTTTCAGTCTTGCGGATAAATGGCCTTCAGATTTTGGATTTTTCTTGGGGTCCGTCGAGAGAAATCATTGATTCCTGGTTCCGAGCGAGTGTGGCTGAGATTAAGATTCTGTGTTCGTCGTTAAATATATTGTACTCCAACATGAATTTTTTTTTTCCTTTAGATTATTTGTTCTTAGATATTGACCCGTTTTGTAAGAAAAATAATTTATTATTCCGTGAGGGCATTGACGCTCGTGTGATGCAAGGCTGTGAGTTTTTCTTAATTGAGTTTGTTTTTATTTTGATAAATTGAAAAGGCAAACATACAATATGAGAAATTTTCAAGCTCAAGAAACTACGAATAATAAAGAGCAAATAACCTAAATTTAAAAAGTACGTGTCAAATGCATTTTTGTCAAAATACACATAATTTCCAAAATTACACATTTTTTTCTTATCGAACCAAATTTACACCATTAATCTTGTAGAAAACCAATTTTACAATTTTCAACACATATATTTTTTAAAATTTCTCTTTAAATAAAACAAGGCGATTCTAAAGTCTCTTTGACTCACATTTTGTCGCTTTCGAAGACCCTATTTTTCCTTGTGTTCTTCTCTAAGAGAGTAATTTAATTCTCATTAATAAATGTGATTTACACAAATCGTGTTATATAAACTGTCTGAATTGTATTCTAACAGCTTATAAACCATTTGCTTAAGCCTAACTAACTCATTTGGCAAGTGGGCTTTCTTCTTTCTGACGTGGAATGGTAGATAATAAAGTGACTATACTCCCAACTATCTTTAATTTATATATTTTTTACCCTATGAATTTTAAAGTAGATCATAAAAAAAATTACTCGGCCAAGAAAATAAAATATATAGCCCAGATAGTTGGGACATATATATATATATATATATATATATATATATATATATATATATATATATATATATATATATATATATATATATATATATATATAATTGAAGTCACGAGCCAATAATTCGAAGAATCCATATAAACGTTTCTTTAATAACTTGTTATCTACGCATTGGAAAATAAAATTCTATAAATAATAAAAAACAATTAGGTTAGTAGTCCAATAATTCACTCTTTTTGAAAAATAGCTCAAATTTTATTTGATTAAAAAAACAATTCATCAGGTCGAAGTTAAATTAACTGAACAGTTAATTTAATTAACTTCGACCTGATGGACTATTTCTCTAATAAAATAAAATTTAGACTAGATCTTAAAAGGAAGTAAAAAATTAGTTAGTTGCGTTAAATACTTGAAATAATAGTTAAGAAACGAATTATGTATGTGAACAAAAAGGAACGCATAGTAATTTCATGGTGTCAACTTGTTCACAAGCTGTTTATATATAGTTTTTAATAATATTCTAGACATAATATTGATACTGGGCCATTGCACAATGCTCTTTGGGAACAAAAATCCAAAATTAGATTCATTTGAACGTTAAATGCAACAATGAGACTCGTGAACCATGAAAGACGTTGCAAAATGTTTTCAATTTCAATATTTAAAAATAATGACCGGAATAAGCCCAAATATGACAAAGATAGAAACGACATGATTCGACTTTGCTGGTATTTAGGTTTTGATACATGTTTTATCATCTATATAATTTTCAAATTAGTTAGGATAGACTACTCTTATTTAGATCAAAGAAACGAATTAAAGATTTTCATGTTATCAGTGAAAGGTGAGCACATTTGTTTCTCAGATACAAAATAATAAATTTTGAAATCTGCGTAATCTGTTTTCAAAATTAATCAAGTATTAATTCTGACGACAAAAGTTAGAGAATACTTTGTAGAACTAAGATATATTAAAAATCGCATTGGTTTAATTACAAGGTATTATGAAATTTCCAAATTGGCAAGATTTTTCAGCTATTGCCTTTTAGAATTAAGAAGGGGAAATGGTGACAATAATACTCAATGTTTTCTCAAAATATGATTTATATACTCAATGTTTTTTTTATTTTTTATTTTTGGCAAAAATACCACATGTTACTATATAAAGGTTCAGTTACTACTAAGACCGTTAAGTGATAAATGAACGGCCGAAATTGAAGAAGTACTATTAACTGTTTGGTTTTGTATTTTATTTTCGAGTATTTGTAAATTAAATGTTTAAATAAATAAGGGAAACAACGTTAGCAATTTATTTCAGAAACCAAAAAAACCCCAAATTCGTGAAACCCTAAATTCAAAAATCAGCATTTTCGACGGCTTAAGGTGACGATGTCTGATAAAGGTGATGGAGATGGTGATGACGAACGATTTCGACTTGAGGAAGTTGAGTACAATTATGATTCTGAAGGCGAGGAGGCTCAAAACACGGACGCTAGAGATTGGCGTGATGTCTTGAATGATATCTGCAACGCTGGAGAGGCTAATGATGAAGATTGTGAAGGTGTGAGATCAGATAGCGTTCTCGATAGTCTGTGCAGTGACGAGGAAGATGGTGAAGAGGTGTGGAAGAAGAGTAGAAGAGAGTTCAACCCGCGATCAAGTCTGGACAATTTTTCAGTTCAAATTAGGCATGGAGTTTCCTTCTATTGGTCATCCGAGGCATGTGTTGAAGAAAGTGTTCATTAAGAATGATTGGGAGTATAAGATTTTGGTGTATGACACAACTTGGTTGAGGGCTAAGTGTAATGCCACGGATTGCAATTGGATTCTGTATGCAAGGTTGCAGGGACCGGAGAAGAAGTCGGTAAGGGTGAATACGCTGATTGACAACCATGACTGCGGAATAGTGTTCAATAACAAGCATGTCACGAGTCTTTGGCTAGAAAATAATTTCCTAGAGCACTTTCTACTAAATCCTAACTTGGATTACAAGTGCTTCAAAGAGATGGTTGCGGCATACAAATTCTGTCACGTGTCGAGTCCAGTCTTCTCCAGGGCAAGGAAATAGGCTCTTGAAAAATTAGAGGGCTGCAATTCTTGATGACCATTGCAAACAACTATAATCTACAAACTCAGGTACAAGAACCCTTCTTAAAAGTACTCTAGTTCAAGGAAAAAGAGTATTTGAAAGAGCTTACATTTGCTTAAAGGCTTGTAAGGACGGGTTCAACAAAGGTTGCAGACCCATCCTAGGTTTTGATGGATGTTTTTTTGAAAGGTTTTTGCAAGGGAATGATACTTGATGCTATTGGTATTGACGCCAATAACTCTCAATTTCCAGTAGCCTTCGTTGTAGACGAGAAGGAAAACACATCATCTTGGACTTGGATTATGCATTTGTTGAGTGAGGATTTGCAGGTTGATAATCTAAGCCGATTCACAATGATGAGCGATAGACAGAAAGGATTGGAGAAGGCATTGGGAGACTTCTTTCCCAGGGCTAAGACTAGATTTTGTGTGAGACACTTGTACGCGAATTTCAGAAAAGAGCATAGTGGTTTATTGCTAAAACAGATGTTGTGGGCTAGTGCACGCACAACTACACGCAAAGAGTTTACTAGGCGAATGAACGAGCTGGAAGAAGAAGATGAAAAAGCACATGAATGGTTGGTGAAGAAAGATCCTAGGGAATGGACCAAGTCACATTTCAGAGTAGAAGGCAAGTGTGATATTGTAAAAGATTGGCTCATGCGTCGGTTTGCCAGTAAAAGAATGGAGGTTCAGAAATGGACTGCACCTATTGGTAAACGGATACTAAAGGTTATTGAGATGTATAAGAACACTACGAAGTAAATACAAGTACTTCATTAACATAAGAAGTTTATCAACATAAGAAATTTTATTTTGTGATGATTTTGATGTTATTACAGGTACTGTTAGGCAACATTGGCTGGAAATGTGAAGTTCCAAGTCACTTACCATGGATCTGAACAGTTCGTGGTTGACTTGCGAGCCACGATATGTACGTGCAAGTTATTTCAATTAGGTGGGATACCTTGTGGCCATGCATTGGCTTGTATCTGGTCACAGGTCTTGACCACATGGACTTCATTGACGACTGGTTAAAAAAGGAAGCCTATAATATACTTACTCGAGGATTATCGAGCCAATGACCAGTCCGGACAAATGGCCAGAAGTTGGCTTAAAGCCAATCCTTCCACCACCAGACCAGCTAATGCTTGGAAGGCCAAAGAAAAAGAGAAACAGATCAAATGATGAACATGCACTCGGATACGGGTAATTCCCTTAACATGCAACAAAACTCTCGAGAAAAGGGCAAGTAAATCGGTGCATCAAATGTAAATGGCCAGGCCATTCAAGGGTCACATGTCGTAACCAAGCTGTAGACGAGGTAAATTATAGTCTTGTTTCAAATTTTTAAGCAACCGGATTATGTTGTAAAATTGTTGTCACATTTTCAGTCTTGGCAAGTCAAGAAAAGAGGTCGACCAATAAAGGTTAATCCAAACCCGGAGACAGTTAAGCGAGTTGAGAGAAAGAAGAGGCAGCAAGAAGCTCAGTCTAAACCATCTCAGTATGGCACATCACTGTCCCAGCCATCACAGTCTCAGCCATCACAGTCCCAGCCATCACAGTCTCAACCATCTCGGTATGGTCCATCACAGTCCTAGCCATCACAGTCACTCACAGCACTTGCGGCGTGAAAGAAAAATTATCGACCAAACAGTTAGTTTATGTCTCAAATAAGCTTATAAGTAGGACCTGAAAATATGTGTAAAGGTCCCTTTTTGGTAGTTTAGTACATGTCTGTTTTTAGTATGTCTTTTGGTATATAGAACCTGCTTAACATTTAGTATGTTTTTAGTATGTCTTTTTGGTAGTTTAGTACAGATCTGTTATTGGTATGTCTTCAGTATGACATATATGGATGCCTATTTGAACATGAATACAACTAACAAAACATTTTGGCTCAATTTGTGTTTTTTCACATTCTGCTTTCTCAATCATATCACATTCACCACCAGCAATACAAAAAAAAAAAACCAATTGCATTCAGTAAAAGCAATAAACAACAAAAGCATTACACATAGTAGAAGATGATAGTATTCAGTCAAACCAATTCGCAACAAAACCAGTACACATAGTACATTGCATTCAGTCAAACCAATACACAACAAAACGTTGACGCAGAGTAATATAACCATAAATTGCATCCTTATACAGATTAAAACCAAGACACAATCAAACCAAGCACAACCAAGACACCAAACAGTCTAAACTTTCCAAATTTGTTGCTTCTCGACGGCCCTTCATCACTAATTTCACTCATTTCGTCGTTCATTATTTTGATTCTCTCAATATCAAATTCTAAGTGATTAATTCTTTTGATGAGTCCTTGGATAACTTCCTTTGATCTCTTGCACATTTCTGGATCAATCCATACAAAAAAGTGCAACTACCTTCTGCCTAAAGAAAAGAAGAACGTCCAAATAAATAATTAAATTCGTCAAAGAAATAATTACAGTGCAAACATCAAGACCTTATCTTTTTCTTGTAGCGAGATCGGAACCTCCTCCATGGGTTCAAGTCTGTCCACGACGTCCTCTCGACCCACGGTAGGTCACAATTGCAATTACGACGACCTTCCTCGCTGTTCAAGTCCGAGTTCGTGTGCGACGAGCCTCCACGCCACTTTTGAACAATCCTCCTAAATGAACTCGATGACCGTTCCTCTGCCATGTGGTCAATTTCTCTCTCAGAAATCGCTAGAAGAAGAAGAAGAATCGAAGAAGTGGATTTGAAGACGAAGAGAAGTTTTTGGGGTTTTAGGGATTTCGGGAGAAATATATTGATATTTATGTTGGAATAGATCTAGAATTAAGAATAATTTATCGCTTCTAGCAAGCGGCAGAATATAAAAAATTCTTTAAAACACGTAAAACGATTTTACTATCTAGAAAAAGTACATGAACATATAATTTAAAATTAATAACTATAAAGAGTTTTCACTCAGTACCAACCTCACTTGAAGCCTGAGCGTTGAGAAGCCTTTGGAAAGGTTGAATCGCTCGTCTCCCCACTTAGCTTGTCTCCTTCGTGTCTTCTTGAATCCTGAGTAACCACGATAGTTTCTACCACTAGAGTCTTCGAGTTTAGAAAGGATTTAATGTGTGGGCACTATTAAACACAATGACAATACAAAACGCTAGGTCTAATAAGGACCTAGGTGCCTAAACAAAAGAGCAATAAGAGAGAGAGAGGGAGAGAGTGGGCGGCCAAGTTCTAGAGAGAGAAGCTCTCAATCTCAAAAACTTGTGTATTCAACATTGTGAATGATGTGTGGTATTTATAGGAGCATGGATTGCCTTGAAGAGGTAGTTTCCTCTTTTCTATCGAATATCATCTATTCATGAGCAGAATCTTTATTTCTCATTCCTATCATAATACGAAGGTTGGAAATAGTTTCCCTTTTCTACTTGTGTTGGCCGTCCACTTCACATGGCATATGCCATAAGTTTGTTTCCTCTTTTTTCTTTTGGCAAGTATCTTCATACATCAATGCACAAAATAATTTCACTCTTTCTTTACGATGGAGGCCACGAAATTTTCTTCTAGAACATGCTTCTAGTGGACAATACAAGAAAAAAGCCCATGTAGAATTTTCACATAAAATTCCATAAAATGAAATTCAATCCTTAAGGCCCAAATACCAATGTTGGCCGTGTGGATCCATTTACATTGTCATCATATGACAATGTCCAAAATTTTATTTTGACATTTATACCATCTTATGTCCTTATGGACAAAATTACCATTTAGACAATTTTCGTGAAATCCGTCTATTTCAACACTTGAACTTGTTTTGACTTAGCTACTAGTTTGACAAATCCTACTCTAATGACTTGTGATACTGACCTCGTGGATCCAAATGAATAAAGCTTGAACTAGCATGCTTGTACACAAAAGTTCACAAACTTTTTCCAAGTTCTAGCTTAATGTCAACTGACTCCACTAAAGAGTTGACGCTGAAAATCTCTCGGTTCAAATGAATATGTTTTCTACTCAAAATTCTATTTAATTGTGATGAATGGATCCATTGAATATTATATATGTTTACCCTTCATGAATATCATCAACAAGATGAAATTTATAAAATTACCATTTTACCCTTCTAGTTGTTATTTCCTCAACTCATTTGTCACTTGTGAATAAGTTAGAAGCAATGTATTGAAGAGGAGCTAACAAGTCACATTGATTCGTCCAAAAGAGTCGTGACTCAATTTGGATGCTGTCCAGTTCATTTATTCACATTCCAAGGAATAAAGCATGAGGTGATATACATTGCATTTCGGCAATCTTGTACATGAATTCCATATCTATGAGGTCTTCACAAAGTTGTTCATGACATCTTCATAACTTAGTACTTCACCAATAGATCTTGTCTATATCATATAGTGAATCTAGAACTCTGACTTTCTCAAATAAGAGTATGTAAGCTATGAAAGGACATGTCTCATTTCAGGATTGAGGTAAGCATGATGCAATTCATACATAGTGACTCTGAGTCAGAAGAGGTTAAATGGTTTGTTCTTACAATGTCTCTAGAGGTGCACTGGTCAATTCAGTATCTTCAGAAGATACCTAGGAAGAACTATAAAGTCTCCAACTCTCTATGTCTCATAACCAGACATCATAGATTCTCATAACAATCATACTGAGATCAATAGCCCTTTGATCCTTAGACATGTCTCATTTCAGGATTGAGGTAAGCATGATGCAATTCATACATAGTGACTCTGAGTCAGAAAAGGTTAAATGGTTTGTTCTTACAATGTCTCTAGAGGTGCAGTGGTCAATTCAGTATCTTCAGAAGATACCTAGGAAGAACTATAAAGTCTCCAACTCTCTATGTCTCATAACCAGACATCATAGATTCTCATAACAATCATACTGAGATCAATAGCCCTTTGATCCTTAGATTGTGAATATGTTGTTTTAAGCAAACCATGAAGAGTTTGTTCATGCAAATCTATATTTGACTCTTCATTTGTTGTTAGGTTTGTTTAAGGACTAAAGACTAAGGTTTATCATAAAGCTTCAAACAAATAAGGAAAAATGAATAAAAGTTTCAACTTTTTATTAATTATTCAGCAGTTACAAGCAAGAGAGTCTTCGTAAGACTTTATTACATCAAATTTATATAAGTTATGACTACTACTCTTCCTGTGGGCATCGATGCCAACAATTTACATATTTTTTTTTTTACATATTTAGTTTAAATGTTTGGGATTTTAATTTCAAAAAACTATTTTTCGACATTTTAATTCCTGAGATACATAGATTCACGCCACGTGGATTTCCATCTACCACTTAACGGTCTTAGTAGTAACGGAAGTTTTATGTAGTAACATGTGGTATTTTTGCCAAAGAAAAAAAATATTGAGTATATAAGTCGTATTTTGAGAAAACATTGAGTATTATTGCCACCATTTTCCCAATTAAGAACGAAACCAGTCGAACATTGATCATTACTCAACATACAAATAAAAACACTATACATATATATATATATATATATATATATATATATATATCTTAATTCATTGTCTTACGATATGGGTGATTTAAATAGATAGTAGTCTTTGTGGTTCGTAAAAATTATGTGTTTGAAGATGTTGGACATGTTGCTTGCAACTTTTTTTCCATGCAGGTTTGATGGGTCATATTTTATAAAGCAAATTAGGTAAATAGCCAACTAAAATGTTGGAAATTATGATATAATCAATATTTCGTAAATCTTAAGTAAATAACCATAAAAATTACGTGGCCTGATAAATAAAAAAATTCTATTTACCTAAGATTTACATCTGTAAATATATGAAAGTGACTATTTACCTCAAATGTAGGAAACGTTAAATATTTAGCAATGTCAAACTGTAAATGTGGTTACTTACCTAATGGACCCCATTTTATAAGTATTAGAGAGTGCATCGGTTATATACGATCACCGTGTTCTACATGCTGGATCTTTTACTATTCTATGTTATTCCCGAAAGCGTGCTAATCACTATGTTGTGCGGAGCTGAGTATCTTCTATTCGCTGGGATATTTTCCTCTGCAGGGGCCTTGTGCAGTAAAACCTCTTCCCTTTGCTTCGATACCTCATAGGACACCTACTAGTGTCTTATATGGATATGCGGTGCTCCTAGGTGTGTGTAGGGTATTGTCCATTAGAGGATGAGGATTCGTCTGGGGGTGTGTCCACACTTGCGCGAATTCGGATAACGACTACAAGGGAAAAATCGAAAGGAAACTGTATCCGATCTCTATACGATATGTAGGAAAAATTATAAAGTCCCTAATTTTCTATATTTTTTATGTTTTAACTATTTTTTTCATTCATATACTGTATTTTTTATTTCATCAAACTATAAACTCACATTACAACGAAATTCTTCAAACTTCAAATAATAAAGACAATCCGTTATTTCGGGACATTGAACTCATGTCCTCGTGTAAGATGACATCTCAGAGGCATGAGGTAACCTCACCCAAGTTATATGTTTGGGGGTAATTCTCTATGTTCCATAAACAAATATTACAAATTCTCTGAAAAATCATCTGTCAGAACTACATGTCCATTTGTTCTAAAGATTGTGAATATTACATTTTAAACAACTATTTAAAAAGTTGAAATGCAAATTGACTTTTCACATATTACATGTTGTTTTAGAAAGAAAAAAAAACTTATAAATCATTGCACATGCTTATAAAGAATTAATGTTTCAATTTTTTTAAACAGCTTTACATCAAGTTGCTTTTTTAAAAGATCTTATTACATATAAAGTAAATACATCATTAAATTTACTTGGTACCTAAACCAACAAGAGAGAGATTGATAATGAGTGGAAAATCACGTTGGAAAGGTCGGAGTCTCTGAAGTTCAAGGTAATTATTTGAAATAATATTGTTTACTGTTGTTATGTGTGTTATTGGCTTATTTTTTTAGTGCAAATTTGTTTGGCAAGATGTCTTGCAACATGCTCTAGGATATGTTGAGACATCTTGGCCACTGTACGCAGAATTATAGTTCTAGAAGTTTCCTACTTCGCCAGAATGATTTGTGGAAGACCTTCAGTATATATGTTATCCGTGTTAATGGGTAAGGAAACCCTAATTCGATATCCAGAGGTGTTGACTATTATAAAAAGAAAGAGGTTCTGCCCTTAGTAGTGTTGATGCATTCACTCACACTTTTAGGGATTTAGACATGGACGATCGGTGAACTGAGATGCTAACTATATCGTGTGTGTGTGTGGTGTGTAATTCTCTAACGGCTTTTCCAGATCTATTGAGTGTTAGAGAATTTTTTGGGTTTTGTGATTTTGTAATTGAGTATTCAAGAGCGTTAGGATTGATGATTACAAACACTTGGGATAGCGTTTGAGAGTGGAAGTGAGAGGGAATATCAGATTCAGGGGAGCCTGAGTTGAAATTCATGGCTGGTAATGGAAAAAGAGCCTTAAAGCGGTGATCGTTCATATAAGTCCATTGTTGTGCTATTGATTACTGTTCATATAATGAATTCCCTTTCCACTAAGGACACTGCCCCCAGAGTAGGTGATGTTGCACCGAGCTGGGTTACTATTCCTTGTGTCATTTACGTTTACGTAGTGCTTTATATTTATCCATCTATTGCATCGGAACAGATTGTCGTATACATGATCTCTACATTGTCTGTGACGTCTTGTCTCTGACTAAACAGAATTTTAATAGGTATTAGAACGGGCATCCAAAGCCTAATGTCACGGCCCTATAAAGTTGGCTAGGCCGCGTGACCAGACTGACCCAATGGCGTGACCAGTCTGACCCAATGGAGCTCTCATTTTTCATGGAGGTTTTGGCCCAAAAATTTTTTTGGCACAACAAGCTGCAAGGCCCAAGGAGAATTTCACCCAAAACACCTTCTAGAAGGCCTCTTAAGTCACACAAACTCAAGAACCATCTAGAACGTGTCTAGGTTCAATGTATCTCCTAGGGAACATGCTAGAAAGAGGTATTTTTGTACTTTTCCCTTAGGATTCTAGAGCATTCTTTACTTGTAACTCTCCCTATAAATAGGGAGGCTATTTCATTTCGTAGGACATCAGAAATCATCCCACCATTCTTTGTATTCGAAGTATAACACAAATTTCTCACTTACAAACATTTTCGTTCTCGTTTCCCGACCATCCTTCCCTTTCTTCACCTAGCTTTCCAAGCTGACTTAGCCCGTCAATCGAGCTAAGGCCGCAACGTTTAGTTAAGCAAACTAAGCCCGTGACAATTGGTATCAGAGCCAAGTTCACTATGGCAAGGACAACAGAACCATTCAACGTCACCGAAGGAGAGGGTGGCCAACTACGAGGACGAGAAGAAAAATGCACGGAGAAAGCCACACGCGCGAAGTCGAGGGAAGCACTCACCAGCCAGGGAGAGAGACTTGGAAGAATGGAGGGCATCATCAACGACTCGGAGGACCGCATTGAGGAAAGGCTCGAGGCTCTCAAGGACATGGAAGTTTGTATGGAGAAGCGGGTCGAGGAACTCAAGGGCGTGGAGGAGCCAAGCGACGAGGGATTCGGTAACCTGGAGGAAGAGGTGTCAGAATTATCGGCCACCATCAAGGAGAGACACGACGCCGGAGAAGGAAGTCTACTAAGGTAATCCAGGAGAATGGAAATCCGAGATAGAGAAGATGAGAGAAGCTCACCAACGCGAAATGGCCGGAGTCATAGAGCAAATTGAAGAACTGAAGGCAACACTAGCTTCGGTCCAAGAGCATGGGGTGTTCAGAGTTATCAAAGAAATGAAGGTCGATTTAGCCTTAATGAAAAAGGGATTTCACGGCGGGACATGGACAGAACGTGGCTACAGAGGTACGCAGGGCGGACGTACCAAGACCCCGGAGTTATGAAAGAGTGCGCAACGCACGAGAAGTTGACAACTTCCTGTGTGGGTTAAAGCAATACTTCGGAGCCATGGGTATCAGGAACGAGGCGCTTCAAGTGCAGACGGCGTCACTCTACCTTGAAGAGGTGGCCATGGTCTGGTGGAGGCGATGGCATGAAGACGTAGAGAGAGGTACGTGCACCATTGCCACTTTCGAAGACTTCAAGAATGAATTGAAGAGGCAATTCTACCCGGAGAATGCTACTAACGAAGCATGAAGCCGACTTCGAAAGTTAAAGCAAACAGGTACCGTCCGGGACTACATCAAAGAATTCACCAACCTAGTGCTCGAAATCCCCAGGATGGGCGATGAAGATGCACTATTCTTATTTATGGACGGACTACAAGCGTGGGCCAAAGTGGAGCAGAGAAGGAGAGGAGTTCAAGACCTGGCTTTCGCTATTGCCACGGCCGAAGGGTTGATGGACTTCTCCACACCAAGAGACGCGACGAAGGGATGAAATTCGAGGCTTGCCTCAAGTCGTGGCGACTTCTCCCAGCATTCATTTGGACCAGCAGAAGGGAGCAACACGGCAAGCTCTTCCCGACCCCGATTCAATCAAAATCAATCCGCCATCGCCTAACCAAACCCAAAGCGACGCTTCTTATGTGACGGTCCTCACTTCATGAAGGATTTCCCGACGAAAAATGCCCTGACCGCGCTCACCGCCACACTAGACAAGCCCGAACCCGACAATAGAGACGCAATGGGGTCCAGCGATTACTCAACGTCATCCAGGCCACCCCAAAGATCAAGTCCCTCGGACTACTGTATGTAGATGCCATGGTAAACGGACACCCAGTCAAAGCAATGATCTACACAGGAGCGTCAAACAACTTTGTGTCGATTGAGGAAGTACAACGACTTGGATTGAAGACCACAAGAGGAGAGGGGACTATCAAAGCCGTCAACTCAGAGGCCAAACCTATCCACGGGGTCGCTCAAGGAGTGAAGACAATACTCGGCACATGGGAAGGGGCGATAGACTACTCGGTGGCACCCATGGATGACGTTCATATCGTACTCGGGTTGGACTTCATTGACACGGTAAAAGCTATACCTATCACATTTGTTAACTCAGTATGCATAAGCAGACGGGAGTAGCGCCTGCATGATACCTACGTCCAGGGAAACCCAGTCCAAGGCCATGGCACTGTCATCCATGCAATTCAAGAAAGGAGCCCGACGGGATGAGGAGAGCTATTTGGCCATCCTCAAGCAGTACGACGAAGAGGAAATCCAAGAAGAGGAAGCACCATTGGAAATCAAAAGCGTACTGGTGGAGTTCCAATACGTCATGCCTCCCGAACTGCCCAAAAGGTTGCCCCCGAGAAGAGAGGTGGACCATCAAATCGAATTAGAGCCAGGTACAACGCCACCTTCCCGTAGCCCGTACCGAATGGCTCCTCCCGAGCTGGCCGAGATGAGGAAGCAACTCGGGGAACTCCTATATGCAGGATTCATCCGACCTTTGAAGGCACGATATGGCGCGCCGGTCTTGTTCCAAAAGACGAAGGATGGATCCCTCCGAATGTGCATCGATTATCGGGCGCTAAATAAAGTCAGCATCAAGAACAAGTACCCCGTACCCTTGATAGCCGACTTGTTCGATCAACTCGGGCATGCCAAGTACTTCACGAAGCTAGACCTTCGCTCGGGGTACTATCAAGTCCACATAGCAGAGGGAGATGAGGCAAAAACGACATGCATCACAAGGTACAGTGCGTACAAATTTCTTGTTATGCCATTTGGGTTGACAAATGCTCCGACTACTTTTTACACCCTTATGAACAAGATATTCTACCCTTACCTCGATTGCTTCGTAGTCGTCTACCTGGACGACATTGTCATTTATAGCAACACTCCCGAGGAGCACAAGGGACACTTGAGGGAAGTGTTCAAGCTACTGAGGGACAACAAGCTCTATGTGAAGAAAGAGAAGTGCTCATTCGAAAGACGGAGGTGCTATTCTTGGGGCACAAGATCAAAGACGGAGCACTCATGATGGAAGACGTCAAGGTGGAAGCCATCCGGGAATGAGAGCCACCCATCAAAGTCCCTGAGATGTGATCATTCCTTGGTCTCGTCAACTATTACCGACGATTCATCAAGGGTACTCGGCAATTGTCGCCCCACTCACCGACCTACTAAAATAGGACAAGCCATGGGAGTGGACGGAGAGGTGGCAAGAAGCCTTCGACGATTTGAAGCATGCAGTGTGCAAAGAGCCAGTACTCACTCTACCGGACCACTCAAAGCCATTCGAAGTCGACACCGATGCTTCAGAATTTGTCATCGGAGGGGTGTTAATGTCGGACAGACACCCGACCGCCTACGAGAGTCGAAAGCTCAACGACACAGAGAAACGATACACCATCCAGGAGAATGAGATGATGGCCATAGCTCACTGCATGCGAACATGGCGACACTACCTTCTAGGTGCCCCCTTCGTGGTGATGACCGACAATATTGCCACTAGCTATTTCCAGACCCAGAAAAAGTAGAGTCCCAAACAAGATCGTTGGCAAGACTTCCTGGAGCAATTCGACTACCACTTGGAGTATAAGCCTGGCAGGGTCAACGTAGTTGCCGAGGCCTTGACTCAAAAAGCAAATCTCGCCTCCATTAGCCGAGCAACCAGCCCAGTAATGGAGCGGATCAAGACAGGACTCAATGAGGAACCATTGGCCAAGACCCTCGTCAACATGGTACGTGAAGGAAAAACTAGGCGATTCTGGCTCTAGGATGGCGTACTCTACTCCAAAGGAAATCGAGTGTACGTACCAATGTGGGACAACTTGCGGAGGAAGCTCATCAAAGAATGCCATGACTCGATGTGGGCTGGGCATCCTAGAACTAGGAGAACCCTAGCACTATTGAAGGGGACATATTATTTGCCACAAATGTGCGACGACGTAGAAGCCTTTGTGAAGATTTGTCTTGTGTGCCAGCAAGACAAGATCGAGCAAAAATCTTCAGGTGGATTACTGGAGCCATTGCATATCCCGAAAAGACCATGGGAGAGCATTTCCATGGACTACACCACGTCATTACCCAAGTCAGAAGGATTCAGGAGCATCATTGTAGTAGTCGACCGGTTCAGCAAGTACGCCATCTTTATACTAGCACCGGCGGACTGTACATTGGAAGACACTACTCGGCTACTCCTCAGCAATGTGGTGAAGTTGTGGGGAGTACCGGAAACAATCGTGAGCGACCGAGATTCACGATTCACGGGAAGCTTCTGGACAGAGTCATTCAGGCTACTCGGGTCCGACCTCAACATGTCCACAAGCTTTCATCCACTGACGGACGGGTAAACAGAGAGAACAAATGGACTCTCAGAGCTTTGCTTACGGCACTACGTAAGCGCGAACCAACAGGACTGGGCGAAACTCTTGGACGTGGCACAGTTTTCCTACAATTGGCAACAAAGTGAAGCAACAAACAAGAGCCCATTTGAACTCATTACGGGGCAGCAACCAACGACGCTACTTTCCCTTGTCACAAGATACAAAGGAAAGAGCCCGGCCGCATTCAAGTTCGCTAAATCTTGGCACAAACAGCCCGAAGTGGCACGAGCTTATCTTTACAAAGCTAGCAAACGAATGAAAAGGTGGGCAGACACCAAGCCGAGGCAAGTCCAATTCTTGGTGGGCGATCGAGTTATGGTGAAGCTCCTACCACAACAATTCAAGGTGTTTCGAAAAGTGCACAAGGGTCTAATCCGGAGGTACGAGGGACCATTCGAGGTGATAAGTCAAGTCAGGGCAATAGCATACAAACTTCAACTTCCTCCCAAGGTAAAAATCCACCCAGTCTTCCATGTGAGCCAGCTAAAGCCATACCACGATGATCAAGAGGAAGCATCAAGAGGGGAGTCAACAAGGGCACCGACAGCCGTGACTACCTCATTCGACAAAGTCGCGGATGAGATACTGGCAGATCGGACCATTAGGAGGCGAGGAGTCTAACCATACAAAGAATACTTTGTAGAGTGGAAAGGTTTACCAAAAACAGAAGCCAGTTGGGAACACGAGGACGCACTTTGGCAATCCAAGAGACTTATGCAACAATTCACGACCAGCAACGCGACAGGGTGTCGCGTTATTAGGTAGGGGAGGATTTCACGGCCCTATAAAGTTGGCTGGGCCGCGTCACCAGTCTGACCCAATAGAGCTCTCATTTTCCATGGAGGTTTTGGCCCAAAACACATTTTGGCACAACAAGCTGCAAGGCCCAAGGAGGATTTCGCCCAAAACACCTTCTAGAAGTCCTCTTAAGTCACTTTGACTCAAGAACCATCTAGAACATATCTAGGTTCAATGTATCTCCTAGGGAACATGCTAGAAAAGGGTATTTTTGTACTTTTCCATTAGGATTCTAGAACATTCTTTACTTGTAACTCTCTATATAAATAGGGAGGCCATTTCATATCGTAGGACATCAGAAATCATCCCAACATTCTTTGTATTTGAAGTATAATACAAATTTCTCACTTACAAACACTTTCGTTCTCGTTTCCCGACCATCATTCCCTTTCTTCGCCTAGCTTTCCAGGCTTAATTAGCCCGTCAATCGAGCAAAGGCCGTACGGTTTAGTCATGTGACGACCCGACTTTCCGGACCGTCTTACTTATCTTACTTTTTAAAACTTAAGAAAATTTGGGGTAAATTTTTTTTTAAAACATAACTTAATATATAAAGTTTGAAAACTCATAACCTAAAAATAAATTTTCATTTAAAACTTGATGAACGAAAACAACCAAAGAGTCGAAGTTGCATAATCAGAAACTAAAACCCAAAAACACCATTGTAAATAAATACCATAAATAAAATCATAACCTTTAACGGAATTGAAAAACATAACTTAAACCATGAAAAATAAAAACCTTGGGTTTGGATTATTGAAAAACTGAAAACAAAGCGGAAGTCTTTTATTTTCGAAAACGGCAACCATAACCCAACCCTCTCGCTATCGCCGCCGCTGATCCACCCTCCTCACTTGTTCATATGTTGTTTACCTACAACACGGACGTATATACATAGAGTGAGCTAACACTCAGCGAGAATAACTATTACTCACAAAACATAAGTAATAAAATAAAATGCATGAACCGGTTATTAGTACTTTAAATTTAACTGTGACATGAAATACCCTATTAAATGTCTATCGTATTTTAGTTCGGGGGTCCCCTAGAGTAGCCGTACCGATTTCAGTGTACACTTTGGTAACGAACCATGGGGCTGCGACCTCCCATAGAACGCCCTGTCACATACATAAACATATGAGGAACTCTCTATGTGAGCCCGTAGTTGGGCTCGAGAAATTCCTCTAGTTACCTCCGTAGTTCGAGGCGGTACGACTCTCTTGCTTACTTAACTTATTAATCGTGTTTATTACGTTAAAAGCATGAGCGACATAAGATAAAAACATACATGATAACATAGCTAGCAAGATAAGATGTGTTATAGATATTCTAATACACAGCAGAAGATAACATAACTCACATATCGTCATACCATATCATACCAAGCACATTCCGAACAAACACACACAAAAAAATTCACAAAATACATAAATACTTCATATCACATAGTACTTAGTATATTTTTGAACTAATTCGTGTTGCAGTGAGATTATTCTCACCTGCATATCGGAATTACGATCGAAGACCGTCGAAGGAAAATGATGCTCTTAATGACTCGGAACCTAAACGGAAAAGGTTGACTATCACTTATCAGGTAAGAAAAGGATTTAATACATGACTTAGTCTCTGGAAATTTCAAAATTTCGGCTGAAGGTGTAAAATTACAAAAATACCCTTGGGGTCGATAAAATATTTTTTTGAAAAATAAATCTATAAAAATTACTGTGAGAGTGAAATAATATTTGGAACACTTAATACTTCAGAGGCATGTACAAAATATACTCAGATTATTTAAAAAAAATAAAAAGTATAAGAAAGCAATATTTAGTCTTTTTAAAAACAAAAACTGTTTTGGAGCGATTCTGCGTACCGTTTGGAATTTATTCCTCATATATTCTGTGGGAATCCAAAAAGTCTAAAATTTGGAGTAAATACCATTAACATATAGAACTAGGCCGTGTATAAAAATTAGGTCAAAAAGAATTTGGTAGATATATAAACAAGACGTTTTGTTGTAAAAGAATCGGGGTAAAAACAAGTCTGCGCACTGATCGTAATTAATTCATAAAATATTATTGATAACTTGGAAAATTCTAAAATTTAAACCACAAGTAAATAACATGTGAAAGTATATTCTGTAAAAAAATTAGATTCAAAAACCGTTTTTGGCTATTTTAAAACGTGCAATTTTGACACTGCTTAAACTGATTTCTAAACAGGAAATTTTAAACCTAATTTTTCTTATGAAAAACGAAATAAAAGCATAAAAAAAATAAAATAAGGAATAGTATGAACTGAGCACGAAGAAAAATACCTTAAAAGAGATTGGAAAAACTCACTAACACTTCTTGAACCAAAACCTAGAGATTAAGGTGACTATTTGGTGATTAGGATTTTTATTTTTATGTTTTTGGAAAAGAAGGAGGAATAGAGAGGATAGGGGAGAGAAAACGTGGGTGAGAGGGCTGGGGAGATTCTGAAGAAGAAAAAAAAAAAGCAGCGTGGAGAAGAGAAAAAAAATAAAGATTTTAGTTATATATATAAAGGCTTTTGAAACAAACCCTAACTAAATACTACTCCTACGCATCTTTTATTTACGTGAACAAATTTTATTTGTTCCAGACATAACTAAACCCACGTGGGTGAGTGATTCAAAAAAAAAAAAAGGGAAAAAAAAAATAGTCAACATTCACACGTAATGCATACATATATATTATCCTAATAAAATTTACTTTATATCTCCACAACAAAAACTTAACTAATATATATATATATATATATATATATATATATATATAATATCTACACGTTTTGTTTTTTTTTCTCTTTGTTTAAACAAACGCATCCTCCATCCTTTTATTTCTAGCTTTATATAATTCTCTTTTTTTGTACGTAACACACACTTATCACACAATATATATATATATATATATATATATATATATATGTATATATATATAGACACAAAAGTTGAAACTCATCTATTATCTTGAGATGATAAAAAAAATTTGTGGAGTTTCACAATCTCCCCTACTTACAAGAATTTTCATCCCGAAAATTAGAAAAGTCGAGAAGAACGTAAGAATTCTTACTTTGACGTACTATAGTTCTCTGAAAAGATCGGCATATCGCTTTCTCATGTCTTCTTCTCGTTCCCATGTAGCTTCTTCTATCTTGTGATTCCGCCATAACACTTTTACCAAAGGAATCACCTTGCTCCTCAAAACTTTATCTTCGCGATCGAGAATCTGGATAGGTTTCTCTTCATATGTCAAGTCTTCGTGAACTTCGATGGGCTCTTGGATTAAGTTGTGCGTTGGATCAGGTAGGTACTTCTTGAGCATCGAGACATGAAACACATTGTGCACCAATGCTAACTCGGGATTCAGGGCTAGACGGTAGGCTACCTTTCCGATTCTTTCTATGATCTCGAAAGGACCAATGTACCTCGGGCTCAACTTTCCCTTCTTACCGAACCTCATCACACCCTTGAGAGGTGCTACCTTCAAGAACACCAAATCTCCGACTTGAAATTCCAGTGGTCGCCTTCTCTTATCGGCGTAGCTTTTCTGTCGACTTTGGACAGTTCCCATTCGATCACAAATTTTCTTGATAGCTTCTGTTGTGTCTCGGATAAAATATGTTTTCTCGAGATTATTTTCTCCCGCTTCAAACCAGTGAATTGGAGATCGACACTTTCTCCCATAGAGAGCTTCATACGGTGCAACGCCGATTGAGGCTTGGTAGCTGTTGTTGTATGAGAATTCAATAAGTGGCAACCTCTTACTCCAACTTCCACCAAAATCCATGACACATGACCTTAGCATATCCTCTAGGGTCTGAATCGTCCTCTCGGATTGGCCATCCGTTTAGGGGTAAAAAGCGGTGCTAAACTTCAGTTGCGATCCCAGCGACTTTTGCACGCACCTCCAGAAGTTAGAAGTGAAACGACCATCGCGATCTGAGATGATGGACAGAGGAACGCCATGTAGCCTCACCACGTTATTAACGTATAGCTCAGCTAACTTCTCCACAGAGTACGTGACCTTCATCGGGATAAACCTAGCAGACTTGGTCAAACGGTCCACCACTACCCAGATAGCATCATAACCCTCAACCGTCTTAGGTAATCCAACCACAAAATCCATTGTGATTTGTTCCCACTTCCATTCAGGAACTTCGATTGGCTGTAATTCTCCAGCTGGTCGTTGATGTTCGGCTTTCACTTTCTGGCATGTAAGACATTTACTGACAAACTTTGCAACGTCGCCCTTCATTCCGTTCCACCAAAAATGTTCTCGGAGGTCTTGATACATCTTCGTGGAACCTGGGTGGACTGAATACAGTGTCTCATGTGCTTCGGTAAGAATTTGCCTTCGTAACTCATCTTCGTTGGGTACACAAATCCTTCCATCGAAAAAGAGTACATCATTCTCCGAAATGGAAAATTTTGACTCTTGGCTTTCCAACGTATCGTCTTTCAACTTTGACATCTCCGGATCATGCATTTGCGCTTCCTTGATCCTCTAAAAAAGATCTGACTGTAAGGTCATATTGGCTAATCCTTGTGTGACAATTTCAACTCCCAAATTGTTGATTTCATCAGTGAGTTGAGGTGATAATGCTCGCATCATCGATAGCCTAGCCTCATTCTTCCTACTTAAGGCATCTGCTACCACGTTTGCCTTTCCGGGGTGGTAATGGATACCACAGTCGTAGTCCTTAACCAATTCTAGCCACCTTCTTTGCCTCATGTTCAACTCCTTTTGAGTGAAAATATACTTTAAGCTCTTATGATCGGTAAATATCTCACACCGAACACCATACAGGTAGTGTCTCCAAATCTTGAGGGCAAAAATCACTGCGGCTAACTCCAAATCATGAGTAGGATAATTCCTCTCATGATTTTTGAGTTGTCGTGATGCATAGGCCACTACTTTGCCATTTTGCATTAACACAGCACCAAGACCTGTCTTTGACGCATCGCTGTAAATAGACAAAGGTTCTCCACTTTCGGGAACTATTAGTATTGGCGCGGTGGTGAGTCTTCTCTTTAACTCGCGAAAACTCTCTTCACATTTCACGGTCCACTCATACTTCTTATCTTTCTTCGTGAGGGTGGTGAGTGGAGCGGCTAATGTAGAAAACCCTTCAACAAATCTTTTATAGTAGCCCGCTAAACCGAGAAAACTCATGATCTCTGTCACACTTCGAGGCGGTTTCCAATCATTGACGGATTCTATCTTGGAAGGATCAACGGAGATCCCATCCTTAGAAACCACGTGACCAAGGAAATGCACCTTATCCAGCCAAAATTCGCACTTCGAGAATTTGGCATATAGCTGATGTCGTCTCAAAGTCTGTAATGCAACTCGCAAGTGCTCTTCGTGATCTTCGACACTCTTAGAGTAAATCAGAATGTCATCAATGAAGACTATTACAAATTTATCCAAGACGTCGCTAAAGATCCTATTCATCATATCCATGAATGCTGCAGGTGCATTAGTAAGTCCAAAAGGCATGACCGTGAACTCGTAATGACCGTAGCGGGTACGGAATGCCGTCTTCCTTGACTCGCAATTGATGATACCCAGATCGCAAGTCTATCTTCGAAAATACTTTTGCTCCCTTGAGTTGGTCAAACAAGTCATCAATCCTAGGAAGCGGATACTTGTTCTTGACGGTGACCTTGTTAAGCTCTCTGTAGTCAATGCACATACGGAAAAATCCATCCTTCTTCTTCACGAATAAAACCGGTGCTCCCCATGGTGAATGACTTGGGCGGATGAATCCTTTATCCAACAACTCTTGAAGTTGTGTTTGTAGCTCCTTGAGTTCAGCTGGCGCCATTCGATAGGGTGACTTAGAGATCGGTCCCGTACCAGGTAGTAATTCAATCCCAAAAGAAATCTCACGCTCTGGAGCTAAGCCTGGTAATTCTTCGGGAAAAACATCAACAAAATCTCCCACCACGGGCACGTCGTTTGGAGTTGCTTCTACATCCTTAGTCTTGTCTACTACCGACGCTAGGAATCCATAACACCCTTTACTCATCAATCTTCTAGCTTGTAATGCTGACACCAACATCTTTGATTTCTTGAGTGGCCTTCCTTCAAAGGTGAACCATCTTCCCGTTACCGGTTTGAAGATTACTCTTTTACGGCGACAATCGATCATTGCATTATTCTCGCCTAAGAAGTCCATACCCAAGATGGCATCAAAGTCTTTCATTTCTAAGACAATGAAATCACTCTTTAACTCTTGTCCACCTATAATTATCGATACTCCTTCCAAACAGTACTCCGATAACAACTCATCACCAAACGGTAATGTCGTTCTAAAAACTTTATTAGTTTTTACTACACTATCGCCTAATTTCATAGCAAGTTCTAACGAAATAAAGCAATACGTAGCACCAGAGTCAAACAATACTGAAGCGTCAAGATGAGCTATAGGATGCTGACCTGCTACCACATTCCAAGAGCTGGCTAGAGCATCGGCGTTGGTGTAAGCGTAGATGTGGGCTTGTTATGGTGATGGAATTTGAGTGGTTGGAGGTGCTTCTAAACAACCTTGGGAAATCTGTGGCCCTTCGATGGCAGCTTGCATGAAGTTAAGTCGTCCATTCGGGTTGTGCTGCTGATATTGTCCATTCTGGGAGGAAATTGATTTCGGACAATCCTTGAGAAAGTGACCAGGCTGACCACACTTGAAACAGGTCATGGTTCCCTTCCGGCACTCTCCAGGATGCATCTTCTCACAAGTCTTGCATACTGGAAAGGTCGTTCCCTCTACCTTGACCTTGTTGTTGGCGTTACCACTATTTCCAGGACGATTTCTCTTCTTTTCATTCCCATTCCATTAGGGTTGTGCCTTGAAGCCTTGACGGTTATGATTATGCTGGAGATTTCCTGATTGGTTTGGCTTCCTGTTGTCGGGTCCTCTGCTTTGACCTTTCTCCTCTTTTCGAGCCTTGTAAAACTGGAATCGTTCCTCATTTACTTGGATCAAGTGGTATTCAGCCCGCACGGCACGTTCGAGGCAGTCGGCGACTGTGGTAGGTGGCTGACTTCCACTATCAATGGCTAAGGCCAATTCCGGTCGGAACATTCCCATCATCCTTCGAACTCTTTCTGTCTCTGTCGGAACCAAATAAGGGCACAGTCTAGCCAATTGATTGAACTTACTAACAGCTTCAGTCACGGTCATCGTCCCTTGCTTCAGCTCCGTAAATTCCTTATGTTGAGTGTTCAGCGCTCGCATGTTGAAATACTTACTGTTGAACTCCTCGATGAAGTCTTCCCAAGACATATCGCGTGTGTCTCTTCTACCTGCTACTGTCTCCCACTAATATCGTGCATCCTTCTTCAGAACAAAAGACGCGCATATGACCTTCTCAATTTCCGAGATATTCATGAAGTTGAAGATCTTCTTCATCTCTGACATCCACTCATCAGCCACTAAAGGATCAATGGAACCTTCAAAATCTGGAGCTCTCATCCTCCTGAACCTTTCGAAAAGATCATCAGCCACAATAACTTGGCCCATCCGAGGTACGCCCTGAGGAGGTACTGGTGGTGCTTGTTGATCCCCTTCCATATTTCCATTCACTTGGGGGAGGTGGTTCATCAACTCTTGTATCTCCACTTCTTGGGCTTCGATACGTTGTAGCAATGCAGTAACGATTTGGCTGGGCCGCTGGCTGAGGTGCGGGGGCAGGACCGTCGGGATTCACTACTGCTCCTTGTTGTGCAGGAAACGGAGCGGCATGATGAGCATCTTGCATTGGGACATCAGCGACAACTCTGCCTCTTCCTCTACCTCGGCTTCGTGGTCTTCCTCTACCTCGTCCACGAGCAGCTTGAACGTTTTCCATCTAAGAAAAAAAACGACTAAGACATAAACAAAAACAAGTACTAACTTACTTGAGTAGGGGGAAGCCGTACGATCGATAGCGAAGGGGGTCATAGGTTCGTTGCTCTGATACCAACTGTGACGACCCGACTTTCCAGACCGTCTTACTTATCTTACTTTTTAAAACTTAAGAAAATTTGGGGTAAATTTTTTTTTAAAACATAACTTAATATATAAAGTTTGAAAACTCATAACCTAAAAATAAATTTTCATTTAAAACTTGATGAACGAAAACAACCAAAGAGTCGAAGTTGCATAATCATAAACTAAAACCCAAAAACACCATTGTAAATAAATACCATAAATAAAATCGTAACCTTTAACGGAATTGAAAAACATAACTTAAACCATGAAAAGTAAAAACCTTGGGTTTGGATTATTGAAAAACTGAAAGCAAAGCGGAAGTCTTTTATTTTCGAAAACGGCAACCATAACCCAACCCTCTCGCTATCGCCGCCGCTGATCCACCCTCCTCACTTGTTCATATGTTGTTTACCTACAACACGGACGTATATACATAGAGTGAGCTAACACTCAGCGAGAATAACTATTACTCACAAAACATAAGTAATAAAATAAAATGCATGAACCGGTTATTAGTACTTTAAATTTAACTGTGACATGAAATACCCTATTAAATGTCTATCGTATTTTAGTTCGGGGGTCCCCTAGAGTAGCCGTACCGATTTCAGTGTACACTTTGGTAACGAACCATGGGGCTGCGACCTCCCATAGAACGCCCTGTCACATACATAAACATATGAGGAACTCTCTATGTGAGCCCGTAGTTCGGCTCGAGAAATTCCTCTAGTTACCTCCGTAGTTCGAGGCGGTACGACTCTCTTGCTTACTTAACTTATTAATTGTGTTTATTACGTTAAAAGCATGAGCGACATAAGATAAAAACATACATGATAACATAGCTAGCAAGATAAGATGTGTTATAGATATTCTAATACACAGCATAAGATAACATAACTCACATATCGTCATACCATATCATACCAAGCACATTCCGAACAAACAAACACACAAAAATTCACACAATACATAAATACTTCATATCACATAGTACTTAGTATATTTTTGAACTAATCCGTGTTGCAGTGAGATTATTCTCACCTGGATATCGGAATTACGATCGAAGACCATCGAAGGAAAATGATGCTCTTAATGACTCGGAACCTAAACGGAAAAGGTTGACTATCACTTATCAGGTAAGAAAAGGATTTAATACATGACTTAGTCTCTGGAAATTTCAAAATTTCGGCTGAAGGTGTAAAATTACAAAAATACCCTTGGGGTCGATAAAATATTTTTTTGAAAAATAAATCTATAAAAATTACTGTGCGAGCGAAATAATATTTGGAACACTTCATACTTCAGAGGCATGTACAAAATATGCTCAGATTATTTAAAAAAAATAAAAAGTATAAGAAAACAATATTTAGTCTTTTTAAAAACAAAAACTGTTTTGGAGCGATTCTGCGTACCGTTTGGAATTTATTCCTAATATATTCTGTGGGAATCCAAAAAGTCTAGAATTTGGAGTAAATACCATAAACATATAGAACTAGGCCGTGTATAAAACTTAGGTCAAAAAGAATTTTGTAGATATATAAACAAGACGTTTTGTTGTAAAAGAATCGGGGTAAAAACAAGTCCGCGCACTGATCGTAATTAATTCATAAAATATTATTGATAACTTGGAAAACTCTAAAATTTAAACCACAAGTAAATAACATGTGAAAGTAAATTCTGTAAAAAAATTAGATTCAAAAACCGTTTTTAGCTATTTTAAAACGTGCAATTTTGACACTGCTTAAACTGATTTCTAAACAGGAAATTTTAAACCTAATTTTTCTTATGAAAAACGAAATAAAAGCATAAAAAAAATAAAATAAGGAATAGTATGAACTGAGCACGAAGAAAAATACCTTAAAAGAGATTGGAAAAACTCACTAACACTTCTTGAACCAAAACCTAGAGATTAAGGTGACTATTTGGTGATTAGGGTTTTTATTTTTATGTTTTTGGAAAAGAAGGAGGAATAGAGAGGATAGGGGAGAGAAAACGTGGGTGAGAGGGCTGGGGAGACTCTGAAGAAGAAAAAAAAAAGCAGCGTGGAGAAGAGAAAAAAAAATAAAGATTTTAGCTATATATATAAAGGCTTTTGAAACAAACCCTAACTAAATACTACTCCTACGCATCTTTTATTTACGTGAACAAATTTTATTGTTCCAGACATAACTAACTAGCCCACGTGGGTGAGTGATTCAAAAAAAAAAAAGGGAAAAAAAAAAAATAGTCAACATTCACACGTAATGCATACATATATATTATCCTAATAAAATTTACTTTATATCTCCACAACAAAAACTTAACTAATATATATATATATATATATATATATATATATATATATATATATATATATATATATATATATATATATATATATATATATATATAATATATCTACACGTTTTGTTTTTTTTTCACTTTGTTTAAACAAACGCATCCTCCATCCTTTTATTTCTAGCTTTATATAATTCTTTTTTGTTGTACGTAACACACACTTATCACACAATATATATATATATATATATATATATATATATATATATATATATATATACATAGACACAAAAGTTGAAACTCATCTATTATCTTGAGATGATAAAAAAAAAATTTGTGGAGTTTCACAAGTCAAGCAAACTAAGCCCGTGACACTAGGGTGTGTTCCTTTTATGGTTGACCGCTTCTGTTTGTGATGGATAATACTAGAGAAAGCGGATTTCTTATCGTCCTCCGGTAATTAATATGACTAATTATGCCTATTGGAAAACTCGCATGTGTGTCTTTCTCAAGTCTGTTGACAACAAGACTTGGAAAGCTATTATCAATGGGTGGACTCCTCTCACCAATAAAGACGATGCTCGTCTGGTGGTCTTCTTTAAAGATTAGAAAGACGGGGATGCTGAAGAAAATGAAGCTGCTCTTGGTAACTATGTGCTCTAAATGCCCTTTACAACGGTGTTGACAAGATTATTTTCATGCTCATCAATACATGGAAGATCCTTGAAATTACTCATGAAGGCACCTCCAAAGTGTGCAACTAGAAACTCCTGCTTCTCACTACAAAATCTGAAGCTATGAACATGCTTGAAGAAGAGACCATCTCTGAATTCAATGTTCGCATCTGAGATATTGGTAGTGAGTCTTTCTCTCTTGGAGTTCCTATGAATGATGAGAAACATGTCTAGAAGATTTTGAGAACTCTCTCATACTACCATCGAAATAGTACATGATCTTCCAAATGAAAGTTGACGAGCTAATTGGTCCCTCACAACCTATTAATTGTCTTTTCCCGAACCTTAGGACAAGAACAAGAGTGTGGCTCGCAAAAACTCCATTACTGTTCACAAGGAGCAGTTACCCTATGAAACTGATGATGATGTTAGTGATTCCATTGCTATGATTGGCATGAATTTTGACAGGGTAATAAGGAGGGTTAAGAAAAAGGACTCGAAAATGTCTCTCCTATTGTCAGAAATAATCAGTCACAACCAGTTTCAAGAAGGAGAAAATTTCCAGCAAAGTAGACATGATAGTGATAAATCTAACTTCAACAATTCTAATAGATCCACTGGGATTCATTGTCGTGAATGTGAGAGGTTTGGACTGTTGGAAAACGAGGGGGGTATCGGACACAAACGATTGCTCCGACACAACTCGTCGGTAAAGCCGTAGGATATCAGACACAAACAATCGCTTTAATACCACTTGTCGGGAAAGGTAAGTAGGTATCAGACACGAAAAATCGCTCTAATCCCACTTTTTGGAGAAACACGTGCGATAACGGACACGAACAATCTCTCCAATACCACTTGTTGTAATTATGTGCTCACCTTGATAACCATATAAGTTGCGGAACAATCTCACCTATCGTTTTGTTTTAGCTCTTCGACTCTAAGACTTGTTCTTGAGTCGTCGTGTTTAAAAGTGCCCACACACTAAATACTTCTTCTCTCGAGTGATTCATGTGATAGAAACTTTCGTGGTTACTCGAATTCTTGAAGAACGAAGAAAGGCGACCTAGGTGGGGAGACGAGCGATTCAACCTCCACAAGTTTCTCAACGATCAAGCTTCGTAAAGGTTAGTAAACGAATAATTGCTCTTCAATAGTTTTAATTTAAAATAACATGTGCTTGCTCTTTGTCTAGATTAGTAAAAATCGTTTTTACTTGTTGAAAGAAATTTTTAAATTTCGCCGCTTGAAGAAGCGTTAAACTTTTATTAATCTTAGATCTATTCCAACAAATGGTATCAAAGCTATGGTCAAATTTAAGCATGTACATGTGATTAAAACTATGAGCTTGAAAATCGTTTTCGAAAGATTACTCGTTTTTTACAAGTTAAAATTGTTTTCTTAGATTTTTTTTAATTTATTGCTCGTTTCTTAGACAAGTTAAAATCATGTTGATTTTCTATGACCTTGGGATGTTATTAAAACACATTAGAATCAGTTCTAAAAGTTTTTAATTTTTTCATAATGAAAAACGTGTTTTAATAAGTTTGAGAAATTTCGGGTAATCTCATGACTAGTTATATTGTCTTGCTAGTTTTGTTTGTTTACTCGATTCGTTTTATGTTTGTTGTTATTTACTTTTATACTATGTTATTACTATGTTAATAAAACACATATAAAAGCTCTAACAACTCTCTAAAACGTTCCTTTACACTCGATTCTTTTGCACTCAAATCCGGACTTTAATTATTTCCAGTTTTCTTCGAGCTCGAGAAAAACCTACTGTAAAAGTAGCATAACTCTCTGCTCATAATTCGAAAATTAATTATTTTTTAATCAAATTAAAGGTCTGTTTGTCCTCTTTCCAATTCCATTGGTTTTAGGTAAAAAGGATGTCGGAGCCGCCTGTTATGGCGATTTTACTCTGAGATGCGCAGCTACTCCGAAAGTCCAGTTTTCTAGAATTTTTGAATTCCGGATTTCGGACCCCACTCCATGAATTATAGAACTCTAATGAGAAAATTTTCTTGAGCAAAATTATTTTTCATAAGATGATAAACATAATGTGAAAGATTAAAATTGTTTTATTTTTGAAAAATTTACTTGAATTGAATTTCTTTAAAAACTAGTTTGATTGTTGAAAATCGTTTTGACTTTCAAACTTGAAAATGTTTTGTCATCCAAATCATATATGTTTTTTCAAAATGTTTTCAAAACTATATCTACATCACATATATTCAAAATCTATATGCTCTTGAAAATTTGAGTGAGAGGTCTCCTCGTAGACGAGCCGATAAAATAAAGATGTGTAATCTCAAACTTTCAAGTGTTTAAGTGAGTTGAAGTTCACACTTCCCTCATGTACTTTCCCAAATATAAAATAGGAAAATGTCCGAGTATGTACCTTGTGCCTTTATGCACTAACACTTCTCTTCATTGAACATGAAGATCTAAGATTCCTTTCTAGAAGCCCACTCTATCTCTCTAAGCACTAGGAAAGCATGTTTCCGAAATGCATTAGAGATGATGCACCAACTCTAAAAACTAAGTGGGAGGGTTATACTTGTTTACAACCCACAATGCCCAACACTAATGAAAAGTGTAATTGTCATCAGACTAAGAGTCACCCTCGTGGCCATCTCTTAAATGAGAGTACTCAACGGCGCTTTGCTCTGATAATTGCTCAATGAGCTACGTCCGAGAGTGAGACAATGAGACAAGGCCTGCCCTCGGTGGATTGTTTTTTCAAAGTTGATCTCTTGGACTAAGTGGTTGGTTACACACTTAGACTCCATCCCTAGTAATCCTCCCTCGAGGCCCTACGAAAGGATGTGAGTGATCAAACTTTTTTATAAGGTGGCTAGTCAAATATGATGTATAGACATCTTTGCTATGTATTAATGATGAGTCATTTACTTATGAAAGGAGACTCGTTGCGGCCTTCCCTCGAAGGAGTAAATTTCGTTCATAACACCTTTGGTTTTTTCCTGTCTTGTTCATCCTAAAAACTTAAACAAACTTAAATCCTAAACCAAAAGACTAATCATAAACTTATTTCAACTTAATTCAGCAAGATGTCTCTCAACCCTCTCTTAATCATCCTTTCCTCAAATAAACTCGAAACCAAAAACTACGTTGATTGGAAACGTAACCTCGACATCGTCCTTATCGTTAACAAGCACAAATGGGTTCTCACCACCTCATCTCCTCCTCAGAATAATGATGATTCGACTCAAGAAGACAAGGACGCCTTGGCGGCCTGGCTCCGCTCCGATGAGATTGCGATGTTAGCTATCATGGCATCGATGAACAATGTGTTGCAACAGCAACATCGTGACATTGTGACAGCCACCGACATGCTCTACAATCTCCATGAGATATTTGTGTTGGAATCGATCTAGGGTTTAAGAAAATAATTAACGCTTCGGTACGTGGCGGAATTTTAAAAATTTTCTTTTACAAGTAAAACAGTTTTTACTAACCTAGACAAAGAGCAAGTACATGTAAATAAAAACTATTATGAGCATAGAAGTTTACTAACCTTTTTATATGCTTGAACGTTGATGAGCCTTCGGAAGGTTGATAACATTCATCTCCCCTCGCAGCACGTCTCTCCTCTTTCCTCGCAAACTCGAGCAACCATGAAAGTTTCTATCACAAGAATCACTCGAGAAAGAAAGGAATTAGTATGTGGGCACTTTTAAACACGACGACTCAAGAACAAGTCTTGGAGTCGAAGAGCTAAAACACTAGGTCAAATGAGGACCTAGGTACCAAAACAAAAATGAAATTGACTAGAGAGAGAGAGAGAGGAGTCGGCCAACAATGTGTAGAGGGAGAGTCTCTCAATCTCTAACTTATGTTGGATGAACGAAATGAGAGGAATGAGGTGGGGTATTTATAGGAGGAGGATTACCTTCAAAAGGTAGTTTCCTCATACACCTTGCACGTCCAAATGAGCTTCTAGAAGCCTTTGGATTTGTTTCCTCATTTGCTTTCTCTCTTAGTTGGCCGAAATTGCACTTTCCTTCTAGAGGAAATTTGTTTCCTCTTTTTCTTTTCGCAAGTATCTTCATACATTTATGCACAAAATAAACTCTCTTTTTCTCTATTGGGCTGCACGAAATTAATCTCCCATTCTCTTGGGTTGGACGGCCAAAGGGCTTCTAGAAAGCCTTTCTAGATTTTTCTTTACTTGTTCATGACAACATAAGAAAAGCCCATTGAGAATTTTCAAGTAAAATTCTATGAAATGAAATTAATCCACAAGGCCCAATGAACACATCATGGCCAAGTGATCTAGGCCAACATATGACCATGTCAAAAAATTTATTCACATTCATTTCATGCTATGTCCAAAAAGACAAATTTACCCTTTTGACAATTTTCGTAAAACATGTCTCGTTTTTGTTTTGACTTAGCTTCTAGTTTAACTATTCCTACTTGATATGATTTGTGACAGTGACCTCATGGATCCAAATGAACAAAGCTTGAGCTAAACACTTGGACTCAAAAGTTCACAAACGTTTTCCAAGTTTAGCTTAATGCCAACTGACTCCACTAAAGAGTTGACACTGAAAATCTCTCGGTTCAAATGAATTTATTTTCTACTCAAGAATTCAACCTAATTATGATGAGCGGATCCACTGAATATTATCTGTGTTTACCCTTCATTAATATCATCAGCTAGTCGGGATTTACAAAATTACCATTTTACCCTTCTAGCTGTTATTTCCTCAACTCCTTTGTCGCTTGTGAATAAGTTAGAAACAATGTATTGACGAGGAGCTAACAAGTCACATTGTTTCATCCAAAAGAGTCAAGACTCAATTTGGACACTGGCCAGTTCATTTATTCACACTCCAAGGAACAAAGCATGAGGTGATATACATTGCATTTCAGCAATCTTGTACATGAATTCCATATCTATGAGAACTTCACAAAGTTACTCATGACATCTTCACAACTTAGTACTTCACCAATAGGTCCTGTTCAGAATCACATAGTGAGTCCGAACTCTGACTTTCTCAAATGAGAATACGTAAGCTGTGAAATGGCATGTCTCATTTCAGGATTAAGGTAAGCACGATGCAATTCATACGTAGTGACTTCGAGACATAAGAGGTTAAATGGTTTGTTCTTATTTTGTCTCTAGAAGTGCACTGGTCAATTCAGTACCTTCGGAAGATACATAGAAGAACTATAGAGTCTCCAACTCTCAATGCCCCATAACCAGACACCATAGATTCTCCTAACAATCGTACTGAGGTCAATAGTCCTTTGAACCTTAGATTGCGAATATATCGTTTTAAGCAAACTACGAAGAATTTGTTCATGCAAATCTACATTTGTCTCTTCGTAAGTTGTTTAGCTTGTTTATGGACTAAAGACTAATGTTTTATCATAAAGCTTCAAACAGACAAGGAAGAATGAACGAACGTTTCAACTTTTTATTAATGAATAAGCAATTACAAGCAAGAGTCTTCGTGAGACTTTAGTACATCAAATGTACAAAATAAAGACTACAGCTCTTCTTGTGGGCAGCATTGACAACAATTTGGAGGGCAAGGGATAACAAGCAGTCCGACAGTTTATGAACTATCGCATGAAGGATGGGACTCCTGCCAGAGACCATATGATGCTGATTATTAGTTACCTGAATGAGATGGAAATCCTAGGATCTGAGATTGACGGGGAGACCAGAATAGATATGATCTTGGAAACTCTCTCCGAATCTTTTGATACCTTCAAGATGAACTACTCCATGAAAAAGCTAGAGTACACTATTACCGAGCTTATGAAGGAGCTTCACACTGCTGAAGGTCTCACTAAGAGAAAGAGGAATCAAGGAGAGGCACATGCTACTAAGCACAGAGCCTCCATCTCTGGATCTAAGAAGAGCCCTTGCAAGGCCAAGAAGAAGAACAGTCATGCCTACCTCAAAGCAAAGGAAAATAGTAATGTACTTATTACCAAAGCATGCTTAGTAGCTGATAATGTATCAACGTGGATTCTTGACTCCGCTGCTACTAACCATATTTGTTGTTCCTTGACTGGTTTCAAGAAAACCAAAAGCTTAGAGGAAGGTGACTTCTCCTTTAGATGGGGTGATGAGAGCTCAGTGTCACCAAAGGCCGTGGGCTCAGTGACACTATCTTTTGAAGATCAAACTCTAAACTTGAATAATGTTTGTTTTGTTCCTTCCTTCGGAAAGAACTCGATATCCGCTGCTCGTCTTTATGAGCAAGATTATTGTTTAAAGTTTATTAAGAATGGAATTAGAATTTCTCTTTCCAATAATTCTTTCGTCACTGATGCATGTATGAAGAATGCTTTCTTTTACATTTATCCCACGCAACCTTCGCTTTTAGACACTGAAATTGATAACAATTTAGTTAGGGAGTCAAAGAGGATCAAACTTTCTGACTCCTCCGATCTAATAAAATCATTATATCTCTGGCACTTGTAGACAGGATTTGGTCATATCAGTGCAGACAGGATTTAAAGACTTGTGAGGGACAGTCCACTCCAAGCCTCTGCAATAGGTTCATTACCTACTTGTTAATCTTGTATAGAAGGAAAAATGACTAAGCGACCTTTCTCAGCTAAGGGTCGAAGAGCCACTGAGCTGCTGGAACTTGTGCATTTTGATGTATGTGGTCCGCTCAGTACAAAGGCGCGGGGAGGATACGAATACTTTGTTACCTTCACCGATGATTACTCAAGATACGGTTTTGTCTATTTGCTCAAACATAAAACCGAGACCTTTAACATATTTAAGGTCTTCCGGGCTTCAGTGGAAAATCAAATTGGCAAACAGATCAAAACCCTTCGATCTGATCGGGGTGGTGAGTATATGTCGGGAGAGTTTGATGACTTTCTTAAAGAAGAAGGTATCGCTTCTCAACTTACAGCACCTGGCACACCTCAACAAAACTGAGTGTTAGAAAGAAGATGGTTGGATCAATATTCATCACTCCCTCTTTCCTTCTGGGGATATGCCCTCGGAACAGCAGCTTACATTCTGAACCAAGTTTCGTCTAAAACGGTTCCTGATACTCCTTATGAACGATGGACTGGCCGTAAAGTAAATCTGGGCCACATCCGAATTTGGTTGTGCCCAGCACACGTGCTAAGACAAAAGACTAGCAAGTTGGCTAGTAGGTCAGAATTATGCATGTTTGTGGGATATCCAAAGGAAACAAAAGGTTTCACATTCTATAGTCCTGAGGACGACAAGACTTTCGTTAGCACGAATGCTCGTTTCCTTGAGGAGGACTTTATGAAATATGTAAAACCTAGAAGCAAAATTGTGCCTAAAGAAAAGTTGGGTGCATGAGGATTCTTCTACCTCATCTGTAAGAACTGCTCTTACCCCAACTCAAACACAACATAACTCATCAGAACCTCGTCAAATAGTACTTCGACATAGTGGGAAGGTTTCTCAAAAACCTGACAGGTACATGTCTTACGGGGATACTCTTGTAGCTGTCTCTGACATGGATGACCGTGTTTCCTACAGCCATGCAATGGCTTGTTCTAAATAAAACCTTTGGTTTGACGCCATGAAAGTTGAAAGGCACTCAAGGTATGTCAACAAAGTCTGGAAACTTGTAAACCTTCCCAAAGGGATTAAACCCGTAGGGTGTAAGTGGATATACAAGAAGAAAAAGGGTCTGGATGGGAACGTTGAGACGTTCAAAGCACGACTAGTGGCTAAAAGTTACACCCAAAAAGAAGGGATTGACTATGAAGAAACCTTCTCGTCAGTCGCGATGCTTAAATCCATCTGTATACTTCTATCCATAGCTGCAGCTCTTGATTATGAGATCGGGCAAATGGATGTCAAGACTGCCTTCCTGAATGGCAGTTGACGAGCGCATTTATATGGCTCAACCAGACGGTTTCATGGAAGAAGGTCAAGAGACCAAGGTTTGTGAGATGCTTAAGTCCATTTATGGATTAAAGCAAGCATCTAGGTCATGGAATATTAGATTCGATGATACTGTAAAGAGTTTTGGCTTATAGTAGTCAATAGTTGAGCCATGTGAAGGCAGAGTTGGGTTTCTGGTACTGTATGTCGATGATATATTACTCATAGGTAATGATGTGGGTAAATTATCTGAGGTTAAGATCTGGCTAGCAAAGCAATTCCATATGAAGGATCTAGAAGAAGCCGCGTACATTCTGGGGATCCAAATCTTTTGAGATCTAAAGAACAGGACTTTGTCGCTCTCTCAAGCATCTTATATTGATAAGGTGATGGATCTATTCTCGATGCAAGACTCCAAGAAGGACCAAACACCCTTCAGGCATGGAGTCTCACTCTCTAAGGACTGGTCTCCCAGGACTGCACAAGAGATTGATGACATGAGAAAAATTCCTTATGCCTCAGCCATAGGAAGTCTCATGTATGCTATGCTTTGCACTAGACCAGATATCTGCTTCGCAGTTGGCGTAGTTAGCCATTTTCAATCCAACCCTGGACCCGAGCACTGGATTGTTGTTGAGCATGTTCTTATGTATCTTTGGAGAACTAGGAAGTTGATGCTTACCTATTCAGGTACTGACCTGACTATGACGGGATATACCGACTTCGATTTTCAAGCGGATAAGGATTCCAGGAAATCAACTTCGGGATCTGTATTCATCCTTAATGGTGGAGTTGTTGTGTGGAGGAGTAATAAGTAATCTTGCATTGCTGACTCGACAATTGAAGTAGAATATATGGCTGCTTGTGAAGTATCCAAAGAGGCTGTATAGCTTAGAAAATTTCTTAAGTATTTGGAAGTCGTTCCAAACGTATACGAGCCCATGACTCTCTATTGTGATAATAGTGGCGCTATCGCTAACTCAAAAGAACCTCGAAGCCATAAGCGCTCTAAGCATATTGAGAAGAAATACCATTTGATTAGAGAGATTGTGCAGTGCGAAGACGTGGTGGTGAAGAAGATCTCAACGGTGGACAACCTGGCAGATCCATTCACCAAGGCCCTAGCGAACAAGGTCTTCGACCAGCATCATGATGGATTAGGCATGAAGGACTACTCACATCTTCTTTGAGTCAAGTTGGAGTTTGGTGTCAATGGTGCCCACAAGAAGAATAGTAATCTTTACTTATGTACATTTGATGTAATAAAGTCTCACGAAGACTCTTGCTTGTAACTGCTGAATTATTAATAAAAGTTGAAACGTTCATTCATTCTTCTTTGTCTTTTTGAAGCTTTATGATAAACTATAGTCTTTAGTCCTTAAACAAACCTAACAACATATGAAGAGACAAATGTAGATTTGCATGAACAAATTCTTCATGGTTTTCTTAAAACAGTTTATTCACAATCTAAGGGTCAAAGGGCTATTGATCCCAATATGATTGTTAGGAGAATCTATGATGTCTGGTTATGGGACATTGAGAGTTGGAGACTCTATATTTCTTCTAGGTATCTTCTAAAGGTACTTAATTGACCAGTGCACTTCTAGAGACAGAATAAAAAAAACCATTTAACCTCTTATGTCTCGATGTCACTAAGTATGAATTGCATCATGCTTACCTCAATCCTGAAATGAGACATGTCATTTCATAGCTTACGTATTCTCATTTGAGAAACTCGCTAAGTGATTCTGAACAGGACCTATTGGTGAAGTACTAAGTTATGAAGATGTCATGAGTAACTTTGCGAAGATCTCGTAGATATGGAATTCATGTACAAGATTGCTGAAATGCAATGTATATCACATCATGCTTTGTTCCTTGGAATGTGAATAAAGGAATTGGCCAGTGTCTAAATTGAGTCATGACTCTTTTGGATGAATCAATGTGACTTGTTAGCTCATCATCAATACATTGTTTTTAACTTATTCATAAGCGACAAAGGAGTTGAGGAAATAACAGCTAGAAGGGTAAAATGGTAATTTTGTAAATCTCATCTAGTTGATGATATTTATGAAGGGTAAAAATAGATAATATTCAGTGGATCCACTTATCACAATTAAGTTGAATTATTGAGTAGAAAATAAATTCATTTGAACCGAGAGATTCTCAATGTCAACTCTTTAGTGGAGTCAGTTGACATTAAGCTAAACTTGGAATAGGTTTGTGAACTTTTGAGTCCAAGTATGTTAGTTCAAGCTTTGTTCATTTGGATCCATGAGGTCACTGTCACAAGTCATTTCGAGTAGGATTAGTTAAACTAGAAGCTAAGTCAAAACAAGAACCAGACAAGTTTTACGAAAATTGTCTAAAGGGTATTTTTGTCCTTTTTGACATAGGATGAAATGAATGTCAATAAATAAGTTTTTTGACATTGTCATATGATGACAAATGAAAGACATCACTCGGCCACATTAAGAATATTGGGCTTTGAGGATTAATTTCATTTCATGGAATTTTATTTGAAAATTCTTAATGGGCTTTTCTTATGTTGTCATGAACAAATAAAGAAACATCTAGAAGCTCCTTCTAGAAGGCCATTTCGTCCATACCATAGAGAGAAAGAGGAATTATTTTGTGCATTGATGTATGAAGATACTTGCCAAAACAAAAAGAGGAAACAAATTTCCTCTATGAGGAATGGGAGTGCACGGCCAAGAGGAGCAAGGGAGAGATGAAGGAAAAGAGGAAACAAATCCTATGTGAATGAGGTTGATATGGACGCATGAAGGGAAATTGGGCAACTAAGGGATTGCTCATGAATGCTTGGAAAAAAAGAGGAAACTCTTTTTTTTTTTTTTCTAAAACCAACTCTTCTCCTATAAATATAGACCCTCATTCTCATTGTTCCTCATTCAATTTTCGTGGCTCCTTCTCTCTCTAGCCTTGGCCGACTCTTCCTCTCTCTCTCTCTCTCTCTAGTTTTCGTTTTTTTTCGCACCTAGGTCCATATTTGACCTAGCGTTTTGTTTTAGCTCTTCGACTCTAAGACTTGTTCTTGAGTCTCGTGTTTATAAGTGCCCACACACTAAATCCTTCTTCTCTCGAGTGATTCATGTGATAGAAACTTTCGTGGTTACTCGAATGCCCGAAGAACGAAGAAAGGGGAGCTACGTGGGGAGACGAGCGATTCAACCTCCATAAGCTTCTCAACGATCAAGCTTCGTAAAGGTTAGTAAACGAGTAATTTCTCTTCAATAGTTTCAAATTAAAATAACATGTGCTTGCTCTTTGTCTAGGTTAGTAAAAATCAATTTTACTTGTTTAAAGAAATTTTTAAATTCCGCCGCTTGAAGAGGCGTTAAACTTTTCTTAATCCTAGATCTATTCCAACAGAGACAAGTCCAACGAGAACAATGAAGATGACAAAGAGAAGACGAGTACGATGAGAATAACACGACGAAGAAGACAAAGAGGGGACGAGTTTAAAAACAGTCTTTCTCATAATCAAGAGAAACTCTATTACCTCAAAACACAAAGAAGAATGATATACTTCTTTTCTAGAATTGAAGAAGAAATATTCTCTCAATCTTTCTTGTATTTCTTTTCACAAACAAAGACTAAAATTCTGCCATATTTCATTCTCTAAAAAAGTTTCCAAGAACTTGAGAAATCTAATTCTCATGTTGTTCACTTGATAAGAGGAACACCTCGGTACATATCACCCTATGTATATTCTCTTTCAGCCAAGGAAATGGAATAGCACAATAAATCATGCCACTCACCTCGATTTCCTAGTGCATCCATGACGATCGTAACAATATGAAATATCATCTCTCCATTACGATCCTTTCAGAACCATAAGAAATTCGGCACTCGCAAGCCAATATTGAGACACGTTGCAAGCTCGCACCCCGATACGTATCCCATGAATGTTATATGAGAAATCACATTAATATTTTGGCGTTATAAGGATGGGTACTCGAAAACAACTAATGGGGATTTTCTTTAACTAGGATCACTCACACGACGCAAGCGTACGTGTCATCAAGTAGTAAATGTGCAAAGAGCACAAATACCGATCCCACGAGGACTTTGGACAAAATTTGATGTAAATTCACTAGCTTTTCTTTTCAAGTTATGAAAATGTAATAATTGGGGGGGTTTTCGATGTTTTTAAGAGTGAAACTAATTTAATTGCAATAATAAATAAAAACAATTAACAATGATTCAATAATAATAATAAAAGCAAGGGGCGCGACTTCGTTAGTTCATCGATTCGGTTGGTCTTGGTAACTATTCTAAGCGCATGTTTAAAAGGAAAGACAACCTCAATCCTCCTAAAATATCCACTAATATCTCTCGAGTCTTTAAGGACCTAATTATTTGTCGAACTTACACCTCTCGATTTGGGTTCTATTAAAACAAACAACCGCATTTAGCCCGTAATTTCAATCAACCACATCGACCCCATACTCTTTTTATAGCTCTAGATAGGTGAATTATGGGATGGGTAGAGCTCACTTGTTTATTACCTCTCAGTTTCTAAACTAACTTAAAATTCACTAATTAGGTAGCTAATCTAACTAGAGATTACACACACCCCAAAACCCATAGATTTTCACAATCTAACCCAACCATGTAGCACAAGTCTAATTTAAGTTTAACCAACCAAATTCAAGTCACTAGCGACATCGAACCCCTTTAACTATTTAGCTAGTCATAATTTTTAAACAAACAAAATAAAAAGAAACAATTAAAATAAAGCAAGAACTAGATGAAACATTAAATGCTTCACTCAACAACCAAAAGTAAATTGCATTAACTCTACTCATGGTCTCAATATTTAACTCAATAAGATAATAAATCAATAGCTAACAATATTCAATTATCATAGCAATCTCGTTTTTTTTATCTGAGTTTACTCGTTTTTCTTTTAATTTTAACGGCCATTACAAGCTCGTTTTCGATCTGAGTTTACTCGTTTTCGCTCCAAAATCTTCCTGCACTCTTCTACACCTGAAAAATAAACCAAAACTACCAAATAACATAAAAAAAACACTAAAAAAAGCTTCGATTCTCTTTTAAAGGGCGAAGATAAGTGTGAATGAATATCACTTATTAACAACCACGAATTCTCCACCGGCAAATCCACTTCCCTTAGTGGGACCATTACAAGACTTCCCTCACAGGAACCAAGACTCCCTCCACAAGCAACATCTTGCTACAATCGGGGTCGAACACAAGCCTAACAAAACCAAGCCTAGAAGGCCACCATAACTCCTCTAAACGATATAACATCGGCTCTGGAGCCTACAACTCCTCCAACGGTGTCAGGGAACCCGAAGAACTTTTCCGTCGGTCCGGAGCCCGTAACTCCTTCACCGGTGTCCGAGAACACGAACGAAATATTTGCTTGTCCGAAGCCCGTAACCCCTTGAACTGCCTTCGGACCCCGAAAAGCAACTTTGTAGCTCCGAGACCCCGACAAACAATTCTATGGCCTTTAGGAGCCCGCCAAGCAGCGCGAAAGCCACCAAACCACAAGAGAGCCCGCTAAGCAACATCGGAGCCCAAATGCGTCTAAACCGACAAACGCTAAGAGTATAATGGTAGAGTTTTCGAGAGACTAAACCCTAAATGCAACAAGAAGTGGAGGACGTCATAGTAAAGATGCGCTAACACATGTAACGCTTTATTATGACCACGTAAAAGACATGGTCAACATATGAAGACCAAGCACCACTGATGCAGTGGTAGACTCGGATTCTTCTAAAACATGTCGATTTAATCTCACAAACACCAAATTCTAGGGTTCTAACACGAATTTAGAGTGAATTTCGAATTTGGAATAAAAGTGTTTGTTTTCTGAACGTCAAATCTGATTACAATACATGAAAAGAGCCTTAAATAGTCTACTCAAAAACCCTAAAATCCAAACGACAACACAAACAAAAAAGACATAAAACTTTAAATGGGTCGGAAGTGCCCTAGACATTGTTATTTTTGGGCCTGAAATTCGATATGTTGTAAGATCCGTTTCGACGTCCGAGGTCAAAGTTATGACCTGTCAAAGTTGGGCCCTGCGCGAGCTGCGAAAAATCCTCTCAAACTACTCCATGAAGATTAGCGCTTGCTCCTCCATGGATTAAGCCGGGTCTCCATATTGGGACGCATAAACCAGTGACACAAACCAAAAGATATTTATGGCTCCATATAGTAGCTAGAAGAAGCGTCGTTGACTTCTACAAGTCACCGACGTAAGACAAGAACCCCACTATCAGAGTGACATCTTCAACTCCAATGACTTGGGGGGTTGATTGCTAGAGAAGAACAATGATCACATGTACTTATCACACGATACTCAAAATCCTCATGCAAATATCACGTCTCCAGAGAAAGGCACAAAGTTCTGACAATTGAGAATAGAAGTCCAAAAAAAAGCTTTGAGACTAAGCGAAAAATAACGATACATAAGATGACTCACTCGATGGGCTGATGGTTAGTCTGGAGGTCCCGACAAGCGACGTTGCTCTGCCAAGAAGACAAACAAGCAAAGTATTCCCACGTCATAGTTTCTTACACGAAAAGTTTCATAAGGTAAAATTCGTCCCTCAAAATAAGACACTAGCAACGGTCAAACCCAGACAGAAAAGGTCAACTAGCCGCACCAATAAGATTATGATAATGGCCACCCATCGAAAGATAGACCGAAAGCAAAACTAACATACCAAAATAAGCCTCGCGACTCTTGTCGCCCAATGCCTCTTAGTATTGGCGACCGTTGTCACTTAAATCACATCGCGACTCACGTCGCCGAATGCCGCCTACGTGAATCTTGTCGCTCCAAGTCACCTCGTGGCTCTTGTCGTTCAAGGCCACCTAGGCCTCGCGACTCTCATTTCTAAAAACCACCTTGTCCTCGTGACTTTTGTTGCTCAAATCATCTCGCGACCCTTGTCTCTTAATGCCACCTAGGCCTTGCGACTCTTGTCGCCTAACTCATCTCCGGCTTGCGACCCTTGTCGCTCGAATCATCTTGCAACTCTCGTCACTCAACGCCACCTGTCTTGCGACTGTTGTTGCTCAAATCACATCAAGACCATTTTCACTCAATGCCTCCAAGGCTTCAGGAGCCTTGTCACTCGATTCTTTCAAATCCAAATAGCTCAAAGTATGACTACAACCCTTAGTGACTCGGACAAGTACGGCACCAAAAACAAAAACAACAACAAAAAAGGGGCTCGTGGCATCGAGACCCCAAACTAATCTCAAAACCGTCCCAATGCGTAAGAAGAGGCTTGCGGCATCGAGACCTCACGGACCCCTTCTCATAATTAGAATGCATATAACCCTATAGTCGGTATGGAATGAACTTATAATCATGGAATCGACATGATGACTTGAAGTCATCCTCACCTTCCTCCGGCTTATCACCGGCAGTCTGCTAAGGGTTCCGAACTTAATGATGGCAACTAAACATGAGGGTTGCGCTTGTTGCGGGACTTAACCCAACACCGAATTGTTCATTCTATAAATTTCAAATAAGTCCTATCTTGTTTAGACCGATAAAATCTCAAAACCATCACAAGGCGTGAGAAAGTGGCTCGCGGCGTCAAGACCCCAAACCAATATCCAGACCATCCAAAGGCACAAGAAGAGGCTCGCGGCGTCGAGAACTTGCATAAATCGTAAAACCGTCACGAGGCGTGAGAAAGGGGCTCACGAAGTCGAGACCCCAAACCGAGCTCAAAATCGTCCCAAGACTAAGAAGAAACTCGGGGCGTCGAGGCCTCTCACAATTTTCAAAAAGTTCATGAGGCATGAGAAATGGGCTCATGGCGTTGAGACCTTAAAAAAAAAAGGCTCGCGACATTGAGTCCTCACTCACTAAAAATGGGCTCGCAACTTTAAGACCATGAACCAATCTTAAACTCCCAAAGCATGTAAAGTGGCTCACAAAGTCAAAAACCATCCACATGACCTGGGAAATGGCTCACGCCATCAAAACATCACACAACATCGCAAAAAGACGGAAACTATAGCAAACACTGAAACACATGGAAAAGAATCCAAAGGACCCATCCATAATAGGCCTCACTATCTTAATCATCATATCCACAATCACTGCAACGATAATAATCAAGATCTAATCGCTCGACCTCAACCTAGCTATCAAGAAGCTCTAACTCATACCTCGCATTATAGGCATCCACAAAACTCGATCAAGCTCTTTATGTACGCACCAGGACCCTCACACTTCTCAAAGAATCCACCACTTAAATTGAAAGAAGTCAACGTGTTAAGATAAACTGAAACAACAATGAGAAAGAAAGTGCACAAAGGTAGTGTCCTTATAAAGGTCTGATCTTGCACAAAGAACGAGAAAGTACGAGAGTCAAAACGACCTACGAACGGGCAACGACTCCAAAAAAAGTGTACCCTGCCAAAGATGCAAACACACAAGTCACTACTATTAATTGTGGATTACACAACGGACTTTTCACAACACTTAATATAAGTATTGTGAAAAGTCATTTTACAACAGTTATTTTTACTGTTGTGAAATATGAGTGCTTTTACAACAGTTATTATGTTCCGTTGTAAAAAAAAGGACAGACTAGACCTTGTACAATGGTAAAGTGTACCATTGTACAATCTCGCTGCGGTGAGATAGTTACCAGAAAAAAAATTATTAATCTCGTCGTGGCGTGAGTATACCTTGCGCGGCGAGAACCTATTACAACGATTAAATTCTGTTGCGAAAGTTTCTGGAAAATTCCCGCCGCGGCGACAACCTAATAAAAATTAGGGATCGAGTATAAAATGAAAATTTCAATTTTTTTCATTTTTACTCAGACCTAAACCTCTCTCTCTCTCTGCTTCAACCGACTCTGTGCAAATCTCGCCGTCCAAATTCTTCGTTGCATCCTCGCCGCGATCTTCTTCGCCACGTCCTTACCGTTGATCTTCTTCACCACATCCTCGTCATTGTGACCACATCTCGCCACCACTCACCGCTAGCCTCTCTCGGCCTCATTCTCTCTCTCTCTCAGCCTCGCCTCCATTATTTATCTGTCACCGTCTCACTCTTGCTCTCTCCCCCACAAAACTTGAAGGTATGGTTTTCTATGGTTGTTAACTTGAATTTCATAGTGTTTTCCAAATTTGTATGAGCTTTTTGTATTAGTTTTCATTCACAATGTTCATTGATACATGAATTTAGGGTTTTATTTGCCGTTAGCTTGATTAATACATGAATTTAGGGTTTGATATGTATTTTTGTGTAGATTTGTGTTAGAATTAAACATTGTTTTAAATTTGAGGTTAAAATTAAGTTGTAGGTTGACGTTAAGATGGATTTGTGATTAATTTGAGGTTTAGATAGAGTTTTTGTAAAATAAATTAATGTTTGTTTGTAATTAAGTTTATTTTCGGTTGAAATTTGTGTGAGATACTAGTTTTTGTTTGTAATTGACTAGTCAAAATATCAAGGGTCAATGCAACCATAAGACAAAAAAAATTCACGAAAAGACTACAAAGTTTTTCACAAGTGAAAACAACACTCCCAGCAAAAAATGACGGTCAAAAGAAGAAATGACAAGCCCAGTCAAAAGTGAAGATTTGCGCCTATCGGGCCAATAGAACCCTGCCAAGGGACTCTAACACCGACAAGTGACTCGGACTCCGCTAAAGGACTCAACCCCGACAAGAAACTCGGACCCCGCCAAGGGACTCGGACCCCGGAAAGCAACTCGGACCCCCCAAAGGGATCCTCAACCCCTCAAAGTGATTCTCAATTCCCTCAAGAGATTCTCAGCCCAAAAAAGGAATTTTTGACCTCCCAAAAGAATTCTCGACTCCCTTAGGAACTCTCAGCCTCGGAAAGAAATTTTCGACCTCCAAAGAAAAAAAAATTCAACCAACTCCAACAAGCAACCTCAAGAAGTTTTGGAGCCCAAGAAACAAACTCGTATAAGTACCCAACTCATCCAAGAGCAAAAGAAAACTAAAAATATAATTATTTTTGGAGAAGCTAAATGCTCTATCTCCCTCTCTCTAAAATTCCCTCAACTCGCCCCAACTAAATCAAGAGAGAGAAAAAAAAACCTAACAAATCAATTCTCCATTTCCTTTTCCCTCAAAGCAACATAAAACACACGAAGAAAACAAGGAGAAGATAAAGTCCGATGAGGACAACGAATAAAACAAAGGGAAGACAAAGAGAAGACAAGGAGGAGACAAGGCCGACAAAGACAACAAAGAAGACAAACCGAAGGCAAGGAGGATACAAAGTCCAAAGAGGACAACGAAGAAAACGAAGTAAAGATAAAGAGAAGACAAGGAGGAGACAATCTGATGAGGACAAAAAAGAAGACAAAGAGAAGGCAAGGGTGAGACAACAAAGAAGACAAAGAGAAGGCAAAGATGAGACAACAAAGAAGACAAAGAGAAGGCAAGGAGGAAAAAAGTCCGACGAGGACAACGAAGAAGATAAAGAGAAAGCAAGGAGGAGACAACTATGACACGGACAACGAAGAGGACAAAGAGAAGACGAGTACGACGAGAACAACACAACGAAGAAAACGAAAGGAAGATTAAGAGAAGACAAGGATGAGACAAGTCCGATGAGGACATCGAAGAAAACAAAGAGAAGGCTGGGAGGAGACAATGTCTGACGAGGTCACCGAAGCAAACGAAGGGAAGATAAAGAGAAGACAATGAGGAGACAAGTCCGACGAAGACAACGAAGAAGACAAAGAGAAGGCAATGAGGAGGCAAATCCGACAAGGACAATGAAGAACACAAAGAGAATACAAGGACGAGATAAGTCTATTGCGGACAATGAAAAAGACAAAGAGAAAGCAAGGAGAAGACAAGTTCGACGAGGACAATGAATAGGACAAAGAGAATATGAGTATGATGAGAACAACACAACGAAGAAAACAAAGGGAAGATAAAGAGGAGACAAGTTCGACAAGGACAAGGACAATGACGAAGACAAAAGAGAACGCAAGGAGGAATCAAAGTCTGACGAGGAAGACGAAGAAATTGAAGGTAAGATAAAGAGAAGTCGAGAAAGATACAAGTCCGATGAGGATAGCGAAGAAGAAAAAGAGAAAGCTAGGAGGAGACAAGTCCGACAAGGATAACAAAGAAGACAAAGAGAAGACGAGGACGACGAGAAGAACACGACGAATAAGACGAAGAGGAGACGAGTTTAACAAATCCCTCTCTCATAATCAAGAGAATCTCTTTCACCCCAAAACATAAAGAGGAATGATCTACTTCATTTCTCTCTATAACTGAAGAAGAAATATTCTCTCAATCTCTCTCGTATTTCTTTTCATAAACAAAGGCTAAACCTATGGTAAATTTCATTCTCTCTCAAAAAGTGTCAAAGAACTTGAGAAATCTAATTCTCATGTTCTTCACTTATTAAGAGGAATATCTCATTACATATCACCCTCTGTATCTTCTCTTTCAGTTAAGGACAAGGAAGAGCACGACGAATCACACCACTCACCTCGATTTCCTAGGGTTTCCATAACGTTCGTAACAATATGGCATATCATTTCTCCATTATGATAAGTTTTGAATTATAAGAAATTCGACACCGGCAACCCAAGATCGACACTTGCTCGTGAATGCTATCCGAAAAATTGCATTAACACTAACAAGAATAAATTACCCAGAAACAGCAAAATAATCCTAGCTAGCTAGATTTAGCAATATCAAGGATAGAATATACTTGAGAATCTATTATTACTATAAAAATAAGTGCATAGACTCAATAAATATAGTTTTTTTTCCTATGATTGGAGGCACCCCAAAATGCTTGTTTTTATTATTACTTATTAATCTTGTTGACAAAAAATTAGTGTCTTATGCGTTACGTGCAATTAATAAATAAGATTAAGACTATTGATAACCAAATTAAATCAGAACAAAACTAAATAGTACACGCGGTGAATTGTATACAAACGACCGTACGAATCGAGGTTGAGGAGAGGTTTATTAGTGAGCGAGTCTTGCGCTTGAAGCACATGTCATTTGTGAAGACAATGATGTTCAATTAATCGTAATTATAAATAGCGTTTTGTTTTATTATAGGTTGATGAGTTGTGCAAAATAAATTTGGACTTTACCTCCTACATGATTTCCATATTTCGTACTATATGAGACAAAATCTAAAAATTAGACGTGAAAGATTAGGGTTTGATTAGCGTCTGTTGCTAGCTTTATGTTCCTTGTCAATATTTTAATTATTTAGGTTCATGATTATAAACGCTTAAGATTTAATTATATTTATAATTGCTAGCAAACAGTTTAGGGGTAACCTAGGGGAAATACAAATATTAGTTACTATAGGAAAGAAAAGTTTACTTGAAATAATATTTTTCACAACATAAAATTACACTATCATAATTGGCTAGCTGTATTTTTTTTTTTTTTTGTTTCTTACTATTAACATGTAGGACGCTTTTGAAATGCAGGTAAACCGAATGACGTGTGAAAACTAAGTTAAATTCTTTGAATCTAACAGCTATGTGTACAATTCATATCCATCACAACTATTGCTTTTTTAATTTCTTACAAACTTGTCGTTCTGAGCAAAACATTAAGCGAAAACAATTTTCGGTATACAATTTTATATCTTCCAGTATCTAGATTTAATCCTCTCATATATGTAATAGACGTGTGTAATATAACCTCTCAACTTAGCTGAGAGTTTTATATCGCAGCTCTGATCTAAAGTATTTTAAACATATGTAACTCAATATTTCAAATTCGGTCCGACCGGACATATTATAATTATATCTGTCACACATAGATATATCTCTTAAAATTTCTCAAGATTTTTAGACGATTGAGGTTTTATTGAGGTTAAAATTTGCTACTTTTCCATGGAGTTACTATATTTACGACGACTTTTGGCGTTGTTTGTAGTTTCTTAGTTATGTCTAATATAATCGATAAGAAATCAATTAAATTTGGAAGGATTGGTTTATTTATTCTTCTTTGTATAATTTATAACCAGTCTGCTAGTTATAATTTTCCTAAACCAATAACTAATCTAATTCAATTTCAAGTCTGGTATTAAACCCAAATATCGAATCCTATTTGTTTGTCGATTAGCTCAATTGTTTTTTTTTTTTTTTTTTTGGTATCAAATTATTGAACGGTTAGAGAACACTATGAACAGGAAGTAATTTACGAAATCATTTTAAATGTCTTCCGTGCGTTTACTGTTTGATCAATGGTAAAGCCTGGCGTGAGTATGTTGGAAAAATTAAAAATAAAAAAATAAAAAAGGTAAGCCACGTATGCTGATATGAAAGTGAGAGGACGATGAGTTCCAAAGAAATAAAGAAGGGAACAGAAAAATAAACAAAGAAAAAAAAGTGATACTCGACATAGGTAGTCGATTGTAACCTCTATTTTGTCCTTTTGTATCATTCTCAAAAACCGTGACGCAAAAATATTCATATGGGAAATAGCCACTCAGGCTGGGAATTGGTATAATCAACAAGATCTTTGACAATAAAAGTGTCTCTGTACTGTATGTATTAAAGACAAAATAACACTCCAGCCAAGTTGCGCTCTTAAGACGTAATTTGGTCTTCGAATCTTATAAACTAAATTTCTTGTGATTTATTCAAGGGAATGCCAGATGGTCGTTTATTAAAGTCCTCACCAATTTGATCAATGAAAATACACTAGTTTGGTGATGATAATAATAATAATAATAATAATAGAATTCTTTAGTAGGGGATCGTACAATACCAATATGGTAATATATATTATCAGATTATTGTGTAATAATCCGTGGACGGTGGATCACGAATGGTAACAAATCATTATATACCATGTCCTATTGAAAATGGGTAACTAGTACGATGTGAATCAGGATTATATATACGTTTCAGAAACATCATTGATATTTGAGTTTGATACTAAAGATGCTCCTATATTACTCGTTTAAACTGAACATTCCAAATTAAAAATCATATAATTAGGGTTAAATGTTTGAGGAAAATGTTGGTCTTGGGAAAGAGAGATATATCTAGTCTTCATCGTAGATAATTACAGAGTGACTGGTTGTGAAGTCACATGGATTCCTCTGACCAAATATCAGACACAATATGACTGAACAAAGGCTGTAAGAATAGTCTTGCTTTTTTAAATTTTTTGTTTTTCCAACTTTATTTTTCTGTTTTCTCTGTAATAGATCTTCACCAGAATCTCTGCTATTACCGCCAGCTTTTCGTCATCTTTCTCATTTTCACGTCCAAGTGTCCGACCACATTATTACCAAATGAACACATAGTCACATCCTCAATACCCAAGACAAAGAAATGTTAGGGTCCCAAAGTTAGGGTCCCACCATTCACAGTATATATTTTATATTCGCATGTATTGTATTTGCTCTTCCATGGAAGGTATTTTATTAGAGTTTGTTTGTTCCTTGTTGATATTGAGAACCAAATCATACATACACTGATACACATGATGAAATAAATCATTAAAGTATAATTTGTAATGTATAAAGCTAAAAATAGCCAAAACAGAATCTCTCTCTCTCTCTCTCGCTGTCACTTTTGGGTCTATGGTACTATTACATATTACTAGTAACTGAGCTATAATGAACCCTCACGTGCAATACACTGTAGCTTTTCCTCGTCTTCTTTGCTTTCTCATTTTTTTTTTTTTGGTCTTAAAACTTTGCTTTTTAGCTCAAACAATCCCTCTTTAAAAGGATCTGCTCAGCTCATCCCTAATCCCACCGTCATTAAAGAATAATCACAAAATAAACCCTATGTTCGGTCTTCGAGTCGCATTACATCTCTCTTTCGGCTTTTCTGTTCAATAGAAAAGGCGAAACAAAACAAACCCTCTTTTGTCTTTCACTCTCTTCATTTATTGAGAGCTAGCGTTTCTGTACAAGAAAACACAAAACCCTTGCAATATTAAACATGGCTCTAGAAACCGTGGTTAATTACTCTCAAGACCCATTCAGCTACTACGGTTTCAAAGACTTGTATTCCCTGATAGGAGGAGGCTCAAACAGCTTCCTCGGGTACAATGAGGATCCAGGGTTTGGGTATGATCAGTTTGAGCCCTCGCCCATGGACGTCCATGAAAACGACAACACTAATTGGGAAAACCTCTACAGCATGACCACAACAACCCCTCCTAATAGCAACGGCCATGATGATCACACCATTCAAGCGGTAAATGACCAGAATACCCCCGACAGCTCGTCCGCGGGGCAGCAGCGAAAGCGGCGGCGCCGGGCCCGCAGCGGGAAGAACAAGGAGGAGCTGGAGACGCAGCGGATGACGCACATCGCGGTGGAGCGCAACCGCCGCCGCCAAATGAACGACTACCTCGCCGCCCTCCGCTCCCTCATGCCCCCTTCCTACGTCCCCAGGGTCAGCCTAGTCTACGATCTTGTCTAAAATAAAAAATTTAATATTTATAAGTAATTAATTATTTAATTCTCTTTGATATCTAGAGCGACCAAGCTTCGATCATTGGAGGGGCGATCAACTTCGTGAAGGAGCTGGAGCAGAAGCTGCAGTGTATGGAGAGTCGGGGCGAGGAGAAAGCGGCTCATCATGGGCTCGCGGAGTTCTTCTCGTTTCCGCAGTACTCGACGACCGAGTCGTCGGAGAGCCGTCGATGGGCGGTGGCGGACATTGAAGTGTCGGTGGTCGACAGCCACGCGAACCTCAAAATCATGGCGAAGAGGCGGCCGAGGCTGCTGCTGAACCTCGCAGCCGGATTGCAAGCCCTGTGCCTTGGAATACTTCACCTTAATGTCACCACCGCTGACCAAATGGTTTTGTACTCAGTCAGCGTCAAGGTTTGTTGTTTTTATACTCTCTTTATTTTGGAACCCGGAAAATTGTGGTCTGGAAAAATGTCCGACTAAAATTTGAATGCATATACATGTGCAAGATGAGAATCCAAGTAAATTTGAGGTGGGAGTACTTTGACTTGCAAACGCACTATTTTTCCTCATATTTTCTTTCGAATTTTTATTTTCCTTGGAACTTTTTTTTTTTTTTTCATCCTAAAATCCGGGTATCAACATAACTTGCAGTAGCATGTACTTTTATTTAATTTTATTTAATTTTTCATTTTTTTTTTTTTGCAAAAATTGGGACAGATTGAAGAAGGGTGTCAACTGAATAGTGTTGATGAGATTGCATCGGCTGTGAATCAAATGCTAAGAAGAATTCAAGAGGAAGAACCTGCTTTAACCTGATCAAATTATTTTACAAATTTGATCATTATTATTTATTTTAATGGATTTGATTTTACTCGCCTCTGGTATGTTTTGTTTCTTTCCTTTTTTATCTTGGCTCATCTTTCTTTTATTTTTATTTGTTCTCCATCATATTTTTTGAGTTTATTGATCTGGAAAGAATCTAATAGCTCTTTGTTCATTTTATAGCCAAGATTCTGTATAGGTGCGTCTATTCTATCATGTTCATGAGTTTGCTTATTGGGTTGTCTTGTCCTGTCCTCACCTGAAGTAATGAAAAGTGTTTTTTTTTTCTCTCGAAATAAGAAAGCATGAAAAAAGTTATATATAAATCCACTTTGATGAAAAAATTTATGTATAAATCCACTGTGATGAAAAAAGTAAAGCGTATTTTATCTAATTTATAGTACTTACTGGAACGCTTATTAGATTTTAAATAGAAAAATGTTGTTTCGGCACCTAACTTTGTTAAAAAAAAAAAAAAAAAATAGGCACATAAACTCTTAGGTGCTAGGAGTATGTGTTATTTGTGTATGCATTCATTTTTATTCAAAGCATACTATAAGCATTTTTATTATGGAAAACGAAATCCTTAGATTCGAACAAGTTAATGTGAATGTCTAATAGATTGTTTTCCCTTGTCGTCTTGATATAGTTAACATACTTTTGAGTATTATTTTACCCTATGTCTTGAAAACTATCATATGTACTTAATGTATACTAATACATAAATATATATACATACATATATATATATATATATATATATATATATATATATGTGCGTGTGAGTATTATTAAGCTATTAGGTAATAGACTATGGTCATTGATCATAAGTCTACAAAGGAGCTCCTTAAAATGGGGTGAGTGTATACGTAATTATTTCATGCAACATATAATGGAAACCCAGAAAATAGGAAATTCGCATGAGTAATTCAAACCAAATAATTTCTTTTTAGGTTCTTTTGACATTGACCTATAAATAGGGACGACGTGATAGCTAAGATACTGAGAAAAATACAGATAGCAGACCTAGCTAGCTTATAGAAGCAGAATTGGTGGGAATAAGAAGATAGTTTGATTAAATAATAGAATAAAAATATAGTGTTCAATATAGCAATATACATGCATGCTAAATTGTGAATAACTTCATGTTTATCCATTATAGTAATATTTTCTCGTAGAATGTGATTATTTTTACGTATCATCTTCCATTTTTCGGACAAATAAATAGTTACGGGACGTTTCTGCTATAAGATTCCGTCTCGACAATTCGAGTCCGTACCTGAAATATGTGAATTGTATCACACCAGTTTTTCCTCTCTCTCTCTCTCTCTCTCTCATACAAAAATTCTACTTTTTCTCCTCAATTAATAAGAAGATTTTAAGAGTATAAAAAATTAGGCATGTAAATCGGGTTAGATTATTCAGGTTTATACGCTTTATGAACTCGACCCAAAATCTTCGATTTATCAATTTTATAACGCAATTCAAACCATTTATGGTACCGAAATCAAACCAACTCAAACCAATAATAATCGAGTTGGTTTGGTTTGGTTTGATTTATTTGGAGTGGCTTAAATCGATTTGTACGGATTAATTTGTCACAACAAAGATACAAATTGAATTTCTTAATCGAATTCGACAAAACCGTGCAAATACTAAGAATAAATAAACCATGTATCATCTCAAATTTTATACTTCATAAAAAATCTATAACTCATGAAAAATTCATAATTATAATGGTGTATTATTTTTTTATTTTACCTTGATAACATTTTTCATTTTCCGTGAGAAAAAACTCTTAATCTAATGGCATAAGGTTGGTTTGGTTCAATACAATCTCATGAGTTTCAAAAATCAAATTAATCCGAAATACTTGCGGTTTGGGTTGGTTACGACTCAAACGTTTTCGGGTTTTACTAGAGGAGGTTAGAAAATAATGCGATTTGGTTTGGATGATCGGATTGTTTGATTTGTCGATTCTCATTAACACCCCTAGAAAAAATTACAAAATGGGAGTACTTCTCTCGTTATAAAGATCCATCATATAATAATTCAATTTTTAGTCGACATGACACTGTCCACATATATTACCATTAGAAAAGAAAAATGTAACATTATTTTGTGGAAAACCTCAAAAACGGCCATGGCGGACCGGCTCGTTGAAGTTGATGCCTTAATGGATGAGATCTGGAACCTCCTCAGCCTGGAATGTTCAATCATGGAGCCGGAAACACACAATAACAACAACAACAAAAAGAAACCTTATTTAGGGTAAGGGTGACAATCTTGAGCCGGACTGCATAGAAGGGTCGAGAGCCAAAGTCTGGTCAATAATAGCCTTCAATGTCGTCTTTATTGAAGCCCAACTATCGGCGGCATATATTAGCACAAACTCCTCGTTTCCGTTGTTGAGTGAGTTCGCCGGAAGAGGAGGCTTCTTTCGAGAACATCGAGAATGAATCGTCGCTAATTCTGACACCTTCGCGGCCTCCTCATATACCGCTTAGGGTTAGGGAATGAAAGTTTATGAGACACAGTGTGCGTAGCCAAATTCATACAGCGGCAATATATATATATATATAAGAAAGAAAGAACAAGATATACGACTGTATGCAAAACAAGCTAGAGAGAGAGTTCCATTCTTAAATATTACTAATTCGTATCAATTACCTCTTTAGTTGTGCATTTATTATTATGTACCATTTATTCTTGTAATCAGTTTATAATATAAAAGGAAATCATCCCTAATTTTTCTTTTACCATGAATATTTTGAATTCATCAGTATGTACATATTAATTATTATAAATACAAAAAATTAGGTGAATAGTCAACTAAAACGTTTAAAATTGCTATATAGCCAATGTTTCGTAAATCTCAGATAAATAGCCATAAAGATGACGTTGCCTAATAAATGGAAGTGTCTATTTACATAAGATTTACGTCTTAAATATATTAAAGTGACTATTTACCTAAAATTTACGAAACGTTGACTCTTTAGAAATGTCAAACTGTAAATATGGTTATTTACCTAATGAACCCTTATAAATAGCTGTCATATTTGAATATCAAATGCATAATTTTTTTTTAATTTTGATATTTGTAATAATTATAAGGTTAAATTAGGTACAATATATTTACAAAAATTGCCACCTTATCTAATTTAGCTATTTTTCAAAAAATATTTGAAACATTGACCATTTTATAATTTCAACGATCTGTGTAATTTTTTTAAAAATTAAGCTTATTAGCAAATCGGTATTAATTTAGTTACACAGAGAATATTATTGATTGCTAACAAGCCAATAGCAATTGCCCGATCATATAGAATTACTGACATATTTATATCATAACAATCCTGTTAACCAATACTAGGACTACCAAATTAGATTTTAGTCAGTAGATTTGGCACATGGTATTGCGAATCTATATAAATAATTATATGTGCATGTGTATGATGTTTGTATATAACTCGACAAGGTTTCTAAAAAGACAATAAAGTACTGTGACATCTTGTCTTCATTATACACGGGATACATATAAATTCATAATATTTTCTGTATACAATATAAACTTGACTAATTGTTTTGTATAAACTAATATCATACGTACTAGAATCCCACTAAACAGTTCTAGACAGTTTTTCACATTTGAAGATACATAAAGATTGTAATATAACATACTATATAGAAAAAGCCCATTTGCATCTACTTCCGGGAAGATCCCAAAGTAATTAAAGAGCTCCTATTATTTCATTTACATACATTTTAATATACTGCAATATATAGTCCACAGAGAAACATATAGAAGACACTATATGTTGCTCTTACGCCTTTGTTTTTGTTTTTTTTTTTTTTTTTTTTTACATGAATCATTATTATTAATTATTTTAAACAATATTATCTTTCGAGTGTTTTCATTTTTCAGCCTTGTGAATTATGCCTATTTACCATTATTATTATTATTATTATTATTATTATTATGTAACTAGCCAACTAAAATGTTTGAGAATGTTATATAGCTAATGTATCATAAATTTTAAGTAAATAATCATAAAGATGACGTGACATTCACGATTTGTTATCTCATTGAAATAAAATAGTGGAGTATTTACATCAATTTATACGTATAAATACAAGAACGTGACTATATATCTAAGATTTACGAAACGTTGTCTATATAACAATGTGAAACTATAAATATAGTTATATATTATCATATATATATATATATATATATATATATATATATATGTGTGTGTGTGTGTGATATTGGCCCTGAACCTAACGCTGATGATTATCTCCACAACATCATTTTTGCTTTGAATTCCCCGGATTATTCGTGTTACACTTATTTGTCCTTTATTGTACCAATACATTACGGGAATAAATGATTCTTTAGATTGGCAATGTAGGAAAAAAAAATTGTTTTAAAGAGAAGGTGGTGATTGATATGAATAAACCTGTCCCCTTGAATTTGTACTGCTACACGCCCTTTTCGCTTGACAAGAGACCCTACATTATGTCGTTTTTAGACTCACCAGTTCTGGATGAGCAAAATTCACGTGAGACGCAACTACAACAAATACATTGCTCTTCCAATGGCTCTGATCATCATTACAACAAATATTTTCTCAAAGAAATCAATTTAACAAAATGTTTTGTCATAATTAAAATGGAAAAAACTATATCTGTTAGAACATAGTTGTTTGAGGTTGTCCCTAAACAGTTCGTGACTCGTGAGAGCCCACGTGACGTGAATAATGAAACCAAAAGGAGAAACTATATCGCACATGATCACAAGAGTACTATTAGGAATCTCAACATTCATCACAAAGTTTTCGCCTACTATAGTACAAGTTAAATATTGATAATACATTAACGTATTGCTTACACCAACTTGCAAATACACATGTAATTCGTTGTACGTACAAGACTTTTCGTTAGAAAAATAATAAACTAGAATAATTTGTAGAATAGCAAAAAAAAAAAAAACATGAATATATACTCTGATCATACCAATATATGCATGCATTGGCCAAGGTTCCTCATAGGATAATATGTCCAAACTCCAAACCGATGATATCAGCAGTACTATGACGTTGTAAAATTTGTTTCAACTCTTCGAGTAGCTTTATCATTTTCACTCATATTGCTAGGTAAATGCCTTTATATATCGTGGTTGGAATTGGATCCATCAAATGATCTCATATATATTAAATGCGCGTTTGAGATATGGCCTCTTTGGAAGACACTAAAAAATCACTCATGTTGGTACTATTAGGGATGTATAGTTTTTCTTCATTTCCATGTCCATATCTCCATTAATATATATATATATATATATATATATATATATATATATATATATATATATATATATATATATAAGAAGAGGAGAGTCTCTCTCTCATGAAACACTGTTCATTTGAATAGTGTTTCGTTTTTTTTTTTGGGAAAATTAAAAAAAAAAAAAGAGAGATTGGATCCTAAACAGAAACAGTGTTCATTCGTACCGAATTTTTTTTTATCAAAAAGATTAAAAAAAAAAAAAAAAAAAAAAACTTCAAAAACCTTTAAATACATTTTTTTCAAATCTAAATATTTCTGAACATATCTCTATATATTTTTTCCTTCTGAATATATATATATTAAGAACAAAATTACCCAATCTCTTTTTTAACACCATATCTCTATTATTAACAAAAAAAAAAAAGAACACTTTCAAAGTCAACTCTAGCCACTTTTCGATGATTTTCAGTGAAATTATTTAGTGGCCTGATCGGTATCATTCCAATTATAACTAAGCCTTTATGACATGTGTCTATTATTTTGTATCATTGGTAGAGAGATAAAAACAAAGAATACGGATTTTGAGAATGAAATTTGTGCATTTTTTTTAATTCGGTTATACCCAATATTTAAAATACGGATATCAGTATCGATACCGAAATTTTGATTTTAATGATATATCGACTATTAACAGATATACTGATAGATAAGTCAGAATAATTTTAATACCACTACCCATTTAGTGATACCCATAAACGTTTATGGCCATAACAGCCATAACGTTTATGGGAATCAGTTATATACCATAACAGTATAAAACAGTAGATTTGTTTGTCACATCCGTTTTATGAATACAAACCGAACTGGTAAAACTATTATGGCTGTTATGGGTATCAGTATGAATAATTGTATGAAAACGATTTATAAAACCTGTTATTGTATCAGTGTAATTTTAATACAAGCTGTTACGGCTGTTATGGGTATTAGTAAAATTATCCTGGTCTGCCCATAAATCGGTATGAAAAAGGCCATACCCGATTTATAAAACTGGTAAAGTTCTAGAATGATAAAACGAATGTGACAAACAGATCTATTAGTTATAAGTTTGTAATTGTTCAAATTTGACACATAGCTTTAGAATGATGTTCAATTTTACACATACTATATAAATTTTATATAAGACTTGAATCCTTGTGATGTGCTTCAATATCAACACTTCACATTTCATTAATCATATTAACTAGTTCTAGGATAACAAAGAAATGACCTATATGTAAAATAAAAAATCAGATATTTCATGTCCTTAAAAATTCACACAGCTATAATCCAATATATAATGTATGCTATGTGTTTCATTTATCATCATATAATAAATCCGAAGTTTAATATTTTGACTATTTAGTAATTTTGTGAAAAAAAAATTAGTACGTGACCAGTGGCGGATCCAGACTCGGAAGGCGGGGGGGCGGCGGGGGGGCGGGGGGGCCAAAACTGAATTTTGGCCGGAAAAAAAAAAAAAAAAAAAAATTGAAGCCTGAATTTTTTTTTGGGGGGGGGGGGGGGGCAGGCCTCTTGGGCCTTCAACGTGGGTCCGCCACTGTACGTGACTTAATTCAGTTTCTCAAAATGAACTAAATTCAACATCAATTGATTCTAATTTAACTAATTCAACGTATCCTAATTTTTTTAGTTAGATGCAAAGATCTCATAGATCCATATGAACAAATTTTAGATTTAAAGAATTGGGCAGAAATTCACAAATATTTTTCAATCATGATTTTTAATTGATATTGACAATCTCTCAAATCATATGCTTTATGTTTTTTAGTCTTTTCATCACTTCTTAAAAAAGTGTGTTCACTGTTTTTGTATTGTCTCTTGTTTTCGCAAGCTATGTAACACCAGTTAATTTACCAGATTAATCAGACTATAAAAGATGTAAATAAAGAGACAATGAATTAGCAACCAAGTTCAGTCAATCGTGCCTACGTCTAGTGGCGGATCCAAACTCGGAAGGAGGGGGGGCAAAACTGAATTTAGGCGGAAAAAAAAATATAAAAAAATAAGCCCGAATTTTTTTTGGGGGGGGGGGGGGGGGGCACCACCTAGGTCCGCCCCTGCCTACGTCTGGAGGGATGATACTTCCAATGGAAAGATAACTTTACTAACTGATAGAATAAGTACAATGCAGACAATTTTGAATGATCACCTTTTAGATTTCCTAGACTTCAAAACTACTCTTGTTATTTCTTATTCAGTCTTCCCCTGAATGTGAGCTCCCCTCACTTTCCACTCAAACCACTCACCAAGTGGTTGATCAACGTTTATAACAATACGTGATCTACAATACCACGAATAGAATACCAATCTTTGTCTATTGCACAAAGATCAGCAATTAAAAATGAGACATAATGAAACTACACAACGGACACATTGTTTTCACTCAGACAAATCTCACAAGAATTCTAAGTGTGTAACCCGATACCTAAGGGTATACATTGCCTTTTATAGGAGTTCGAAACCTAGCAAAAGACACCTCGCTAGGGTTTCCACAACTGGTCGCTGATGTCTGATTGTAGAGTAGAATAGTGGAAGCGAATCAAAACAAAAAGGAGCTAGCGCAAACAATCCACGCCACCAAGCCTGACGCGAACTTTCTCAAACAGCGCATATCACATAAGAGATGTTTCAGCAACATAAAGAACAACATTTTTACCAAAATACAAAAACAACCAATTCAAAGTAACAACAATTTCTTTAATACATTGGATCTAGTGATTATCTTTCAATGTTTACTCTTCACTAATATCATTTACTAGATTGGAATTATAGAATTTCCATTTTATCATTCTAATTATTATTTCATTCCCATCTCTTTGTTTATAAATAAGTACAAGTATTTTTAGTGACAATTCTTGATTCAATGATATCACTCAACATTTACTAGGTTTAAAGTTAATTTATCCAGGCTTTAAAAGAGCATAGCATGAGGTAATAAACATCGCACTGTAGCAATCTTTTTCATGGATTCCATATTAAGGAGAAGTCATAACCCCTACATGACTAAAATTTTTCACAAAGTGCCTAGTTAAAAGTTCACTAAAAGAAACTTTTTGTATTAGCTTATTAACTATAGATGAATAACCATAAGAAGTCAGTATCAAATTCGGATAAGGTTAAGCGCGAGTATATTTCATGCATAATGACTTTAATATTATCAATTTTCAAACTCTAAATCTTGAGAAAGGTCACTAGTCATATTCAAAATCTTCATAAGAAATCTTGAAAGAATTATAGAGTCTCAACTCTTCATATTTCATAACCAAACATGACGAGTGCGCTTCTAACAATCATCACTATGATTCAATTGTCAATTTGATCTTAAGATTGAGAATATGTTTTAAGCAACTTAAGAAGAAATGTTGTGAAAGTCTAGATTTTACTTTTCACATGGTATAAATTGTTTGACGATAATGACTTATAAATCATAAATGCATATATATATATATATATATATATATATATATATATATATATATAAATAAGAATGAATGTTTCGACTTTATCGAAATCAACAATTACATGAAGATGAAGTATCACAATAAATAAATTACATCTACATCTACATCTCAAGAAAAAGAAAAAGAAGAAGAATTTGTGTACAAAATAAATGCACTCATTAAATACCCTCAATTTATACAAGATCGCGGAATAGAGATAGTTTCCAGAATTTATGGTTATGTTTGTTAGTTCACTAAAAAAAATTCACTTTTTCGATTTTATATTTTTACAATTATAGTGTAATAATTTTTTACAATTACATCCAAAAAACTGTTTGGTATCAATTTTTTTTTTTTTGTTCAAAACTTTTTTTCACATCACTTTCCCTCCAATCTCCCCTACCATCACCGTGCTCGCAGCCCCCAGTCCGCCCCTCCCTACCCCCGAGCCCCCCACCGCGCCGGCTCCACCCTGAGCCCCGCCATCGCCACAAAAGACCACCACTGCGCAACCCATGATCAACAGCCCCGAGCCCCCCACCGTGTCGGCTCCACCCTGGGCCCCTCCATCGTCGCCATCGCCACAAACGGCGCGTACGACACCGCTCTCAGCGCCACCACGACGCGGCCCACATAGGTTCCGAGGAGTTCGGCCATGGCGTTGAGCTTCTCACAGGTGCTTCTTTTGATTTTTCATCACAGCGATAAGAGTTTTACTATCAATTTGGAGAGAGAGGGAGAGAAAGAGAGAGGTGTCAGGAAAAACAAAGTGAAAAATTTAGTAAACAACAAAAAGTTGTTTTTACTTTTTGTTCACAATAAGTGAATACTACTTGAAAAATTTTGGAGTTAAAAAAAATGAGAAGTGAAACAAACACGTTTTCACTTTATTGAAAAACAATGTGCAAATTCAAAAAGTGGAAAACAGTTTTCCAATGATATACCAAACAAAACCTATGCTTCTATTTTTATTTTTTCATGTATAAATACCATCTTTAACTTGAAACCTATACATTTTGCAACTCATATTGAAAAATAATTGAGTCATTATTTGACTGGTGAGCCCTGATATATTAGACAAAATCTCGGTGTTGATCACGTTAGACAAATTTTAAGTTCAAAAGTCATCAAATTTTCTAACATATATCAACTAGAGCACGTATGTGGTCAATCAAATTTATGATAAAATTCATTTCTTACAAGGTCTCATGCGTATGTATTATAATTCGTATGTTCACGTGGGATGCTGATTATATATATATATATATATATATATATATATATATATATATATATATATATATATATATATATATATATGTCTCTTAGTTAAACGCTGCATTCATGTATTTTTTTATGTTTTTTATTTACAAATATCATGTCATCATATACACAGTTATTTTTAAATATTCTTATCTATCTTTTATATTTGAAATAATTTAGATATTTATTAAAAATGACGTAAATAAAAGTAGACATTTTTTTAGTTCGTTTTGTTTAGAAAGTAGAATCCAAACCTATTTATGATAATTAAAATATATTATCATATATATATATATATATATATATATATATATATATATATATTATACTCATTTTGATAAGTTAAGAAATAAAAAAATCGAGGAAACGGTTTAGCTCATTTCTATTGACAAATAGGAGGTTTCCAAGTCCATGCCCAAGTACTTATCACTTCTTGGGTTGTAATTACTATCTTACTAGCTGCAGCCGTTATAGCTGTTCAAAATCAGGAACGACAGAGTTAGTAAAATGTCAATAAACAAAATTGGGTCGAGGATATTTAAAATTAAAAAAAAAATGCTTAATTTAAAAATAGTCAGATAATTACGTACATATTGAAATTGTAATCGACTAAAAAGCCCTCTAAAGACATCGTTGGACTAAAATCGAGGGTCTTTGATTTATTTATATTTTTAAGGTATTCGATTTCCAGGAAAAAAAATATTTATGTTTTTAGTGTCGAACTATCATTGATTTTTCTCTGTCGTATTTTCTGTACATGATGATTTTGTTAAGAATGATGCACTCAATGACCTTTTAGACTGATGGAGCTTTTATTTCCTTCCCGTTTTCGATTGCTGTTTATTTTTTAACCATGAAAAAATCACATCTATATAGCCTTTTGATCCATTATTGCCATCACTTTTGAGGAAAAGGTTGAGAAGCCAGCTAGCTAGTGAAGAGAAAGACAAAATCCTATATATAATTCTTTATCTCACCATATTATAATTTTTTTCAAGGATTTCATTATGCATCATGAATTTTGGCCATGAAAATCAATAATTAACATGCTGGATAGAGACGAATTTTTTTTCAATTACTAAAATTTAGAAAAATACATCACAAATTAATCAACGAATACAATTTTGAAAAAACAATGTACAATTTTTTATATTGCATATTAATTAACCTTTTTTAGAAATGAGATCTAATCATACGTATAAATAAATGAGATTTTGTCACATTATGATTTGTTCTCTTTTAGGAATGAGGAATGAGATTTTGTCACATATGATTTTTTTAATAATGATATGTATGCGTATACTCACTATGAGCTTTGCGCAAGATATTTTAATTGTGAAATTTAGCTTAAGGGTAAATCTCATTGGCTTTATATATGCTGGACTTTGCGTGATTAATTTTTAGACTTTGCACAATAAATTTATCCATCATACAAAAATTTATTAATTTAATTCAATTTCTTGTTCTTCTTGGTGATTACTTCATGGTTTAATATCCCTGCGCAAAGGCCAGAAGCTTCGTACCCACGTCGGCCGCGTGCATGGCCACCATCCGCGTCACGTACGTCCAAACTGTCAATCACTACTACAAATGTTGGATTCTACAACCCATTTTCTATAACGTTTAAAATAAGTGTTGTAAAAATTAGGGATTCTACAACGTTTAACATAAGTGTTGTAAAAAGTTGGTGTTTCTACAACGCTTATGGCTAAGCATTGTTCTACAACGCTTATTGCTAAGCGTTGTCGAATTTAGTGTATTTCAGATTTTTCACAACGCTTAGACTACCCGTTGTAGAATCCTCGCCACGACAATAGGTGTTTTTTGCCGCTGCAGCAAATTTTTACAACGGATAGTCAAAACGTTGTAGAATAATGGACCTCGCCACGGCGAGATTTCTACTTCGCTACGGCAAGACCTTCTACAACGCTTAGAATAACCGTTGTATATGAGTCTCGCCACGGCGAAGTACATTCTTCGCCGCGGTGAAACATAGCCGTCACCGCGGCGAGATTGATACCAGTGGCCAAACAATTTTGCAAGAAAGACTCTCGTCGCTGCGAAGAAGGATTCTCGCCACGGTGATATACTTCTACAATGGTTAAGAAATCCGTTGTAGGAGCATCTCGCCGCGGCGACGTAAAATGTTCACAGCGGTGAGATGCCGTATTTTTTTAGGGTTTCACTATAAGAGGCCGAATTCAGTTTTTTTCATTACCCAAACTCGATACACTCATTTTCGACCGATTCTCTGAAGATTTCGCCGTCCAAAACCCGTCGCCACATCCTCGCCGCGCCAAAATCTCGCCGCCTTCCTCTTTCGCCTTGTCGTCGCCGTCATCCTCCTCTCTCGCCACCTCCTCGCCACAATCTCCTCTCGCCGCCTCTCTCTCTCTCTTTTAAACTTTTCAAGTTATGATTTTCTATGTTTTTTAAGGTGGTTATATCTTTAATTTCATGTTCTTGATATGGATTTCATGTTGTTTTCCCGAATTTCATGTTGTTTTCCCGAATTTGTTTGATTCTTAATTCACAAATTTAGGGTTTTGTTTGATTTTCCTTGGTTAGAACACGAAATTAGGATTTTGTTTGACATATTATGAATAATTTTGAGTTAGAATCAAATTAGGATTTTGTTTGACATATTGTGACACAGGTTAGTGTTTAAAATGGTTATGTTGATTGTAGATGTTGAGATTGAGTTGTTTATGAATTTGTGATTGTTAGAATCGTTTATGAATTTGTGATTGTTGGCATTGTTTATGAATTTGAGATTGTTATGTTTAAAGTGAGTTGGAATTGATATAGAATTTTTTATTCTTGTGACATAGTTAGTATTTAAAATGGTTATATTGATTGTAGATGTTGAGATTGAATTGTTTTATGATTATGCTTTGTAGAGGTGAAAAATGGTTCGAACCGAAATTCTGGCGGGTGCCACAGCTCCGAGCTCTTCCAAAGGTCCTAGTAAAGGTAAAAGTAAGCGAGCTCATCAAGCGTCTCCCAAAGCGGATTATAATACAAATATCTTCACTAGCAAGGTCGCGGAGGAACGCTACGAAAAAATCTCGTCGCGTGGTGTGATCCCTGAGCGGGGATTCAATGTGAGCACTAACACTGAAATAGGAATGCTAATCCGCAATAGTATTCAAGGTCATGACTGGGTGAAGTATTGTGACGTACCCGAGTTCAATGCGAACTTAAACTTCGTGTACGAATTCTACGCAAACTTACCGGATAACGATCAAGATGTTGTGACGGTCCGGGGTAGAAAAGTCGATGTTAGTGTCGGAGCTATCAACGATTTGCTTGGGACCCCAGACGTGCCTTTCGACAATGAGGGCTATCGGGAATGGTTAAGAACTTGCAGGCATGAGGAGATGGCGATGATGTTATGCGTTTCGGGAGAGGATTCGGTCCTTGAAAAAGGAAAAAGGGTACTCAAGCGTGAACAACTCACCAGGATTGCTAAAGCTTGGATTTACTTTGTTTGTGCTCGTCTCTTTTCGATCAAGCACTTCACCACTCTCGACGAGGGTCGTATCCAGGTGTTGTTCTGCATCGTTCGATGTCATTCTACAACGTCGGTCGATTCATCTATAATTGGATGAAGAGTCTCGACTATACTAATGAACAACACGGTTTGCCATATCAGTCAATCATTACCGGCCTTTGTACAAATGTGGGGGGTGGGACGCTCAAAAAGGGATACAATCAAGAGTCATATGGGGCCAATTACGAATAATATTATCGATTGGAACAAGATTAGAGAGGAACAACAAGAGGAGGGGGAAGAGAAACCACTACTCAACAAGCCCCTATTGCGCTTACAAGCACCTCCGGTAGTCGACCCCGAAAACATCGACTACATTGCTCATTGCTCTAACTATCTCATCGGCGGGTTTCAGCACACGCAACAACACATGCACCAACAAGCGGAATATGGCGCCTCTCACATCAATCAATTGAACGGTCTCTGTTGGAATAGATCTAGGGTTAAGAAAAGATTTATCGCTTTTATCAATCGGCAGAATATAAAAAATTTCTTTAAAACACGTAAAACGATTTTACAACCTAGACAAAGTGCATGAACATATAATCTAAAATTTTAAAACTACTTATAGTTTTTACTCGGTACCAACCTTGAATGGAGCTTGAACGTTGAGAAGCCTTACGAAGGTTGAAATGCTCGTCTCCCCACTCAGCTCACCTCTCCCATTAGTTTTCTTGAACCTGTGAGCAACCAAGAAAATTTCTACCACTAGAGTCTTTAGAGTTTAGGTTAGATTTAGTGTGTGGGCACTTTTAAACACTATGACTCAAGAACTAGTCTGTGAGCCAAAGAGCTAAAAACAAAATGCTAGGTCTAATGAGAACCTAGGTGCCAAAACAAAAGAATAAGAAGAGATCTAGAGAGAGAGTGGGGGGCAGCTACAATCTAGAGAGAGAAGCTCTCAATCTCTAAAATTGTGTGTTGCGAATTGTGAATGAGGTGGGGTATTTATTGTTGTCAATGGTGCCCACAAGAAGAGCAGTAGTGTCTATTTATATACATTTGATGTAATATAGTCTTACGAAGATTCTTGCTTGTAACTGCTGAATAATTAATAAAAGTTGAAACGTTCATTCATTCTTCCTTGTCTGTTTGAAGCTTTATGATAATCTATAGTCTTTAGTCCTTAAACAAACCTAACAACATATGAAGAGACAAATGTAGATTTTCATGAACAAACTCTTCATGGTTTGCCTAAAACAATATATTTGCAATCTAAGGAACAAAGGACTATTGATCTCGGTATCGATGATGTCTGGTTATGGGACATTGAGAGTTGGACACTCTATAGTTCTTCTAGGTATCTTCTGAAGGTACTGAATTGACCAGTGCACTTCTAGAGACAGAATAAGAAAAAACCATTTAACCTCTTATGTCTCGAAGTCACTACGTATGAATTGCATCATGCTTACCTCAATCCTGAAATGAGACATGTCATTTCATAGCTTACGTATTCTCATTTGAGAAAGTCAGAGTTCGGATTCACTATGTGATTCTTAACAGGACCTATTTGTGAAGTATTAAGTTATGAAGATGTCATGAGTAACTTTGTGAAGATCTCATAGATATGGAATTCATGTACAAGATTGCTGAAATGCAATCTATATCACCTCATGCTTTGTTCTTTGGAATGTGAATAAATGAACTGGCCAGTGTCCAAATTGAGTCATGACTCTTTTAGATGAATCAATGTGACTTGTTAGCTCCTCGTCAAGACATTGTTTCTAACTTATTCACAAGCAACAAAAGAGTTGATGAAATCACAGCTAGAAGGGTAAAATGGTAATTTTGTAAATCCCGACTAGCTGATGATAGTCATGAAGGGTAAACATAGATAATATTCAGTGGATCCACTCATCACAATTAAGTTGAATTCTTGAGTAGAAAATAAATCCATTTGAACCAAGAGATTCTCAGTGTCAACTCTTTAGTGAAGTCAGTTGACATTAAGCTAAACTTGGAAAAGGTTTGTGAACTTTTGAGTCCAAGTATGTTAGCTCAAGCTTTGTTCATTAGGATCCATTAGGTCACTGTCACAAATCATATCGAGTAGAATTAGTTAAACTAGAAACTAAGTCAAAACAAAAACGAGACAAGTTTTACGAAAATTGTCTAAAGGGTATTTTCGTCTTTTTGGACATAGGATGAAATGAATGTCAATAAATTTTTTGACACTGTCATATGATGAAAAATATCACTCGGCCAAGTTAAGGAATTTGGGCCTTGAGGATTAATTTCATTTCATGGAATTTTACTTGAAAATTCTTAATGGGCTTTTCTTATGTTGTCATGAACAAATGAAGAAAAATCTAGAAGTCCCTTCTAGAAGGTGTACACACTCAAACCCAAGAGAAAGAGAAATTATTAATTGTGCATTGATGTATGAAGATACTTGCCAAAAGAAAAATTGGAAACAAATTTCCTCTATGAGGAGAGTAACGTGGGCGGCCAATGGCAATGGAGAAGCAATCAAAAGAGGAAACAAATTTGCATCAGTTCTATGACTTTGGGATGTTATTAAAGCACATTAGAATCAGTTCTAAATTTTTTTGATTCTTTATAATGAAAAACGTGTTTTTAAAGTTTGAGAAAATTTCGAGTAATTTTGTGACTAGTCATATTGTCTTGCTAGTTTCGTTTATTTACTCGTTTCGTTTTATGATTGTTATTATTTTCATTTATATCATATTATTACCATGTTAATAAAACACATATACAATCTTTAACAACTCCCTAAAACGTTCCGTTACGCTCGATTCTTTTTCGCATTCAAGTCTGAACTTTAATAATTTCCAGTTTTCTTCGAGCTCGAGAAAACCCGCAGCAAAAGTGGCATAACTCTCAGCTCAGAATTATAAATTTAATGATTCTTGAATAAAATTAAAGATAAGTTTGTCCTCCTTCCAATGCAATTGGTTTTAGGTCAAAAGGACGTCGGAGCCGCCAGTTATGGCGATTTTACGCCGAGGTGCGCGGCTGTTCCGAATGTCCAATTTTTTAGAATTCCGGATTTTCAACCCCACTATCATGAGTTATAGAACTCTAATGAGAAAATTTCTTTGAGAAAAATTGTTTTTATAAGATAATAAACATAATTTGAAAGATTAAAATGTTTTGATTTTTGAAAGTTTAATTGAAATTGAATTCTTACAAAACTAGTTTGAATTTTGAAAATCCGTTTTCGCTTTCAAACTTGAAAATATTTTCTCATCCAAATCAAATAAGTTTTCAAAATGTTTTCAAAACTATATCTATATCACATATGTTCAAAATCTATATTCTCTTGAAAATTTGAGTGGGAGGTCTCTTCGTAGACGAGCCGAAAAATAAAAGATGTGTAATCTCAAAACTTTCAAGTAATCGAGTGAGTTGAAGTTCACACTTCCCTCATGCACTTTCCCGAATAGAAAATAGGAAAATGTCTGAGTATGTACCTTGTGCCTTTATACACTAACACTTCTCTTCCTTGAACATGAAGATCTAGGATTCCTTTTTAGAAGTCCACTCTATCGCTCTATAACTAGGAAATTTGTTTCCGAACTTATAAGAGACGATGTGCCAACTCTAAAAACTAAGTGGGAGGGTTATACTTGTTGTTTGTAACCCACGATCCCCAACACTAATGAAAGAAGCAATTAAACGTGAGAGTAAAAGTCACTCTTGTGGCCCTCTCTTCAATGAGAGTACTCTATGGCATTTTGCTTCGATCATTGCTCAATGAGCGACGTCCGAGAGTGGGACGATGAAGGCAAGGCCTCCTCTTGGGGGATTGTTTCTCAAAGTTGACCTTTTGGACTAAGTGGTTGGTTGCACACTTAGACTCAATCCCTAGTAATCCTCTCTTGAGGCTCTACGAAAGGATGTGAGTGATCAAACCAATTTAAAAGATGGCTAGTCAAAATTAGTGTATTGACATCTTGGCTAAGCATTAATGATGTGTCATTTACTTATAAAAGGAGACTTTTTGCGGCCTTCTCTCAAGGGAGTAGATTGTCATTTTAGTTATAACATCTCTCAAGGGAGGTGCTATATCTTAGCATCTATGAACAATGTGCTGAAACAGCAACATCGTGACATCGCTGACATGCTCTACAATCTCCATGAGATGTTTGGAGAGCAATGGCGTCAGGCCAGACAGCAAGTAGTCAGACAGTTTATGAACTGTCGCATAAAGGCTGGGACTCCTATCAGGAACCATATGATGCTGATCATTAGTTACCTGAATGAGATGGAAATCCTAGGATCTGAGATTGACGATTAGACCAAAATAGATATGATCTTAGAGACTCTCCCCGAATCTTTCGATACCTTCAAGCTGAACTACTCCATGAACAAGCTAGAGTACACTGTTACCGAGCTAATGAAGGAGCTTCACACTGCTAAAGGCCTCACTAAGAGAAAGAGGAACCAAGGAGAAGCTTATGCTACTGAGCACAAAGCCTCCGCCTTTGGATCTAAGAAGAGACCTCACAAGGCCGAGAAGAAGAACTGTTCTGCCTATCTCAAAGCAAAGGAACATAGTATTGTACTAATTACCGAAGCATGCTTAGTAGCTGATAATGTATCAACGTGGATTCTTGACTCCGCTACTACTAACCATATTTGTTGTTCCTTAACTGGTTTAAAGAAAAACCAAAAGCTTAGAGGAAGGCGACTTCTGCTTCAAGTGGGGTGATGGGAGCCTGGTGTCTGCGAAGGTTGTGGGATCTGTGATGCTGTCTTTCGAAGACCGCACTTTAAACTTGAATAATGTTTATTTCGTTCCTTCCTTTGGGAAGAACTTAATATCTGTTGCTCGTCTTCGTGAGCAAGATTATTGTTTAAAGTTCATTTAGAATGAAATTCGTATTTCGTTTCCTGATAATTCTTTTGTCACTGATGCATGTATGAAGAATGCTCTTTTTTAAATTTATCTCACTCAAACTTCTCTTTTAGACACTGAAATAGACGTAGATCTAGTTAGGGAGCCAAAGAAAATCAAACTTTCTGATTCCTCCGATCTAACAAACGCAACATATCTCTGGCACTTAAGAATTGGTCATATTAGTCTAGATAGGATTAAGAGACTTGTGAGGGACGGTTCTCTCCAAGCCTCTGCAATAGGTTCACTACCTACTTGTGAATCTTGCATAGAAGTAAAAATGACTAAGCGACATTTCTCCGATAAGGGTCGAAAAGTTCACAAACCTTTTCCAAGTTCTAGCTTAATGTCAACTAACTCCACTAAAGAGCTGACACAGAAATCTCTCGATTCAAATGAATATATTTTCTACTCAAGAATTCTACTTAATTGTAATGAGTGGATCCATTGAATATTATCTATGTTTACCCTTCATGAATATCATCAACTAGATGGGATTTACAAAATTACCATTTTACCTTTCTAGTTGTTATTTCCTCAACTCATTTGTCGCTTCTGAATAAGTTAGAAACAATGTATTGACGAGGAGCTAACAAGTCACATTGATTCATCCAAAAGAGTCATGACTCAATTTGGACACTGGCCAGTTCATTTATTCACATTCCAAAGAACAAAGCATGAGGTGATATACATTGCATTTCAGCAATCTTGTACATGAATTCCATATCTATGAGATCTTCGCAAAGTTACTCATGACATCTTCATAATTTAGTACTTCACCAATAGGTCCTGTTAAGAATCACATAGTGAATCCGAACTCTGAATTTCTCAAATGAGAATACGTAAGCTATGAAATGACATGTCTCATTTCAGGATTGAGGTAAGCATGATGCAATTCATACGTAGTAACTTCGAGACATAAGAGGTTAAATGGTTTGTTCTTATTCTGTCTCTAGAAGTGCACTGGTCAATTCAGTACCTTCAGGAGATACCTATGAAGAATTATATAGTCTCTTTACTCTCAATGTCTCATAACCAGACATCATAGATTCTTCTAACAATCATATTGAGATCAATAGCCCTTTGATCCTTAGATTGTGAATATACTGTTTTAAGCAAGCCATGAAGAGTTTGTTCATGCAAATCTATATTTGATTCTTCATTTGTCGTTAGGTTTGTTTAAGGACTATAGATTATAGTTTATCATAAAGCTTCAAACAAACAAGGAAGAATGAATGAACGTTTCAACTTTTATTAATTATTCAGCAGTTACAAGCAAGAGTCTCCGTGAGACTTTATTACATCAAATGTATATAAGTTATGACTATTACTCTACTTGTGGGAACCAATGCCAAGAATCTCTACTCTCGGTGGGACATCAACCAAGAGAATCAGGTGTTATTTCCTCCATATAGTCAATACTCCGATTATCCGTACCCACCACCACGGTGGCCACCGCATATGGCACCTCCTCAATATCCGGCGCATCCACCACCATCACCACCACCAAATGACGAGTGAATTTCCGAAACCAACACCACCAACTCCTCAATATTAATTATGTTATAAGTTATTAATTTAAGACTCGTTTTGAATTTAAGTTTCAGTTTAAGACTCGTTTGGTGTGTTTAAGTTTAAGACTCGTTTATTGTTTTTCATTTAATGTGTGTTTGAGACTTGATTCTATATTTGAAATTAATCTTAATTTCAATATGTTAATGTTCGTTGATTGTTGAACTTTTATTTCAATGGTCATTTTTTAGTTAAAAAACAGGTTTAATATGAAAAAATAGGTGAAACTTGAATGATATGGTCATTTTAATCTTATCTCGCCATGGCGAAGCTTGTTTCTTGCTGCATCGTACATATCGTGCCGCGGTGAGACTTTTATGTCGCCGCGGCGAGAAAGTTACCGAGAGCACTATTTTTTGGAACACAGAGTCTCGCCGCGGCGAGAGTTTCTACAACGCTTACATATGCATTGTAGAAAGGCTCTCGCCACGGCAATAATACAACATCACCGCGCCGAGATTGTTTTCCAGATTTTGAGATTATGAAAACAGTGTCTCGCCGCGGCGACTACTTTTTCCCGCCGCGGCGAAAAACATACCGAGAGCATAGGTTAATTTTAAAACATGGCCTCGCCTTGGTGACATGCAAGTGTTACCGCAGCAGTTTGTCTTCACCAGACAAAATTCTAGGAGGGGGTCGTTCTTCTGTATTTCCATCAAATGCCTATTTCAACCTTGTATACGAGTGATATCTTGGTAAAAATCTTCTATGACCAAGAAAAACAGTCTTCTTACCATGCTTCAACCGGATGGAAGATGTGTCTTTCATGCAAATTGGACAACTAATCGAGCATTTCACAGAGTATCCTGACAAGTTTTCATAGGCCAAAAAATCGTTAATAGTCCACATTAACATTGCCCTTAAGTTGAACGAATCTCAACATTAACATTTCCTGATTGATTCGGTCCTGAAATAAGAAGCATTAACATCAAGAACTTTCTCTTCATACACAGCTTTGGAAGGAGATTGTAGTTCACAAGTATAACCGGCCAAACACTATATTTATTGCTCATCATGCTGAACGGGTTCATACCATCAGATGTTAGATCAAGACGCAAATTTCGAGTATCAAAACTGAAATCCTTATACTCTAAATCGAAGGATTTCCACTGTGAAGCATCAGCGGGATGTCTCAACATACCATCATCGATACCCTTTTCGGAGTGCCAAACCATGTTCTTCGCGTGTTTGACACTATTAAACATTCAACGGAAGCGCAACATTGGAGGAATGTACCATAATGACTTAAATATATTTAAATAAAATCAATAATAAATAATGAATATGAGCTACATGTATTTCCTAATCAAGTAATGAAAATGTATGTACCTTGACTGGAACTCCTTTAACCCCGTTACATGGAATTTTACCCTTCTTCCACCTTGACTCTTTGCACGTCGGATATTCATCTAGATCTTCATACTCGTGTCTATATAAAACACAATCATTTCGGCACGCATGGAATTTCTCGTACTTCATGTCTAATGTGCCCAAAGTCTTCTTCGCTTCATACATACTTAAAGGTACTTTATTGTCTTTCGAAAATGCTTCTTTCAGTGTTTCCAACAATAGAGTAAAACTAGTGTTTTTCCAACCGCCCGAAGCCTTCAAAAGATATAATGTAACTAAAAATGAAAACTTCGAAAAGCTTGTACACCCTTCATATAATGGTGTCTCCGCATCATTCATCATGGACTCAAACAATTCCGGTCGCTCAACAAAATCGTCCTCCAAATCGTTCATCATTCCGCACATATCATCAATATCATCTTCAACATCATTATTATCGTCGTTTGCCGTAGAACGAAAAACTTCACCATGGTAGAACCATCTTTGATACGAAGTTATTATTCCATATACAAACAAATGGGTTCGAACGACATCAATTGAAAAATGTCTATGATTTCCACATTGAATACAAGGACAACGAATAGATTTCACATCTACCATGTTTTCTCTAGCAAAATCACAAAACTCATCTACATCTTTCCGATATATCTCGTTTAATCTATTCTCCCACATCCACTTTCTCATCTTCATAGAAAAACCATAATTATATTAAAAAAAAAAAAAAAATTACCCATTCTTATTAGTAAACTATCAAGAAAACCATATTTGGAACAAGTTAAAGAAGTACTTACAATATTTGGATGTGTAGATGAGACTTGTAAATAATGACGACGCAGAATGAGTCAAAATGGTGCTGAAATCTTTTTCCGAGTGAAGTTATGAGATTTCTAAGTGAAAAAGACGAGAAATGAGAATTCATATCGTCAGTCTCATGTCTCTCGCCGCGGCGAGACATTTTTGGGTAGCACTCGCCGCCGCGAGAAACTAGCGTCACCGCGGCGAGGCTTCTACAACGCTTAGAATAAGCGTTGTAGAAGCATTTTAAAAACCAAAATTCTCAATTTTTTTAAAACACCCGCCCATTTTTCATACATAAGCATTTTTCTGAAGCTTGTTCCTTCATTCTTCTTCTTCTCCATTCTTCTACATTCTTCTTCTTCTTCATTCTTCTTCTCTCTCCACCACACTCTCTCTCTCCCTCTCGCGCAGCCCACCCTCTCTGTCCCTCACCTCGCTGCCCTCTCTCTCACGCCGCCCTCCCTCTCCGGCTCTCTCTTCTCGCCGCGCGCCTCTCTCTCTCTCTCCGACCGCGTATCTTTCTCTCCAGCCGTGCGCCTCTCTCTCCCTCTCAGGCCGCGCGTCTCACTCTCTCACCCGCGCCTCTCTCTCTCCGGTTGCACTCTCATCGCGCTCTCCTCGCCTCGTCTTGCCTCCGCCTAGCCCAAATCCAAGTCGTACGTCTTTCTCTCTCACCGCGCTCCTCTCTCTCTCTCCCTCTTCGGCCGCTTGTCTCACTTCCTTGCCTTGCCTCGCCTCGCCTCGCCTCACCTCACCTCCGCCACGCCCAAATCTGGGTAAGTTTAAAATTTTTGGATTTGTTTTGAAATTTAGTTTTTACTCGGACTTATATTAAAATTTAGTGCGAATTTGGTATTGATTTTAAGTTAGGAAGATATTGTATTAGATTTCAGTTTGATATTGATTAAAATTTAGGAATATATTTGACATTAGATTGAATTGAGATTGAAATTGTGTTTTTGTTTAGAATCGGATTGGATTTGAGTTTATATTATGATTGGATTTGAGTTTGGTATTGATTTGAAGTTAGATATTGTGATTGTATTTGAGTTTGATATTGATTTGAAATTAGGAAGATATTTGACATTAGATTATTTTGAGTTTAAAATTGTGTTTTTGTTTAGAATCGATTTTTATTTGAGTTCAAATTATGATCGGATTTGAGTTGAAAATTGAGATTATGTTTTGAATTTTATTTATTAGATTCCATGTCGTCCACTATTACTACTTCTAGCGGTAGTGGTAAAAGGACAATTAGAAGACAACTAGCGCTAAATTCCGATGAAAAAGGAAAAAGAAAAAAATACTCTTATGGGTCAGGTTAATAAGGTTAAAACTCTTGATAAAAAATCCCGGTACAATTTGATGATAAAGGGCAACCAATGGGTAAGGAGGGTGACGAGTTGTCGAGTTACTTTGACGTGTTAGCTAGAGAACACGTTCCACTTTCGATGCGCGATTGAAGATGTAAAGAGAATAACCAAATTAAAGAATGGATTTGGAACAAAATGCAAGAAGGATGTACGATTCCTAACGAACAAAAGCACGATTGCTTATGAGAGTCGGAGAAGCGACGAGGCTATTTCGTCATGAGTTATACAACGATCTACTCAAAGATATCATCAACGAACCAATCGCCTTAAAGAGACCGGCTTGTGTTTGAAATTCTACACAAGTAACACCGAAGAATATTGGATATCATTTGTTGAGTATAGACAAACCGAAATGTTCAAACAAACATCGGAACATGGGAGAGCAAATACCGGAAAAAGTGTGTACAAATCTCGAACGGGCCGAAATGAATATCGAAAGCTTGATCAAGAAAATTTTAGATTCATTTTTTTTTAGTTATTCCAAATTTCTCAATTATTTTTTAATTTATTGTATAATTACTTCTTACTAGCACGACGAAGCGGGGGAATGGCCTACGAAAGAGGAACTTTGGATAGACTCGCGAATGAATGGCGTAGATAACTACAAGGATGAGAAAGACAAACTAATGGGAGAAAAAAATCGTAAGTTCTTTACCTTTGTTATAACAACTAATCTTGCAATTTTATTTGCAAATAATTTTATGTATAGAAAACGTTATCACAACAAGCAACGAAATGGACATGGGTGCCGGAATCAGGAAAAAACATTTTGCAAGAAGCTTTGAAAACGTCGCGAGTTTGCGGTCAATCCAAACACACTTCGCGTTTCAAGTACTTTGTTCCTCCAATGCCGAACGAAGAAGTAATTAAGATGCTTCAGAAAATGAGCGAGTTGAAATCTTTGGTAATGAAAGCCTTTGGTGGAAATGATAGTAATAATATCAGAGATGCTAATATCGAGTCGCCTAGTGTCGAGCGTGTGGAAGAGAATCTCAACGAGAAGGTTGTTGATGATGAAGAGATGGCAAATGTTGAAGAACACGTCAATGAAGCGGTCTCTTTAGGTATGTTCGTTCTTTTTTTTTATCTAATTTATTAATAAAGCTAAATTTTTTGGTATTAAGTTATTGATATTATTTGTGATTTGCTTAGAACACGACGATGTTGGCGATCGTCCGAAGATCGATCCTATCATTGTTGATGATCGTCCGAAGATTGATCTCATCGTTATGGAAAAACTCAATAGTGTTCGTGCTAGTTGCTCATTGAATCCAACCACGCCGGTGACACTGAGTTCGGATGAAAGCGTCGAGTGTCTTCTTTTCATTGATGATGTTGTGAAAGGAGGTACGATTCATGTTGTGAATGGGCGAGCGTACATGAATGGGAGCGTAGTTCACTTCTCACCTTTGGAGGAAGGAAATGTACTTGTGACCGTTTTGGGGGTTTTGATTAAAAAAGAAAAATTGTCAATTCCCACCGAAGAAGCTCAAACCATTGAAGATTCCATAAGGGGGTTTGTCTCGTGGCTGAAGAGATTGATAGAAATGGACATAGGAATAGAGAGTCGCGGTCCGGTTGTTAAACAACTCAAAAAGCTCGATTTTGAGAGTGAACGTAGCATCGATGATGCTAAGAAGATTCCCTACAAGGTGATTAATGCCAAGTTTCGATTGCTCGTTCAACATGCCAACAAAGTAATGTTACTGGAAGGGGATGTGATTTTGATCAATGTTAGTCCAAGTCTCGCCGATATCCCGATTCCGGTGTCATTTGAAAATGTTTCCGATTTTTTGCAATACTTAGAAATTGGCGCGGGGAGCATAACGGTTTATATGGAATAAGTGTTTTCTTTATATGCATTTTTTAATATCAATATTCAATATTTAGTGTTTTGATCAGACAAATACTTGTTTGTCATAGCTATCTACGCTCGAGGCTAGAAAAGGCGAAGAAGAGTCGAGACTATTGTTTTATAAATCCGGGCTTAAGTGTGCACATTGTAAACAACGATGAGGACGCTTATTTGTCAAAACGAGTCAAGGACGTTGGAAACGTGGTATGAAAATGAAAATTTGGTGAACTAGCATTGATGCCATACAATAAAGATGAGCATTGGATGCTTGTTGTCCTCGACTTTTGGAGAGATAGCGCTATGTTCTTCAACCCGTTGAGAAATAAAATACCAATCAATTTAACTCAATTGATAAAAAGGTAATATAATGATTTCTTGAACTATTTTTATTATAAATCATTCTAGTGGTTTTTTTTCTTATGATTTCCGTGTTATATGATTATTGTGGATTTCAAGCTCGAACAGCAAAACGCCCATAGTAACGGCCAATCAACGTACATTAAGGCTTGGAATGCTCTGAGACGAACCAGAAACACGGAATGCGGGTATTTTATGACTTTTTATATGCGTGATATAGTCGTAGGAGGTGTAGGAAAATTAGAAAGTAAGAAATCCTATACACCGGAGGATTTAGAGAGAGTTAGCGGAGAATGGGTAACTTATGTACAAACATTTATTAATTGCGATGATTAGTTAGTTTTTAGTGAATTTTGGATTTGTTTTAGATGTAAATATTTGCTTTTGAATGTTTTGAAGATGTAGATATTGTTTTGGATTTGAATATTATTTCACGTACCAGTTTTTACAACGGGTTTCAGTACCGTGTTAAAATTGATGTTTCTCGCCGTGGCGAGAAAGATACTGAGAGTCCATATTTTAGAAATCTTACATTCGCCATGGCGACGTTTTATTTTCTCCGTGGCAACGTATACACCGCCGCGGCAAGTTTTTTTTTTAAAAAAATTCAGATTCTTCCTACAACGGATCAAGATCCGTTGTAGAAGCCTCTCGCCGTGCTCAGAATATACATCGCTGCCGCTCAGAATATTCTACAACGGATATTTTAACAGTTGTAGAAGTGTCTTGCCGCGGCTTGAATTATACGTCGCCACGGCGACATTTTGTAAAAAAAAATAAAAAAAATTTCTACAACGGTTAAAATATCCGTTGTAGAATATCTCGCCACGGCGAAAATTATACGTCGCCGCGGCCAGAAGTTTTAAATTATTTGAAAATTGTACAATGGATTCATACTATTGTAGAAGCTTCTACAACGCTTAGATATCCGTTGTAGAAGCTTGGATTCTATAACGGATATTTAAGCGTTGTAGAAGCTTCTACAACGCTGGATTCTACAACGCTGGATTCTACAACGCTTGACAGACGTTGTAGAATGATTCTACACATGTTTTTAAGCGTTGTAGAATCCTAGTTTTGTAGTAGTGAACATAGAGTTCTTTGAGCCTCTTGGAACTTATAAATACACCCCTCCTCTAGAGGGAAAAGGTAACTTGAATTCAGATCTCCGAAATGCTGCGGAGGACTCTCTACGCACACCACTGTTTCACTCTAATTCTCTTCTAAACATCTCAACAAAAGAAATCAAACAAATGATGAGCATCGAATAGAGCGCCAGAGGCACTACCTCTACGCCCTTCTAGCTTTCTTCTTCTTCTTCTTCTTCTTCTTCTTCTTATTCTTCTTCTTCTTCTTCTTTTTTGTATGTCTCCGCGATAAACGAAAAACGTTCTTGAAACTAAGACAAGATATTGAAGACTTTAAGTTGGACACACTCAGACTTGAGTGCGGTTACTTGGACTGGCCTCGAATCAAACTACCCAAATTTCTAAATCGTTGTCAAAAAAACGATTGACAGCAATGACAATCTACTTCACAATAGTTGAAGTCCATGAGCCTTATACAGATGAAGTCTCGTGTTTTAAATATTTTGGATTTATTGACGATAAACTTCATACTTTCTATTCTAATGATCATGAATGATTTTAGTTGTGGATTGATAGGTGCGTTTATCACGCGTAAAACTCCTATTTCCTGAACCAAAAACCGACGAGTCCTCAAGTATTTTAATGGTTTTTAGTAGGTTTTTGAGTAATTTCAGGTTCAGAGGAGCATTAGAGCATCTACAATCAACTTCATGGAAAGATGATGGGATTCGGAGTAAAAATGATCAAAATGGAGTCAAAATTGAGATGGGCAAGAAACTTGGAGACTACGCGCGCCGCGCGCCCTCCACCGCGCGCCGCGGGAAGACAGGATCCGAGACCGCGCGCCGCGTGCCTCTAGTCACGCGCCACGCATACGGGATCGCAAACCACGAAAACGCACAGAGTCTTATGCGCAGAGCGCGTGTAACCTGGAGCTGAGTCCGCGCGCCGCGCAGTGACTACCGCGCGTCTTCGGATTACTGGAATAGGAAATTAGCGAATTCTGAAGATTTTTGACCCTTGGATCGAATTGGAAGGCTCAGATCACTCCGAAAAACACACAATCAGGGCTAAAAACACCTCTTGTAACCTAATTAACTCATTCTAGTTTGTTTTTTTAGTTTTTTCTACTTTTGGCTGCACTTTTTTAGAGAGCTTTTGTTTTTGGGAGCGAAGTTGAGTTGACGATCCGACGAACAAGCAACCGTGAACTCCCGTTTTTAATAGTTTTTCTTCCCTTCCTTTACTCTCCATTACTTTTATTTCTCAATTAATTGATAGTTTCATTCTTCCCGTCATGAATCGCATAATGTTTTTCTTATTTATGATTATGTTGATTATTGTTTTGAGCATTGTGTTGCTAACTATGGATTCCGTTAGAGGCTAGATTTTTAGCGGGGTTGCGATGTAGCCGGATTGAATTGGGTTAGGGGGTTTCGTTAGGGTGAATTTATGCTTTGATTTGCTTAATTATTCATGCTTGTGTGGATGTGTTCTTAATGCGTTCTTTAGATTGGCCATCTTTAGGATTGTTTTTAGGAGTTTTCTGTCACTCGAGAGAGGGCGAAAATTCATGCTCATAATCCATGCTTCGTTTTGTTCTTAGGTTGCTAGACGGCTTAAGCTTAATGTAATCGTTTGAATTCTCGTGTTTATTGCTTGTGATTGTTTTAATAGGATTAGAGACCGAGAGGATATATAATCCGTCAATTGCGTAGGTTGCTAGATCACTCGACAGAGGCTAGTAATATCATAGGGAGAATGAGATTAGCATGAGTAGAGTAGGTCAAGTTGTAGGAACCCGAAACCCCCGAGTCTTAATTTTCCGGTGAAGTCGTGACCCCCATTTTCTCTTATTTGAAGTTTCGTGTTAAATTTCCGTTCCTAGTAGTTATTTTTATTCTAGTTAATTCTTGCACCTCCCACCTTAATATAGTGAAATCAATTTGCTTTAGGTTGTTTAACGTCGCTAGAGTAACTAGTCTCTGTGGGATCGATATCTGTTACTTACGTAACACTATTACTTGTTCGATACGTCCACTTGCGTGCTAGTTATAAAAATATCGCAACAAGTTTTTGGCTGTTGGAATCGATCTAGGGTTTAAGAAAAAGTTTAACGCTTCGTTAAGCGGCGGAATTTTAAAAATTTTCTTTTTAAGTAAAACTAGTTTTTACTAACCTAGACAAGAGCATGTACATGTAAATAAAAACTAATATGAGCTATTAAAGTTACTAACCTTTTTTATGCTTGAACGTTGATGAGCCTTTGGAAGGTTGGCAACGTTCGTCTCCCCTCGCAGCACGTCTCTCTTTTCTTTCCTCGGGAACTCGAGCAACCACGATAGTTTCTATCACTAAATCACTCGAAAAGAAGGAATCAGTGAGTGGGCACTTTTAAACACTACGACTTAAGAACAAGTCTTGAAGTCGCAGAGCTAAACGCTAGGTCGAGTGAGGACCTAGGTGCCAAGACAAGAAAAAAATCGAAAATAAACTAGAGAGAGAGAGAAGAGGACTTCGGCCAAGTTCTAGAGAGAGAGTCTCTCAAATCTCTTAAACTTGGATGAATGAAATGTGTGGAATGAGGCTCCTATTTATAGGAGAGGTCTCACCTTCAATAAGGTAGTTTCCTCTTCTATAGAATATCACATATTCATGAGCAAATATTGCCCATTTCCCTCTTATTCCACACGGCCAAGGCAGCCTTCTAGAAGGCTTGGATTTGTTTCCTTTTATGTGCCTTGCCTTGCCTTTTTCTTACTTGGCCGAAATTCTTAAGCATCCTTATGCAAATTTGTTTCCTCTTTTTCTTTTGGCAAGTATCTATATACATTTATGCACAAAATAAACTCTCTTTCTTTGGGTATTATGGGCGCCCAACATGTCTCTAGAAGGAGCTTCTAGAAGCTTCTTCATTTGTTCATAACAACATGAGAAAAGCCCATTAAGAATTTTCAATAAAATTCTTATGAAACGAAATTAATTCACAAGGCCCAATGATCAAGTCATGGCCGAGTGAAACATGTCACAAAATGACCTTGTCAAAAAATTTATTGACATTCATTTCATCATTTGTCTCAAAAGACAAAAATACCCTTTCGACAATTTTCGTTCTTGTTTTGACTTAGCTTCCAGTTTAACAATTCCTATCGATGTGATTCGTGACAGTGACCTCATGGACCCAAATGAACAAAGCTTGAGCTAAACACTTGGACTCAAAAGTTCACAAACCTTTTCCAAGTTTAGCTTAATGCCAACTGACTCCACTAAAGAGCTGACACTGAAAATCTCTCGGTTCAAATGAATTTATTTTCTACTCAAGAATTCACCTAATTATAATGAGCGGATCCACTGAATATTATCTATGCTACCCTTCATGAATGTCATCAGCTAGTCGGGATTTACTAAATTACCATTTTACCCTTCTAGCTGTTATTTCCTCAACTCCTTTGTCGCTTGTGAATAAGTTAGAAACAATGTATTGACGAGGAGCTAACAAGTCACATTGTTTCATCCAAAAGAGTCAGGACTCAATTTGGACACTGGCCAGTTCATTTATTCACACTCCAAGGAACAAAGCATGAGGTGACATACATTGCATTTCAGCAATCTTGTACATGAATTCCATATCTATGAGAACTTCACAAAGTTACTCATGACAGACTCACAACTTAGTACTTCACCAATAGGCCTTGTTCGGAATCACATAGTGAGTCCGAACTTTGACTTTCTCAAATGAGAATACTAAGGTGTGAAATGGCATGTCTCATTTCAGGATTAAGGTAAGCATGATGCAATTCATACATAGTGACTTCGAGACATAAGAGGTTAAATGGTTTGTTCTTATATTGTCTCTAGAAGTGCACTGGTCAATTCAGTATCTTCGGAAGATACCTAGAAGAACTATAGAGTCCCAAACTCTCAATGCCTCATAACCAGACATCATAGATTCTTCTAACAATCATACTGAGGTCAATAGTCCTTTGACCCTAAGATTGCGAATATATCGTTTTAAGCAAACTACGAAGAGTTTGTTCATGCAAATCTACATTTGTCTCTTCGTAAGTTGTTAAGTTTGTTTATGGACTAAAAGACTATGGTTTTATCATAAAGCTTCAGACAAGGAAGATTGAATGAACGTTTCAACTTTTTATTAATGAATAAGCAATTACAAGCAAGAGTCTTCGTAAGACTATATGACATCAAATGTACATAAATAGACACTACTACTCTTCTTGTGGGCACCATTGACAACATTGGCGCCGTTGCCGGGGACTTTTTACAATAGCGTCGAAAAATAATCTGCTTTGCCATTTGATTTCGTTACGCGTTTCCTAACTTGGCGTGTCATTTTCTCTGTTTTGAAGGTGCATGCGGAGTGAGGGAACATCAAACCTCGTTCCACTAAATCTTAAGATCGAAAAATTCTGCAAGACAAACAGAAAGCAGTCAAAGGAACGAGCAATGGGAGATGGAGCGAACAACGCAGCGAACGAAGAGCCAAAGACCCTATTCCAATATGGGTTACCACCAGCCGACGCAGCGCAATCGGCAATCGCTCTCCCGGCTCTTGCGGGTAACCAGAATTTCGAGATCAAGACCGGCATAATACACATGGTCCAAGCGAATCAATTCTCTGGATCACCTGCCGAAGACCCACAAGACCATCTGACTAACTTCGTCGAGATCGCAAACACGTTCAAGCTCCACAACGTGTCCGACGAAGCCATCCGCCTCCGCCTCTTCCCGTTTTCACTACGGGACCGAGCCAAGACGTGGCTCAACTCCCTCCCGCCGGGTTCCATCACATCATGGGCCGACCTGCGCGTCAAGTTCATCTCAAAGTTCTTCCCGTTCGAGAAGATGCACAAGAGACGCAACGAGATCCATTCGTTCGCCCAATACGACGGGGAGTCATTGTTTGAAGCATGGGGGCGCTTCAAGGAGTTAGAGAGGAGGTGTCCCAATCATGGCATCCAAGGGTGGATGATGGTGTAGATTTTCTATGGCGGTCTCTCACCATCGTCTCGCACCCTAGTCAACACGGCCGCTGGAGGGTCGTTCTTTCAGAAGACAGAGAAGGAAGCTCACAGCATTCTCGAGGAGCTGGCCTACAACAACGATCAATGCCCGTCCGAGCGGTGCATCTTGAAGAATATGCCAGTCACTCCCGAGATGGAGCTGATGAAGGCGCTGGCAGCACAGGTGGCGGATCTCACAAAGTCAGTACAGGGACAGAAAGCCTCCGTTCAAGCCGTGCACACCCCTGAAGTCTGTTTCTGGTGCAACGGGCAGCACAATAGTGACGAGTGCGTGTATGGGGACAACGGCCAACAAGCCAACTTCATCAACAACAGGCCGCCCCAAAACAACTACAATCAAGGCCCAAGGAACAACTACCAGAATGGGGGATGGAGAGGTCCCCAAAACAACATGCCTATGCAACCCGCGCCTCAAGCCCAGCCTCGTCCGCCACAGAATCAGCCCCGACCACCGCCATACCAGCCTCCTCCATTTCGGGCGTACAAGGGCGAGACTAATCTAGAGGAGCTCATCGCCAACTTGGCCACGTCAACGACCGCCTTCATAAACTCCACCACCGAGTTCATGCACAAAACGAAGACGTCTCTCTCGAACCAATCGGCGCAGATCCGAAATCTTGAGACGCAAATTCGGAAACTGTCGACCGCGGTTAACTCACGACCTCAGGGAACGCTTCCGAGCAACACCGACATCAACCCCAGGTCACAGGTCAATGCCATTACACTCAGAAGCGGACAGGTGATTGACAACTCCGACAAGAAGAAAGAGAAGGTGGAGAAAGACGAGCCTCCCGTATCGATGCCCCAAGCCACGCCACCTCCGGCGAGTGCCCCAGCTCCAACAAGCACGCCAAAGTTGCCGTTTCCTCAGAGGCAGAAAGAAGGGAAACTCGACCACCAATTCAGCAAGTTCCTCGAGGTATTCAAGCAGCTTCAGATAAATATCCCGTTTGCTGACGCTCTTGAGCAGATGCCGACGTACGCCAAGTTCCCGAAGGACATCCTCTCGAAAAAGAGGAAAATAGAGGACTGCATCACGATCACCCTCACCGAAGAGTGCTCCGCCATCATTCAGAGGAAGTTGCCGATAAAGATGAAGGACCCAGGGAGTTTCACCGTCCCGTGTGCCATCGGGAACACCTTCTTTGAGCGAGCACTATGTGACCTGGGAGCGAGCATCAACCTGATGTCGTATTCTATCTTCAAGAAGCTCGGCATCGGAGAGATGAGACCGACCCGAATCACGCTCCAGATGGCGGACAGGTCCATCGTATACCCGCGAGGAGTGATCGAGGATCTCCTAGTCAAAGTCGACAAGTTCATCTTCCCCGCCGACTTAGTGGTGCTCGACATGGAGGAAGACCACGACGTCCCAATCATCCTAGGGCGGCCATTCCTCGCCACAGGAGGAGCTCTCATCGACGTCCAGAAAGGAGAGCTGAAACTGAGGGTGCAAGACGAAGAAATGGTGTTTAACGTGTTCAACGCCATAAAATACCCGAGGGCAAGCGACGATGTCTTCCGGATCGACGTATGTAATTCCATCATCGTCGACTTCTCTCACCGATCCGAGGACCCGCTCGAGGTAAGTTTGCTAAACTCTATCGATTTCACTAACGAGTTTGATGAATGTGAAGCTTTAGAGCACGTGGAGTACATGAACACAGCCACGCCATACCGACGTAACTCGATCGAGAGTTTGGGGGAGAGCCAACCTCGAGTGCCTCCGTCCATTCAACAGCCCCCAAAGCTCGAGTTAAAAGAATAGCCGGCACATCTCCGCTACGCATACTTAGGTGCAGACTCGACCCTTCCGGTGATCATCTCGAATCACCTCACCAAGGGAGAAGAAGAAAGGCTGCTCGTGGCACTACGCAAGCACAAGGGAGCAATCGGGTGGACACTCTCGGACATCAAAGGGATCAGCCCCTCCTATTGCATTCATCGCATACTCTTGGAGGAAGGGCATCGTCCCTCGGTGGAGCACCAAAGACGCCTCAATCCGGCAATGAAGGAGGTTGTCAGGAAAGAGATCCTGAAATGGCTAGATGTCGGGGTCATTTACCCGATCTACGATAGCGCATGGGTGAGTCCGGTGCAATGCGTTCCGAAGAAAGGCGGAATGACGGTGGTGAGAAACGACAACAACGAGCTCATTTCCACTCGGACGGTGACCGGGTACAGAATCTGCATGGACTACCGCAAGCTCAACAATGCCACGCGCAAAGACCACTTTCCACTCCCCTTCATCGATCAGATGCTCGACCGTCTCGCAGGGCACAGGTCCTATTGTTTTCTTGATGGTTACTCAGGTTATAACCAGATCACGATCGCACCAGAGGATCAGGAGAAGACCACCTTTACATGCCCTTATGGCACTTTCGCCTTCAAGCGAATGCCGTTTGGGCTATGTAACGCACCAGCTACGTTCCAAAGGTGTATGATGGCCATTTTCTCCGACATGGTGGAGAAAACAATTGAGGTTTTTATGGACGATTTTTCTGTATTTGGCCCTACATTTGATCAATGTTTGGAGAATTTGTCTCCGGTGCTTAACAGGTGTGAAGAAACTAAACTCGTGCTTAACTGGGAGAAGTGCCATTTCATGGTACAGGAGGGCATCGTGCTAGGCCACAGAGTCTCGAAGGATGGGTTAGAGGTGGACCGAGCGAAAATATCCACAATCGAGAAGCTACCACCGCCAACTTCGGTCAAGGGAGTGAGAAGTTTCCTGGGGCATGCCGGCTTCTATAGGCGCTTCATCAAAGACTTCTCCAAAATAACGAAGCCATTATGCGGACTACTCGAGAAAGACACCAAGTTCTCCTTCTCCACCGAGTGCTTAGAGGCCTTCAACGCCCTCAAGCAGAGACTCAGCACCGCCCTGATCATCACCGCCCCAGACTGGAGTCTCCCGTTCGAGATCATGAGCGATGCCAGCGACCATGCGGTGGGTGCAGTCCTTGGGCAGCGTAAAGACAAGGCTTTCCACGCGATTTACTATGCGAGCCGGACTCTTAACGAAGCCCAAGTGAACTACACGACGACGGAGAAGGAGCTTCTGGCAGGTGTTCGCATTCGATAAGTTCAGACCCTACATCATCGGCAACAAGGTGATTGTCTACACCGACCACGCGGCCATCAGATACCTCATGGAGAAGAAGGACGCCAAACCCCGCCTAATCCGTTGGGTCCTTCTCCTCCAAGAGTTCGACATCGAGGTCAAAGACAAGAAGGGCACAGAGAACCTCGTAGCTGATCACCTATCGAGACTGGAGACACTCGAGCACGTTCCAGACAAGACGGCACTCATCAACGATGACTTCCCCGACGAAAAGCTTTTGGCCGTCCATCAAGCCGTCCTCCCATGGTATGCCGACATTGTGAATTACCTCGTAGGCAAGGTGGTGCCTACCGACCTCAAGACGTACCAGAAGCGGAAATTTCTCTCGGAGGTCCGGAGGTATTATTGGGAGGAGCCGATTCTCTATCGGCAGTGTGCAGACTTGATTGTGAGGAGATGTGTTCCCGAGGATGAGATGGAGTCGGTTCTGCGACATTTCCATGGCCTCGAATGCGGAGGTCACTTCGGTCCGAACCGCACGGCAACGAAAGTCCTTCAAAGCGGCTTCTATTGGCCAACGCTCTTCAAAGACAGCCGAGACTTCATTATTGCCTGTGACCGGTGCCAACGAACGGGTAATATTTCTAACCGAAATGAGATGCCACTCACTAACATCTTGGAAATAGAACCGTTCGACGTTTGGGGAATAGATTTCATGGGCCCATTTCCATCTTCCTACGGAAACAACTACATTCTCGATCCTGGCGGTGGATTACGTATCCAAGTGGGTCGAGGTCAAGGCTACTCCGACAAGCGACGGGAAGGTGGTCTTGAGGTTCTTGAAGACCATCTTCACCCGATTCGGCACACCACGAGCCATCATCAGCGATGGGGGAGCACATTTTTGTAACCGGCAGTTCGATGCACTCCTCACCAAATACAGCGTCACACACCGGAAAACATTGGCGTACCACCCTCAAGCCAACGGACAAGTGGAGGTCTCTAACCGGGAAATTAAGCAAATCCTGGAAAAGACGGTGGGAAGTTCTCTGAAAGACTGGGCCGCCAAGCTCAACGACGCACTGTGGGCCTACCGCACAGCCTACAAGACGCCAATTGGTATGTCCCCGTACCACCTCATTTACGGAAAAGCTTGCCATTTGCCAGTCGAGCTTGAGCACAGGGCACTTTGGGCGATGAAGAAGCTAAACTTCGACTACAAAGCTTCGGGCCAATAGAGACTCCTTCAGCTGAACGCCCTCGATGAACTCCGACGAGAAGCGTACGAGAACGCCAGAATCTACAAGGAGAAGACCAAGGCGTGGCATGACAAGCACATCGTCAGGAAGGACCTCAAGTCGGGCCAAAAGGTACTCCTCTATAATTCCAGGTTGAAACTGTTCCCTGGAAAACTGAAGTCACGATGGTCGGGCCCGTTCGAAGTCGTGAATGTGTTTATCCACACGGGTGGGTGGAATTGGCGAACAGGCAGGGAGAACGCTTCAAAGTCACCGGTCAAAGGGTGAAGCCATACTTCGGGGGCGTGTTCGAAAGTGAGAAAGTGGTGACCTTCGTCACCACCATTGAGTGAACCGAAGACATATCCCGTCAAGCTATTGACGTTAACTAAAGCGCTAATCGGGAGGCAACCCGACTTTCTTTCATTGCATTTTCATATTTTTTTCACTTTCTTAATTTTTATTTTATTTGATTGAACCCGTTATTTCAGTTGCATGTTATTTTTCCTGAAAAAAAAAAAAAAAAAAAAAAAAAAAAAAAAAGGAGATGCGCGCCGCGGGACACACACTGCGCGGCGCGCGGACGGAACTTTCAGCTTTTCCAAATCACAGAGTCTCATGCGCGCTCCGCGCGTAAGCCGAATCTCCATCTGCGCGCCGCGAGGAATCACATGCGCGGCGCGAAGAAAACACGCAGACGCCCGCCGCGGACTCCAGTACGCACGGCGCGCGAAAAAAAAAATTTTGTCCCGAAGTCACAGAGTCATATGCGCGTTCCGCACGAATGTCAAGACTCAGGTCCGCGCGGCGCGCGGACCCGTGTAAGTTGTTTTTAAAAAAGGAATTTTGGCAGTTTTTTTTTTCAAAAATTTCTCTCAACCCTAAATTTCTCTCGAACCCTAATCCCTTTCTCACAAAATTCCGACCCAAATCATCATACGAACACTAAAATTGTTCATCACATTTCATTCCTTTGATTCATCTACCTCAATTCGTGTGGGTTTCGTGTGTTTTTGGGTGTTCCTCATCTCTTCCATATCTCACTCCCCAACACATCAAGGTATGGCTTTCTCACTCGAATTTTATTGAGTTTTGTTGATGATTTCGTGATATTAAGGAGGAATGCACGAATGTTGGCAGTCGAAATTGTTTAAATACTCTCTATGACTTGTGTGTTCTTCAATATTTTGCATGCTCTCTAAGTGTTCGATGAAATACCCGAACGAACGTACAAGTGAAAAAAGTGAAAAATTTACGTACGATTACGGGTCAATACGTACGGGGTCTAGTTGTGAACATGTTTGGGGGGTAAACAAGGGTAGTGGGCATTCATCATAATATCATCGACTCATTTTCCGTCGTGTTGTTCAGATGCAACGAGCTTCGACATCGAGAGTCAACCCCAAACGTGTCCGTCGATCGGGAGCGGCGTTACCTCGACCATCAACATTACTGGAGGGTGCCGGCGAGGTTTGGGACGCCATATCAAAGAAGGGACTCATCGCCGAACGTGTGCTTGCACCAAATCAGCTGTGCGGGAATATGTTGGCACAAATCCGGGGACTCCATTGGAAGAAATTATGCAACATAGAGACGCCGGCATCACCGAAGTTAGTGCGCGAGTTCTACGCCAATCTCTCCGTCACGAAGGGCAACTTCATCAAAGTGCGTAATGTGGTGGTCAACATCTCCGCACCGGCGCTCAACGACTATCTCGGGATTCCAGAACCCGAGAACGACGACTACGCCGACCTGTGCCTGTACCCACAATGGGAGGAGTGGATTCGCCTCCTCGCCCACCCCGGAGCCACCTACAAGACGAAAGTGGTGCATGGCCAGGTAGTCCCTAGCCACCTCCCAATATCGAGCTTGAACCGTTACGCAAAGGCGTGGCAGCACTTCATCTGCGCCACGATCCTTCCTAATCTGCGGGAGCACACAGTGGATCTCCAACGCCTGGCTCTATTGGTGTGCATCGTCACCGGGAAAGGCGTCAACATCGGAAAAATCTTGAAAGAGAGATTCGTGTTCTGCGCAAATCGCGACACCGATGTCACGCTCGGCAATGGAGGGCTCATCACACAGCTCTACCTCAACGAGGGACTGCGAATCCCGGCCTCCGAGACGCGAGAAAAATTAGGGGACCCAATCGACGACCGGAAGATCATGAGCCTAAAGCAGTGGAAGCACGGAGCCGCACATCCGGACGGGCGCGGGTTCATCGACATTCCCGAGCAGTACCAAGGCAACCCCGATGCCCCCTTCTTGGATGCCCCCGACGACGTCCCACCCCCGGTCGCGACAAACGACGCGCCCGCCACCGATTACAACGTAATGTTGGCCATGATGAACCGGTTCGACCACCACTTGGGTCAAATCGACCAGAGCATCGACACACTGGGCCAGCGCTATAACGCCATTGGGAGCTTCCTCACCGACTTTGGCCAACGGCAGCGCGACAGAGACGAGTTCCACCAAAACGTCTACAACACGTGGACGTCGCAGCAAAGCTTCCCTGCGTTGATTGACTCGTTAAATGTTTGCCGATGATATGGATAGTCTTGAGCTTTAGGTATTAGAAAAGATCTGTGAATTACCAAGTAAGAAAGAATCTGACTGAGTCTGTGTATGGCCTAAACCCGAATAATGTTTGTCTTAATGTTTAGCTGAACTTGAGTAGTCGCCTAACTAGTCCTAAGAAGTGACCACCGAACACACTAAGAACCTTTTTGGACCCCTAGTCGAGGCGAAATTGAGCACATACTGATCTGGTGAGAGTGATATAGGCATTAGGAATAACCCTTCAAGCCAAAAAGCCGACCCGGAAATATGTATCAAGTAGAACCCACTCACAAAAAGCCGAACATTTTATCCTCTCTCGATACTTAGTCAGAAAAAGCCGAGCCAATAAGTTTGAAATCCCACAAAGAACCCACATTAACTTTAGCGACTCCTGAGTGATATCTTTGAGTGAATTTTTTTACTCTTGTGTGATATATGCTATGACCCCACTCTTTGTGATTGTTAGGTTGCTTTCTTAGACACCACGCCGGTGATTTATTTAGTTATATTTCAAAAAAAAAAAGAAAAAAAATATAAAAAAAGAAAAAAAAAATAATAAATAAAACAACGTGCCTATGTGAGTTATTTGTAGTTATGGCGTGGTGGTCTATGTTATTTTGAAGAGTGTGGTCGTGATCGAGTCAAAGTTTGGGGGGATTTGGGGAAGAAAGGCTAAAGAGATAAGATGTTCTCGATAGGCATTTTCAAAGCCAAGAATGTTGAGAAAAGTGAGTGAGTGAAGACATAGGGGGAAGCTTTGGTGAGGATGGAGTCGCTAAGGGTAATGTCAAAACCACTAAAAATCCGTTTTTCCACCCGAACCTAAGCCTGAACATTACAAGCCGCTAAGACCTATTGACAAGCCAGGAAGGACGTGTGCGCATTAGTGGAGATCAAGGGGGAAGAGAAGGCGTATGGTGTGTCGAATCGAAGATCTTGTCAAGACAAATTAAACGATTCTTGTGGTTGCATCTTAGGATTGGGAGGGTCACGAGACTTGGGAAGCAAAAGTTACTTGAGATAAATCAACATTGCAAACGGTGAGGGCTAACACGTATTCGTAAGGCTTCTTTTAAACTTGATAGTTAACTTGGAGTTTAAAACCACAGATATCTATGTCAATGTAAGTCTAGAGGTTAGAAGTTGAGACAAGCATGAGTCGATCAGTGTAGTCAAGGCATTGAAATTTACCAATTTTAGTAGGGTTAACTTCTTTTGCGTAATTTTATGTTTCTTTTGTTACTTGAGGACAAGTAACGGTTTAAGTTTGGGGGGATTTGATAGGTGCGTTTATCACGCGTAAAACTCATATTTCCCGAACCAAAAACCAATGAGTCCTCAAGTATTTTAATGGTTTTTAGTAGGTTTTTGAGTAATTTCAGGTTCAGAGGAGCATTATAGCATCTACAATCAACTTCGTGGAAAGATGATGGGATTCGGAGTAAAAATGGTCAAAATGGAGTCAAAATTGAGATGGGCAAGAAACTTGGCGACTACGCGCGCCGCGCACCCTCCACCGCGCGCCGCGGGAAGACAGGATCCGAGACCGCGTGCCGCATGCCTCTAGTCGTGCGCCGCGCATACGGGATCGCAAACCACGAAAACGCACAGAGTCTTATGCGCGGAGCGCGCGTAACCTGGAGCTGAGTCCGCGCGCCGCGCAGTGACTACCGCGCGCTGCGCGCCTTCGGATTACTGGAATAGGAAATTAGCGAATTCTGAAGATTTTTGACCCTTGGATCGAATTGGAAGGCTCAGATCACTCCGAAAAACACACAATCAGGGCTAAAAACACCTCTTGTAACCTAATTAACTCATTCTAGTTTGTTTTTTAGTTTTTCTACTTTTGGCTGCACTTTTTTGGAGAGCTTTTGTTTTTGGGAGCGAAGTTGAGTCGACGATCCGACGAACAAGCAACCGTGAACTCCCGTTTTTAATAGTTTTTCTTTCCTTCATTTACTCTCCATTACTTTTATTTCTCAATTAATTGATAGTTTCATTCTTCCCGTCATGAATCGCATAATGTTTTTCTTATTTATGATTATGTTGATTATTGTTTTGATCATTGTAATGTTAACTATGGATTCCGTTAGAGGCTAGATTTTTAGCGGGGTTGCGATGTAGTCGGATTGAATTGGGTTAGGGGGTTTCGTTAGGGTGAATTTATGCTTTGATTTGCTTAATTATTCATGCTTGTGTGGATGTGTTCTTAATGCGTTCTTTAGATTGGCCATCTTTAGGATTGTTTTTAGGAGTTTTCTGTCACTCGAGAGAGGGCGAAAATTCATGCTCATAATCCATGCTTCGTTTTGTTCTTAGGTTGCTAGACGGCTTAAGCTTAATGTAATCGTTTGAATTCTCGTGTTTATTGCTCGTGATTGTTTTAATAGGATTAGAGGCCAAGAGGATATAATCCGTCAATTGCGTAGGTTGCTAGATCAATCGAGAGAGGCTAGTAATATCATAGGGAGAATGAGATTAGCATGAGTAGAGTAGGTCAAGTTGTAGGAACCCGAAACCCCCGAGTCTTAATTTTCCGGTGAAGTCGTGACCCCCATTTTCTCTTATTTGAAGTTTCGTGTTAAATTTCCGTTCCTAGTAGTTTTTTTATTCTAGTTAATTCTTGCACCTCCCACCTTAATATAGTGAAATCAATTTGCTTTAGGTTGTTTAACGTCGCTAGAGTAACTAGTCTCTGTGGGATCGATATCCGTTACTTACGTAACACTATTACTTGTTCGATACGTCCACTTGCGTGCTAGTTATAAAAATATCGCAACATGGATTATCCCAACTCTTGAGTCTATTCAAAGTCATGGTTGAAACAACGGGTGGGCATACTATGTTGATGACAGTTTCCCGCGTGGGTAGTATCAAGCTCCATTGTATAATCCCATATTTGTACTAGTGTGCCTAGAAGGAAGAAACCTTTTTTCTAGAGTTGGGTCTTCTATGTAAAAGCTAAGTACTTCCGAGGGACCGGGTCCAGCTAGGAAGAAAAAATAGAGGTTAAAGAGGTATGAGAAAGATTGTCTTACAAAAGAGGAATGGGAAAAGGAACGAAGCGGGACAACAACTAAAAAGTACGGGCATAAATCTTTTCGTCTTCCCATTTTTCCTAATCCAGTAGAAATGTGTTTCGAGCTTGAGAAAATTAGGATTGGCCACCCTTGAGGAAACAAGCCATTGTTAAAGGTATCCATATATATTCTCTCAAACATACACATTTTTTCATTTTGAACTCTTGCGAGAATTTTCATTTCCCTTACAAAGTTAATTATGTTGAATAATTAAACTTGAGTTGGGTTATAGTAGTTGGGCGTAGTTATTTATAGTTGTAGTTTAGGCGTTTAATATTTTGGGCCTATTTTAGTTACCATATTATCTAAAACATTTATGATATGTCTAGGGTGCTTAGAGAGAATAAATTCTAGAATAATCTTGTAATATCTAGGATAGTAATTAAGTAGGACAATTCTCTAGAAAATGTTGTATCTAGAGATTTTCATAGACTAGTATAAATAGAGGTGTAATCCTACTCTTTTGAATCAAGCCAAATAAAAAGTTATATTTTCTACCAAAAAATTCTTCCTACCTCTCCACTTAATACCAAAAGCCTCCAAATTTCCATACAATACCCCTAAACACCAAAAACCTTTTCCAACAAAGTGGTATCAGAGCTTGAAGATCCTCCTCGAGATGGAAAATATGGGTGTTCCCTTCCAAGTACCTATGCTTACAAAGAGCAACTACGACAGCTGGAGTCTTAGAATGGTGGCTCTCCTTGCAGCACACGACGTGTGGGAGATAGTCGAGAAAGGCCACGCCAACCCGGAGAATGAAAGTAGTCTATCTCGAACTCAAAAATATAGTTTGAGAGACTAAAAGAAGAGAGGCATAAAGACTCTATGTCTCATCTATCAAGGGTTAGATGAAGACACATTTGAGAAGGTCTTGGGAGTAAAGTCGGCCAGAGACACGTGCGAAAAGCTTCGAATCACATACAAGGGAGCGTATCAAGTGAAGAAGGTACGTCTTCAAAGTTTAAGAGGAGATTTTGAAGCCTTTCACGTGATGGAATGTGAACTCGTCTCCGATTACTTCTTGAGAGTTTTGTCAGTTACCAATAACCTCAAAAGAAACGGCGAGAAGTTAGACGATCTGAGAATCATGGAGAAGATTCTTAGATCTGTGGATTCAAAGTTCGCGCATATTGTCACTATCATCGAAGAGACGAAGGATTCGGAGGCCATAATGCATGGAGAAACTCCTTGAGTCACTCATAGCTTATGAAGAAAAGAAAAAGAAGAAGGAAGACATCATGGAGCATGCACTCAAGACGCGGATCGATTCAACTAAAGGAGATCACGATTGAAGCCAACAAAGAAGTGGTAGATGTCAAGGACGAGGAAGTGGATGAGATTGGAGCCCAATGACGACAACAACTATCAAAGAAGAGAAAGCTCATCAAGAGGTTGTGGGAGAGGAGCCTCAAAATCAAAATACAGCAAGTCATATATCGAATGCTACAACTGTGAGAAGTTTAGGCATGATTCTTTCGAATGTAGAGCTCCACGGAACAGAGTTGAAGAGAAGGCCAACTATGCTGAAGAATGGACCCAAGAAGACGCGATATTTTTGTTGGCTCACAAGGACAACGAAAGGGGTGAAGATATGTAATGGTACCTCGATAGTGGTGCGAGCAACCATATGTGCATGCAAAGAAGCATGTTTGTAGAGCTTGACAAATGGGTGAAGAAGAACGTTGTTTCTGGAGATGAATCAAAGGCGACGGTGAAAGATAAATGAAACGTTCTCATATGATTGAAGAATGGCAATCATCAATTTATTTCCAACGTTTACTATATGCCAAACATGAAGAGCAACATATTGAGCCTAGGACAACTATTAGAGAGAGGTTATGGTATTCGATTGAAAGATAATAACCTTTCTACAAGAGACCATGCAAGTAACTCCATTGCTAATGTGTCAATGTCAAGAAATAGAATGTTCATCCTCAACATTCAAAATGACGTCACAAAATTTCTCAAGATGTGCTATAAGAAGGAGTCCTGGCTTTGGCATCTTTGATTCGGGCATCTCAATTTTGGAGGATTAGAGTTTCTCTCCAAGAAGGAAATGGTCAAAGGATTGCCCTCCATCAACCATCCCAATCAAGTCTGTGAAGGATGTCTACTCCGAAAGCAATTCAAAACAACCACAAAGCTACTAAGTCAAGGAAGAATAAGACGAAGTCTTGAAGTTGAAGAAGGTGCTATATGGGCTGAAGCAAGCCCTAAGAGTTTGGAATGCTTGAATTGATAAATACTTCAAAGGAATAGACTTCATCAAGTGTCCATATTAGCATGCACTCCATATCAAAATTAAAAACGGTGATATATTGATAATATGGTTGTATGTAGATGACTTGATCTTTACAGGGAGCAATCCAAGCATGTTCGAGGAGTTCAAAAAAGAGATGAAAAGGGAGTTTGAGATAACTAATATTGGATTCATGTCTTACTACCTCGGCATTGAAGTGAAACAAGAAGACCACGAAATCCTAATCAGTCAAGAAAGTTATGCAAAAGATGTGCTCAGGAAGTTCAAGATGGATGACTCAAACCCAGTCAGGAGCCAATGTGGAATCAAATTTTCAAACTACGAGGAAGGAGAAAAAGTGGATCCAACACTCTTCAAGATATTGGTTGGAAGCCTACGATAATTAATGTGTACGAGGCTTGACATCTTGTATGCCGTCGGAGTTGTTAATTAGTCGACACATGGAGCATCTAACAACCACTCATTCAAAGGCGGCAAAGAGGATCCTTCTCTATATCAAAGGTACGGCAGACTTTGGCTTATACTACAATGTTTCTAATTATTACAATCTTCTTTGATATAGCAATAGCGACTGGGGTGGAGACATAGATGATCGGAAAAGCACAAGTGGAATTGTGTTTTACATTGGAGACACAGCCTTCACATATATGTCGTATAAATTAACCGATTGTCTCTCTTTCCACTTGCGAGTCGGAGTACGTAGCTGTCACTTTGTGTTTTTGTCATGCGAAAGGAGTTGGGGTTGTAGTAGTTGGGCCTAGTTATTTCTAGTTGTAGTTTGAGCCTTTAATATTTTGGGCCTATTTTATTTGTCATATTCTTTAGAATATTCATGATATGTGTATGGTGCTTAGAGAGAATAAATTATAAAATAATCTTGTAATTTATAGGATAGTAATTAATTAGAAGATATCTCTAGAAAATATCTGTATCTATAAATTTCCATTGACTAGTATAAATAGAGAAGTGATCCTATGTTTTTAAATCAAGCCAAATAAAAAGTTCTCTTTCCTACCAAAAAAATCTTCCTACTTCTCTATTTTATACCAAAAGCCTCTAAATTTCCAATCAACTTCCCTAAACACCAAAAACCTTTTCAAACAAATTATGAGATTTTTAGCTCTCTTTGAGTATCAGTATATACTTTAGCTTAGTTTCGATTTTGACCAGCAATCCAATCTTTGAGAATCACGTTTTATCTATCCGCTTCAAAGTATGGGTTGCACTCGAATAATCATATCAAATTGAGCCATTGAATTTGTGATAAAGCCCTTCTTTTTATTGCCCAATATTCCAAATATTTCAACCAAAACTAAGATTTTTCGTCAAAACCAACAACTCAAATTCAGTTTTCACCGAAATTTATATGGTCAACCAAAGGACCGCAACTTGGGGTTGCCGTAGATAAAATAATAATAATAATAATAATAATAAGCATTCAGTCTCCTGAGCCCTGGAACTATACAGAATATGAGCACTTTATAAGATTTTCTGAAGTCATAACGGATAGAAGAAAAGAATCACATTACAAATCAGAATATTAGACAAAGAGTACATATGAATTTGAATAAAAGAAAATAACGAAGCACGCTATAAATTCATATAAACTGTGTTTTGAGTAGAAGAAAAGATGATATAAAACACATTATTTATTCACTTTCAGATAAGTTGAAATCAACACATAAATTTTAATCACAAGAAACAGCGGTGAAGAATCATTAAGTTTGATAAGCGAACGTCAGTTTCTTTCTCTTTGCCTTTTCTCTGCCGAGAGTAGTGCTGCAAAGCTGTAGGCATATATATACATTTAGTCAAGTTATCGTATGAGAAGAAATTTGTAAGCAAATTATTCAGAACAAGTTGCTGGTAAATTAGATGAATATGTATATGTTGATAAAGTAGTCCTCCATATCTTCTTCAAATCTCCTTATTGTCAATTGAACCCATGATTTATACATTACGTTTTTTAAACACGTCACATTTTACTTACTTCGCTAGGGCTTGATTGTTGGTACCACCATTGGGGATAGGCTCTGACAAGCCTGTCTCAAGATTCACTCTAGACACTGGTTTCGTCAATAGATCATTCCCAATCTTCACGAGTCTATTCAAGTTTTCATTTGTAGCTATATCAACCGAAGATTCATTCCCAACCAGTTCATCGTCCTATAGTTTCAAACATTAACTAAATTAGGTGTCTGACATCTACATAAGTTTATAGTCATATATTTTTTTCCCTTACTTGAATGCGAAGATAATGGCCCTCGGATTCTAGGGCCTGGAAAAGCACAGAAATGTGAACGTCAACCATGTCGGAGCTGGCTTGACTAAAAATGTCGATGATAGGAGCCGATCCATCATTGATTATCCAACTCACAATCCCCCATTTCGCCGCCATCTTCGCATTGTACTTTTCCTCCGCTTTACCGGCGCCCGTCCCCAGAGAGATCACCAGAAATCGGTCATAGTCCATAGGCTTGATTGGGAAAAACTTTGGATTATTGTTGATAATCTCTCGTGACACTTGGCTTACGGCAACCATTGTCTGATTAATGCAAAAATAATTGTATAATTAGTGACAATAGCATTTAATAGTTCCTAGCTTTTGAGGAAAATTAAACTCCCCTAATCAATATATTTAGCTTTAACTTTGCTTAATCTATTATTTTTTCAAAGTCAAGGATCATTTTTACTGAAAACGTAGGGGCTTTAACAAGAGAGATTTTAAAGATATAAGGAAAGACAAATTAAGCAATATGTAGATATATAAAATTTAGAGAGTAGTATTGTTACAAAAAGTAATGAAATATGTATTTCTTGTGAATTTATTTCCATATTAAAAAAATTGAAATATATTTGGTGACTTTCACTGAATTTATATTGTAGTGACAATTCAACCAAAAATACATGTCTAACTTAAAAAAAAATAACAAAAAAAAAAGAAACAAATCATAACAACCAACCATTTATATTCCGCTCTTTAATAGACACACTACCTACCATAATAAAGTATAGTCCATTGAAGGTCGTTAAGAGTTGACAATTTGGAAGCCAATCAGCCAAATTTAAAAATAGGCTTCCATATGGGCCATACTATTTATGTCAAATTATTTTTTTATATAAAAGTAAATAATGAATACCGGGTTATTGGCAGCAACACCGCCGTCAATGAGATTAAATTCTCGAATGACTTTTCCATTGTTGTCGTTTTTGGTAAAGTAGTGAGCGGGAAGGTAAGTCGGAGCTGCCGAGGTACCGATACATATATCCGAGAGCTTGACATCCAAGGTTGGAGATCTATTTATCTGATCTCGAAGTAGAAAACAAAAAGTTATTATTCCATTATCTAGTTTTAAACGTGTTAGAAGAAAACATCTAAAAAGTAAAAACAATGATCTGTACAGTCATTTTAACCAAAACGAAAATTAATGTGTGGTGACGCTGAACTAATATAAATATAGTTATATCTTTGAGGTTGGTTTATGAAGAAATACTATTTCAGCATATATCACCTGTGACGATCTAGCTAATTAAAAAAGATACATATATGTATGTGTTTCGTGCAAGAAACTGATCATAAATAGAGTACTAGCTAGTTGTTGACATAATAATGAATATAATATATGTATGAATAAGTTGAATTTGAAAACGTAAAAGTCTCTCTTGCTATTGTCGATTAATATCTGTCTACAACAAACTTATGATATAAATCAAATTGATTAAATTTGATTATATGACATCAAATAGTAAATAGATTAATTAGTATAGATAATGGCAACTACTCATTCCTTGTCCCAAACATTACGAAAACCCTCATCAACTTGTACCTAGACCAACAGACCTGACCTGATGACGTGGCATAATTTCATTGAACATCGTAAACATAACCCAATCATATCGTTATACTCTCACTCACCCCCTTAATTACTATCTTATATAGTTTATACCGAGGGAAGAAGTAAAACGCTGATAATTTAGAAAAGAAAATAAGGACCTCAAAAGAAGAGAAAATAGTTGGTTGCATCCGCTTGATATCAAAGGTTGGAACGACGAGATTGGTCAAGGCGTCATGCAAATGAATTTCTCCAAGCATCCCTTTAAGAAGATTATGAAGGTATTTCCCATCGTATCTTGGTCCTGCTATATTCTCCACCAAATTTCTTAACCCCGGGAAGATACTGATCATACCATAATACAATAAACATAAATAAACAAATTAACAGTCGAATTTTGCCATGCATGCATGATGTATAAGAACCCGATAACACAATCTAAAGATGTAACGTACGTTTTCTGAGGGAAAATCTTTGGAGAGTGCTCTAAATAGAAAGGCACGATATCTTTCGCAGCGAAGAAAGGCCTTTTATTTTCTTTCGGAGCTGAGAGCATTGTTGCCACTAGACCGCCGGTGCTCGTCCCCGCGATCACGTCAAAATAATCCACAATCCTTGCATCCTTCCCATCCAGCTCCTAGTGTGTATATTAAATAATAGAGATCATAAGCCCTCCACTCATTTTTGGTTTGGCATTTCAATCATAAGTAAGTTATAAGACGTTATTTTTTTACCCTTATATCCAAACGAAAAAGCATTTTTCTAGTGAGGTAATTTGAATTTTAGAATTACGATACGGTTAAACTTTAAGTAAAATATCAACATATAAGGATAATATATGTATAAATTGAATATACTATATAATAAGAATAAAGAGTATTCTTTATATATATATATATATATATATATATATATATATATATATATATATATATATATTGTGTTGCGAGTGTGTGTGTTTGTGAATAGCTCTACAATTTTTCATGTTACGTATATTATTTCATTTTATATGATAATTATTAGAACATGACCTGAAAATCATATATCATCAGTTAACTGATATATTACCTGGAGTTTTAATTCAAGGTAAGCGAGGAGGGTTCCGGGGATGATGCCCCTAATCCCGCCCCCGTCGATGCTGAGGATGGTGATGTACTTTCCTTTCCGTGGAGACTTTAGAGACGTGGGATTGCCTGAAGCTTCCATTTTCAGAAGTAGATATATATGTATAACAAATATGATTGGCTATGTAAACTCTTGTAGGACCTTATATATGTAAGAACCAAATATTTATTTTGGCAAGTATTTGTGCTCTACTATGTAATTGGGAACAACGATGATGAGCAAATTATAGTGATTGGCATGCAGTAATCAACGAGAATGAATTATGTCTGGGTTCTGTTGTGTTATGTTGAATGATGAACAATGAATTATCTATTTATAGAGCCCGGATATTCTATAAACCCTAGGTCCAATAGTAAACTCGCGGTCATTTTATTGTTACATGCATGACTTAAAACGTGTAGTACACTCACTCCCCTGATTTAGCCCTGCCTATTGGTGTTTGACTTTTACGTAGTGGTCAATTTGTTGATTTTAAATATTATCATACTTATAATAAAACTTAAATGGATAACCAATACCCTCAAGCAAACAAACTCTTTTAGATATTATAGTATGATCCTTTATATTGTTTAACATGCTAAAAAATATCATGATATATATAGTAGAAGCTAAGATTTTTAATATTATATATTGTGGATTATAATTAGGTCGTTTATTTATGTAATGGTAAAGTCTAATTTTACCCTATTTATTTACGTGATAGGGGATCATTCTCTCATCAAAGTTTGAGATACTATTTAATGTTATCGTGTCAGGACTCAAATTTTTGGATATACTCCTTATCACAAAAATTTATCGCGAGTTTTTCAGGAAAGAAATCGGTAAATTTTTCATAATAAATAAATATAAAATAAATTTTCATAACTTCTATTTTTAGTTAAAAAAAATTTATAAATATTTTTATTTAGAATTGCTGTAAACCCCGATTTTTATGAAGTTTTTAACTGGGTTGGGCCGGTTTTTTGCATCACGAGATTGTCTACCGGAAATGGTGCGATAAACCCCCGTTGTACAAGTATTTTGCGATTTTGTACGCTTTGCTATCGAGATCTGGCGATAAGCGGTATATTGCGCGGTAATCCACCGATTACCTCGGTAACTCAAACCTTGCTCTCGTCAGTGGTAAAAAATAAAGGGCTCATTTCAAAGACATGATCCAATCAATTTATAGACGAATCGACCATGAAAGTCATAGAGCGTTTTTTACAAGCACTCGGGCAGATGATGATTGAAAGGCTGAAACTTTTGACTCGAGTGTCGAAATTGGGCTATGATATAGCAAATCGAAACTCGGGACTATTTCTACGATGCGATTGGCCTTCAACATTAAGTACTCAATAGAGTTGAGTAAGTCAATTATGAACCCCAATGAAGATTGTTAATCCTTTCCTTATTATTTTCTTTAGGGTTTGTGTAAACACAATTGAAGGGTTTTCTTTTTCAGTGATAAGTTATTACTTATAGCCACTATCAAACACTCTATTTTCTACAAATTAAAGTTCAATATAATTACGATTTCGGTGTCCTAGATCTTTTATGTGTGATGAATTGATTAAACATATATTTTGAAAGATCATTGAATAGTTTTTGTGCGCGAATCAATAATTGTTATTTATGCGCCTTCTAAGGTTTTGCTACATAAATTATAATGTGTATATGATTTTTAGAAGAGTAATCCAGCAACGTAGCTAATTTCAAACATGATTTTAAGGATGTAGCCAACATTTGATAAATTTTATAATCTAGCCATTTACAGAAATAAACGATTAGAAAATATCGGAAATACCCTTGTGTAACATTAATCATAAAAACTCGCGTGTAAAATAAAGAGATTTTAATTGAAATTAATCCAAGAAAACTTGATATCGCAACTAATTGGACTACAAAAAAAGAAAAAAAAATACTATGGAATAAATCAAGTTAACATGTATTAAAATTGCATTGTTTGGCTGCGATCAAAATATTGGCAACATGTTTATGTTCACCAATTTTAATAAAGGTTAATGTAGTAATTTGTTAAATGACTAATAAAGACATGTCACCATTTGTGGCTACATTTGAAACTTAAATGAAACGTTGGCTAGATTGCAATACCAACGTTTTAAGTGGCTTAGTCTGTGTAAATTTTCTTTTTATAGCTATGACGGCAATAGCAAAGTGTTGGATAATATTGGTTAGAAAATTGGCTGGATGTTGGTGTTGGTGAAAAATCGGGTTGGTATCAGACACGAACAATCTCTCTGACACCAGCGGTTGTTTCAAATTACGGAAAAATGTGCTCAACGGAGGACAATCCTCTCGGGAATCAAATTATGGAATGTGATCTATAGAAATTTGATGCAAGTTCCACGCATGGGAGATGGAGAAAAGTAGCATGAAAAAATCCCTTAAGTATGCTTTCGACCTTAGCAAATCCACAAGAGTGACGACAATTGATGTTAATATAAGATGCATTCTGATATTCCATGATATGATGCAGTCTACAAGCATAGAATTTATCGATTTGCAAGTACCCATTGAGGAGATTCTGAAGTTCGTAAGGTTTCACAAAGGTAGACGGATCGCGTTGATATTGTTAGGGTAAGCAGTCTTGAAACAATGTTGTGACAACAACTTAAGTGGACTTAAGCTAGGATAAGAAAGGATAAAGATCAAATCCTAAGTAATTTGGGTGAAACACATACTCCATGAATTCCTACCTTATACAAAAATCTAAATATTAGTGCTTTCATAATCTATAGCAACTGTAGCAAGTGGTGCGGATATTAATATGATGGTGGAAATGGAAGCTTTGGGTCGAGGATAGAGTAAGGATGATTGTCGGAGCAAAAAGGAGAGTGATCATTAGATAAAGAGAGAAAATAGTATTAGAGAGATGGGGAGTACCTAATGCGAGTGCAGTGAGCGACAGATGACAGAAGACAGACAGATATTTAGTGGAGACGAAGAATAAAATTGTAGAGAGAGATAGCGCGTTTTGTAGAAAGTTTTGTGTAATTTTAATATATTTAGTGGTGACAAGTTGTAACTACTAAATCATTTTACGAAGAGTTTTAATGGCGACTAGTCACCGAGAATATAAAATCGAAATTCAAATTGCTTAATCTTTGCCCAAAATGATGTGGAGCAAGGAGAATGAGGCATCTATCCATACACCTAAACTGACCTAATCTCCATTATCAGGGAGAAGGTCGGTGCCGAATTGTGTACAACTTCACCCAAGTGCTCACCCTTAACAAACCTAGACGATGGTTTTGACCGGGTAAAGGGTGGCCCTAATGACCAAGCCATCTAAGGAAAGGGGTATGAGGATGCATGCATACTCCAAGACTGAAGGAGATGCACCTTATGGACTAGCAACGCTCAAATCAGAAGACCTCATCCGCATATACCTTTAAAGGACGAAGGGAGAGGTCAATGTAGGAAAATAGAGAATCCAATCGTGAAATTGAGAGCCAACGCAACAAAAGTCATGTCCCTTATGTTACTGGATTATTTCTTCCCGGTACAAAAGTTACAATCATGGGCCAAAAAAGAACTAGCCAGCCGGTCCAACCTCCCAACCCAAAGAAGCCACGGGCCAAATCCAACTTGCCAAGGTTACGGCCAATTGACACGGAGCCTAGCCCAGTTCCCGTCCAGGGGGCGGCAGTCAAACCGAGATCAAAAGTGAAATAATATTCCGCCAAGGAAACATCGGCCTTCAGTAAAGCCTTGACCGCCAAAATCAGGGCCGGACGCAACTAGGCTAGCCAACGGCTGTCGAGGGTGCGCTAGTATTCACCGAGGCCACGCCAAGACTCGGGAGGTTCTGCCCCCCGACTCTCGGTCAAGGGTAGGCCTCGTCGGGACCTAGGAGGTTCCCCCGCCAACTCTCGGCTAAGGACAAGTACCACCAGGACCCAAGACGTTCCGCCTACTGACTCTCGGCCAAGGACAGGCCTTGCCGGAACCCAGGAGGTCCCGCCCTCCGGCTCTCGGCCAAGGGCAGGTCTCACCAGGACCCATGAGGTCTCATCCGCCAACTCTTTACCATGGTCAGGTCCCACCGAAACCCAAGAGTTCCAGCCCGTCGGCTCTCGGCCAAGGGCAGGTCTCACTGGGACCCATGAGGTCTCATCCGCCGACTCTTTACCATGGTCAGGTCCCACCGAAACCCAAGAGTTCCAGCCCGTCGGCTCTCGGCTAGGGGATGGTCTCGGCCATGACCCAAACGGGTCTCGCTGGCTAGCTCTCGGTCGGCACTTTTGGACGGCATAAATGGGGGATCTTGCCTTATTTACACAAAGAATAATGCCTATAAATATCAACCTCGGCAAAAAAAAAAAAAAAAAAAAAACCAAGGTAACAAATTCTTGAGTACAAAAACGCTGCCTGGAGATCTACTGAAGCTCGTTTCACTCAACATTCTCCCTAAACACTCTAAAACCTAGAATCCAATCCATGTCAACCCTACTAATGTTGAGCATCGGAGAGATAATCAGATGCACCGCTTCTGAGTCCCTTTGAAGTTCATCTTTGTTCTTCCCTTTTTCAACTTACTCGACAAATAGGTTTCCTAACCACTCACAAACAAGAATCCAATCGTCAGGTCTTAAGCACCCTCGGCTTGAGCGCGATCACCTGATCCGGCCTCGGATCAAACCACTCTTGTTATTAATTCGTTATCCAGAAACAAGCGACAACACCTTACAGGCGAGCTTGAGCAAAACTACCAACTTAAGCACCCGAAAAAGCAATGAAGTATATGATGAACTTGTTCTGAGCAAAGAGGGGCGAGGTACATGACTTAAGGAGCGCACAAGGAATCTCTCCCAATGTGATAGATATCTTAAAAGATGTGGCATTACCATTTTCTGGCAAGATCATGGTCGAGGCATTCCGTACAAATTTTAAGATACCAAAGTTCAAGCCTAGCAACAACAAAAATGATATGGCTTCATCCCCAAAAGAGTAGACTTTGAGGGTACAATCCAATAGAAGAAACCTTTCCGAATGAGACAAAAAAATGATTTGCATGATTAAAATTATTATCATCGATGACCCTAGATATACAACTAAATCTTAGAATGATTGACCATCAACCAAATGAGGGTCTTTGTCTCATCATACCATCTCAGTTTGAATGTCCCCATCAGAGTCAGGATAGGGGTGATGAACGCAAATCAAATGGAATAAAAGGCCAAAAGATCCCTAAATATAATACTTTCTCATCTAAAGCTTGTTTTCTCGGAAAGCTCATAGTAAGACCTTCACCGAGAAAAGTTGACACATAATCATCTATGTTTCTTGAACGTATTCAAGGTGATATATGTGGTGATATATGTGGGCATATTCACCCGCATGTGATTGTTTATGTGGGCGATACAAAGAACACAAGCAACAAGCTCCTGATTGTAGTTGTCGACCGAAAAATAATGTCTTATTTCTTAGGACATCACAGTAGAGAGGCGCCTAACAATAGGCGCGATCTCACAAGTGTGGTATCACATCATGACGCGCCACCCACATAAAAAAGAAAAGGGGTGTCCAAATTTGGCGTCACCCATCAGGGTTATGCAGCTAAATGTGGCATCTCCTTTGCGGTTACGCGACAAAATACGACATCACATAAAAAAAAAAGTGCTGGCCAAATCTAATTCGGTCTTATTTTTTAAAATGCTCTCAACAGTTTAAGCACAAAATAATGAAGTGGTTTAGACTAGACGAGACTACATCTTAAATTTTATAAATCTTTTCATATTTTATTTTTTTAACCTTAGTGCATTTTTGTCATACAGTGATTTCACTTGAACCAAATTAAAGGATACTAGCAACGAAATTTTTGTTTTATAACTTTGGATGTTTCTTTTATTGAGGCAATTAGTAGCTGGCATAAGTATAGTTATTGATATTCAGGCTGTGAAAATACATGATCTAGTTACAGCACCGTGATCTAGTTATGAGTACCGATTAGGGGAACTAGGATTTCAAATAGAGGGTGGCTGGGGATATAAATATAGGGCTGCACAAAACCGAACAAAAAATCGGATAAAACCGATAATCGAATTGATCCAAAACCAAAAATTGGTGCCACGTCATATAACCGAAATTCGAATTCGAATAACCGATCTAGTTTCAAAAACTAGATCGGATATCGGTTTTAAATTTTTGAAAAAACGGATATCGGATATTTAACCAATTACTTTTTATTAAAAATAAAAGAAAAAATAATCTCGTTAGGATTTTATGATTAATTTTTACTCGAATTTTGATTATTTCAATAATTTTATAACCGGGCATGGATTAAAAAACTAGTTTCAAAGTGATTATGGATTTTAAGAACTGGATATCCAAATTTTTAAACTGGATTTAAAACAGGATCCAGTTTTTAAAGAACCAGACCAAATTTTTTAAATCGGATATTAAAACTAGATATTGGATTTAAAAAACTGGATAACCGAATATTCGGATAACCAAACTTCGTTTTTGGACTAAACTGGACCAGTTATTGGACCAAATTTTTTAAAATCGAAAATTCGAATTTGGATATGAAAAATAGTCAAAACCAAACCGATCCAATTTCAACTATAATAAATGATAATATGAAACAGTTAATCATTTTTAAATTATTTAAAATGCCTAAAAATATATCAAGTAATCAAAAAAATAATACATTATTATATCCGTGCAAAACATTTCAATAATTATTTTTCTCAGTATTCACCAACAAACAATCTGTCAAGAATTTATTTTTAAATTACTGTTTTGTAGAATATATAATATATTAACGAGTAACATAGCATGCACTCCATTTAACCATTTATATATGAAAATTGTACAAAATAATCATTCGAAACTTATTGATTAGCAAAATAGCCAAAGTTTCAATTTTTCAGCAAAATAGTCAAATTTACGTTTTCAAAAAAAAAAATTACAGCTAAGATTAAAATTTTTTACGATTATTATAAGTAATTTATTATTTTTAAAAAAATTAATTTTGGGGTAAAAAAAAATTTTGAAACTAGATTGCTACACATTTTGGCTATTTCACTAAATAAATACAAACCTTGGCTATTTTGCAAATTCATAACTTTAAATTGGCTATTTAACTACATCATCTTGTATTTATTTTTATTAAAAAATTATTAATTATATTATAAAAATAACAGTGAAATAATAAAGGGCGGACTAAGTATCTAGCCCAAACAGCTCTCATATTTTAAAATAATAGCCCAACTACTAACATATTTAGGAAAGTAACCAATTTGTTATAATAACATTCTAATATTCCAATAATACCCTTAAATGTTGTTATTATTAACGGTGACAAGAAAATTAGTAAATCTCATTATCCGTAACAAGAACAATAATGTCAACTGTGTGTTGATGTGCTCACGTGCCAGCCAAGCGTGCCAACATATGTGCTTGTTTCTATTTGTATATGTAATTATGTGTAATCTATACACTATTCCAAAAACAACTCTTCTGTCTCTATGCATATGCACATGAAGCAGATGATGAGCAGCAGAGTGACATTGACGATGAAGAGTACATCATGAGAGTCAACCTCGGCATGGTTCTGGTCACCGTCGTTCTCCTCCTCTTTCTTCAACACGTGGCAGTCACCTCGAGGCTAGTCCAGCACTCACTGGCCCAGGACAAGACCGCGCTCCTGGGCTTCAAATCCGGCATCACCGCCGACGACCTCGTATTGAATCCATCAAGCTCGTCGGATTGGACGGTGACCTCGTCCTCCATCTCCTCCCTCGGACCTTGAAGGCCCGTCGATCCCCATCGGATTTCGCCGGATCCGATCAACGCCGTTGACTGAGCGTGGATGGCTATGGCGGAGCAATTCGACAAGATATGCAATTAATCATCACGGTTAATCGAATTAACATTCACAGTTAATCCGATTAACTATAACAGTTAATATGCATAACTGAACTTGCGACCTTCAAACAGCCGGATCGGCGCAATCGCGAGACTCGCCGATGTTCGAAATCGTTTTCGGAAGAGGTTCGGCAAAGTTAATCAGATTAATCGTGATAGTTAATTGAGATTAACCGTGACAGTTAATCGGATTAATTCTCGAAAAAAAAACCCTAGAATCTAAAATCGCACCTCCACCGCTGCATGCGCCGCCCCCGTCTCTGCCGCCTTCTTCCGGCGCCTCTGACGGGTCTGATGAACGGGAAGATGAAATGGAGCGACGGGTCGTTGAGGGACATCTCCGGCGACATGACCGCCATCGAAGCTCTGTCGTGGAGGAGCGACGAGGACAGAGACCCGACTTGACCGACGCCCGGGACGCTCCGGCACGCGGCGATCCAGACGGAGCCGCTGTGGATCGTGTTCTCTCTCTCTCTCTCTCTCTCTCTCTCTCTGCTATGAGGATTGTTTCTTCAACTTGGTCTGGTAGAGTTCCATCGTAGTCTCCAAGGTATTTTAGGCACAATGAATTCTGTTTGGCTAGCTAATTGCTTAATATAACTCAAACATCGGCTATTATTTTAAAAGACCCCTCATTAAATGGCTAGTTATTTACAAATCTCAAATAATAAATTATTATATGCTACATTTATAATTGAAAATATTATAGTCTAAAGTTTGATATTTTTTTAATTAAATGTATTAACACAATGAAAATTGAACAATGTTTAGAATTGAACAATCTTACTGGTTATATTTGTGTTTTTTAATTTAATTGTATAAATATAAAAACTCCACATCTTACTGGTTATATTTGTGTTTTTTAATTTAATAGTCAATAGTACAATAAAATTATTAAATTCATTATTTAATGGCGTAACTATGAAAAATGTGAAGTAGACTTTCATGTAAGGGTCCTTTTTTTTTATATAAAATAATGATATCCCTGTTTTTAAGGCACCCAAGCTCTAATTAAGTGAATCTGTCCCTGCCACCTGTTTTCTAAATTTTAAATCGTTGGTCCGACCTATATCAAGTTTGGTTAGTCTTCTTGGTACCTGTTTTTTAAACTGGTCTCCAACTGCCATGTTCAATATTTTCAATTATTAAAACCGTGGTTTAGACCTAATCAGACTAGTGAAATTTAATAAATTCTCGTTTTATTATTTTAGCTTTTGCATTTCAATATAATTCTGAGTGGGAATATAAAGTTTGAGTTAAACAGGTTAATTAGTGGTATGTTTATCTGAAAATTTATAAAGGAAGAGATTACTTGCTTTCACGATTGAATACATATATTAATAAAATACATATTGCTGGTCGCTGGACAGCAGCATCTTTAGTTTTCATTACACGCTATCCGCGTGCATGTAATATATAAACAGATAAAATAGGAGGTCTCATTGTATTTAATTTTTTTTTTTTTATGGAAACTCATTGCAAATTAATTTATCCCGACTTGCTCTTTGCTATCACATTCAATATATAACGATAAGCAGGAAAATATGCAAAGTACAATATTCAAGGCCCTACAACAACTAAACTTATCAAGCTTAGCTTAGCCTAGTCTTTTTCCATAGCACGTTGATTAAATGACATCAGTTTGCTATAATCTATCGAAAGCTATTCAATTTGATAGTCAAACCCAAAAGGCTCGTCTGGAATACGCTACCATTAAACGCCAGTTTATAATTCGAAATCGTTATGATAAAAAAAAAATTAAAAAAATTCGAAATCGCAGTTTGACTTATTCCTTCCCTATTTTAGCATTATTTATTTGTGTTTGATCATTTGATCAATCTCGTTTCTGCAATGATTAGCAACCGTATAAGAATTAAGATTTGACGTACAACCATATCGTTCAATGTTTGTCTTAATCCACAAAAAGATAGCACTTAGCCACACAGACACATATATATTCTTGATAAACTTAGAAAAAGAAATTTATGCGTAGAATATATAGTTTATTCGTTTTCTCTAAGCGGAGAATTAATTTAGTTTAGCGATAACATAAAGTAATCAGGTCGACGTTTTGTGGTACACGTTATATATGCGTGTATGGACTGAAGACTCTCGTTTTGTTTCTTTTGAAATTCGTTATCGAATTTCAATTTAAAATAAAATAAAATATAAAGTATCAGACGATCGAAGTTTGATTCTTTGGGATCACGCGTCATTAAGGTTAGGGATATGCTTTGAAGAAGGAAAAACAAATTTTGTATTCACTCGAAATGAATATTGACGAAAGTGTAAATATCATATTGATAGTTTTAGTTTCTTTTTATATATTTGTCTAATACGTGCAAGATATATGGAAGAAAAGGAAAAAACCTTCCCACGTTGGTCTTCCTGATGTTTTTATTTTTATTTAATTTCAACCTCTTTGCTTTTTGAATATGCACTTGCAGCTCGACACAAAAATCTCGTCATCATTTGAAAAAAAAAATATGCATGTTTTTAATTTATCACCAATTTAAGTGTACCTTATTCAAGTAAATTTTATTTTATGAAATATATATGCTATAAATCAATAATAATAACTAATTTTCTAAGGAAATATGATATATATATATATATATATATGTAGATTTTTTTTACTTTAGGCATATTTTGTGAAATAATATTAATTCGGTTATGTTAAACATATGAATTGGTATTTAATTAACGTTTCAATATTGTTTAAAAAATAGTCATCATTTAACACGCGGCACTTTTAATAAATAAGATGCTCATTTACCATGATAGCCTTCTGGAATTGACCAAAAATACTTGGTAGCCAAGATTTCAAATCTTTTCAAGCCATAACTATTGACTTTTTTAAACAAGAAATTATAGCAACTGCTAAATAGATATATGTGGATATATATTGTTGAATATGTCTCCACGGGATTAGTTATGATTTAAAGATAATTACGGATATCTACATAATATAATAAGTCACAATGTCTAAATTGCCTGTTCATCCTATTTTCATCTTGTAATATAGTAAGTCACAATGACTAAATTGACTATTCAACAAATGCCGAGTTTGAGAAATAGAACAGAAACTCTTGTAGTCTAAAGCTTTATTTATCTAAGATTATATATTTCTTTGTGTTGTGTTTAAAGATCTAAAAATTATATTTATTTTTTCTTGTATCTAAAAGTATAGCCCATTCTCATATGTACTCTTAAAATATGGATTTTATTTTTCAATATTCGTGTATTTAAATTTAGGATGCCTACAACGTTATAGCCTCTCAAATTGATGCTAGAACAAAAGTAACAAATAGTGTTGGTTTTTTTTTTTTTTTTTTTTTTAACTTCGTCGTTTATGTATTGGTTATTTGGATAGTCAATTATTTTTTAGTAAGCATTCTTTAACTCTACTCGAGATGCTTGCAAATCCGGCTTCTTTTTTTTTACATGTAACATCCACATATGGATAACATTTTGCTCCTTATGGTTATTTTATAATGCATGAATATAAAATTAAATAAGTTAATTACCTTATTTTTTAATAGGTTTTTCCATAAAGATTTCTCTAAACTATCGTTTAAAGTTGAAAAACTAATAAAAAAATGCATTATATTCAGCACGGAGATAATGCAAAATCAATAGCACTGAAGAGGATTTTAGCAAGACACACTAGTTCAAAATGTCCATCAACTTGGCCTTCGAAGAAAAAATCTAATTAATCTCATATTTTGCGTGACATGAAAAAAAAAATCAAAATGTCAATGAATGTATTTAATATTTCTATAAAGATATCTAATAATAACATTATGAATGTATGTATTCTCATTTTGTTAAGACAATATGTCTACAAGGTCATCACAATTATTTTTTTTTAATTTTTTTATAAGGTACTTTAACATGAAGTAGATCACATGATTTGAATTAAAATCACGTGCGGAGCACGTGTTACTACCTAGTGCACTACAACAAATCTCACCATTACCGACGATTTTTTTCGTCGCTAAAAACCCCATAATAGTCGCTAAATCTCTTTAGCGACGATTTTAGCGACGATTTTTATCGTTGCTAAATGTCCGTGCCTAAATATATTTAGCGACGAATTAATTTTCGCTAAATATTTACCGACGATATTACCGACGATTAAATCGTCCCTAAATGTTTAAATTAGGAGTTTTTTTAATTATTTAGCGACGACTGAATCGTCACTAATTCCCGCGGGAAAATTTTGCGCGCGAATTAGCGACGATTAAGTCGTCGCTAATAAGTTAATTTTTTAATAATTAGCGACGACTTTGTCGTCGCTAATTACAAACTTTTTTTCGATTTTTAAAATTATTAATTTTTATCGTCGTTAATTATTTATTTTTTATTTTGTTTTTCGTTTATGAAATTCTAACATGAAAAATCAAATAAAAACCAAAATATATTATCCAAATCAACTTATATATAAAATCCGGTTACGTTTTCGATTATCGAGAAATATGTAAATAATAATCTACAATACACAAAATATCTAATAAAACACTAGTCGCGGCGTTTGCTTTGTCGTCCTGTCGCTCGTTTTCCCCCTCCTCGACGTGAAACGCTCTTCTGTTGGCGCTGATCAGTAGACTGACTCGGACCGCTGGGCGTCGTCTGCTGGCTACCATCGGGAGTCCTCTGCTGGCCGCCCGTCGGAGTGTGGACGCCAGGCGTCGGAGTCTGGACACCGGCCGTCGGAGTCTGCTGGTTGTGGGACGACGGAGCCTGCTGCGAACTATGCGGAAATTGAGGCATAAACGAGCTCAGGTTGAGACCGGGCACCTGACTCTGTATTGCCTCGGCGAACGAGGCGATGGTCGACGTGAACACCTCCTGGGAGATATATCCTGGATGCGACGTCTCAACCTCCGAACTACCGTAGACTTCGGCGAGGTCAGCCGTCATCCGTGCTCCCTGTGGCACCAAACGTCCGACGCCGGTCAAGTGATCAGTCCGCGAACCCATAATATCGCGGATCATGACCGCGCCACATGTATGTTGCTCTTGCAGTCGATGTAGAACCATGACCGCAAGGTATGCCTCCAATCGCGAAGACGAGTCTTTGCGTCTCGAATGATTGCCGCATCGACAATCGCCTTCTTCTTTCCGGTTGCGTCGCCATCGACTCGAATGTCGTACTTGTCTCGAATCGTTGATCGGATCTCGGCCTCCTTCGCCGGCCCCACGTTCGCAGTCGTCCACCTTGGGACCGTAGGCGAGATCTTGTCTCGGACGACCAACCCGAGCGTGTTCGCGAACGTCGCGAGATCCGGATCCATCTCTCGCTCTGGCTGCAAGAACGACTGAAACTCCTCGTTATAAATAACGACTTCCTTCACCCCGGGGCGCCGTGCACGCTCAGATCGTTTCCCGAGCGTCGGCCCACGTACGGCGGGTTCGATATCCTCGTCGGCTTCTTCGACGCCATCGCGTACGGGCGCCGACTCGCAATAATTCGGGAGACGGGATAGGTAGTCATCCCCGCCTACGCTGCCTCCGGCTCCTGTAGCCGTAGCCATCTGAAATTTACCTAAAGATAACTCATTTTATTTTACCTAAAGATTCAACATTTAAAAATTTAGTAATTTCCAGATTTTATTTTATAATTTCACTATCCTACCGAAATTTCGGCAGAACCTCCCCTATAAACTTAACAACCCGACATCAAGCCTTTAACATTAAAACATGCATAGAAACATCCTAAAACTAACGATAAATCGAACCTCAGTGGTTCGATTATTAAAATACATAATCCATAACCAACTAATTAATTTCACATTTTTATTCTTTTTTAAATCTATAAACTAATTAATTTCACATTTTTATTCATTTTTAAATCTATAACCAATTAATTAATGTCACATTTTTATTCATTTCTAACAAAAATTAAATCCAATTTCAATTTCAATCCATAACCAATTAATTAATTTCACATAAACTACCTAATTTTCGTTAAACTAATTCATTAATTTAAGTTTGTTAGCTTTAGAGAATCGGTCGAAATTGGATGCGAATTAAGCGACAAACTATATCGATCTCCTAACGTCGAGGCCAACTACACAAAATTAAACAATTTTAAATTTTCTAATCGTAATTAACAAAATTACATTTCCTAATTTATTAATCTCTAATCTACTATACTTATATACATATTTAATCTCTAATCCTAATTTACAATTTTAAATTATCAAACATCCTAAATTATATCGTAATTAAATCCTAAATACTAAATTATATAATAAATTATATACTAAATACTTATATCCTAAATAATTATATATATAACTAATTATGTAAATACTTATATCCTATATAATTATAACTAATTATATAAATACTTATATCCTTAATTATATACTAAATTATGTAAATATATAAAATATAACTTATATATATATATATATATATATATATATATATAAAAACTTACCGGCGGTGGCGGATCGAGGAAGAGCCGTGCAGGCGGAGGAAGAGGCGGACGAGCTGGACTTCGGCGTCAGGGGCGGAACGGCGGAGGACGACGGTGGACGGCGACGAGCTTCGGAGAGATAGATCTGAGGAGAGAGAGAGACGTGAGGAGAGAGAGATGTGAGGAGAGAGAGACACGAGGAGAGAGCGACTTACCGGAGCTTCGGGGACGGCGGACGACGGCGGACGACGGAGGTTCGTCGGAGGAGAATTGGGTTTTTGGGAGAGATTGGAAAAATGAAGATTTTTAGGTCGGGGAAAAATGGGGGAAACTGATACGCGATTTGGTATTTAAAGACATTTACCGACGATTAAATCGTCGCTAAATGTTTAAAATTCGTAGCTAAATGAACTTAAATTTTCAGTTCATAACCAGGCATTTAGCGACGATTTTATCGTCGCTAAATCATTTCATTTAAATTATTTTGGGGGGATTTTTCCCTCTTTAAATTTGGTTAAAATTCGAAATTAATTCGATATTAATTCCAAACTATTAGCGACGATAATATCGTCGCTAATTGTTTTCCCGCGAACTTAGTGACGAATAGATATAATTAGCGACGAAAATATCGTCGCTAATTGTCTTTGCCGCGAAACTTTAGAAGTTTTGGCACCAAATAATTAGCGACGATAAATTCGTCGCTAAAAGGGTGATTAGCGACGAAAAATTAGCGATGATTAAGTCGTCGCTAATACTTCCGTAGCTAAATGTCATATTTCTAGTAGTGGTGTTATAGTTATTACAAAAGAAACTTATTACTATGTTTTATAAATATTGTAGTTTATTTACATTATACCAACTACATGTTTATTCCCGAATGTAGTCTTATAGTTTTCTAAATTTTGATGACTGCAGTACTGAATTTCTTAGCTAGATTGTAGTATTTTGATGACTGCAGTACTGCATTTCTTAGCTAGATTGTAGTCATTTATTCAAAATGATTGTAGTATTTTACAGTTTTTGTTATTATCATAGTGTTAAACAATGATAACATTCTATGAATTAAAATTGTTAATAGTTGCATTTAGAAACATTTACATAAACTAAAACCAAAATTGTATACCCACAATATTGCAAAAGGACTGTAATTCTTTTTACAAATTAACAAAAATTAACACACCTAATATTGGAACATATATTACAGAAAGATTTTGACGTAAAATTGTTTTTAACAAATTAACGGCGAGTTTTCCCTAACCAATTTTTGCGGGTGCCAACAATATAAACCTTCCTCTTTATTTATGTTTTCCGGCTGATCTTCGCAAATGTTTTGGGTTCTAGCTTTCTGGTTTGGGATATTTAGGTTTAAGAGTTATATGATGATAATGTGAGGGTTTGACTTTGTTTTGTTCGATACATTTTTTTGTTCCTATGAACAAGCTATTACATATGATACTTTTAGCATTGGAATTCCATAGCTCAAAGTAAAATAGTTTTGAGAAATCTCTAGGATAAACTTTAACAAAGTTTTTCGTACAAGAATTAACTCAACCAATAAGTATTGCACTACAAGGAAGTTATTATGATCTTCAATGCTACTTAGTCATAGTGGGAGGGTGTCTAGTGAGCCTCTATTATCTTATTAGAAAAGTTATTATTGCATAATATGATGCGAGCGATTACTACCCGGTTTCATTTGATGACGCCATGGTTAATATTGAAAACAATATATAAGTATAATTCTTGGGTTTACTAAATGTAATGCTGTTTTGAAGTATGATAAAATCTCTTATTAAAGGCAACGTGATGTAAACCTATTTAAATCAATAAAATCATTATTTATAAGCATGAGTTATGATTCATAAGTCTTGATCCTGAAATAACTTATAACATGTGAATAGTCACATTCAGATTTGCATAACATCTCTTCTAAATAATTGTTTAAAATTAAATATTCACAATCTTTGGAACAAATTTACATTTAGTCTCAATAAATGATTGCTTGGAGAACTCTTTATGTTAATTTGGCCATATGACAAGAGAGCTGGGAACTCTACAGTTCTTCCTAGATGATCTTATGAAGATATTAAATATGACCAATGCATTTTTCTAAGACTTTAAACAAAAACCATTTAACTCTTCTTGTAATAAAGTCATTACGTATACACGCCTAAATCTTGAAATGAGACATAGTTACTTATGGCTAGTTATCTTTATTTGATGAGCGAGTGATCAACGTTCTTCCAGAAGAACATATCATTAGGCAGTTTGTGAAATGACTTAGTCATGTTGAGGTTATGAGTCTCAGAAATATGGAATTCATCACCAAAATTGCACATCACCCTTTGTTCTTAGATAGTGTATGTATCAACTAGGCCTAGTATTCAGTTAAGAGTACTCGTTGAATCAAGCATTGTGAATGGTAGCTCCCTCCCACAAAGAATGCTTGTACTTATTCACAAACGACAAATGAATTGTAAAAAATAATAAGAGGAAGGGTAAACGGTAATTTTACAATTCCTATCTATTTAATGATATTCATGAAGAATAAACCATCAAATATATTCAAGAGATCCCAATGTATTAATGTAGTAGCTAGTGCATAGAGTAGAAAAATATAACATATGGCTAATAGATTTTCGGTGTCAATTTTTTAGTATAGTCACTTGACATTGGGAATGAACGTTGGAAAATATTTGTGAACTTTTGAGTCCAATGATTCAATTTTAAGCTTTAATCGTATATGTCCATGAAGTCTCTCTCCAACTAGCCAAACAAAATGACATATATTAAATTAACTAAAATTGGAATTAGATTTGAAGGTTGAATGCAGTTTATTTTGAGAAATACAACTTAAAAGTCACTAAGTGCATAAACTATTTTTTCACTAAAATTTACCAAATAGTCAAAACATGATTTTAAGGTTTATCATATGATTATAAATTAAATAAATACCGTATGTTATAATTGAGATTGTGACCATGGCATGCATATAAGCAATTAAAGGCAAGTTATATCCTTGAATTTATACATGTTATTTTCCTATTATTTAGACTAATTAAATGGTATTAATGAATTGCAAACTTGTGATTGTTTGATGATAAAATCAGAAGGGTCAAGCTTGGCTTTGTATAGTAGGTCAAGAAAGAATTAATACACATATCATTTTGTAGAATTTTCTTAAGTGAAAATTTAAGTGATTAACTATGTGCTTTATTTTTATTGGTTCATTCGTTTTCAAAATGATTGAAAATCTGTTGCGAATTTTCTCGTACACGCAAGTGCACGTGGTCGCAATAGTAATAAATTATAAGAACGAGTCGATCCCTCGAGGATTAGCTAAATAAGGAATCCGGCAATCACAAGCTAATATAGAACTAAATATAGTTGATGGAATCGTTGTCACAAAAATTCAATAACACGTCACAAAATTAAACAACTAAATGCACAAAATTTCTATTGGATAAAGGGGAGGACTATGGTTCACGGGTTCACAAAACAACTTGGATTCGCTGAACTAAGAAAAGAAACAAGCTATTGAGATTCACACTTTTCACTACTCATACTCACTTTAACAGAATTGATAGATCTCTCTCAAGCATCTAACAACCTAAACCGATACCGGAATATCATATCTCGATCTCAACTCCTAAAAAGCACTGCTAGCATTAAAAACAATAGTATTAACACGAGTCTAAAACAACCTAGCTATATCTAGCCTAGGAATGTATTCTAGAAACCCACACAAAAACACAACAACCTAATATTTCTCAAGCATTAGAGATGAACATAAAACAAGCATGAGTTTATGACATTCATACAAGCATTAAGCATAGTTATGGATTAAGTAAAAGTGATGAGAAAAACAACAACCTAACAATTCTAAAACCATGAATCCTACATTGTAATGAACCTGCTACACCATAGCCCTGCATGAGACTAGTTCATATTGATGACTATGATAATAAAAATACTTAAAGATGAACACAAGAACAACACATCAAGAGACATCATGATCATAGGAAAAACTTGAATTAAAAATAGTAAGAGTTAGAGAATAGAACACTTGATTAGATTGTAGCAACGGTAGAACTCTGCAGCTCTCTCCTTCTCTTCAAATTGGAGCCACAAAGTATGAACAAGTCTGGAAAAAATTAGAAAAACTAAAGAAAAGCTAAGACAAAGAAAAGGTGTTCTTGATAGATTTTACAAAATCTCCCTCCATGCATGACTTCTTCTGAGAACATTGGCCTTTTTAAGGTTGAATGAACTTGTTTTCGGAGCAATCTAAGCCTTCAAATCTCATCCAATGGCTGAGAATCGCTAAAAAAATTGAAGATAACGAAGTCTGTCAAGACGACCGCGTACTTCACCCTGCGCGCCACGCGCTTCACCCTGCGCGCCGCGCGGTCCTTCTTTTCGCTTCTGCGCGGTTCGCGCGTAAGACTGTATCTTTTGATGTAGATTTCTTACTCCGCACGGCGCGCGAAATGGACCTCGCGGCGTGCGGAGTTGGAAAAAATGTTTTCTTCACTTCTTTTCTTCGTTTGCGCTCCGTTTTGACTCCGATTAGCTTATTTTTCCATATTGAGACTCCGAACACTAGTAAAACCCATATAGACCTGAAAATCCATCAAAAACACTCTAGAGATAATTAAAATCCTTGAGGACTCGTTGGTTTTAAGCTCGGGAGATAGGAGTTTACGCATGATTAACGCACCTATCAAATCCCCCCAAACTTAAACCGTGACTTGTCCTCAAGTAACAAAAGAAAATGAGACACACACAAATCAAAAAGAAAGAAAGATGAAACTATGTGGATAGAATTCTAATGCTCAAAAAATTTACCTCAAACACTTGTCAATGCCAATAAGAAATAAATTATCAATATAAATAATAATTATTGTTGATGTCGAAATCTCAACAATCACAAATACTATTTAAGATATATTTATTTAATTTATTTAATGGGTCTTAGGAAGACTTCGTATAAGAAACAAACAATATTTAGTTAAAAGAAATATTGACACGAAATCTATATCAGAGAAGAGATCTTTATTGAAATTAGCTGTTTACAAGAGGGGCGAAGTGTCGAACTCGAATGGGCGAACTCAACAAATGACCGAGAAAATTTGAATAAATATAATTATATAACATAAGCTTATCTGTCAAAAATGAATACAACGATTATTATTTATAGACGAAGAAATGATCGTCACTGGGACACGTGTTGATCAGTTCGTCTTCGTCACGTTGCAAGTTGATCAAGTCTTAGATCCGATCTTCTCGGCGACGTTGCGGCTTGACTACGACTTCGTTCCTTGACTGAATCAACATGGACGAGCTGGATTGCTTCTCGGCGGACTGGACTTGGGCTTTTTCTCCTTGAGCCGGACTGGATCATTTATTGGGTCTTTGGTCGAACTGAAGCCCAATAAATAATAAAAATTTAGTTTTTATACCCCCATAATTGGCCCCTAAATATTTCCAAAATATTTCGAATATTTTGAAAATATTTCGCGCGAGGAATCCGAACTGTCTCGAAAATTTGGAGCGAAGTTGGTAAATTTTTTTCAACACGTGGCTTCGTGTGATGACGCGCTCTTTGTCAATGATTGACACATGGTGCGCTCTAGTCACATTAGAAAAGTCGGAGTCGAAAGATCGCGGATGTTTGTTGATATTCTCATGGATATCGAGTATTTGATTCGATTTTATCAGATAATAACGTGAGATTTTTTCATAATGCGGTTAAATATAATTGTATATAAATACGTGCAGTGATAAGACACTTTCTCTCATTTATATTCTCAGCATCCGAAGTAAAAAAGGTAATTTCTTTCTCTCTCTTAATTATATTTCGAACTCTCATTTTCTCTCTGAGTTCTTAGTTTCGTATAGATTTCGGCTAGATTTTATTCTTAGTTCGGCCATCGAACTCATCCAAGTTCATATATTTATTCACTTCGTCCCCCATATCTTTAAGTTTAGATGTCGAACTCAGAAGTTTGCCCGTCGTGGTCTAGTCTTTTAGGGAACGAGGATATCCTTATGCCTTCTGCCATAACTTCTTTAGATTTGAGGGGGATTCGTGAAAAATATCAAATACCTCCAGAAATTAAAACCTTTCTTCCCCCTCCCGGAGCCAGAACCGACACAATCGTAGATGATTTTTACTGTATTTACAAGATTTGGTTAGAGTCGTGAGATTTCTAACACTAATGATCATTATTACATGATATATAAAGACATAATCTATAATAGAAAAAATTGGTTGTTGAATATATGAATGAACGATAACATTTAACATCCTTAACTCCTTGCATTAATTGATAAAATAGAGCAACTAATTTTCCAGATTAACACTGTCTTCCACGTGTATCAACCTCCAATTTTAATGGCCTAATATTAACTGAGGGACTAAATATTGATATTGAATAAATTATCCACAATTACTAAATAATAAGTATATAATTGTTACAATTTTAAAATATTCAGCATGTTTGACTTACCATTAATATGTTATTATCATTTAAATGAATGGATTAAATGATTTTATGTGTTTTTTGAGCAAAAAAAATAAGAAAACATTCAACTTATTTAAATGAGTACTTAAATGGAAATTTGACCATTATTATAATTCTACTAGGTGGGTGAATTAAACTCTTAGAAGATGTTCACCATTTCTGATATATTAGTTATTATGTATTAAATTTTCTCAAATATATTTTTTTATTATGCATTTTACCATATTAATAAAATAATAAATGTCATGACAATAAGAAATAAATTATCAATAGTAAATAATAATTATTGTTGATGTCGAAATCTCAACAATCACAAATACTATTTAAGATATATTTATTTAATTTATTTAATGGGTCTCAGGAAGATTTTATATAAGAAACAAACAATATTTAGTTAAAAGAAATATTGACACGAAATCTATATCAGAGAATAGATCTTTATTGAAATCAGCTATTTACAAGAGGGGTGAAGTGTCGAACTCGAATGGACGAACTCAACAAATGACCAAGAGAATTTGAATAAATATAATTATATAACGTAAGCTTATCTGTCAAAAATGAATACAACGATTATTATTTATAGACGAAGAAATGATCGTCACTAGGACACGTGTTGATCAGCTCGTCCTCGCAATGTCACAGGTTGATCAAGTCTTAGATCTGATCTTCTCGGCGACATTGCGGCTTGACTACGACTTAGTTACATGACTGGATCAACATGGGCGAGCTGGATCGCTTCTCTGCGGACTGGACTTTGACTTTTTCTCCTTGAGCCAGACAATATCATTTATTGGGCCTTTGGTCGAATTGAAGCCCAATAAATAATACAAATTTATTTTTTATACCCCCACAATTGTATATTTATATCATATTTGATCATTTAACATCATTGAATTTATTTAAAAAAAAATGGAACATTATAAATGTTTATTTATAAAATACATATAATAAGTTAAATCAAACTACTTAACTTTATATTAGCCAATGTTTGATTGATGATATTTTCATAATTTAAATAATATTATTAGTATGTATTTAGTGGTTTTGAGAATAATATAATAAAATAAAATAAAATATATCAATTAAATGATTTTGTAGATTTTTTAATACAAAATTTTTAATTATAATAATTTTAATTTATTTCAATTAATAATTGAGTAATGTTGCTAAATAACTAAAATATATTGTTTTAAATGTAGTTCAAGAAGTTACATAAAAAAAAAACAATTCAAACGAAAAACCAATAAATTAACGTATGTTTATCATCATCTAAACAATATATAATGTAAGTGATGTAAAAATTAAAATTCATATTATTGAGAAAAATTACTCGTAATAAGGCGCTTAAGATTTTCAATTTGCAGAATACCCAACTTTTTTTTAATTGTTTTCATTTTACCTAAATTTGTACACATTTCATAATCAATTATTCTATTTGATTTTTTTTTTCTCCATACACGTTTAAGTGAATATTAAAAGAGTAAACAAAACTAAACAAGGCTGTATAACAAAGTCAAATAAAAAAGAAAAAAAAATTGTATTAATGACGCTTACTATAATTTTTTTTTCTTATACAATACTAATATCTTGATTTCGAATGGCTAGACAACGTGAGCTTATATATATATCCTTATATATATCGTCTGTTAATACATAGGCAATCATAAGACAACGTGTGAAATGGTATATTCATACATTTTATAGTTAATTTCAGTTAATGGATATTTTGCCATATCTAAATGACCAATTTGTATGTCCAGTTTATAAGGAAACGGTTCGGATTAAATGGCTAGCTCAAATAATATGCGAAACCACCCAATATATACTTTTGCCCCTATTTTATCTTGTCAAAAAAATAGTTAATAGCGACAAAAAATAACTAATATTTTTCCAAAATCATACTTATATACATAATCTTTTTTTCGGCGATAAAAATACTTAATGTTATATTTTAGTTGCATCGTAGGTTCTTAGGCCGTTAAGTTGGATGTAAAAACATGTGGCAGCCTCAGATTTAATGAAAATATATATTTTTTCTTCTTAAAACTAAGTAAATATTATTTATATAATTTTTATAATACAAAAAAATCAAAAGAAAAAAAAACTTTCTCCTCCTTAGGTATATAAAAATTATGACGATTAATGTTTAATTATTTTTAATATAAATTAGTAATAAATCTTTTTGTATAGTAAAATGATGTAATTACTGTTTAATTTTTTTAATTACTATTAATTTTTTGTGTTATAAAATGATATAGTTAATTTTTTATATTAATTTTAAGAAAAAAATACTAATTATTTTTACCATAAAAATGATATAATTAATTTTTACAAAAATTAATAACTTTGTAATTTTTCTTTTGAATTGGTTTATATTATATAATTAATATTTAATTAGTTTTGAGTACAAATATTTATTTTTTTATTAAATTTAAGGTTGCCACATATTTTTCCATTCACCTAAATGATTTAAGTACTTACGGTGTAATTAAAATATAACATTAACTATTTTTGTAGCTTAAAAAAAAATTAAGTATATATAATAAGTATTATTTTTGAAAAATATTAATATTTTTACCGCTATTAACTCTTAAAAAAAACAAAGGACGATTATTGCCATTTTCCGGACCCCCAAAACGAGCTAAAAGGCCTTTAAAAAAAAAAATAAAAAAAAAAGGTAAGCGAATTAGCCGGGCCCTGGCCGAGACAACTTCTCCCTCGGACTCGCCTCTCTTTCTCGTCCAACCACGCCTTAAAAAATAAAAATAAATAAACCCGCGAAACTCCGCCATTGAAACATGCTTCGTCTCTGCCTACGAACTCGCCACAACGCCTTCCTCCGAATTCGCCATCGCCGCCGCTTCCTCTCCTCATCATCTTCTCCCGACGAAAACCCAGCGGATCCCCTAAACGACGTTGCGAGCCCCCAAAAACCCCTTCCTCCTCCCCCGCCGATCCTCCACCGCCGCTCCACCGACGCTGCCACTCTCCCTAGATTCTCTTCCTCCGCCGCCGTCGCCGCCGCGGCCGTATCCGCCTTATTAGCGGCCACCGCCGCGGCGATTCTCTTCTCCGATCGCCGCGATGAATCGTCGAAACCCGTCTACTCGGCGATCGAGGGGGCGGCTCGCCGGACGCAGGAGTCGGCGGAGAGGGTGTTCCGCCATTTCCGGCAGACCGGCGCCGCCGCGGCGGTACTTCTGCAGTCCCTCCGGTCGGTTCTGTCCTCCGCCAACCACGAGGTCCGATCTGGCTTCGGCCTCAGAGTGGCGGCTCTGCTGGCCGACATCGCGTCGGCGAACGAGAGCCGCCGGGCCGCCATCGTCGGCGCTGGCGGCGGCGCCGTCGTGGACTGGCTCCTGGATTCGGTGGCTGTGATGAGGGATGGGAACGGCACGCAGGCGGAGTCAGCTAGGGCTTTGGCTTACTTGATCGCTGATCCGAATGTGTCTGGACCGGTGCTCGGCCGGCCCGGTGCTGTCCCGAAGCTTCTGCGCTTCATCTTCTCTTGCCAGCCTCACAAGGTCCGTGCTTTCTCTCATGGAGTTCACCTTCTATGACTGCACTTTTATTTTGTTAGAAATACTGACCAGTGAGAATTAGCATTGCCCTTTCTTGTTTCTTGACTTAAATCCAGATTTAGGCCGTGGTTAGGCGAATCCGCTGATTTTATTTTCATGTTGCTGATAGAAACCTTTGAACAGTGATATTATGGCCAATTTTGTCTTTAGTCTCGGATTTCATATTCCCCCCTAAAATTGCATATAGTAAAAGATAATCGTTGATGTATAAAGATATCCACCTTGAGCTTCTGCAAGGCTGAAACATCTATGATCAAGGTTATAAAAAGCTTCGGGTTTTTTTTTTATTTGTATATATATATATATATATATATATATATATATATATATATATATATATATATATTCTTATCAGAAAATATTTGTTTTTTTTAAATGCTTCCTTGTTAGTTGTCTTAGACCAGCTTTAGGCCGTGATTTAGCAAATCGGGTGATTTTCTCTTCATCTAGTTAACGTTGCTGATAATGCCTTGAGAGACCTTTGAACAGTGAATTATGGCCAATTTTTGGATTTTGTCTGGCCTCAAATTCCCCTTAAATAGCATAGTAATAAAGATAATCGTCGGTGTATAAACATATCCACCTTGAGCTTCTATAACTCTGAAACATCCGCCATCGAAGTTTAAAAAAAAAAAAAAAAAAAAGCATCGTTTTTTTTTATCTTCTTAATGGAATATTTGATTTTTATATAACATTAATATAAAATATTTTGATGGGAGCAGAACTCAAGACGTAGTTCATTCGATGTTTCTGATTCTTTGAAAGGCAGGAGCATGCTTGTGGCTGCCATCATGGATATCGTCACATCCAACTGCGATAACATACAAAATCTCGATCTCAACCCGTCTCTCCCCGGAGACGCCACGACAAGAGATATCGCCGCTGCGATTCATGTTATCGAGCAAGGCGGCTTGCATTTCGACGAGTCCCTCGATGTCGAAGACGACGGAGACGGCGACGGCGGTATAAAAGGGATCGGCATTAAAGTTCTCGGTGGCACCGCGGTTCTAGGGCTCTCGAGAAACGCCGAGCTTATGGAGCTGAGGGGTTCTAATAATATCAGAGATTCGGAATCCGATGACCTCGTTTTGCATAATAGGCGTGGGAATGTCGTTGCACAGAGCGATTTGGCTTCCGCGGTTGTTCCGGGGCTGTGGGATGATTTACACAGCGAACACGTCGCGGTTCCTTTTGCTGCGTGGGCTCTGGCAAATTGGGCGACGGCATCGGAGGCCAACAGGTGTCTCATACAGGAGCTGGATCAAGATGGAAGAGCGGTGATGACTGCTTTGATGGCCCCGGAAAGGTCTGTGAAATGGCACGGAAGTTTGGTGGCTCGGTTGCTTTTAGAGGATGACAAAAATACCCTCCTCAACGATTATGTTTCTGATTGGAGTTCCAGCCTCCTTTCCACGGTTTCTCAGGCGAGTAAGAATGATGACATCCCTTTGGCCCAGGTGGCTTTGTCGGCTTTTTTGGTTACCGTTGAGGGAAGCCCTATGGCTCGGAAAAAAGTGATGGAGAAGGGTCTTCATTTGATGAGAGACTCTGCTAAGCGAACGACGACGCATAAAGATGTACAGGAAGCTTTAGCGAAAGCGTTGGAGCTGCTGTGCTCTGAGGACTTGAGGTTTTCTCTTCAAGAGAGCCAAAAGTGGTCCAACATCTTGCTTTCTTGGGTTTTCGGGAAACACTCATCAGACAGCTTACGCTCTTCGGCTATAACAGTTCTTTCATATATTCTTGAAGACCATGGGCCATTTTCAATACCCATATCCCAAGGCTGGTTGGCTATTATGCTGTCTGAAGTTCTGGCGTCGAACAAGGCATCAGTTAAAGGGAAAATGCAGCCTCAAGCTGACAAAGTGAAGGTCTGTATTCTTTTCTCGTTTGTATCCGCATTAACAATTTCTTATCTTCAGAACAGACATGATATAAAATTGGCAAGTGCAGACTGATATTTGTAGTTTTGGTGTACCAGATAAAGACGTTTTATCGTCTATAAACACGTTGTTAATACGAAAGTCAATCAAATTGTTCACCTAATCAGGAAAAACAAAGAACTTGCTAGTAATATGTTACTACATAATTGTTGCTTGCAGACTCAGATTGATCAGTCAAACATTGTTTCTGCCGGACAAGCTTTGAATCAATTAGCAGCTGCTGTTGTGAATCTAGCAGGAAATCAGCTTGGAACAGGCACGGACTGCACAGAAGGATTTCCACTCGAAGATCTTATGTCTATGGAACCATTTGTTGGGCCATCTAAAAATCGAAAGAACAACGGTGTTTCTAAATTAGATGTGGCAGATTGTGCAATGGCAACCTTGAAGGGATTTAAAGCACTGGCTGAACTCTGCGCCGACGATTCTTCATGCCAAGATATAATTACTGCTTATGGGGTCTTGTGCTTACTGAGGCGCCTTCTTTTGTGCGATGACTACGAGAAACTGGCTGCAATAAAAGCATATGATGCTTCAAAGATCCCCGAAGCACAAGAGCGCAATGTAAACGTCCCAAGCGACTCGTCTGAATTAGAAAGCAATGATCAATCTAGTGTTCGGGTTCCAGCTACGGCTCACATCCGAAGGCATGTAGCGAGGCTTTTGACTATCCTTTCAGTGCTTCCAAAGGTACAGAAAGTCGTCGCTGCAGACAAAACTTGGTGCTCATGGCTTGAAAGCTGTGCAACTGGAAAGATTCCTGGTTGCAATGACCTCAAAATGCAGAGTTATGCCCGGGCAACTCTGTTAAACATATTCTGTAGTCGTGATAGTGAAGAAGACTCTGCAAATAGTGATGCCACTGGTTCTAGGACCTCAAACGACAGGAAAAGATGCCCTCATTATAATGACATAATATTTTTAATCAACCCCGAATTGCCCCATTGGAAGTGTCCTGAAAAATGTGGCCAAGAAAAGTTTCAAATAGAGTCGTCATCTTTATCTGATACCAGCTCTGTTGGCCAAGAAGATAAATCAGTAAATAGATCTTCAAATGGTGATAATTTGACGGGTTCAGATGCAAACCAAAACATATCGGGAATGAGTGAGACTCCTCCTCCTCCTCTTGATATCGTCTTTATCCATGGTCTTCGTGGTGGTCCTTATAAAACTTGGCGTATATCTGAGGACAAGTCATCAACGAAGTCTGGGTTAGTTGAAAAGATTGACCAGGAAGCTGGAAAGATAGGAACATTCTGGCCCGGTGCATGGCTTTCAGCTGACTTTCCTCAGGCTCGCATGTTTTCACTTAAATACAAGGTTTGTTTGTTTCTTTCTTTCTTTTGGAAAATATGTTTGCATGATCAGCCGGTGCCATGTTGGTCAAGCATTCTTCGGCTTAATTTATGTGTGTAAGCCTCACTGAGGTCACTTGATTGTTACATGCAGACAAATCTCACACAGTGGTCTGGAGCTAGCCTTCCTCTTCAGGTTGGTATTATTTGGTTACTTAGCCTTTAAGTATCTATGGTCAAATTAATTTCTCATGTACCTCAATGATGCCTTGATATAATAGGCTGAATAGGTTAGAAAGAAATAGAATGTCAAAAATCAATGACACGACTATATAAATGCATGTTGTAAAATACAATCTGTTCATCATGTCTCTTGGGACTAGTTTCTGGTGATAGATGTATAGATGGGAAAACCAGATTGCAAGAAGTCTTGGATACTTGATAATGCAGCAAGTATCGTTGTTTATGCTTAGAACAAGTCAGAAATATACTTTTCTGCCACTGGAGTTGTTTAGTTCTTTGTTGCTTCTCGTCCAAAGCATTAGCTCTGTACCATTATTATATAAAAGGGATTTTGATACGATTCAGGAAGTCAGTTCGATGTTGCTCGACAAACTTGTTGCAGCTGGTATTGGTGATCGACCTGTCGTGTTTGTGACTCACAGGTTTGTTTGACGTTCACAAATATCTACACCCATATATCCACGCACACCTTATTTGTTTTAAAAGATGGCCTTTGCTATTTTGTTTGCAGCATGGGGGGCCTGGTAGTGAAGCAAATGCTGTATAAAGCAAAGGCAGAGAATGTCGATGAGCTTGTCAAGAACACCGTTGGAATAGTATGTATTTACCTCATTTCTCAAATTTTCTATGACTGAGATTTCTTATTCGAATATTATAGCTTCATACTATCATTTCAGGTCTTCTATAGCTGCCCACATTTCGGAAGCAAGCTTGCAGATATGCCCTGGAGAATGGGCCTGGTTTTGCGTCCTGCTCCCAGTGTGAGTATACAAATTTTGAATTAGCATTGTTTTCTCGGGCTCGGAACCAGAGACCCACACGATGTACTTAAGCTGATAGGATGTTTTTAGGACTTTGCAATGAAATGTTTAATAATTGGCTAGGGTAAGATGTGGTATTAATAGGAGTTTTTAGTCTATAGAAGAATCATTTTGGAAGGAATGCAACGCTTAAATTTTGAGAGACTTCCGGGTCTCCTGAACACTTTGTTATATTTATTAACGGAATTCAAACGTTCGTATCAGATAGGAGAGCTAAGAAGTGGATCTTCAAGATTGGTCGAGCTTAATGACTTTACCCGTCAACTTCACAAGAAAGGGTCACTAGAAGTTCTTAGTTTCTGTGAGGTAAGAACTAAATTACCATTTTTTTTTTTGGGTCTTTTGCTTAATTATCTGCTTGGTAGCCTGATAAATACAAATTTGATCGTCTCACAGACCAAAGTGACCCCAATTGTTGAAGGCTACGGAGGATGGGCCTTCAGGATGGAAATTGTTCCAATTGAATCGGCCTATCCTGGTTTTGGCGAACTTGTTGTGAGTACAGTCGAGAATTGTCATATATAGACATTAGATATCGTTATTCACTCGACTTAAGCTAAATCAAATTGAGCCCTTTTGACAATTTCAAGTGATGAAATTTGGAACAGGTATTGGAGTCGACAGATCACATCAATTCTTGCAAACCGCTCAGCCGCGCTGATCCTTCCTATACAGAGATATTGGACTTTCTGATAAAGCTGGAAGCTCGATATCAAAGTGCCAAGCCTTCGAGTGTCACTTAAAAGCGGTTAAAACCATAATAAGCAGAATATTTGCTTGATGATCACGACTTGTTCCAATGCTGCATGGGGAAATAAATTGTGTCGTTTTTAGTACACACCAGAGCAGATTCCATACAAATAACACAACCATCTTGTACCTGTAGTGGTTTAGTTCTTCTGTTGAGGGTCTCATTCTTTGGTAGGGATTGAACGTGTTTAAGTTTAGCCATGTTTGATTTCTCAATATTTTCCAATCCAAGATTTTTCTGCTTGGACAGTAGGTTCAAACAGGTGTATTTGCATCTTCCCCAGGAACTAGAAAGAATCTAGAGCATAATTTAGAAACCTTTTACTGCATTCATTTTTGTTCTTCTCAGTTCTCTTCCATTTATAATATATTTTTTTTTTGTATAACTACAAAAGAATACCCACACTTTTCATCGTTCTGTAAAATAACACACTACTTTTATCCTTTGAAAAACCAATACTTTTTACCCTTTGAAAATGCAAACCTCCTCGTAACATCATAGTGTGGCATAAACTGATACATAAATGTGGAGAGTCTCTTTGCTAAGTTTTCAGTATCTAAGTTTTGCTAAAATCATGAAATTCTCTATGAAAATCTAAGTTTGGGTGAAAATCTACGAAATAATATATCATTGGCTGAACATATATTTGTTTTACGGTGATGTTTGGGTGAAAAGGGGTTGACATATGACTAGTAAGTTTTATTATTCTTATTTGCAACATGTATATTCACCGGGATCCTGAATCAAGTGCGACCGAAGTGATAAATGAGATAAGTTGACATTATCACTAATCTCAACCATATTCATAAAACCTTAAATTTCTGCAGCAACTTGGTTGATATTTAACCGCCCATTTAGCAACTTAGCCAATTTCAAACATAGTTTTAAAGATCTAGCCAACGTTTGGTAAATTTTGAAATCTTGTCATTTACTGAAATATAACGGATATAAAATATCTTAAATACTCTTTATTAAATATTTAATAATTAAAAAAAAATGAGACATTAAATGAATTGACCATAAACACATTTAATGACCATTCTCTCTCTCTCTCTCTCTCTCTCTCTCTCTCTCTCTCTCCCTCTCTCTCTTAAGACCACATTGATGCAACCACGTGATAAAAAGCCCACACAGATCCTCGACGCGAAGAACACCATTGACGAGCGCGAATAAAAATTTGGTAGTACTGTTAATATCTGTAAATTTTTAGTAAATAATGGTTAATTTAAGTACATAACAAATATTATGTGTCAAAATTAACCAAAATAAACAATGAAGTAAATAAACATGCTATAAAAGAAATGTCCAGATTTGAAAAATCAATAAATTTGGCCATGGATCTTATTATTCAAATAAGATCAAATATACATAATTTTTTTTTAATGTGTAACACATTATTTGGATAGGAATCCAACGTACAATCCACAGCGAGCGAAGATGATCTCTGAAAATTCTACAAGCGTCTCGCCATGTTAAGGGACCCCGACAAGAACCCCACGGCTTGGCACCCTGAATCAGAGTCCAAGTTCAAGCGGATCTTTGAAGCCTACGATGTTCTCTCCGACCCCGCCAAGCGCCAGATCTACGACCTCCATGGCGAGAATGCTCTCAAGTCCGACCAATTCCCTCCACTGCCATCGCGACCGTGCCACCACCCCCACTAACCATCATCCTTGTCGGCGTCGGCCTCCTCTGTCTCTGCATTTCGCGACGCCGACCATATATTTGTTGAAATAATCGGATTGGAGAGCTCCGACGACGGTGGGAGGAGCGCGAGCCGAGGGAAGAACGGGATGGAAGGGTAGAGGAAGGCCGCGACAATGGAGAATTTTCTTTTGTGTAGTCTCCTGGAGAGAGAGAGAGAGAGAGAGAGAGAGATCTAAATCTAATGGGCTATTCACATTTAAAATTTTGATAAACAATCAATAATTGATTTTCATTAATTATTTCTTTTATTTAAAAAATATAAATAAAAGGGCAAAATCAGAAGCAAATTCTTGGTTTGATTGTCTTATCATCAAAATTGAATGTGTAAACAAAAATCTCAAAACGTTGGCTAATTTACAATTCTAACGTTTCAAGTGGCTTAAAACGTGTAATTTTTTATATTTAAATATAAGATATTAAATATCTAATCAGGATGGAACACTAAAATTGGTCAGTGATTAATCTATTATTGTGTCACTAGATGAGAAAATTCATATGCATAACACGACGTGTAGGTTCACTGAACGTGAGCATTATGTGTAGATATATAGTTTCAAGTTTCAACATGAGTGTACAGACTGTGATTAGATATGACGTTCGAGACTAAGCCAATAGCAATGGCATACAAAAAATCACACAAAATAGGGTCACTCGAGGGGCAGATAGAGGTCCCAATAAGCAACAATATTCTGCCTAGAAGAAAAATACGCAGGCTATTCCCCATCAGCATACGCCCAATTCTATGACAAAAACTTTTGAAACTTTAATTTTTTGCATGACGAGTCACATGAAAAATTGGAGGGTAATGTTATAAGGTGAAAATTCATCCCTCATAATTAAACACCGGCAGCGGTCAAACCGATATGAAAAAGAAACCAACCCGCCTGCCAAGGGAACACCGCCTTCGGGAAAGCCCCGCCAGCCAAAAACGGGCTGAACACGCCTAGGAAAACCAACGGTTGCTAAGCACACAATAGCCCTCCCAAAGACTCTCTGACCATGGGCGAGACCTCTTCCAGCCAAGCACACGCAAGCCCTCCCAAGGTCTTACTAGTCACCGGCGAGGACGTGAACCCTCTCAAGGTCTCGCCGTCTATGAGCGAGCCTTTGAAAGGGCGTGCCCTCGCCTCATGCCTTTTCACCTAACCACATTTATAGCATTCAACATCCATCTCATTCTCATTTTCTATAACTAAAAATCTCATCAGACACTCTGTAAACACATACAAGTCTAAACTTTCTTTCCCTATCTTTAAATACTACGTTTAGAGCGAGATGAGACTTTTCCACCTTGACATTACACCACTACTACCGTTGAGCGTCGGAGAGCGCGTCGAGGACAATCTCCGTGGGCCTTTTTGAGTTCATTATTTAACTCTTATGCAGGACATAAACCGACTTATTCTCGCTTCTAAAGTTGGTGATACAAGACGAGAACGACCCCTTAGCCTATGTGCGACCTACACAAGAGAGATACATAGAAAATAGAGCGAAAATTAGATAAATGAGAATGAGAAAAGAAAAAAAAACTCAAGAGTAACATGGACCTTTCACGCTGGGCCTACTATTAGTTTTATCCTTATTATGATTTTGGTATCCTAATTCTTTTTCATTTTGGTAAAATCGTCAACATTAATGTCCAATTCCCTACGTTGCCCTGTTTAAATTATTGGGCTAATGTAAAGCAAAATCCCAATAACAGGCCCAGGACTAGGTGATATCAGATTTCATTTCAACATTTTGACTCCTCTGTTTGCCTCAAGTCTCAACTCCGAATCCAGTGATGTCAGCTTTCGCTCACTCCTTGCTCCTCGCAAGACCCACGGCGGTTCCCCCATCGCCGCAACGACTGTTACTCCGTCGTCGACAATACGCATCTCCGGTTGCCACGGCCTCTCCGCCGCCGACTTTACGGAAGCGGACTCGGTACCGGAAACGGTACCCGGGAGAGAGCGAGGGCATCACCGAGGAGATGAGGTTCGTCGCCATGAGGCTCCGCAACTCCGACGGCAAGAAGATTCCCGATTCCGATGCCGACGCCGATGCGGTCGAGAAGGATCCGAGCGGCGACGGTGGCGACACGTGGAAGCCGAGCGTGGAGGGGTTCGTCAACTACTTGGTCGACAGCGAGACTGTCTTCAACGCTGTGGAGCGCATCGTTGACCACTCCAACGACGTCGCATGTGAGTCCTTTTCCACTTACTAAGAATCGTAACTTGTTCATTTACCTCTATTGTTTAATTGAGAAGCGGATTTCACGGTTTACACTCATTTTCAAGCTGTTGATCAATTCCAATGATAACTTAATACAATTATCCCCCATTCACTTCGAAAAAAAGTGCACATTCTACTTGGTTCAAACGAATATCATAAAAAAAAAGTTATTCACTTTTTAATATTTGGAAGAAACGTGCCAAAGTGATTGTGTCCAAACGAAACCACCGAGCATTACGATCATGAGCTTAAATGGTCCCTTTTGATTTGAATCACTTGGGTATTCCTAGTTTCTGACTATGGCTTCGGTGATTCACATGTGAAGATGCTTACTTTAGGAAAACCGGATTGGAACGGTCAGAGGGGCTCTCAAAGGATCTAGAGTATTTCAGGCAAAAGGGAATTGTGATACCTGAGCCCAGAAATCCGGGGCTCACGTATACAAAATATCTTGAAGAGCTGGCCGAGAAAAGTGCCCCGCTGTTCCTCTGCCATTTCTATAACATCTATTTCTCTCACATAGCCGGTGGTCAGGTCATTGGAAAACAGGTAACAAGAGTTCATTTTTCCACGAATCATTTTGATAATCACCCCATTGATAATTATCTGTTGTTAAGGTGTCTGCATCGCTGCTGGATGGAATGGAGCTGGAATTTTACAGATGGGACGGTCACGTTCCGGAACTCTTGAAAGACGTTCGCGAAAAGCTCAACATGCTCGGAGAGGTTAGTTTCCCGAGAATGGCTTTCTAAATTGTTTCTTTCACGGGATGTTTATTTATTTCACTTTTTTTTTTTTTTTTTTAAACTCTGTTTCTGTCGCAACTTGTTGAATACAGCACTGGTCTAGAGATGAGAAAAACAAGTGCTTGAAAGAAGCGGCAAAGTCATTCAAGTTTCTGGGTCAGATTGTTCGCCTAATCATTTTGTGAAACTGACAATCTGAAAGTTTCGACACACTTCCCCAAGACTTGAATGATCCGTATCACAGAAGTTTCTTCTCATCGAGTTAATAGAGTGAATCGTGTTTCCGTGAATATGAGTGAATTTAACAATGGAAAAGACCGTTTATACCTACATTTCCCAATAAACCTTCATTCAGGCTTATGTACTCTAAGCACGAGGGCAAGAAGGTCAATCACTCACTCACCAGAGGTGGAGGGAAGGGTAGTTTAGATATTAGATAAAGGCTGCGCTGTGGTTTTAGTGGAGATGCAAGAAAGAGATTTAGTTACAGTGTAACATAAGAACAGAACAGAAATAGTGAGTTAGGGACTAGACTCACAAAAGAAAGGAATTATTGAGTGTCCAATCAAGGATCATAGGTAAATCTTGTATCTCTCCTTCATTATTAATATAATATTGTATATTGTTCTATTCATTTGCCTTTTTTTTTCCATGTTGGGTTGAGTGACATTTTTTTTTTTTTTTTTTTTTTTTTTCGGATGATATAGTTTATCCTCGTTTGTCCTCTATTAAATTCTGGAAGGGCTTCATTTTGACGTGGGCCGAGTAATTTTACATTAAAACAGCATTGGAGGTATCGACCACTTAATCTTTACCACCGCCACGATCTAGATATATAATTTATTGTTGACTTTTCCATAGGGATTGACCATTTCTGCAGTGTCAAAGTATCTTATGAGATTGTATTTAATGTGCGCGGTACTTACAGATTCTTTATTAATTATCTCTTAGGTGGTTCAGAAAGGGAAACCAAAAATATAGACGACCAACCAAGTATCATATCCTATCAGCAAATGAATTGGTTACACTTTAGATTACTCCTGAAATTTTCTCTTTTTTCAGTTCTCTGTTCTGGTAAATCAGGTTGCGATGTTGCATTGCCCGTTGAATTTTTGGCCTTGGAGATATTCTTTGACCAATCATTCAAGACTAGTACAAGTTTGAGGGAGAACAAGGAATATAGTCATCTCTGTTCTTTGACAAACCAATTAAAAAACACAAAAACAATTTCCGATAAAAATAAAAAATAAAAAAAATTTCTTCACCAACTCTACTTGTAAAGTATCGATATAATTGACACATTATTTGGGTAAGATGTTTGTTTTTGATTGATTGTTTTGTAGATAACGCAACAGTTGTTTTTATGGATGGTTTGGTGACAAATTGTGTGGACTATTTGTTGCTTCTCAAGGCAAATAAAAAAAATATAGTTTAAAACTGCGGGAACACGAGCATTGGTTTGGGTGCAAATAGGAAATGAGATGAGTTATTAACTTGTTATTTAATTTATCAAATTCATCTGATCTGTGGATGTTAATGGTTTCAATCGTATATGGTTGGAGTTCACTATTTTTTGTGTTTCTTTAATCAATGTGCCTTCTCAGTTTCTCATGTGAGAGGGAGTTATTGTTCATCTTGTTTATAACTTTATATCAGTATATAAAACTGAAGGCAATTAATTAACATGTACAGTTCTCACTTTTTTTCTTTTTTTTTTTTTTGAGAACGTTTTTTTTTTTAGAACGTGTACAGTTCTCACTTTGTACATGGCATATGTTAAAAAAATTAACAAAAGAAGAAGAAAAAAAAAATACTAATAATCGTACTTGTTAAAAAAAAAGGAAAAAATTGTGGTTAGAGACAGAAAACAGTGGATTCCACGGTGACAAAGTAGAATTCTTCGAAATATATTTCCAACCATTTATATTCCTGCTTTTCTTTATTTGCCCATGCCCTTTCATTTCAGCTTTATCATATTATTGGTACGGAAACTAAATTGAACAGATTTATGATTTGTGATTCTTTCGCTGTGACCCTTTTTCAAAAGGAAAAAAAAGATATATAATTCGAGGCCTTGAACTATATGAAGTGGAGCTTGAAAATAACACTACAAACAGAGATTACGTCAATTAAATGGTATAAATTGTTTATAAACTTTATACATCTAAGGTTAGTTTATACGCCAATAGAGCTGAATCACATCTCGAGGAAAATTTCTTAAAAGACCATATCAAAATTAAAAGCAAACAACCTGAAACTCATATCGATCATCCAAAAATACAAAGTGAAACAGAAAATGTGGATACGGGGCTTAAAGTTCAAGTTATCACCAAGGCGAGATAATCTAAATTATTTATCAACTATAAGCGTTGAAATCTGTGTTCAAACTTCATAGATGTCTCTAATTACCACTGCACCACAGCAGCGATAAATGCGACACTAGTTTTTGTTTAATTGCATTTACGTACATCAAGTTCCTTCTCTATTTATGTTTAGATTCTCTAACATGTTTTGAGATCACGATGGATAATGAACTCTTTGAGAATCGCACTGTGTGAAAATATTGAAAACAGAGCTGGAGATTTAATGCTTATAGTTTTATAATATTGATGCAACAAGTTTTTTTTTTTTTTTCTTCAGAAATGCAACAAGTTAGTTATAATATTACAAAAAATAAGGAGATTTTTCAAGAATTGGAGACAGAGAGCATGGTGGTATAAATGCCCTCGACCTTCACGAGGAAAAGCTCAATACCAAGAACATACACAACATTATAATATTTGTATATCGTATTCACAAAACAAATAATTATATATCATTTATTTTCTTCATTGTCTCTATTAGAGTAGTAGAGAGAGAAAGAATAGTCGCTGATCAATTGTCACGTTCAATCACTGTCTTCCTCTGTATCAAAGGAAATGACTGAAAATATATGTTTCATGAAGAAGGTAATATTTCCCATCTTAAAGAAGTTCTCATTCCTTTTCAAAACGTTCTTCATTTTTCTATTTGCCTTTATTAAGGTCTTTTTCCGACGTACCGATTAAAATGAATACTAAATTTTCTGATTTCAATACGACTTTTGGACGCATATCGAATATATATATCTAACAACCACCACTCAACAACCATGTTTATATATATGTAATAACTCCATCATATGATTTTTTCAATAAACGAAAACACTTGTCTGACCACTTCTTTAGCCTTGGATTTCTCTCTCATTGCACTGACTATGAGTATGACACACCAACGTGACATCCACTTATATATATCTATATATATATATATATATATATATATATATATATATATATATATAATATCCCTGTTTCTTTAGATGGGGGTTATCCGATGGAACAATACACTGTAATTACGTTCTTAGATATCTAATAGCAGTATTTTTATTATGAAACTCTTTTATATGACAATCAATTTTATTTTATTATTCGTTGTAGGATACACTGGTGATCAAGGCTCCGAAGAAACCAGCAATGACGTCGAGGATGGTGGTTTTGTTGTTCGCGATGGTTTGTGGTGTTTACATTTGCTCAATGTGTATGAAGCAAGTGGGTCGCAACGACAACAAAAACGAAAACGACAACGCAATAATGGGCAAGTTTGTTGATAATAACATCATCAACAAGGTCGATCACCAACACTCTTGTCCTCCTCATTCTTCACCCAATCATTATGATGATCATCTCCAACAATCCGAACTCGAATACATTCACTATCCAAAACCTCAAACTTTCACCAGGTACGTAACACTATTTATTCGTTTACTATTATTAAAAGCATGGGTTCACCTCCGAGGAATTTTTTTTTTTTTTTCCAATTAGAGATTTTATATAATCATTAACATTTTCAAACGAGATATTGATAATTTTGTATGCTTTTGTTTTACAGTATCAATTACTAGTTCATTAAATGATTGATAAAAAATATGGGATTAATTTTTTTAGTTGGATATATGTACATTTATGGTTTTTTTTTTCCAGGGGAGAATGTGCATGCAATGGTGTGAGATATTTTGCGATATTGTCGATGCAAAGATCAGGGAGTGGGTGGTTTGAGACATTGTTGAATAGCCACACGAACGTAAGTTCGAACGGTGAGATATTTTCTGTGAGGGAAAGGAGAGTCAACGTTTCTGCTATTCTTAGCACCATGGACAAACTCTACAATCTTGACTGGCTCTCTAGTGCTTCCAAGAATCACTGCTCTTCTGCTGTTGGATTCAAATGGATGCTAAATCAGGTAATTGATTAACTTCATATAAAGTGTTGGCTTCCAATTCCAAGTTATAGAATCTAGACTAAAATGGATTACACTTTCAGCCATTTAAAATTGAGTACATATCCAAAAGAAATTCCAGCCATGTAAATTGAATGTTACCACATTTAGAGAATTTATACTAAACTATATTCCAAGACACAGAAAAAAAAAAAAAAAAACAAAAAAAAAAAAAATGTGGGGTACTTTAACAGGTTGTATCAAAGAAAGGGTCTTTTTTTCCTTTGAAATTAATTGCCTCATTCTAATCAATAATCTTTATTGTAAAGTTTAATCCAATTTTCCTCTTCTAACATGCATAAGGTCCACATTAGTTATTGCTGTCTTAGGGAATATGATGCGTTGTATTGCACGTATGAAATTTGATATATGAACACCTTTATTAATATCTCAAATCACCAGTATTTTCCCCTATGATTATTCAATAAGCCACACATTATTCAACTAACGAGATTGTTCACATAAGCTGATTCTATTCTAGAGTTTCCCTTGTCTAGTATTATTTCCTTTAGGATATATTCGCATGGATCTTTATGTTTGGTGGTATACAGGGTTTATTGGCAAATCGCAGAGAGATTGTGGAGTATTTCAAGAGAAGAGGAGTGTCAGTGATATTCCTTTTCAGACGAAATTTACTGCGAAGAATGATTTCTGTACTCGCCAACTCCTTTGACAAAGATGCCAAACTACTCAATGGAACGCACAAGTCTCATGTACATTCACATTTTGAGGTCTCTCCTTGTCTTGTCTTGTGCCTATTTATTTACTCCAATATTAGTACATGCATTGCATGCAAGTACGTAACATGTCATAACTTGTTTTCTTCTTTTTTGGAACTTCTCTCACTCTCAGGCTCAAGTGCTTGCAAAATACAAGCCGAGGATAAACACCACTCTCATGATTAACGAACTAAGGGAATCAAACGAGACAAGCAATAGAGTAATAGAATACTTCAACACCACTCGCCACATTGTTCTTTACTATGAAGATGTTATTAACAACAGAACGGTAAATATTCGTTCACAAACTTGCTATTATGAATCTCTCTCTCTCTCTCTCTCTCTCTCTCCCCTGTTTTTTTGCCACAGTTACTGGCTTGAGATTTTTATGATGTTATGCAGAAACTCGACGAGGTTCAAGAATTCCTAAGGTTACCACACAAAGAACTGAATAGTAGACAAGTGAGGATACACACAGCCCCTTTATCCCAACAAGTGGAGAACTGGGACGACGTAAGAGATGCACTGATTGGAACATCATTTGAGACTTATATTATCCAAAATTAATTCCTAATTTCAAAATAATGTATATAACAAGTTTCATTAGTTTTGCCTCCTTCCCCTCTTAAGATCTCGGGAATAGGTTTAATATCACCAATGAGAAAGAAACGAAAAAAAAAAGAGAAGAAATAGCACCAAGTTTCATTCCAAACGTATGATATCAGCATTTAAAAAATCGCAATGATATCATTGTAAATGCACAAAATGTAACTTTGTTAATATTCATGTCGATTTCCAGGTTTCTAACCATGCTTAGATTGATTTTCATTAAAGTCTAAATTTATAAAATCATATGGTTCCCTTTTTTTTTTTATATATACCACCCATTTGGTGAGCTAACTAAACTGGACTGCACTACACTAAGTTGCGAATTTGATTGGCGAGGGGTCAGTGAGAAACTGGCCCGTCACTAGCAGCGGCGACTGGATCCTCGGTTTGCTTTATAACAAAATGGTCAACAATCTTAACAGTTTGTATCGGATCCTGCTGAGAAGAATCCGCGCTCCATTTGCTCGGAAATTCTCTTCGGTGGCTCATTTGCTGAGCCTGCTTCGGCTCCGCGTCCCAAGATGGATCCAGCTTCCATTCCTTCGGAACCTACACCATTCTCACCAGGTTCACTTCATTTAAAACCCCATTTTACCAAGGAAAATAATTAATGTAAAAAAACAATATTGAGTAAATGGTGATGAGAAGTTGCGTCAAAATAAGTATATATTTATCCTCGAACATAAACATTGATTCCCCGAAAATTAAAAGATGAAAAAAGAAAACGATGGCAATTTGTTGGCACTTGCTTACCTTGTCGACAGCAAGAGTAAAGACCTCGAGATCGCCGTCTTTGGTGAGGTGGAAGCGAGTGAACGACTTGTAATTTGCGATTCGGAGCGACGAAAAGGCTTCGTCAAAGTGGATGTGAAGCCAGTTGATGCAAATGTACAAGTAGCTTCCGAATACCAAGGAGACCACCGGCGTCGAGAAGACCCAGAAATAGAGGAACACTGAGGCATAGTATATTGCAGCCCCGCCTCTTGACATCGATTCCATCCCGTTTTTGCATATCGTGCTTCTTGTCACCGCCATTACCTAATTATCATAATGTTTTTTTTTTTTGTTTTTATGTGATCTAAGAAAAATAAAAATTTGGGTTTTTTGCGTAAATAATTTCTGAGCTATTACGCGATTCGTATTTTGGTCTCTTATGAAATTATGTGACAAAATGATCCTCACTATTGATACTTGTAGCATTTTAGTCCATTCCTAAAGAACATTAATTTTTTTTAATAATATCTATAACCTAAGAAACTTAAAAGATATTGCCAACTTATTTAACTTGACAGTTTTACAAACAAACAAAATCTTACCCTAAAAACACTAAATAAATTTTTTTTTAACGTTTTTGGATTGTTGGGAGTAAGATTGTGTTTTAATGTTTCTTTATAAAATAATATTAAGAATTTTCAATGAAATCCGAAAACTAAATACTTATTTACGAATTTAAATAGCATCGAGACCAAAATGTCACCTGCAAACTAGTTAAGGGACTATTTACGCTAAAAACTGTAAAATTAAATTAAAAGTAAGAAAGGATTCCAACAGATTTTTTTGTACCTCTGGAACATCGAATGCAGACATAAGATACTTGATACAGGCTGGGTATAGACCAAAAGTCCATTGTTGTATACGAGCTCGAAGTCCAGTTGGGTCCGGAAAGTGTTCGTTCTCTACGGTTTGGTACCACTGATACAGAGTGTGATAGCCTGGAAATCAGACAGGATACACCAAGATTCAGTTACCGATGATTCAACTATATCAAACATTTGAACCGGTCCTCGATTATTTAAAGCTGACCTGATGTTGCTAGTAGGTTGTGCCTGATACACATCTCGAGCCCCAGCTCCAAAAGCAACATGAGAAACAGAGCCGAGGCTAGATGTGCCAAGACATGAACGATGCCGATCATTGCTCTTTTCTTCCGTGAAACTTTGGACGGAACAAACACGATGGCTGCGATTAGCAGCGCCAGAGAACCCACTAGTGATACATAAGAGCGCTCCAGCATGTATATAAATGCATTCCACACCGTCACAAAGAAACTCCCGAGTTGACCAGAAAATGAGTTGCCTCGCAAGATATGATCAAGCTTACACTATGAAATGAGAAAAAGACAATGTTATACACTCGATGACCATGAAACAACGAAGAGTTATATGTAACATAATTTAAAAAGAGGGAAATTCAGAGAAATGGGCTTAGAAGTAAAAGCAAGATAGAAAATGCATGAGCTCACATATAAAAAAAAAAAAAAAAAAAAAAAAAAAAATCATACTGCACTAACCTGTGGAAACATGGAAAAAACCAGCACAAAGTATATGATGCCACCAATAAAATCGAACTGCCAGTTCTTCTTTCGGAACTTCAATATATTACCAAGTGCAATCTGCGTGAGGGCAAGACACAAAATATTATTCCATTTTTTAAACAAATAAAATAATCTACGATGCAGGTAAAAAAAAAAAATAAGAATATCCAAACATTACCCTGCTCGAATCTTCAAATGAAGGGTAAGCGGCCTTGCAATCATACGAAGCTCCGTATAAATTCTTGAAATTAGCGAAGACGTGAGTGGGATGTAAAAATGCCCCACCGCAGCCATTCACGAGCAAATGATGTACATGAACTGGGCCGTCCGATTTCACGACCGAATGTCGCATATAATGATGCAAATCCCCGGCTATCCGAAGCTTACACCTTCCTTTCAAATAATCGCGGGTCAGATGAGAGACGTTCTTTCCAGAAACGTCACTCCAATACCAATCAAGAATCCAATTTGGTTCATGTGTCATAATGATCACAGAGTCATCTTCTCCGACCTTGACCATACATGACAATATGAGCTTAAAAGAAATTACTAAAAAAACATGTTTGGGAAACAGAGAAAAGAAGAGGAAGTACCTTTTCTTTTATTAGCTCAGAAAAAAATTTGAATTGGTACACATCAATATCTCCATGAAGTGCCAAATCAAGACCAAATACCCACCATCCTTTTGGGAGCTGCAAGGCAAAATAACTTTTCTTTTGAGGCATAAACCATCCACCCAACCAGCTTTTGTGGCAAATATACCTCATAAAGGTATGAAGCCCGTCAAACCAATCTGTCACATGCATTAAACACGTTAGACTCAAAGCGATTTGTCTCTAGTAACAAGGGAAAAAATAATTATTTATAAAAAAAAAAAAAGACCAACCATGGTTTCCAGGGATAACAAAACACTGAGGGCCGTCATAATTTTTCAAATCAGACACGCCCGGAGGTAACTCCGGCTTGTTTACAGCAATGTGCTCTTCTTTATACCACGGAGGAGGCTGGAGAGCGTACTCAAAAGGACAAAAGAAACGCTTTTCATATGTAAAGGACGACGGATTTGGGTACCTATTTGATATTTCGGAATAGATAATAAATTAAACATGACACAACTGAATACGCTTACAGGGCAAATAAATTGCTTATTCGATAACCAATATAATAGGCGACTCACACAACCTATATATATATATATATATATATATATAATTCCAGAAACGAATACATTCAAATATTGGAATCTTCACAAAATAATGTCAGAGTTACAGCTCTCAACTTACGCGAGATCTCCTCCGATAAGCAGCAAGTCTCCCCGAGGCAGATTAAGCTGTGCGTCGTCGTTGTTAACACTGATGGAAGGCTGAGCCAGTAGTCGAGCCACTGCATAGGATGAGTTCCCACCATCGCCTGTATCAGCCATGAAGTCAAACCAGAGGTCGTCTTTGTCATTGAATTGCTTGTATAAAAGGTCCCCTTGTGAAGCTCCATCGTGAGCCCTGCTCATCGCTGCCTGACAGCAGGAACAGAAAAAAAGGTAAGATATTCATTACTGGCATTACATAATCACGATTTAAGCACGTAAGTGAGAGATAAGTATACTTTAGAATAGAAGACTTTACCTGCATCATTCTCATGTCAAAACGGCCGACAAAGACGGTTACTGATACAAGGAGGTCAAACATAGTCTTGAATAAATCAGCTGACGTTCTGTTACATATCAATGTTGGCAAGGAAAAAAAAAATGGTTAAACTAAGCTATACTAGAGGTTGGTTTGGTTCCTCAGTAAGGAAAAGAAAGCAAGATGGCTAAAAGAATATATATACATACCCTGAATACCACGGGACCATGTCTAAAAAGGCAGGCTTCAATTGCTTCTTCTTCAACTTCTCATATTCTTCAACAGATAAAGGGTGCGTAAGAGCCCACCTATAGAGGATCATCACAGAGAAACACAAAGACTCGGTTCAAATGGAATCTTGACCAGTTTATGCGCGTGTGTCGGAAATAAATAGAAGATATTACTTACCCCGTTGACCTTTCCACAACATAATTAGCAATGTAAAGGCCGATAAATGTTGCCCATAACGAGTATATAGGAGAGATCTCATCTGAAGAACCATCACACGACCCATTACATGCTAGCTGAGACCATGAAAAATAAAACAAGTCACACAGTGTCGCATAAACAACATGAAAAGAAGATGATAATACCAGCTTATTATGAATATATACGTACCTCGCCGTAAATAACCCACTTGGACAGAAGCGGATAATCACTCGCAGAGCCAACTGGTGCAAACCAGGATGAGCAGACCTGGTCTTTCAATTCATTCACTTTGATGAATTTAGCGAGCCACGTGTTTCTCTCTTCTTTCTTCCAAAAAGAGAACCAATTAGAGTTTCTGCGCTCAAGCGGTCTCTGTCTCCAAATAGCCCGGTTGCCACAATGACTATAAAACACACAGCATGCTATACTAAGGACCTACACCGACAAAAAAGAACCATGTCAATAACCACACAATGAAATTCGACACGAATCTCCAAAGCCGCAGAAAAACAAACTTTGGAAACAGAAAAACAATAGGAAGTCCTTACAGCGCAGTTTTGAAAAATAGTCCATATCTCTGGCGTCTTTCCGGCAACGCGTGAAACAAGACCAAGGTACCAAAGGCCAAGAAATATGATGTGGAAGACAATGAGAAACAAAATGGAAGAGACATAAATGGTCAGGAAGAGAGAAAGGTTCATTCTCATATCCACTCCCATTGACTGAAAACTAGGCAGATGGTACAACGCTGCTATTAAAATCCAGCCAATGTACCTGCGTAATTTCTTGAAAGTCAATTAAACCCCAAGGTATTTAAAAATTAAAGAGTCCATGTACACAGAAAGAAAAAAAAAAATTCCCTACCATCTACTAAAATTTGAGTAACTCGGCTTGATAGTCTTTCCAATAAATGGGGACGAGAAAAAATAGAAGAACCCGAGAAGACAGCCATACATAGACCACCATTTGATATTGTTGTCCAATTTCTCTATGAGCGTGTGAATGTTGTCGGACGAAATGAAGAATAGGCAACCCACAACAACTGCTATAATGGCGTGCCGTGAATGCTCGTGTGGATAAGGATATGTGTTCGGTAAGATTGTCCTAAAATTCTCCATGTTAAGGGAATCCAGAAACCCAGAATGCCTATTAGTTCCCATCAGACTCTGATTTCAGGTTATCCTATACAAAACCAAACGATGCTACAAAGTCACCACTGCGAGCACAGTCAACTAAGCCCTGATAACAAACCCATACCGTAAATAAGCTGATATGCATTCGAAACATTTACTTTCAAACAGATATTACAACTTTTTTTATTTGTTAATAATTTCATCAACCAACCAACATGATATCTTAGCACAAGAACTGTTTATCGGACCCCACATTGCAAGCTTAATAATAATGATGATAAAACCTTATTTCTGTGATAAGTTGTTCGGCTAATCAAACTCGTTAGATTACCTAGCCAAAGTCATTTACAACCATCACAAAATCAGTTACATATAACATACCGACTGTATTGAAAATGACGATTTAGAGATCACTAGGATCCATGAGAAAATATATGTCCCTACTGTACAGAGGAAAAATATACAGACTAAAAACTCATGGTCGATTATTATATATTTATACTAACTCCCCCAAAAAAAAAAAACATGAAACCCATAAAAAACATAAAGCGTGAAAAACTAAACTCAACTTAAAAAAAACATAAAATACACTTCGAATAGTACTCAATTCAGCGAAAGAGCACCAAAGCATGCAAAGTACCAAACAAATTGAAATCTATGGGTTTCTTTCACAACAGGAAAACCAAAATTAAAAAACAAAAAACCAAGAAAAGCATTAGCAAACCGCCTACGAAAATGTTAGAGAGAGAGAGAGCAGAACCGACCACCTTTTGAAAAAGCCGAGCAATCAGTTCGAATTTCACCAACCCCAAAAATCGCAATTGCTTCGTAACCAAGAAGAAGACAATAATAAAAATTCCTGAAATCGGGAATTTAGAAAAGAAAACAAAAAGATGGATAAGGAAGTACCTGAAAACGAAATGGTTCTTGTTTTTGTGTAGAATGAGTTATCGAATTTAAGTTTTTGTATAATAAAGTTTTTACTATTTATTATTGATGTCCGCGATAGAGAAAGGGGGAAGAAAGAACATTGGAATTATGGTAACGGCATATTCTTTGTCTTATTATATTTTAGAAATTTAATTTTATATTCGTAACAAAAATAATACGTAGTGTTCGATTTTTATTTCGAAGTTGCATAAATGTTGAACAAGAAATGGTTGCATATTTTTAATTAAAATTTTAGCTTGATTATTTAAATATTAATAAAATAGTTCAAGTCTCTTTTTTTTTAGAAATAGAAATCTATTATTAAGCATAATGTTTTTTTTTTTAAAATTATAAACTCTATCGAAAGAGTGTTATCCTCCAATCAAATGAGTTTTATAATCTATGAAAAGAGCTTAAGTTGCAAATCATATTGACCTCTTAGTATGACAACTTTACTCTTAGAAATTAGATAATAAACTAGGTACATCCGATAAAATAGAACCATACTCATTTTGAACTACGGTGTTTATCGAGAGCTTGAACCCCGTCTTAACATTTAACTTCACAAAGTGGTTAGGCAAAAACACTTTAAAAGCTCATGATAAGTGTTGGACCGAAAATTCACCTCGAAACAGTCTCGACAATTCGTTATGAAAAATGGTCGATTTGAATTTATAAATGAGCCTCAAACTTATGTTACAAGATCGATTTTCTTTATTAATATTATTGAAATAAATAAAGGCTTATTATAAAAAGAATGGCTCGTGGCTTTTTCATTAAATATTAAATAAGGATTTTCAATAAAAAAAAAAAAATTATGAAGAACATAGGAAAAATGAATAGAGAGCTTAAGAAAATGGCAGGTGGAATTCTTTTATCTCCCTCCAGATCTTTAAATGGATGTCTCTATTTATATACCTCGTGAGAAGTTGGTGAGCTCCGCTGATTTTGGGGGCACGTTATTGTTGAATAGGTCTTCTCCTCTCAGCTCGTGACACGTATGTGGCACGATTCAAAATTGACGAAGCGATTGAGAGTAGTGCTTGACTGGTCCTCGATCTTTGAGATTCTATGAGCTCTTTGAAACAGTTCGATGACGAGCTGAGACTGAGAGCTAAGCTAATGAGCTGAGCCGGAGAGCTAAGCTGAGCCGAAGAGTAAGCTGACGAGTTGAGCCAGAGAGCTAAACTCACGAGCTAAGCCGGAGGACTAAGCTAATGAGCTGAGCCAAAGAACTAAGTTGAACCCACTATGTGTCGTAGGCTGGGACTCGAGATCAATCTATGGGCCTGGATCAAACTGATCAGTTTGGGCCCAAACAAATTTGCATTAATGGAGTACGAAGTCCAACATCATCAATAAGCCGAGGCAGAGAGCGAGATCGAGAGCTTCAGCTTCTTTGATCGTGAATTAGCCCGGAAGACTTTAGGCCAAGGCAACCATTACCAAACCAGAAGAGTTGCGAAACAAGGCCCTGACACCAATGCAATTTGAAGATTTTGGAATTATTGATGCATCGACATTGAGCTTGTAGGCGTCGCAACTTGGTGGCATCTATCTAGTTTAGGAGCGATCCTGTTTTCGGGTTTAGGATCACTCGCCAAAATATGAGTAGATAATCTTGATTGGACAGACTGGAATTTTCGAAGAAAAAATTGACGTCTACGAGGTAATCTAGTATGGATTCTTAATAATTTTTCAAAAAAGTCTCTTCTTCGCATTTCAAACGAGCAATAAAATACAAATAAATAAAGAAAAGTCATTTTTTAGGCAAAAATGATACTACACATGTATAATCATAGAGAAATTTCATTAATTGGGCTTAATAAGTCATTAAATATCAAGATTAGACCCTAATGTTTAAAAATATCTGAATATGGACTTTTGACCCAAAATCGGACAAAAATACCCTTGATTCAAAAAATCCATATTTTTCTCTCATTTTCAAATGATTTTCATCACAATTCTTTTTCATGTTCGAATTGGTTGCGCTAGGATTAGGAATTTGGGTATGTGTTCAGTTTCGATTTTGGTTGCCCTAAACTTTTTTTTTTTTAGGAATTTGGGTATGTGTTCAGTTTCGATTTTGAGGATTTCACGTTGAATTTCATCGTACAACATTGTACGACATCGTACGATATTGTATGTGTTCAGTTTCGATTTTGTCCGATTTTGGGTCAAAAGTCCATATTCAGATATTTTTAAACATTAGGGTCTAATCTTGATATTTAATGACTTATTAAGCCCAATTAATGAAATTTCTCTAATCATACGTATACATATATAACAGTGGCTATAAGAAATCGATTAGTATCGTCAAAATTGGGGGACAAATTATTATCACTACAAAAGGGGACAAAAATATGACCACATCACAATGGGGGACGTAAAAACGGTTACATGTACAAATATATATATAATTGATTTGAGCAGTATCAAAAAATTAAGAATTTCATCATTACATAGTGGCGTAGAAATAGAAGATAAGATAAATTCAATAAATCACATAAAAAGATACATAATATGCGTTAATTCATAAACAATCGAACTTTTATATATACATAATGAAAAATGCAGGATTTCATAAAATGAGTGAGATTTTGAAAAATTATGTATAAACTTTTATGCATAATGAAAATTTAAATTTTGAAAATTGATATTTTTGGCAATGGTGTGGGTGTGAGTTTTGAAAAAAAATAATTTAAAAAAACATTTAAAAGATTTGACAATAAAAACTTCAATAGATGTTTTTTTTAGAGCGAAGCAAGTGAAAAAAAAAAAGTAATATACATAGTTAAAAAATGAGAAATTGAAGGCAAAAATACTCAAATTTTTCGTTCTGTTACAATTTAATACTGAATGTTAAAAGTTATGGGTAAAATCATTGATGTTGATTAAGTGTGTCACCGTAACTACTTTGATTGTTGTTACTGGATGGGAAAACACGTGTAAAATCGAGATTGTTTCTTAAACAATTTAATCGTTTCTTTTTTTAAAATCCATTTACAATAAGTTTAAAATCAATTTATGATATTATATTAACTCTTTATTTATATTTTGGTTCTTATATTAAATGCCACTATTTTCATAAATCCATAAACTCATAAATCCTCAAATCGAGGAAGCCCCAAATCGATGAGGAAATAAAATTGAAAAAGCCCCAAAATCAAGTGATTCATCTTCATAGCACGAGAGCCGCTCGATTCAAATGAAAAAGGAATTCTCTTCTTCAGCACAGACGAATCACCATCTCCATGCGCCAACAACGAGCAAGTTTTCAGGCGAATATTTTTGTAACTGCGGCGTAGCTTCTGTTGAGAAGACGTCTTGGACCAACGCTAATCCTGGAAGGAGATTTAGAAAATGTCACGTCGTGAGGGTAAGCGTATTGATTTTGGATTTCGGTTAATATTGATTTTGATTTCGTTTTTTAATTTTGTTCGGATTTTTCAGGATGATGGGTTGTACGTTTTTTTCAATGGGTTGATCCTGAAATTTGTGCAAGGGCAAAGAGATCATTCCTGGATTACTCAAAAGAGTGAACCATTTGGAGTTGGAGATCGATGCACTTGGTCATCGGGTTCGGAGGCTGAGAATCATTGTTTTTGTGACGACCCGACTTTTTAGACCGTCTTACTTATCTTATTTTTTAAAACTTTAGAAAATTTGAGGTAAATTTAAAAAAAAAACATAACTTAAAATATAAAGTTTGAAAACTCGTGACCTAAAAATAAATTTTCATTTAAAAACTTGATGAACTAAAAAAAAACAAACAAAGTTGCATAATCGAACTTAAAACCCAAAAATACCTTTGTAAATAAATACCATAAATAAAGTCGTAACCTTTAATGGAATTGAAAAACATAACTTAAACCATGAAAAATAAAACCTTGGGTTTGGATTATTGAAAAACTGAAAGCAAAGCGGAAGTCTTTTATTTTCAAAAACGGCAACCATAACCCTACCCTCTCACTATCGCCACTGCTAATCAACCCTCCTCACTTGTTCATATGTTGTTTACCTACAACACGAACGGATATACATAGATGAGCTAACGCTCAGCGAGAATAACAATAATTCACAAAACATAAGCACTAGAAAAGCATGGAGCATTTATTAGTATTTTAATTTAAACTGTGACATGAGATACCCTATTAAAAGTCTATCGTATTTTAGTGCGGGGGTTCCCTAGAGTAGCCGTACCGATTTCAGTGTACACTTTGAAACGAACCATGGGGTTGCGACCTCCCATAGAACGTCCCGTCACATACATAAACATATGAGGAACTCTCTATTTGAGCCCGTAGTTCGGCTCGAGAAATTCCTCTAGTTACCTCTGTAGTTCGAGGCGGTACGACTCTCTTGCTTACTTAACTTATTAACCGTGTTTATTACGTTAAATGCACGAGCGACATAAGATATAAACATACATGATAAGATAGCTAGAAAAATAAGACGTGCTATAGATATTCTAATACACAGCATAAGATAACATAAATCACGTATCGTCATATCATATCATATCAAGCACATTACGAACAATCACACACACATAAATTCACACAATACATAAATACTTCAGATCACATAATACTTAATATATTTTTGAACTAATCCTTGTTGCAGTGATATTATTCTCACCTTCGCTTCGGAAATTACGACCGTTGGTCGAGAACGGCTTGGGAAAACTAGACGTGTCGGAAAAGCTACGCGACTCAGAACCTAATCGATGGAAAATATTATTAAGCTTCTATTGAAGAAGTTCTAAAGACAACTCAAGTTCTGGAAATTTCAAAATGTCGGCTGAAGGTGTAAAACTACGAAAGTACCCTTGGGGTCGATAAAATATTTTTTTTTGAAAAATAAATCTATAAAAATTACTGTAAAAAAAATAAAATTTGGAAAACTTCTTACTTCAGAGACACATACAAAATATGCTCAGATTATTTAAAAAATAAATAAAATTTAAAGAAAGCAATATTGAATCTTTTTAAAAATCAAAAACTGTTTTAGAACGATTTTGCACACTGTTTGGAATTTATTCCAATTATATTTTGTGTGCATCCGAAAATTCTATAATTTGGACTAAAAACCAAAAACATATAGATCTAGGTCGTGTACAAAAATTAGGTAAAAAAATTTTTGTAGATATATAAACAGGACGTTTTGTTGTAAAAATAACAAAGGCGAAAACAAGTCTGGGCACTGATCGTAATAAATTCATAAAATAGCATGCAAATATTTTTCGATTATAGTTTTTAAAAAGAAACATGTAAAACTAGTGTTTCCAAAAAGAATCAAAGCAAAAACATAATTTTTGAATCCACAGTAAATGTTGTAAAGTCTGAAAATCGGAAATAGGTTAGACCAGCGAATCAGGTCTGCGCACTGATTTGAAAATAATCGGAAAATATTATGTATTTCATAAAAATATTTTTCGATTAAGGATTTAGATAGAAGACATTTAAATCTAGCTTTTCCAGAAAGAATCAATGCAAAAACATAATTTTTGAATCCACAGTAAACGTTTTAAAGTCTGAAAATCGGAAATAGGTCAGACTAGATAATCAGGTCTGCGCACTGATATGAAAATAATCGGAAAATATTTTGTATTTCATAAAAATATTTTTCGATTAAAGGTTTAGATAGAAGACATTTAAAAAGTCTAACTTTTCCGAAAAGAATCGATGCAGAATAATGATTTTTGAAACCACGGCAAGCGTTTTAAGAAACCGTTTTCAATGAATCCAAACCACATAGAAATAAAAACATACCTATTTAGAGCTACGAATTTTAAAACAATGAGAGGAATGGGAGAGAGAGCAGAGAAGAGGCGTGAAAAATAAAAGGACGAGATGTTTATAAATAGGGCTTGATTATACCCTAAAAACCCAAACCTAGTCCTACTCATATTTTTATTATTATTATTATTATTATTATTATTATTATTATTATTATTATTATTATTATTATTATTGTTATTATTATTATTATTATTATGATATGAGTATATGTATATCCTAACCTTAAACGCTCATGACTACTATACTTACTTAACTTATAACTTTTAGTATAATATTATATTATATGATATAATATATTACATACTCATATATATGATACTTACATCTAATAACTTAACAGATTAATTAAAAAAATATATATATAATATATACATAACTTAGTTATAATATATAACTTAAATACAATATATATCCATAACTTGTAATCTAAAGATAATATTAAAATTAAAAAACACACCAAAAAGCACACATAAAAACTAAAACTTCAAAAACTACCACATAAATAAATCATTCAATACTACTTTACTAAAAAAAATACTAATGTCACTCGAACACAAATATTTTAGCCTTTTAATTAAGCTTAAAATTTGGGATTTCACAGTTTTAGTATTGTGCATTGTGTTGTTTGCTGCAATTTATTTCTAATGGGATGTAGATGTTGCGTTCAATATATTTATAATGCAATTGAGTTATGGGGTATTGTACTTGTAATCTTGAACTGATTTTTATTGTTGTGTTCAATGAAAAGAGTTTCAGATTGTTCTTCAATTTAAACTAAAATGACACAAACTGAAATGACTCAAACAAGTTTAAAACAGGTTCATTACATCACCAAAACAACTTCAAAAAACAGTTCCAAAACCTGAGCAAAACAACTTCATTACGTCACCAAATCATATTAAAAAGCCAAGTTCATTACAAAACCAAAAAAAATTAAAAACATCATCAAAATAGGTTCAAATCTAAGTCTGAGCAGCATCTCGTCTCTCTCTTCTTTGGTGTTTTTTCACTGTTTCAAGGCAAGGATTAGTTTTTTGGGTCGTCCACGTTTCTTTGGTGATGTGATATGCAAAGTTAAATAAATACTGGTTAGTAGATGAGAAGCACAAGACTTCTAATTACGGGTAAGGACTCTGTATTGAACCTACACAACAACTGGTTTATGACAATGACCCGTCTGTTTGCACTTTGCAATGGTTGAGTTGCCCTTGTTTGGACACTTTTGTCGCATGTTCAAGTAGTGATCCAAAATCAGGCCTTGGCTCGTCGTTACTTTTGTTTCTTTTTTTCTTCGGTCTTTCTGGTAGAATATGTTCTTCGGGTGGTAATATAGAATTCAATCTTGGTTCCTACAGGCGGCTATGGTATGCCTTTGCAATATCGTTTTAGAAAACAACCAGCAAAGGCTAACAAAGATTGACACCGCTGTTAAAGCTTTCTCTGTATGCCTTGTAGCAGATGTAAACCCTCTCAAATATGCGTGGTCCATCACTAAGCATGGATGTTTTGAGAAGAGTTGTCGTACCTGGGATAGTCAAGGTCAGCTCTTGCAATAGTCTTCCAGAACGGAAAATTGATCACGTACTGAACCCTCGAGAGTCTCTTTTGCCTTCTTCCTTGCCCGATAGAATGTTGGACTCGTCATGTTGCTATATTTCGTTGACATACACATTTCTCTAAAGCTTTGAAACTCCATGTGTAGATTAAGCTGAAACTGCTCAAGGAAGTGCTTAGCTAACCATGTGTTATTCACGTCTATTGTCGACACAATTCCACAGTTGTGTACATCTACGAGAGTATTAATTCTCACCGACTTTCGATCCGAACTCTGAACTCGTGCATAGAGAATCCATTTACAATCCAACCTTTTGCATCTAGCTCATACTCTGATCTGGTCGTTAGCTAGTACAAAAACTCTCTATCTTGTTTAATGAAAACCTCTCTCAGAACATGTCGAAGATGATCGATAGACGGAAGCACTATCCCGCGTTTCGGTTTGAAGTCGTCACGTGTTGACTAAGGGTTGTATTATCTCCAGCTCTTCCTTGTGCATTGATCCTCCTTGTCGCTACACAAACTATCGAGGTCACTCTCAGACTATACGCTGCCTGACTCGTCTTCACCAATAAGACCTTCGTTGCATATTTTGTTGACCACATACCACCATTTTTTTTAATTCAGTCGAGTTCGGCTCCATGTCAAGACCTTCGTCTTAGCGATATTCTTCTTCTTCCGTGTCGAAATCTTCGCCATCACCGCCTCGTTCATGCTCGTCCATTAGTAATTTCAAAATTTAGGGTATGGTGTTTTGGTTTCAATTGGGGCTTTTCTGTCGAACGTGTTTAGTTTTTTGTTTTTCTCGATATTTTTAATGCATTTACCTATTTTAATTGTTTTATTTTGTTTTCTCAGATTTTGATACATTATTTTTGTATTACTTATTTTTTAAAAATCATTTTGTAAATTATTTTTACTAACTTCATTCAATCCTGACCGTTCAATATCATTAGAATGGCCAAAGTCGTTACGATGACACATTTAATCGACATTAGTGATTTTAGCCGTAACTTTTTAACATTGAGTATTATACTGTAAAAAATTGAAAACTTCAAGTATTTTGCCGCAAATAACTCTTAAAAAATATAACAATTATTATTATTATTATTCTATAAATAAAAGCGTTGTTACAATTTGAACCGACAAAATTACTTTATATATATATATTATATTGTAACAAATCGGAAAGTTTAAGTATTTTTGTCGCAAATAACTCTTAAAAAATATAAGACTTATTATTATTATTATTATTATATATATATATATATAAATAAAAATGCAGTTACAATTTGAACCGACAAAATTGTTTTATAATTATATATATATATAAAGTTGATGTATGACCTTTACTTACAAAACACTGTTCAATGAACAATGTTTTTTTTCTAAGGAAAAAAAAAAGAGATGGCACCCTAAACACAAGTAGTAATTAATCTTAAAATAAGAGATGGGACTCTAAAATGGCCATATTAGCTCTCACAATCTTATACTTATATTTATTTCTACCAAATTAATCTTGAACCTAAAAATTATTTTTTCATTGCAGTGCATGCACCTCACGCGTCCTACGCAAGGATTAAATTTCGCTTATTGTCCTTGTGCCGCACCTCTAATTTCCTTTTTGTAATACTCAGTATGATTTACTCTAGTGGTATCACAGGCGGTGTGGTATACCGTCATCGCAAAATTAAACCACAAAAAGCAGTACTTGAGTAAAAAAAAATAATTAAGATGAATAATATTTATTATTTATATTTCAACAATTAGTCATATATACTTTTTTCTTATCAACACTAAAAAATTTAAATATTTCAATATTTGTCATGCTCGTATTAATTTTACCAAAACACTTAATCTGTTTTTATTATCAACAACAATTATATTAAGAATAGTTAACTATTCAATATTGAAACAATTTTTTTTAGACTAAAGGATACATCATATTTAAAAGTACATCCGTGTCAAATTAGCAAAATAAACACATAGAAAATTATAACTCACTATTAATAAATGATATAATCACATAACTCCATTAAAAGAATGATGGTGTGTGTGTGATAATTTTTCCTTGAATCTTTATTAGTTCAGGTTTATATCTCTTTTATTTACACACATGTTTTCTTAATTTTTCAAAATTGATTTTTGTCAATAATATTTTTAAAAAGTTTTTTACAAATTCCATGTTCTTGGCTAGATTTACCATTATTACAGAGGTAACTTTTTTACGTACAAATAATTATTTTATCTGGTCATGTAGTTAGTAGACTTTATTTATGTATACTTATCTTATCTTAGTTTGTTAGGTTTATGAGTGGATATATGTCACTCGTCATCCAATTTTCATTCATAAAATCTAGTAGTAATTAGATTGTTCTCTTTCTCTTATCCATGAAAGCTATTCGCAACTAAAAATCACGTTTATAGTCATCGACGACTAATAGTTTTTTGTTACGATCTTAAAAACTTATTTTCTTAGGTATTCACAAAATAATTAAAAGGTTAATCTAACAACGTAGCCAATTTCAAACATGATTTTAAGAATATAGCCAGCGTTTGGTAAAATTTTTTAATCTAGCTATTTACAAAAATAAACGGTTAGAAAATATCGAAAATACCTTTATGTAACATAAATCATAGAAACCAAATACTAGCCAACGTTTCAGCCAGCCGAAGTTTATCGTGCGTAAAATAAACGGAAATTAACTGAAATTAACAAAGCAGCGGAGATTAACAAAAAATTAGAAAGAAATAAACGCTCAATAACCAACTTTGCCAAATATATAATTTTTTTTAATTCTAAATATATACATGTGTATTAACTTCGAAAATTCGTATTGAAAATTTGATCGGCTTGTGAATAACACCGTATTAAATGCGTATTAAAGGAAAGGAAAGAAATATAAATTGATAACACCATCGACCTCTACCTGTACATATGTAAATTTACCATAATTAACAGAAATTAACAAAGCAGCGGAGATTAACAAAAAATTAGAAAGAAATAAGAAAACGCTCAATAACAAACTTTGCCAAATATATTTTTTTTAAAAAAATTCTAAATATATACACGTGTATTAACTTCGAAAATTTTGGTTAATCAAACGTGGGCTACAAGTTTTGTAAGCAAATTCTAGTAGAGGATATTATAGTAATTAACATCTTACATAATTAAGACACGTCATCATTTTTGGCTAGAGTAAAAATTTGGACGACACGTTGGCTAGATTACAATTTCAACGTTTCAGGTGGTTTAGTTCAACTAATTTTTCTAATTAAAATGTTAATTTGTAATCTAAAAAAAAAATTAACGTATTATTGGTGTACGACTTCGTCTTATCTCGAACTTATGGCATAATCTTGTGGAATTTAACATATGAGAGTTTAGTATGTGAAATGTTATGATATGATACGATATGAGAGTTTAGTATGTGAAATGTTATGATATGTCGAGTTGATGATATGATAGGTTATATTGTGTTATGTGATGATACGTTGTAAATTAGAATATTTATAACATGTTCTTATTTCTAGTTATGTTATCATATATGTTTATTATGAATATATTTTTTTTATATGTCATTCATGTATGTAACAAAAATAATCAAGTGACAAGATAAGTAAGAGAGTCGTACCGCCTCGAGCTATGGAGGTCTTACAAAGAATTTCTCGAGCCGACTTATGGGCACAAATGGGGAAATTTCTCGAGCCGAAATATGAAGCCTTGCGACCCCATATCTTCGTATCCAAAGTATGCACTGAAAATTAGTACGACTACTCTAGGGGACCCCCGAATTAAAATATGATAGACTTATAATAGGGTATCTTATGTCACGGTTTAGCTTTAACACTAAAAACCGGTTCATGCATTTTTATTATTTATGTTTTTGAGTTATAGTTATGCTCGCTGAAGTTAGCTCATTCTATTTATATTTGCTTGTGTTTTTTGAGTTATAGTTATGCTCGCTGAAGTTAGCTCATCCTATGTATATCTACTTATGTTTTGTGAGTTATAGTTATTCTCCCTGAGCGTTAGCTCACTCTATGTATATACATCAGTGTTGTAGGTAAACAACATTTGAACAAATGAGAATGGTGGACCAGCGGCGACGATATCGAGAGGATTAGGTTATGGTTGCCGTTTACGAAAATTAAAAACTTCCGCTTTGCTTTCAGTTTTTAAATAATCCAAACCCAAGGTTTTATTTTTCATTGTTTAAGTTACGTATTTTAAGATCCTTTCAATTTCGAAAAAGGTTACGATTTTATTATGGGGTTATCTACAATCGTATTTGGAGTTTAAATTCTTGTTTATGCAATTGCTACGTTTGAGTTATTTATTTTATCGAGTTATGAATTAAGCGTTTTATTATTAAGTTGTGAGTTTTCAAATTTGCATCTCAAGTTATGTTTAAAAAAAATATTACCTCAAATTTTCTAAAGTTTTAAAAAGTAAGATAAGTAAGACGGTGCGAAAAGTCGGGTCATCACATTATTATTATTATTATTATTATTATTATTATTATTATTATTATTGTTATTGTTATTGTTATTGTTATTGTTATTGTTATTGTTATTGTTATTGTTATTGTTATTATTATTATTATTATTGTTATTGTTATTATTATTGTTATTATTATTGTTGTTGTTGTCAACTAACAATTGTTTTTACATACTTGTCATAATTGAGGGAGAGCAAATCCATAAAAGGATAGTTTGAGGCCCAAAAACTAAATCTAAATCGGGCTTCAGTACTAAAATCTCGGGAGTGTTTAAAGTGAATTTTCACGTCGACAATTTGACGCCTTTTGTGGAATACTATTAAATTTTCCATGAAAGAAATTGTTTTCATTAAATTATATATATATATATATATATGTATATATATTAATGGTGGGCATGTTGCACTTAATTTTTCCATGTTTGTTGCAGCAAACGCCGCTCGAGGAGTTGAACCAAACTAGGTAATTTCTTTAGAGGGTATATGTTAGACGCCCTCTTGTTGAAGGCAACTCAACAAGAAAAGTCTAATTAAGCCCTTGCGATCTAACTTGAAAAACTGGTTGCAATCCAATCCTAGAACGAAGATCGCCTTAGCGGGCAAAATGTAGGCTTGACCAAGAGCATTGAAGAATTAGTTTAAGGGGAAGAACACATACCCTATGTATATTCTATTGTCGTCCTCCAATCATTTTCACTTTAGTTTGGGAAGGCCCTCCAAGCCATACTTCCAGCTCGATTCGGGATATGAGCTCCGACCTCCTCAATAAAATGAACATGGCTCCGCTTAGCCCACACCTCAAGGGACTGAAAACTCAAGTGCACACCAAAGTGACCACGAAATCTAGAGTTAAGCATTCCACTAAGCTCACACTGAACCATTCGAGTCCTTATTCAACAATATTTCAATATGGACCTACCGAGACGTCCTCTCATTCCAATAACGCAATCGCAACGTGAACTCATCCAAAAATGATGACAAAATTTTTAAAAAATCAACAACCGAGGCCTTGACCGGGCTACAAGATATGAACACTAAATTTAACAAAGCCACTAACATACCCCATAAATTATTCGTTTGCTCAAAGAAACTTGAAAGTAGATTAAAAGATACTCAAATTATTTTGAAGCAATTTCGAGAAATTCTAAGAAACTCAAAGAAAATATAAGGAAATCCAAAGTCATTCAAAGAGATTTCAATATATATATATATATATATATATATAGAGAGAGAGAGAGAGAGAGAGAGAGAGAGAGAGAGAGAGAGAGACTTAGGAATTCAAAATGATCGACAGTGTCAAAATATTCTCGCAACGACTCTTTTAAGTGTTATAGGCGTCTATTATATAGCATTTGGCACAAAATTCTAGATTCGCGAAACTGACTTACAAATTCTTAGGTTGCGTAAAATTCAAGGAATATCTTCATCGAGTTCAACTGATACATGTCATTGTTAATCATAGAGCTCATAATTTTATAAATTAAAAATCTAAAATTGTCTAGCTTGGACTTCCTAAATCAGCCCGATTTGATATAATTATTTTATTCGCATCTTTTACTCAACTCAATCAGCAACACACATATCGATCGAAAGAGAAAATAATTAGTTCAAATGAGGCGATCTTGTCCAGATGAAATCCTACACCAGCTACCAAATTTTAGTTAATTAACCGTTTCATATATGCTGTAAAGGGGGGCTTACTTTAGTGTAGGATTTGTCATCTCTTCAAAAGGACTATTGGTCCTTAAAATCTCAAATTTATGGACTAATTGTGCGGAACTCGGCCCTTAAACTAAGCTATGGGCCTAGTCTACTCATGATTATTGAATTTTCTAAAACTTAGCCCGAGTTGTCGAGGTAATCCCACTTGCCGAGGGCTCAGCTCACTTGTCTCGCTGCGAGCTGAAACAATATGTGAAAGACCAAGCTTAGTGAATTACCATCTCTTCAACTACTTTGCTTATTATGGATCAAGGAAGACGGGCATTTCGCGAGCTGGATGGAGACCTATTCAACCAAAACATGTCCTCCTCAATAAATGAAGCTCATAAAAAAGCCTAAGGTGTACAAATAGTGTTAGGAATTCTTGTCCACGAGAAGATTTTATTTGTAATTCTCGCTGAAATTATTAATAAAATAAAGTTCGACATTCATTATCTATTTGAATTGAAAACGGTTATTTCATATAAAATATTTATCAAACATTCATCAATCTGTAGTATCTGTATTAAACTGAATCGCATGCTGGGCATCCAAGTTCATGCGGTGAACTAAAACATGGTCGATGATTGATTCATGCCTGGATAGCTTAATCTAAAATGGTATATGTGGAACACGAGTGAAGATTGTTCACTTAGTGAGAGCATTCTGCACTTATGGTAAGTGTACGACCTGGACAGACTTTGGTTGTAGATATGTCTTTTAAGTACCGTTACGACACACTAGCCGGGGCTATGATGGTCAGTGTGAGACTTGATCTAAATCCTGAAGTGATCATGGACTTCTAGGTCATATCGCCGGGTTCTTTGACTCATCTCGTTAAAGGCTACTAAGACGTTGATTAAACTTATGTCTTGGGAATCTGGAATATGATTTGAGCGGAAAATGATTCATAGATACCGAATCCAGCCTTTCTAAAAGAAGGTAAATGTTCACTCACCTAACCAGAACCGATAGATTGCGTGCATCAGTAACTTTTGGAAGAATCTTTCATTGGGGAAGCAATGGTGCTTAGCGAATATAAGTATCAAGAAAGGTATAACGAAATAATTGACCTTTCTCGATACAGGTTGAACCTAGAGGATCTAAATCACGAACTGACTATATCAGTGGACACTCGTCACGATGAGTAAATATGATTCTAGAATAAAGAAGGGTTCAGTCTTGCCTTACATAGTGGAATATTTGACCAAGATTAAACGAATCGCTGGAAAAAGAGAAATGATTATTTCGTCTTTTTCATCATATTTGTTAAGCTCTTATTACTAGGTCCATAGTCCCCGATTCGACTATGATAAAGACGGATAAGAACTCTTCGGTAATAATGAATATTATTATTACAATCTCACAGCTGTAAATTATTTAGCAGCAGTCATTCGGAAATTTGTCTATTTTTCGAATTAAATATTTATTGTAGAAGTAATTATTTATTGTTGGATCAAGTAAATAAATAATTGAATTTTAAGTTGAGCCTTATGGACACTGTAAAATTCGAAATTTATTGGTCCAATACTAGCGATAATGGGCGCCTACATTGGGTAGAAAATACCCAATATTCTCTCTTTAATTAGTTGCTAGATTTATCGAAAAAAAATCAAGTAACTAATTAAATAAGAGAGAGAATAATAGTAGTAGATATATTCTCTCCATTAAATAAGGGAATAAGATATTGTCATTTATCCTCTCTCATAATTAATTTCCTAATATCTAGGAGTATAATAATGGTAGAGATATTCTCTCCATTAAATAAGGAAATAAGATATTGTCCTCATTATTCTCAAATATCTAGATTCATTAAATATATGAGAAAAAAAGGAAATATAATATCATAGATTATGATTTGATGGATGAGAGAAAAAGTAGGATTTATAGTCAAGATCCAACGGTTCATGCTTAATACAAAATAAGATAGAATAAAGGAGAATAAAATATATCTAGGAGAGTCATAGAATATCTCATTTCTACCACTATTAATAGAAATCTAAGAGAAAACAAAAATCACTCAACTGGTAGCAAAAAATTTCGACCAACTTCCCTTGCGTTGGACGAAATTCTCTCTCTCTCTCTCTCTCTCTCTCTCTCTCTCTCTCTCTCCCTCGGGATTACGTGATTCCATTATTCCCATAAACAGAGTACAATATGAAATCATAAATCAGAGTCGTAGTGAGATTCAGAGTGCACCCACACTTTCTTCTTATTCGTCTTGAAGATTATGTTTCGGAAGACTAAGGTGTCATCATCAAGTTCATCACCACGAGAGTACCCGAAGATCTGATCGTGGGAGCTAAAGCTAGAAGATCGAGTTATTGGAGCTCAGAACGCGATCTTGAAGAACTCGATTAAAGTTTCTGTAGCTAATGAGAAATATGTAAGTTTTTCTAAAGACTTATGTTTAATTTGGTTGCTTGATATTGCTCTCATGCTTAATATTAATTAAAGTAAATCTAGATCTTGTTATATAACCTTAATTAATTAGCTAAGTAGCATAATAAATTATTTCCGCATGATTATAGGGTGCTCTAGCTTACTAGCCTTTTTTAAAACTTAGAATTGTGAAATAGCTAACGTTTTAGTAATATTTGATAATTAGCCAATCTTTGATGTAATAAGACATAATTACCCTTATTTTTCCCCCTAATTCTTTGACAAAAATAAATTAAATGAAAATAATTTATCTATATCTAAGTACTCTCTCTCTCTCTCTCTCTCTCTCTCTCTCTCTCTCTCTCTCTCTCTTCGTTATATTTTTAGCCATAACGAAAGTTGAAAAAAAAAACAGCATCGCAGTTACTAGTTGATAATAACTGTTAATAGGTTTATGGTAGAAACCTATTAACAATTATTACCGACTATTAGTTGAAGCAAAAACCTATTAACGGTTATTAACGACTATTAACTGCGTTTTTTTTTTTAATGTTTTTGACCTTTGTCCATAGCTAAAAAATGTGACGAGAGAGATGTGACGACCCGACTTTTCGGACCGTCTTACTTATCTTACTTTTTAAACTATAGAAAATTCTTTAGAAAACTTGGAGGAATTTTTTTTTAAAACACATCGAATTAAAAAGAAACAAAAGCATTTAAGAAAAATATGAAGATTGCATATTGAACACTTCAGGAGAAGTACTTAACCAAAATTGAAAATACGAATTTGAAACAAAACATAACAGCAAACATACTAAAACATAATACATAATCTAAATCTCAACAAAAAAATAAAACTCTTTGAAACTTCGAAGTAAATGAAAATTAATAAATTTAAAAATTATTTCTTAAAAACTCGTAACGGAAGACTTATTTCTTAATAACGAAAACAAAACTTTAAACTTTATTTCTTAATAACTTGTAGCGGAAGGCTTAATTTGTGAATGGAAACCATGACCCAACCATGTCGCTATCGACGCCGCTAGTCCACCCTGCTCAGCTCTTTGCAAGTTGTTTACCTACAACACAGGCGTATATTTTTTTCGAAGAGATGAGCTTACGCTCATCAAGAATAATATAAAGCTCACAAAATAAAAAGAGTAATGCAGTGCATGAACCGGTTATTAGTATTTTAAAACTAATTGATGACTTGATTTTTCTTTTCTTGATTCTATCAACTTTTAGTTCGGGGTGTCCCTAGGGTAGTCGTACCAATTTCAGTGTACACTTTAGATACGAAGACGGGGTTATAAAATCCCACACTTTGCTCTATCTTTTAAACTTATTAGGGCCTCGGCCCAAGAAATTTTCCCATTAAAGCTTCGGCACGGGAAACTTCTCCTTAATACATTTCGAGGCGATACGACTCCCTTGCTTATATTTATCTTTTCACTTTAAAAATTACATTACATACTGATATGACATGTACATAAAAACTTTCAAACATATGCTCATACAATACATGACTAAAAAAATATAAAACATGTACATTCTCAAATCTACTTTAACTTAATACTGCATAGTTGACGAAACATAAATCCAACTACTACAATCAATCACACAATCAGATAAAGAAAAAGCTACTCAAACATATAAAGCTTTAAACAAACTATAACATGAATTCCAAATCATCATTTTTAATTTTGAACTAATCTGTGTTGTAGTGAGATTATTCTCACCTGGATATCGAAGGTTACGATCGTAGATCGTTGAAGGAAAAGGACGCTCACTTTTAAAATTACATTACATACTGATATGACATGTACATAAAAACTTTCAAACAAATGTTCATACAATACATTACTAAAAAAAATATAAAACATGTACATTCTCAAATCTACTTTAACTTAATACTGCATAGTTGACGAAACATAAATCCAACTACTACAATCAATCACACAATCATATAAAGAAAAAGCTACTAAAAAATATAAAGCTTTAACAAACTATAACATGAATTCCGAATCATCATATTTAATTTTGAACTAATCTATGTTGTAGTGAGATTATTCTCACCTGGATATCGAAGGTTACGATCTTAGATCGTCGAAGGAAAATGACGCTCAAAACGACTTGGAACCTAATCGGGATAAAAGACTACCGGGATCAGCTTAGAAAAAGATTCAAGGCAAACTTTTGGTTCTGGAAATTTTCTGAAACGACTTTCAAAGTGAAATCACGAAAATACCTTGTCTATTAGGGTTTCGGTGAAAAACTAAAACTCTGAGAAAACTTCTGTAAAACTTTCAGTACGTATAAAACATAATTTTGATCACTTTTTGTAAAGGCACAACGGCCAAAATAATTTTTTAACTATTTATTAAAAATAAAAGAAGTGCTAAAATCTAACTTTAAATTTTTTGCCAAAAACTGTCTGCGCACCGTTTTTAAAATAATCAGAAAATATTTTGTATTTCATAAAAATATTTTTCGATTAAAGGTTTAGATAGAAGACATTTAAACCTAACGTTTTAAAAAAGAATTAACGCAAAACCAAAATTTTTGAATCCACATTAAACGTTTAAAGTATGAAATTCGGAAATAGGTCTCAGGTTTGTGCACTGATTTGAAAATAATCGGAAAATATTCTGTATTTCATAAAAATATTTTTCGATTAAAGATTTAAATAGAAGACACTTAAACTTAACCTTTACAAAAAGAATCAACGCAAAACCATTCTTTTTGAAACCAGGACAAGTGTTTTAAGAAACGTTTTCAAGGAATCCGAACCAGATAGAAAAGAAAACATACCTAATTAGATCTACAAATTTCCAATCAAAGAGAGGAATGATGGAGAGAGAGCAGAGAAGAAGCGTGAAAAGAAAAGGATGAGATGTTTATATATGACTTAAATAAACTCTAAAAGCCCAGACCCTAATCCTACTTCTAATATTAATATATTAATTATTATTATTATTATATTTATATATAATATGCACGCTGATCTTATATATATAACTAACTTATATATATATATATATATATATATATATATATATATATAAACGTAAGATGACTTATATATATTATGTTATATAATATAAAGTAATATGTATATATATACTATTTATATATATATATGTAAAGTACGTATATATACACATAACTTATTTATAATATATAACTTATATATATTATATCCATATTTTGTAATCTAAATAGTATATTAAATTCAAAAACTCTCTAAAGCACACATAAAAAAATAAAACTTCAAAAACTACCACATAAATAAATCATTCACTACTACTTTATTAAAAAAATATACTAACGTCACTCGAACACTAATATTTTGGTTTTTTAATTAATCTTAAAATTTGGAATTTCACAAGAGAGAGAGAGAGAGAGAGAGAGAGAGAGAGAGAGTGAATGTGAAAATAGAGAGAGAGAGATAGAGATATGAGATTCTAATAATTAGGGATTTTGAATAATAAATTAGATTTATTAATTTCGAAAATAAATTTTATTAACTAATTAATAAGGGTAAATATGGTATAAACAATGTGTCACATAAGCAGAATGACTATAAATCAAAAAAATCTGAAACGTATGATAAAATAAAACTCTTAAGTTTGAATACGCTTAGTCAGTTACAAATGTCATGATTATAAGTGCATAATTATCAATAAATAGATGGTTTAAGTCTTCAAAATATATCTGGCTCTTATTATTATTGTGCCGTCAAGCATTTCATATTATCCTTTTGGCCACGTTTTTGAGCCAATCTCCTACTGGCATATATTTCATTTTCAACGGTAATAAAATTATTCATCTTCTTTATTTCATTATTATTATTATTTAGTCATTCAATCGCAATTTAATTTACAAAATAATAATTATATCTATTATAATCTTGTCATAAATCGAGTGAGAACAAATCCATATAAAACGAAAGAATAAAGCTAGAAAACTAAATTAAAATGAATTCACACACGTTAACATATATGTGAACTTTTGCATTTAATTAGTTATTTCTTAAACATAAAAAACTTCATAGTTTTCTTGATGCGTAACTATGTTTTTTTATAACTTTGCTTCGTGATTAAGCCAAACGAAGACATGTTGCATTTGTTTTTCTCTTTCTTTTTTTCTCATGTCTCTTTCTTTGCATGTTTTACCTTTTTATTTTTATTTTTTTTATTTCTATATCTTTTTTTTCTTGCTTCTCTAGCGTGCCTGATATTAGTACACACACACACACACATATATATATATATATATATATATATAATTTTGACTAAATATTAAACAATAAGATAAACTCGTAATGATTCATAAGTATCAAGATTTCATTTCACACCATATGTGTTGAAATATTTAAATACAAAAAAAAAAAACGAAAAAGTAGGAATATGAATGCGTGTTATTCTTGTTCTATGCTTACGTGCCCGATATTATGTTGACTTTGTGGCATTTTCTTGCATTTTTGGAAACATGGGTACTAACTACTATTTGGTTGACTGATTGAAGGACATACAGATCATCGTTTGCTTGGTTGCCAAGATACGAGTGTGGTGGATTTATCCACAGTTAAGCCTATCCACAGTACACGTAGGATGCTAATTGAAAGCTTTAAGAAAGCCATCCCAATGAGTCACTCCTACATGTATGTTCGCAACGGTCACCGTACAAATTTAAATTATAAAAGATGCGAAATTATATACATATACACACATATATATTAGTTTTTTTTTTTATCAGACATATATATTAGTTTCTTAGAATTTTAGTTTTTTATAGTCACATTTTATATATATATATATATATATATATATATATATATATACAAGGAAATAAAGTTTTACGGTTCATTCACTCGGCGATTGATTAAAGAGCCCTTTGTATATATTTTAAATTAATAAAAAAACACAATTTTTACAATTATGATAAATAAAAAATTATATATCAACTTATGTTACAATTGAATTAAAATATACAACACTTTTTTTTGTTGCAATAAAAGCTCTTGTTATTTTATTTATTTTAAAACGAATCAATTCATAGTTGCGTATTGTCGAGATTTTTACGCACATGCAAGTGCACGTATCGTCCAAGTAGTAGAGTGTACTCGAAGTACGAGTATCGATCTCATAAGGAAAAAGCTTAATTAATAACTAGAATAACTAGAACGAATTGAACTAGCAAGATGAGTGGAAAAGATGTCATAAAACTTTTTTGACAAGTAAATAAAATAAGCAAGCAACAAAAAAAAAAGAAGGCTTTACGAATAAGCGAAGGTAAAGACGAAGGCTTCACTAGTCTATTCAATGGTTTGAATTCTTAGAACTAAAGCACGATTTAAAATGTTCAAACTTTGCTAGTCACGTTCACAAAAGTATCACTAGATCTCTCTCGAGCATCTAGAAACCTAAATCTATGCTGAAATTTTATCTCTCGATCTCAACTCCTAAAAACAAGGCAATCATTAAATACAAAAACGTCTAGAGAACTCTATAACAACCTAGCTATCTATAGCCTAGGATTGAATCACGGCAATTTAATTCAGGCACACTAACAATCTAATCTTTCTCTAGCATCAAGTTGAATTCAAAATCAAGGATGAGCTCATGAATCTCACACAAGCATTAAGCATATAAAAAATGAATTAAGCAAAGCAAGATATAATAAATAAATACCACAACAAATAATTAAATGGAATCTGTTACCGGTCCATCTCGGCCCGGTAGAGCAGCGACGGCCGCGATAGCGACCACCCCGGGACTCCCCCTGACGCATAGCCCACCTCCGGCCTCATGAGCTCGGCCTCCAGCTCCATGGCCGACCTTCGGCCTCACGGGCTCGACCTCGGCTCACGGGCTCGACCTCGGCCTCATAAGCTCGACCTCGGCTCACGAGCTCGACCTCGGCCTCACGAGCTCGACCTCGGCCTTCGGCCTCACGAGCTCGACCTCGGCCTCACGAGCTCAACCTCGGCCTTCGGCCTCACGGGCTCGACCTCGGCCTCATAAGCTCGGCTTCGGCCTCACGGGCTCGACCTCGGCCTCACGAGCTCGACCTCGGCCTCACGAGCTCGACCTCGGCCTTCGGCCTCACGGGCTCGACTTCGGCCTCACGGGCTCGACCTCGGCCTCATAAGCTCGACTTCGGCCTCACGGGCTCGACTTCGGCCTCACGAGCTCGACCTCGGCCTCACGAGCTCGACCTCGGCCTCATAAGCCTATGCTATCCTCGGCCATCCTATGCTATCCTCGGCCGAGCCTATGCTATCCTCGGCCAAGGGGCCCACAAATGACCCCTTGGTCGCCTATAAATACAAGAGGCCCACCCTCTTCAGAAGGTAACCCATTCTTGAGTACTGAAACGCTGCAGAACTCACCTCTCGCTCGTTTCTCTCAAGTCTCGGCCTCTAAACACCTAAACCCTCTATTCTCCACCTCAATCCCACTAATGTTGAGCGTCGGAGAGGTATACAGAGGCACCCCCTCTGTTTTCCCTTTGTAGTTCACGTGTTCTTTATTCCTCTTCAGGTGCTTGGACGAACTCAAGAGACTTTCACAGCTAAGGGAAGGCTCGGGATACCGAGTCCGACACGCTCGAGCCCGAACGCGACCACTTGGTCCGGCCTCGGGTCGAACCGTTCGGGGCTTCTAAATAGTTGTCCGAAAACGAGCGACAACAGAATCCTTAACCAAATTATAGACTAGCTATGCCATAGTCCTAAAGGGGATTAGTTCATCATGTAGAGAAGAAACAATGAAGAAGAAGAAGAAGAAGAGGAAGAAAAAAAATTAAACACATCCATAATAATAGTTATAAAATAAAAATGAGAGTTCAAGAGCAGAAAAGAAGAGATTAAAACTGTAATTGTAGTGGCGATGATGAACGGCTCTCCAAACTTCTCTATCTCTCCCAAACAAGAAAAATTTAAAAGATAAAAACTAAGGTAAAATAAAAAGAGGCTAAGATGTGTTTTTATATGACTCTAGGTCTGATTATGTAAGTTTCCAATTAATTTTCGGAGTATTATGGGTCATTAAAACTGATCCGACGACTCAAAACGATTAAAAAATCGTTAATTTCCTCTTCTGTCTGGCGAGTTCTCGCGGCACACAGACAAATGGTTGCCCCGCTCAATAATATATATGTACAAGGTTTAAAGCTGCATTTATTGTTATAAAATTCCGCCAACAACCTTTAATTATGCGTTTTGTTACCCGTTTGTAACTAATTGACTGTGTTTAGTTATTAGCTTTTATTTTGGTTTTCATGGTGTATGTTTAATTCTAGACATGGCTGCAAATTTGAATTTGAATTCTCCTCAACTGGCGTAATTTGAATTCGAATTTGACTTCATTTGTTTAAGATGCATTTAATGCTATTTAATGCCCTTAACAATATATTTGAATCAGGTTTGAAAACTGCATTTATTGGTATTAAATGCCCTCAACAATATATTTGTACAAGGTTTAAAGCTGCATTCATTGCTATAAAATTCTGCCAACAACCTTTAATTATGCGTTTAGTTACCTGTTTGTAACTAGTTGACTGTGTTTAATTACATGTTTGTAACTAATTCCCTGCTTTTAGTTACCTATTTGTAACTAATTAACCGCATTTAGTTACCTGTTTGTAACCAATTGACCGACAACAACCTTTATAAATATAATTTAGGTAATCACTACAAATCATTAGAAAATCCATGAACTACAATATCATTAAAAAAAACAAAAAACTACAGTATCATTAGTTGAATCAAGAACCATTTAAACACTATTCATTACAATATGAACCTCAATTTCATGGCTTCTTGTCAGCTTCCGAGTTTGACATAAACCATCTGTCAAGTCTTTGGGACGTCCACAATAACTCCCCCGACTTTCAAATAAACCTCCCAATTCTTGCCGAACAATTCTTCCAACACGGAGGCAACAAGCAAAAGGGGACCTCCATTCCCCCCACCCACATTATTCTCCAAATACTCATTGAATTCAGCTTTGGTTAGTTCATCCTCGAGCTGTTTGAGCCTTGTCTTTGTGATGCTCGATGAAGAGGCTTCGGACCTTTGTATAATTATCTCTGGAGTCGATTTGGTCATTGGAGACCTTCCACTGTGAATTGTTAGGCAGTTTTGTGTGTTGTCTATCCTCGTAAATCTATATTTAAAAAACTTTTTTGGGGATTAGGGCTTTTTTGGCTTATTGGGCATGGGAAATCTATTAGGCCCTATTATTTCAGTAGTAACATGTTATAATTCCAGAGAATTAGTTACTAACTAGTAACTAATTTACTAGGATTTGTTACACGTAAGTAACTAATTTACTAGGATTAATTACAGGTATGTAACTAATTTTAGTGAATTAGTTACACGTAAGTAACTAATTATTTGTCCGAAAATAGTACTATAGTAACAAATATTTGTCCCAAAATAGTTACATAGTTACAAATACTTGTCACAAAATAGTACCATAGTAACACATACCTGTCCCGAAATAGTTACAAATACTTGTCTCAAAATAAAAACACTAAATATAAGTCTCGGAGTCATAATGAATATTTGGACTTGCATTTTCAAGGGCCCCGTCCTTGTAGACTTCGATACACAGATGCTGCCTATACATTCCCAGGTCGTCTTGTTTCAACAACGTCCATGGCGAGTAATGCACAAGACATTCTACAGCTTTGATGGTGAACATGCCACAATCTCCACTACAAAAATGGTCGCAAAAGTAGTAATTAGATTCAAGTAACTCATGATCATAGACCATTAATGGTTTAGTAGGGTATCTGTTATGTTGTTGTGGCATAAAAGTTGCGTAGACTACGTCGAAAGGCAGTGAGCTATGATATTTCTCCGAGAGAACATCCCGAACCCATTTACATAATATGATTAGAATCAGCTCTGTCATATGATCGATCACAGTATATCTCTGGGATCTCAAGGAGTCGTAAACTATAACAGACCTCTCAGGGGTAGAAATCACTGCAAGGACCCAATGGTTGCAATATACATGGACGGGAACATATATAGTCCCGGCTTTCACCCATGGCCTTTCTCCTCTATTCTGGGGTCTCTCAGCCAGGATTAACTCAACCAACGAATTTCGCGCAGTCTAGTCGTAATCATCCTTGTCTTCAAGTTGATCCCAATGTTTGTATGTTTTTTCGACTAGCTGACGAAAGTGAGTGTCCACAGTTGTGTATTTATACTTCATCAGACTTGCTTTTTTTCCTCAGGTAATAGAAAGCCACATTCAAGTGCTGCACAATGACGTAACAAAAATAATTTATTTAGTTATTCATAGGTAACTAAAACTATTCATTTAGTTATTCATACATAACTAAAAATATTCATTTGATTATTCATAGGTAACTAAAACTATTTGATTAGTTATTCATAGGTAACTAAAACTATTGATTAGGAATTCATACGTAACTAAAAAAATATGCGTTAGTTATCAGTAAGTAATTAGAGCAAAGTTTTTAGGTAACTAAAACATTCTATTAAGTTACGCAAATCACTTACAGAACCACTGAGCCATGCTGCCGGTGTCCAAATCTTGTAGAACCAAGTCTTCTGTGCAATGACCTCTATACGAAAATCAAATGATCTTAGTTCTAATTCTTCTTCAAATTTGTAGTATAGAAGGTCATCGTCAATAATCTTATTTAACAAAAATTATTACAAACAGGGCGTTAAACCAATATTCATCCTCAAACATAAAAAAATGACTTACTTTAATCCTTTCCAAATCCAATCATGCATGAGTGCCACAATGCCATTATATTATTACTTTAATCCTATCAAAAGATTTAACGCTTCGAGCAAGCGGCGGAAAATAAAAATTTTCTTTCAAACAAGTTAAACAATTTTACTAACCTAGACAAAGAGCAAGCACATGTTTATATTTAAATTAAAACTCTTAAAGAGCATTACTCGTTTACTAACCCTTGTGAAGCTTGAACGTTGAGAAGCCTTAGGAAGGTTGAAATTTTCGTCTCCCCACGCAACTCGTCTTTCTTCGTTCTTCGGGAAACTCGAGTAACCACGAAAGTTTCTATCACAAGAATCACTCGAGAAAGAAAGGAATTAGTGTGTGGGCACTTTTAAACACGACGACTCAAGAACAAGTCTAAGAGTCGAAGAGCTAAAACACTAGGTCAAATGTGGACCTAGGTGCAAAAAAAAAACGAAAAGAACTAGAGAGAGAGAGGGAGAATGGGCGCCAAGAGGTTCTAGAGAGAGAAACTCTCAATCTCTAAAACTTTGGAATGAGAAAACAATGAAAATGTGGCCTATATTTATAAGACAGGGATTACCTTCATAAATGTAGTTTCCTCTTCTATAGAATATCACATATTCATGAGCAAATATTGCTCTTTATTCTCTTAAGTCACACGGCCAAGGTGAGCTTCTAGAAGCCTTGGATTTGTTTCCTCTTTTATTTTGCTTCTCCCTTGACTCTTGTTGTCCGAAATCCCTCTTGCATTGTAGAGGAAATTTGTTTCCTCTTTTTCTTTTGGCAAGTATCTTCATACATCAATGCACAAAATAATCTCTCTTTTTCTCCTTGGGTTGGACGGCCAACACTTTCTAGAAGGTGCTTCTAGATTTTTATTCACTTGTTCATGACAACATAACAAAGGCCCACTAAAAATTTTCAAGTAAAATTCCATAAAATGAAATTAATCCTCAAGGCCCAAATAAGTTGTTATGGCCGAATGAAATTTTGTCATCATATGTCAATGCCAAAAAAATTATTGACATTCATTTCTTCCTATGTCCAAAAAGAAAAAAATCACCCTCTAGACAATTTTCGTAAAACTTGTCTCGTTCTTGTTTTGACTTAGCTTCTAGTTTAACTAATCCTACTCGAAATGATTTGTAACAGTGACCTCATGGATCCAAATGAACAAAGCTTGAGATAACATATTTGGACTCAAAAGTTCACAATCCTTTTCCAAGTTTAGCTTAATGTCAACTGACTCCACTATAGAGACACTGAGAATCTCTCGGTTCAAATGAATTTATTTTCTACTCAAGAATTCAACTTAATTGTGATGAGTGGATCTACTGAATATTATCTATGTTTACCCTTCATGAATATCATCAGCTAGTCGGGATTTACAAAATTACCATTTTACCCTTCTAGTTGTTATTTCCTCAACTCATTTGTCGCTTGTGAATAAGTTGGAAATAATGTATTGACGAGGAGCTAACAAATCACATTGATTCATCCAAAAAAATCATGACTCAATTTGGACACTGGCCAGTTCATTTATTCACATTCCAAGGAAAAAAGCATGAGGTGATATACATTGCATTTCAGCAATCTTGTACATGAACTCCATATCTATGAGATCTTCACAAAGTTACACATGACACCTTCATAACTTAGTACTTCACCAATAGGCCCTGTTCAGAATCACATAGTGAATCCAAACTCTGACTTTCTCAAATGAGAATACGTAAGCTATAAAGTGACATGTCTCATTTCAGGATTGAGGTAAACATGATGCAATTCATACGTAGTGACTTCGAGACATACACTACTACAAATACTGTTTTCCGGTGCGGAAGACATTCGGGTGCGACTTTTTGCACCCAAAATTCGCACCAAATGAGGCTTTCAGGTGCGACTTTTCGCACCCATAACTCAAACAAGCATTGGAAATTTTCGCTGATTTTTTTTAACTTTGGGTGCGACTTTTCGCACCCAAAAGTCCGTCAAAACATTTGGGTGCGACGTAGTCGCACCCAATACTTTATCAAAACTTTTGGGTGCGACTTACCCAAATGTCCTAAACTTTTCGCACCCAAAAGTACTGACACAGGTCATTGGGATCGACTTTTCGGGTCCCAATGGTACTTTTGGGTGCGACTTTGTCGCACCCAATGACCTAAATTTTTCCGCGGTCAAATTTTCCCCCTCTTTTTAAGAAATATCATTGGGTGCGACTTTGTGCACCCAAAAGTATTGACAAAGTCGCACCCAAAAGTGTCAGTGGGTGCGACTTACAAAGTCGCACCCAAATTCTAGGCCAGGATATAAAACAAATTTTCACTTCGATTTTCATTCATTCTTAACATAATTCCGAGCCCCTCTCTCTCTCTCTCTCCGAGTTCTCTCCTACCACCACCACCAGTCCACTCCGAGCTTCCTCTCCACCGAGCCTCTCTCTCCGACCACCACCGACGGATACCACCACCATTGAGCGTTCTAAGGTGAGTTTCCTCTCCCTCTCTTTTTTTTATTCCTTTTTAATTTCCGGCCAGCCAAACTCCGACTATTCGCCAAACTCCGACTTCCTCTTTTTTTTTCTTCCTCTTTGCCGGTACAAGAACACAGCTCTGCTGTGCCGTGCCGTGCTCCAGCTCTGCCGTGCCGTGCTCCAGGAAAACCGTGCCGTGCTCCAGGAAAACCGTGCCGTGCTCCAGCTCCATCGCAGCCCCGCCGTGCTCCTCCTGCCTCTCGCAGCCTCGCCGTGCTCAAGCCCCGCCCTGCAGGTTAGCCTCTCGCACCATGATGCCACAGATGCCTCAGATGTCGCCCGACATGATACCACAGATGCCTCAGACGATGCCGTCACCTCAGATGCACCCGTCGCCACAGATGCACCCTACGCATCAGACAACACCGCCATCAATTTCAATGGCGGATGCTCAGACGACGCCGCCAGCTTCAGCAGAGTTCCAGCGAGAGCGTACGAGTGACAATGCACGAGGAGGTAGCAGCAGTTCCGAAGGAAGATTTGGCAGAAGAGGAAGTAAAACATTCAAGGAGTGGTTTACAAACCGAGGAAAGGGAAAGGGAAAGGGAAAAGAAAAAGAAAAAGAAAAAGATTGAACATTTTTTTAATTATTTGTCGTACATTATAATTATTATTGTAATCGAAGAACAAACGGATAATTTTTATTATAATTATGAATATTAATTAATGAATTTTCTAATTAATAAACTAAAGTACATATAATTTGATTACAATCATAGAATATATAAGCATAACAAAAAAAAAATACTATCGGGTGCGAATATCCGCACCCTAAAATGAGGCGGGTAGAAGTTTGGGTGCGAATAGTCGCACCCAAAGGTCAATATTCCCCGCCAAATTATGGCGGGAAGACCATTGGGTGCGACTTTTCGCACCCAAAGGTCGATATTCCCCGCCATATTATGGCGGGAAGACCATTGTGTGCGACTTTTCGCACCCAAAGGTCGATATTCCCCGCCATATTATGGCGGGAAGACCATTGGGTGCGAAAAGTCGCACCCAATGGTTTGGCGGGAAGGCCATCAGGTGCAACTTTACGCACCCAAAGGTTTGGAGTGTATACTTTTGGGTGCGACTTTTCGCACCCAAAGGCCTACCCGCCAAACCTTTGGGTGCGAAAAGTCGCACCTAATGGCCTTCCCGCCATAATTTGGGACTTTTTCAACATCACTTTTCTGATTTATGGGTGTGATCGTGAGTGCGAAAAGTTGCACCTAAAAATCATGATCATCGGGTGCGACTTTTCGCACCCAAGACCTTTAGGTGCGGACTTGTGGGTGCGGAAAAGTCGCACCTAAAGTCGCACCTAAAGGTATCATTGGGTGCAACTTTTGACTTTTAGGTGCGAAAAAAGTCGCACCTAAAGGTATCATTGGGTGCGACTTTTGACTTTTGACTTTTGACTTTTGGGTACTCTATTTTCATCATAAAAAAAAAAAATCAACATAATCATCGTACAAATCTTTAGTTCATGGGTTTGAGTGAGTTATTATTATTACTAACAAATCATTAAAGCTTGGCATATATACAGAGCATAATAGAGTAATTAGTTTGATTATTAGATTATAAGAATACCTGTTTGCCAAAGGCTTACAACATCAAGCAAAATTAGCTCCATTTTATTTTTCATTTTTTCCGCGTTTCAAAATTGATTTTTGGTTGAATTTTTCAAGGACTGACATATTCCTTCACACACAATATACACATGAGCACAATAAACTAATTTTTTCAGCCCATAGGACCGTTAGCAAATCGTAAACGTTGACTCGAGACTTTCTTTTTGGGTTGACATTGTACTTTGAAACACTCTGCTTGAGAAAAAAATGTTGGGTTGGACCCTCACAAAAAATAAAATAAATAAAAAATTTCGTATCGGACGGTGGAGGGCTTGATCGGTCTCTTATTGGGCTTTTCTAAGTAAAGTTATAAATGGGCTCAAGTCTTTCAATAAGGGAGAAATGAATTTTATTTTCGGAAATCGCTGTTTTTTTTAATTAATCACACAAATAGCATTTTTAAAGTTTTTATCACAAAATAGTTTTATTTTATTTTATTTTTTATTTTTTTAGTTGTAAACAGTAATATTTTTTTTATATTAACAACATTATTTAAAAAAAAATTTGATTATTGTTTTGTTTTGAGTTCTATTTAACTTTATTATTATTATCATTTTTTTTTTTATAAAAAACATAATTCCAAATAATATTTACATTTTCAAATAATCACTGTTTTTCAAATGATTAAGTTGCGGATATGTTTAGAAAACCTTTGACTATTCTTTCTTTTGTTCATTTAGCTTTCAAGCTCAACCTTGTTGAGCCCTTTTTATCTTCATCGGAAGGGCTATTGTAATATTAGTGTACATTAGGCTTAGCTGTTAATTAAGAAGGAAGTTTGTTGTAATGTTAGAATAGCTAGATTCAATGCCACAAAATTGTTAATAGACTATGGCTAAAATTGTTGTATTTTATAAAAGACTACAATGTTTTTAATATAGTCTTTCTTAGTCTATCTTTATTGTAATAGTTACAATTTTTCAGTGTAGTCTGATCTATTAAAAAAAACGTAGTCTTATCTAGCCGAATTCATATAAACTACATTTTCTTAAATGAAGTTGTGGCCATCAGGGTATGAGATACTTGATTGGAGAAATAGAGAGAATGAGTGGAGAAAAAGAAAATAGATTATTAGTTTTGAGCACCATGAATCGATATATATGAACTCTGATAATGGCAGAGAAATGATGAGAGCGAATGAGTAACTTTGGGGATCTGTTGTGGAGTGGAGACAGAGACTCTTGTAGCAAATATATTTTCACTACGGTATCTCATTAAAAACAAATTACGTAAAAAAACCGAAATCGTACATAAAGTGAAAAGACTCCGATACAATGATGTCAAAACAAAAATCGTCGTTGTATTTAAAGACTACATAAGGTTTTTGTGGTAGTGCTAGTGAGCTAGATGAGAAGTGACAACTATAGAGCGAGAGAGAATCACGGAGCCATGAGAAAAAAAAAATGAAAATTAGTTTGGTTTCAAAATTTTAAGAGATGAAAATAATTCATATTAAACAAAATAGGGAAAGAATATCAAAGTGGAGCGGATAACATTTTCTTGAAAGTGAATAGATTATATATTTATTTTTTTAATTTTTTTTTAAAATATATTATGAAAAAAAACTACTACATTTTTATTCATAATGTAGCCTATATATCTATACTCTTCCCTACGTTTGCAGTACCAAATGTAGTCTTATCAATTCTTAAATTTGGTTGATCATAGTCTATTTTAAAATGCTACAAATTTCAGTTAAACTTTAGTCTTTAAACTAAAATAGACTGTACTCTATTTATAGTTTTGTGGTAATGAGTCTGGACGGCTGTCAATAGTGTATAAATATATATAAATCAATGATTTCGATGATCGATCAGTGAAATTTATACCATTCGACTCAGTCAAAGTCTCTGTACTCTTGTATTTTGACTTAGAGGAACTAAAATAAGAGCCAGGTACACCAAATCTCATGGGTTTATGATAAATGTCTCTTATTACATTAGTATGCACAAATAACCATTTGTCTAGTACGATAGATTCTTACACGTACAAACCGGTTTTGTAGTTGCGGATACAAGCATTCTTAGTGGAAAAAAGTACCAGAATGTAAATTTCCACTCTATAATCTCGTGAAAATTTCGGGGTTCGCAATGAGTTCCTTAAGTCAAATTTGCACAAATTAGTAGCAGTGTTTTCATTTTCTGATTAATCATTATGTATATCAAACCAAAAGCTATCACACACAGTATAAAGAATAATATGTTATCACTTTATTAAGAACCAAAGTTCTAAAATTCACGTGAAAATGATATATCCAATGGTTAAGATTTTTTTATTATTTGTGTGTGTGTGTTGGCAAAATATGACCCTTGTGAAGCCCTAGGGACAGATAAAAAAATCGTGCGTGAAGATCCCACTTTATCGTAATAACACATTGGTCAATACGTACAAATTAAACTCAAGAATTTAGCTAAAACCTCGGTACAAAACTACTGTTAATTAGTGCACAACCTTTGTGCAATGTATAACGCACAAGAATCTGACGGCTCTTTGGTGCCACTTGAAAGTATATCTTTACATATGCTTTTCACTTTCATGAGCAGAAATACTAGTTACACTCATATATCGACATTTAAAATGGAATTTGGCCTTTTCCAATCATACGTTTAGAGTTAAAAATAACCTAAATTCCACTGTCGATATTGAAAGTCAGACAAAGTCCATGTTCAAGGGTCCAAAATAGCTTCTGCGTGGGAAAATCTTCAACTCCTTTACTTGAGGAACCAATTATGAATTACCGTCAGATTCAAAGGGCCTTTTAGAAGTGGTATTTTCTAAAGGAAAGGAGAGAAGATGGGACATTTAATATTAAATAAATAGAGAATATAAAGGAATAAGAGTACATGCATGCACCAACTTCCTATTACATTATCAGTCACATTATATCATAATAAACTCAGCCAGCGGCCCAAAATATAATTAGCTCACCATAATGACTAAATAATAATGTCTTCGATAAAGTTAATCAGATATTGAAAACTTAATAGTGTTTAATAGTCACTATTATTACAAGTATGAAACTTTCGATGAGAACTCTAGTAATTTATATGAATCCAGATATGACTTGGCATTAATTTTGTTTTCTCCAGTAGTTCATTTAATATTGAAGTTTTATTTTCACTAAAATTTTACATTCTTGTTACAGTAACCTCATTAATAAGTGATTAGTAAAATACTAGTTTTGTAGCAATGTAATACTGTATAACTATGCATAAATTGTGAATTATAAAGGATAAATAGAAAAGTAAAGTAACCTCATTAATAAGTGATTAGTAAAATTCTAGTTTTGTAGCAATATTATAATGTATAATTATGCATATATTGTGAATTATGAAGGATAAATAGATAAGTAAAGTGAATACGTACGTATATGAAGTAAATGAAAAAATATATATATCAAAAACTGTAAAGCAGTCAATTGCATCTATTAGAACATACAAAGAACACTGTTATTTTCTGCGACTTTTGAAAATTATAAGAAGTCGCAACTTTAAGTCATGAATAACACTATTGACAATATAATTTTCCTAGTAAAATGATCACAGAACAATTTGGTGAACTTAGACCCTAGGAGCTAGCTAAACTTGAGATTTGGATACGAATTCCCCAATTTTTTTTTTTTAATAATAGGTCTTTATGTCCCATTTCAAGTTTATTTTTAAATCGACGTTAATTTATATGTAAATGTAAGATATAATTGAGAGAAAAATATGAAATGAACATAAAACTCATCTTTATATAAGTATTAACAATTGATGTAATTTTTTTATGCTAAGAACTTTGTATGTATTGTGTTAAAAAATAAAAAATCTGCATATAAGTATTTTAAATGATCACGGAATCATTCAAGATTTAATATAAAAGTGTATGCCAATTTTCTATTACGTTATCTATGTACACACACATTCTTTAAGTAAAGAGAGCACTAAATATTAGAATGCTACATCTCTAATTACTCGACAGTTGTAAAGTTGTATTAAGTTATTCGAATATATTATCTTGTACATATGAATATATAAGGTACTATAAAATTCAGTAGCCATATAGACTTTTTTTATTCTATTAATTAACGCATTCCTAGTGGGGGATAAATATTAGCTTAATATATATATGTTATGTATAAGAAAGAGAAAAAAAAAGCGGCTCTGGACAGACGAAATTCGTTCTTAATTATACCCTTGCCGATCTAAGAAGGTTAACACAAAGATACATTTATATTTTTGTGCATAGTCAGCAAACAAATGAGACAACATTAACTCTCCTTTTGAAGAGAAAACTAACTTATGCGTCTGTTTATATATGTATTTATGTATATATGTATATATATTCAGTGTTTTTCTCCTATTGTGCTGTATATAGTCCTGCAATTACAACGATTTCACATGATCTTGTTATCGTGCGTCTTTTTTTTTTTGTTATCGTGCTGTAGAGTCAAAAGAGTGCACATGACATGTTTGATTGTGAATTGAGAGTTAATTACGTCTCGTTACGATTTTGATATATATATACACCCATATTATATATGAAAGATAGGCAGCTGCCGAAACCCAAACTTAACCAAGCAAAATAACTCCATTAGCCACATAAACAGTTAGGAAAAATTTCACTGGCCTAAGGCTTATGAACAGTAAACAACCATGAATAACAATGAATATATGATTCGTGCTTGTGATCTTCAAGTAGATATACGTACATTCCCATCTTTTGAGTTAATATATATTAAAAAAAAACCCATTCAATATTCAAAAAGATTTAAACCTTAAAACCCTAAAACCTAACCATCAATTTTGTACGTACGCAAGTAAAATAGTGATGACTGTGTGTTTCGCAGGATGTTGTATAATTTAGACACATAAATCAGTTTACCCAAAATGTTCGCGAACGAAAGTAACTAATCTTCATGATGTATATCTAATTTAATTCAATAGCGAGGAAACAATAATAACAAAAATTGGGAGATTACTAACCATGTATCTATGTTGATTCAGTAGAAAGGAAAAAAAAAGAGTTATATATAATAGGCGTAGAAACTAATCTTTCATGTTTTTGTATCAAATAATTAACAGAGAAAAACAGAAGTTACATATGTATACGTTGCACGTTCAATAATTAGATATATATAAATATTATGTGCGCGTGCAATGAAGTCTATAAATTATAATATTGATTAGTTCCATTCCATATTTGACTAGTTAATAGAGTTTCCTTGTGGAGATACGGTAATAGACAGATATTCTTTGGGTGGATCTGGGTGTAGGGTCGGAAAGGTTTGAGACCTTTCTTTTACCGGTATATCTATATTTTATAACTCGCTAGTGCGCAAATTGGTCAAACACATATCTTGCTTTGCTCATTTTTAGTATAATTTTCCATAATCTTGATTGCACTTCAACTTCACCGAATCTTTATTTCCCTTACAAAATTTGGCAATCATATACTTCACATGAAGAATATTGTCTGTCGAGTGTTTTTAATTAGTTTACTCTTTCTTTAAAAGTCTGGAGCATATTAAAATGTTTTGTTTGCTCGTAGTGGCTTTATCACGAGTACGTTTGTTTAAAGCTGGATTCATTTATCAATATGTGTGTATATATATATATATATATATATATATATATATATATATATATATATATATATATATGTATGTATCTTCTAAATCATATGCAATCAAACGGTTCTCTAAGATATATAGCCTGGTAGGTCTCAGTGCACTTCAAATTGGAAGCCAAGGAATGTCAAATCTTATTTCATTTTTACTGGGCTCGAAATTTATATATAATGGTTTTTATTTATTTATTTTTGATAAATGGCTATCTAAAGAAATATATTGATAAATTCAAATGATTTAATTTAAAAAAAATGCAAAAAAAAAAATCAAAAACTTTTACACGAAAAAGATGGAAAGTGGACTACGAACAATCATAAATACAATAAAATAACTCGTGGGTTAGCCATTTGTACAGGTAACCGGTCATTATCAGATTAGTACATGAATCATGAATGGAAACGCCGGTATTCGCCTGTTGCAGATTGCGGTTTTAGGGGTCTTGCCCGACTGAGATTCACGCTAAAAGAAAACAATATCTTAGATTCAAGATTTAGATAGGAAAAAGTAAGCCACTCCGATTGAAGATCGGGTGGTACAAAAGTTGGATGTAATAAATTTGGATTATTGAAACATAATCAAAATAAAAAGCAAAATATGAAGAAAAAAATAAAGATAAAAAATATTTTGCTCTATAGGTCGAGAGTCTTCTATTGATCAAGATCACCGGAATTTTCGTATTTTAATGGAAGCGATGACATCGAAAATTAAAAATATAAGTCTTGATTTTTTGAAAGAGAGCGCGTGACACCCAGGGTTGAGAGATATCCTTCTGGTTTTAGGGGCTACATATATAATGGTTTTGATCAACTTTGCGTTTATGATTTAGTGATATAAACTCTTGGAAAGTAAAACACAAACAAAAAAAGTAGAGAAAACCTTAAGAGAAGCAGTGCAAATCCGTACATTATTGCCAACTATAATTTTAACTTTCAGTAGTATAACACTATAACACGACAGTTATATGGGGTTTTCCAAGAAAATAAAGTTGCTTATTATTTAATGACCACTGAGCAGTACACTTACAGAATTAATTAACTCGATTAATTAGCTGGCCGCATATGTCGAGTGTATTAGGAAGAAAGTAATAACGCAGGATGTACGATATTTGAGAAAATGGGCAACGTTAACAAGGTCGGGGTATAGTTTTTCTTGGGGTGGTTGAATTTGATCAATGAAATTTATAACACACGCACAGTCAACGATTCGAACACACACTCACCTCAACTTGAACATGGGTCAAAACATAGTAAACGAATCGAAAGTACGGTTGATTTATCTCATGTCATCAACACCCTCGAGTTTTGTTTGGTTTGTATTTCTTATATATGGCAAAGTGATTTTGGTCAAGAATGTATAAAGACATGTATGTTAATTTTCTTTATTGATATTTAAAATGACTTAAAGGTGTGCTTTATACTCATTGGCTGAATTCATTTCACAAGGATTCAATTTTGACCGTGGGACTAAGTGAGAGAGAGATGCAGAAAATTTGGCCATGATTAGGTGGTGGGTTTGAATCCATAGTTGAGAGATCAAATAACACATCTACACGGTTTGAAATGACTATTTATAGACAAGGTTTCTCGGCCATCAACCCAACATCAGTCATTCAAATTATTTTGTAAGGCACTCGGCCAAACATACGCTCTCTTTAGTTTGTTCGTTATATTAAAGATTCACTTGTCCCCACATAAATCTTAGAAACATTCTTTGGGTTTATCAGTATATTCTTTGTGTGGTTACTCTTACATCTCGAAGTAAATATTTAATGAGACGTTCGAGCTCAAAATCTAAAAGCTTTTGTAACGTTCAAACACACTACAGGTTGATACATTTTTTTTTTTTTATTCTTTTACAAATTATCATGTACATAGATCTGGTTTCTTATATGTTGTTTAAGAAATATGATTTTTTTTTTTTTGTCATACCTAGTTATGTCAAACATTTTTCTAAAACCAGAGTGTCATTTTCAACAAAGTATACCGACCACCAAAATGAGTTCGGCCAGAGTTGGCTCCATAAAAACCTTTCGAGAGTAAATTCGATAAATATCATCACTGAACATGAGGATAGAAAAAGTGTACGCCTCAACTCAACAGAAGGAAAGCTTCCGGAAGCCACCTAAGATCAAGAAGGATATAGCTGGATCACACAAATATAATTATTTCCACCACGATGTAGGGAAATACCCTTGTTTCAACTTCGAAGAGGCTACTGTTGCAATATTTTCATACGCAAGTGCACGTGTTGTCTAAGTAGTATAGATTTGTAGGTAAGGATGTAGTACCCACGCAGACTAAGCTTAATTAATGATTACATCAACTATAACGAATTGAACTCAAAAGAAAAGCTGTCACAAATGCTTGACAAGAAATTAAAAATAGCAATTAATTGATGGTTTTACAGTTATGCAAAGGTAAGGACCATGGCTTCACTAGTCTATTCACCGATTCTCGGAATTTTCGCACGATTTAAACACTCAACTTTGCTAGTCATGGTCACAACGATATCACTAAATTTCTCTCGACCATCTAACAACCTAAACCTATGCCGAAATTTTATCTTTCGATCTCAACTCCTAAAAACATGGCAAACATTGAACACAAGAACGTATAAACGACTCCGTAACTACCTACCTATCTCTAGATTAGGAATGAATCAAGGTAATTCAATTCATGCACACTAACGACCTAATCTTTCTCAAACAACAAGTTGAATTCAAAATCATGAACGAGGTCGCGAATCTCATAAAAGCATTAAGAGCATAATTGAATTAAGCAAAGCAAAAGAGAATGAACATTTTAATTAAAATCAAATTCAATCCATAACCATATTCTAGACTAGCTACACCATAGCCCTTAAGGGATTAGTTCATGGCATAGCGAAGGAACAAAGAAGAAGAAGAAGAAGAAGAAAAACTAAAATCCAATGAAAAAAGCCACTATAATGATCGTAAACACGGGACTTCAAGAGAATAAAAACTGTGATCGTAGTGTTGACGAGGATGAATGGCTCCCCAAAACTTCTCTCTCTTCAAAACACAATAAGAGATAGTAAATACTCTAAAACCACAAAAAAACACCCGTGAACTCGCTAAATTCAAACAAGAAAATATGAATTTAACATGTACGATACGCACCAATCAAATACCCCCACACTTGAACCGTCGCTTGTCTCAAGTAACAGAAAAGAAATAAACCCACAAAAACTGTTATATAAAACAAATTAAGTAAAGCTTGGTGCTTGAAATACGTCAACCGACTCATGCTTCCATCAACTCCAAATCTCTAGACTAACATCGACATGGAAATTCACAATTTTAAACTTCAAGTTAACTACCTAATGTGAAAGAAATCATACAAGCTCATGTTACCTTAGACCGTTTTACAACGCTTCCCCATCTCGAATGCTATCGGGTACCGAGTCTCATAGTCCGTCAAACCATCATCAAGAGAACACAAAAATTAAATTTAAATGAGAATATATTGATTCGACACACCTATATGCCCCTCGTCCCCCTTGACCTCTACTAATGTGCACACATCATTTCTAGCTAGTCCATAGGTCTTTAAGGCTTGTAACGTTAAAGCTAGGGTCACATGTAGGATAGGAAAGTTTAGTGACTCAAAGTGAACCTATCATGGAATCGTATTACCAAATCTCACTAACACGAACTCACACACGCACAAACTCAAATGCGATCAAACCACAAGACATTCATGTTAGAAATTCTTGCCCACGAGAAGATGCTTATTTGTAAATTCTCGCTGAATTATAAAAAAAATAAAGTTTTGTCAGTTATAATTTATTCGAATCGAAATCGTTATTTCTTATATATTAAGATCTATCAAACATTCATCAACCCATAGTCTCTGTATCGAACTAAGTCACATGCACGACATCTGAGCTTGGGCGGCGAACTAAAACTGGTCGATGATTAATTAAAGCCTGGGTAAATGAATCTGAAATCATATATGGAACACAAGTAAATGTTGATCACTTAATGGGAGCATTCTACGCTTGTGATAAGTGTACGACCCGGACATGTCGTGGTTGTAGATGTGTCATTTAAGGACCGTTACGACACACTAACCGAGGTCGCTAATGATGGTCGCTGTGAGACTTGATCTAAATCCTGAAGTGATCATGGACACTGGATCATGTTACCGCACTCTTTGACTCATTCGCTAAAATGCCACTATCATGCTTATCACAGCTTATGTCTTGGGAGTTTCGGAACATGGTTCGAGTGGGAAGTGTTTACAGATATGGAATCCAACCTTCCTGAAAGAAGGTAAATGTTCTCTCACCTAAGGGTTGATTCCAGAACCGATAAATTGTGCGCACTTCCAAAGTTTGTACATTTGATGAAATCTTTCGTTGGGTAAGCAACAATGCTTAGGGCTTATGGGTGTCAAGAAAAGTATAACGGAATAATTGACTTTTTTCGACACGGGATAAACTTGGAGGATCATGATCACGAACTGACTATATCAGTGGACACTCGTCACAATGAGTAAATATAATTCTAATACCAAGGAGGATTCAGTCTTGGTTTGCAAGGTGGAGTCTGACCAATATTAGACAAATCGACATGGAAAAGAGAAATGACTTTTTCATCTTTTCATGAATTTGTTAAGCTTCTAATACTAGGTCTATAGTCCCCGAGTCGGCTCTGATAAAAGCGGATAAGAACTTACGAATAATAATGTTTCATTATTATAATCTCACAAGCTGTAATTGTGATTGACAACATCAATTATGAAATATGAGGATTTGCATAATTATATAATTATTTATGGTAGTCTTAATTATTTATTATTTGATCAAGTAAATAATTAATCAATTACTTACTTGTTTATTGTTGGACCAAGTAAATAAATAATTAATTGAGTTTTAAGCAATTGGGTCTGGCACAAAATGAGGTGGACGAATTTTTTTGGGATTTGAGCACAAGCATTTGCGTCATCCCTCTTGGCCGTGTGTGTCAAATTCGTCCATCACAATATTGGTACTTACCAATATTTTCTCTCTAGTTGTTTAAATAAATGAGAGAGAAAAATATTTAAAAGGAAATAAGATATTGTTCTTTATTCTCTCTCATGAATATTAGGAGAGAATAATATTTAAAAGGAAATAAGATACTGTTCTTTATTCTCTCTTATGAATATTATGAGAGAATAATATTTAAAAGGAAATAAGATATTGTCAATATTTAGAGAGAATAATATTTAAAAGAAAATAAGATATTTAAACAGAAAATAAAATCTTACAGATATTGATCTGATGACTAAGAGAGAAAGTAAGATTCATGAGATGAGATCCAATGGCTAAGCTTTGATTCACTAGTGTAAACACAATAAAAAGAAATAATATATTTTGGAAACTACCAATAATATATCATTTCCACTACTATAAATAAGGGTTAATGAGAAGGCAAAAAACAACAAGTGATTTGCATTAGAAAAATTCAACCAAGAGCTCTCTCCCTCTTTCTTGGAGACCTCTCTCGCCCCTCTTGAAACTCCGTGATTCTAATCCCATAAACACGGTGCGGTCTAAACACCTCGTTCTAGATCGTAGTGAGATAAAAATTGTGCCCACTCATCTTTATTATTCGTATAGAAGATTACGTCTCGGAAGATTACGGTGTCATCATTATCGAGTCTAGATCGTCGAAGAGCTAAAGCTTGAAGATAGTCTTTATAAGACTTAAGACAGAGGAGTGAAAGCTTGAAGATTCTATAGCTGATCCAAATCATGCGAGTCTCTTTGAATCTTTAAACCTTGCTCTTATTGGTTGCTTGACATCGCTTTCATGAATAATTAATAAGTCAATCTAGATCTTGTTAGATAACCGTAATATTAATTAGCTCTTGTTAGTGTAATTAATTAATTCCGTAACTAATATGGTTATCAAGGTGCAATAATCACCAACAATTCACACAACTCACAGATATCACTTCTACTTTCTTATCGACGCACAAAACTCCTCAAAGACCTCTTTATATGTTTAAACACCGAGTGAGTTTGCTTCCCGATCAAGCCTTGTGCCCTGATGGTATATGCGAGAACATGAAAGCTCAAATCCAGAGACTTTACTGGAGGAAGCTGACAACCATTGACGTAAGGGCGGCTCCCAAACTCGTCTGGGAGTTCTACTCACATCTCTCCATCACAAAGGAAAACTACGTCACAAAGAGGGTCCGAGGCCAAATCCATTCCAAGCACCTCACCATCACATCCCTCAATCAATACGCCAATGCGTGGTAACACTTGTTTGTGCCACGATCCTCCTGAACAAGCGGGAGCACAAGTGCGACCTCTAGCAACTTGCACTTCTGGCGTGCATCGTAACTGGTAAGAGCATCAACATTGGCAAGATACTAAAGGAGCGTTTCTTGTTTTACGTGAATCGCGATACCAATGTCACACTTGACATTGAGGAATCATCAACGAGATGTGCATCAAATCAAGACTCAACCTCATCCACAACGAAGTGCGATTGGGGCTTGGCGAGCCAATTATTGAAGCAAAGATCAGGAATGGGCTTTCGGCAGTGGAGCACAGCAGGGTCCACCCGGACGGGTGTAGGTTCATCGACATCCCAGAGCAATACTAGGGTAGCCCGAACAACCCAATCTTAACGGCTCTTGAGGAAGGCGAACCTCCACTACTACAAATACAGTCTTTCGGTGCGGATGACTTTTGGGTGCGACTTGTCGCACCTAAAAGTCGCACTAAAAAAGACTTTCGGGTGCGAAAAGTCGCATCCAAAAGACATTGAAGCAACTAAAAAATTTCGCTGAATTTTTTTTAATTTGGGTGCGAAAAGTCGCACCCAAAAGTTCATTAATATCTTTGGGTGCGACAAAGTCGCACCTAAAAATCAAGGTTACCTTTTGCGTGCGACTTTGTCGCTCCCAAAAGTCCAAATGTTTTAAGCGGTCTTTTTTCCCCCTTTTGTATAAAATTTTGAGCGGTCTTTTTTCATTTTTCCTCATTCCCTCTTCTTCTTTCCTTCTATTCTCTTCCCGATACTTATCTTTTTCTTCTCCTTCTCCATTGCCGCACGCCTCACCTGCAAGAACAAAGAGGAAAAATAAATTTCGACAACAAGAACAACCCATCTCCGGCCGCCACAACCAGCATCTCTTCCATTCTTCTTCTTCTTCGCTTGCGCTCGGCCAGCAACTCCACCACCGAGCCCGCACGCGCATCTTGGCCGGGGAGAAGAGCCACTGCTGGGAAGTGCGAGTCGCCGCGAGCTAGAGAGGACGCCACTGAAGGAGAGGGTTAGCGCCAGAGAGTTCAAATCCATAAAAAATGAGGTGAGAATCTCTCACCCAGGTTGGAATTCAAAGAATTAGGGTTAAGTTAATTTAGGGCTTTTATCTTTGTGGGTTGGTTCCTGATTTTCTCTATGCATTAGACTCGATTTGTGCTAGAATTATGATTAGAATTGGACTCGAAATTGTGAAATGAGATTTTTAGATTATTCCTGTGGATTTGAGTTTGTTTTGGTCGTGTAATTTCTTGGGTGTTACTTGGCCGTATGTTTTGGGTATTGAATTTTCGGGATTTCAATTTTTTTTTGTGATGTGTTGAAGTGATTTGTTGCATGCTGGATTTAGTTGATGATGGATTATTTTCGGATTTGTGGATGATTTGGTTTCGGTTTTGGATTTGGCCGTGTGTGTATTCTCTGGCCGTGTGGCTATGGATAATTGTCGCCATTTTTTTTATTTATTTTTGGTGACTTTTTAGGTGCGACTTTAGGTGAGGAAATTCGCAGGTGGGACTTTTCGCACCCAAGACTTTTAGGTGCGGACTTTCGGGTGCGGAAAAGTCGCACCTAAAGGTATCATTGGGTGCGGGAGGTACGACTTTTGACTTTTGACTTTTTCGCACCTAAAAGTCAAAAGTCGCACCCAATGCTATTTTTTATAGTAGTGCTCCGCCCCCACCGCCAAATGATCAAGGCCATGAGCAAAATTACAATAAGGTGATGGCCATTTTCAATCCATTTGACCATAGCTTGAGCGGAATCAATTGCGAGGTGAAAGGATTGCGCTACAACATCACCACACTCGGCAATAGCCACAATGCGACTGGGGACTCCTCAATGTCTTTGGGGAATGGCAAGTGCAAAAGGACAAGTTCCATCAGAGCGTCTAGAACACGAGTTCCAACAAAATCTTAAGCTTTAGATATTGGAAAATAATTCACGAATTACCGGGTGTGAAAGAATTTTATTGAGTTTTCTGTTGCCCCTCTAGACCCAAATAATGTATGTCTCGAAGTCTAGGGAACCTTATGGATTAGTCTAACTGATCACTTGAAAAGAGAACACCGAACACACTAGAACCTTCTCCAAACCCTAGTTGTGGCAAAATTGAGTGTATGCTAATCTAGTTGAAATGATATAGGCATTAGAGTAAGTCATTTCTAGCCAAAAAGGCAAACATTAACCATTCGCTCTTAGTCACTAAAAAGCCGAAACCACTGCAGGAACATTCCCACACCTCCTCGGCGCCTTCGATGAGCGAGCCTGGCCGAGGTAACTCCAGCAAAGAGCGGCGAACATTCTTGGGTGTGGTATCTAGAAGGAAAAAAAATACGTAATGAGTTGAAAATATTTTAAACATGTGTTATTTTCAACAATTAGTCTACCCAAACTTGTTCAAACCCGATAGTCTCTCAATTACCCTTGTAAATCATGCTCAAAGTGTTTAAAATTTAAAAAAAATGATATTTTAGACATTTAATCGAAAACTTTACGGGCAAGTCAAAATCAACAAAAATATAAATATTATGCACAAATTCGAGTTTCCCATAACACTAAAACTCGTCCTCGACCTTTAATTTACATGAAAACAACACAATAAACCATCGTATTCAAATTTAGAGTTCATACCTTCTGATTCTTGAGTGTGAGACTAAGAATACGAAATAGAGAGTTTCTAAGAGAGAAGACCAACACAAGAGTCCTACAATCGAGAGAAGAAAAAATTATGGTGTGAAACCTCACGTTTTATCTTGTGAATTCAAATATTTTGGGGAAATATTTGGCTTAGGGTTTGTTGAAATCTGAAGGAGTGAGAGATTTGGGAGAAAAATCGAGCAAAAGGTTAAAATCCCTTTATAACTCATCCCGGGTCAGGTTATGAAGCCAACCGGGTCAAACTTTTCGAACAATAGCCATCGTGGGTTGCGAGGTGTGGGATTTCACTTCTGCGCGTTCCAAATTTGGTTCGTGAAATTCCATTCTGCGCGCCGCGTGCTATGATCTGCGGGGCACGCTGACGTCGAAAATTTTGATTTTTCTTTGTTATTGTTTATATATATATTTTTTTTTTATTGACAATAGTACCAAAAATTAAATTAAATTGGAAAACACTTTTTTTAACAAAAGAAAACTAATCAAAATTAAAAGACAACGAAAGAAATTACGGGTTGCCTCCCAGAAGCGCTTTAGTTAACGTCAATAGTTTGACGGGGTACTGAATTTTATTTGATGAGGTTGAGATACGCGTTAACCTTCTCGCTCTCGAATACTCCACGGAAGTACTGCTTCACTCGTTGTGACCATGAATTTCGCTCCGATGGTGCCTTGAGTTCAAACATTTCGGAGCAAATGCTTGTATGACTATGAATTGTCCGTACCACTGTGACTTGAACTTTTCCGGGAATAGTCTCAACTGGGAGTTGTAGAAGAGGACTTGTTGTACCGGTTGGATCTCCTTTGGCTTGATGTGCCTGTCGTGCAACGCCTTCGGCTTTTCTTGACGTTCTCGTACATGTCGTGGCGAACTCGTCGAGCTCATTGAGTTAGGGAAGCCTTTGTTTCCCCACAAATTTATGGTTGAAGTTGAGGATCTTCATTTCCCATAGCACTTTGTGCTCAAGCTCTACCTGGAGATTGCACGCTTTGCCGTAGACAAGTCGGTAGGGAGACATGCCCAATGGAGTCTTGAAGGTCGTCCGGTATGCCTATAATGTATCGTTGAGCTTGTGGGCCCAATCTCTGAGTGAGCGTCCTACCGTCTTCTATAAAATCTTCTTGATCTCGCAGTTGGAGAGCTCAGCTTGACTATTGGATTACCATGGTACGCTAGAGCTTTCCGGTGGGTGACACTATTCTTCGCGAAGAGAGCCTCGAACAAGCAATTGCAAAAGTGAGAGCCTCCGTCACTCACGATCGCTCATGGTGTGTTGTGTTTGGTAAAGATGTTGTGCTTTAGGAAGTGGAGCACCACATTGCCATCGCTTGTTGGAGAAGCCTTTGCCTCGACCCTCTTCGACACGTAGTCAACTATTTGGAAGATGTACTTGTTGCCGTATGAGGATGGGAAGAGTCCCATGAAATCATTCCCCTACACGTCGAACGACTCTATATCCATGATGTTCTTCAATGGCATCTCGTTCCAGTTAGAAATGTTGCCCGTTTGTTGACATCGATTGCATGACTCGACGAACTTTTGGGAATCCCTAAAAAGGTTAGGCCAAAATAAACCGATTTGAAGTACCTTTGCCGCCGTACGATTGGGCCCGAAATTTCCTCCGCACTCATAGTTTGAAAGTGGTGGAGAATGGAGAGCATTTCGTCATTGAACACGCACCTTCGGACCACTAAATCTGCACATTGCCAGTACAAGATGGGTTCCTCCCAGTAGTACCGGCACACCTTGGAGAGGAATTTCTTCCGTTGATGGTAGTTGTAGTCCGGTGGCAACTTGTTGGTCGCCAAAACGTTGATGATTTTGGTGTACCTTGGTGGGCTAGTTGCTTCCCCGGCTAGCATTTTCTCGTCCCGGAATTCGTCGTCGATAGGCTTGCTTCGATTTGAGATATAGGCGAGATCTTCGAGGCGAGAGAGATGGTCGGCGACAAGATTCTTCATTTTTTTGTCTTTGATTTCGAGGTCAAATTCTTGAAGTATTAGCACCCAGCAGATGAGTCTGGGCTTCACGTCTTTCTTAGCCATCAAATATCAGATCGCCACATGATCGGTGTAGATGGTGGTTTTGTTGCCAATGACATATGGCCAGAGTTTGTTAAAGGCAAAAACCACGACGATGAGCTCTTTCTCGGTGGTGGTGTAGTTCATTTGGGCATCGTTGAGAGTTTGGGTCACGTAGTAGATCGTGTGGAATGCCTTGTCTCTTCATTGCCCAAGAACCGCACCCAGGGCATAGTCGCTCGCATCTTTCATGATCTCAAATGGTAAATCCCAGTCGGGGGCGACTATTACCAGAGTCGTGCTCAGCTTCTCTTTGAGGGTGTTGAATGCCTCCATGCACTTCCCATTGAAGATGAACTTCACATCTTTCTCGAGGAGGCCACAGAGGAGCTTCATGATCTTTGAGAAGTCCGTTGTATAATTAATTTCTTTGGTGTGCTTATTTTATTGTCTAGTTTTGTGTGTTGCTTGCTGACAAGCAACAGTTCAAGTTTAGGGGCATTTGAAGATTGCGTTTTATACGTACAAATCGCTCGTTTCCGGACTTGAATCGAAGCGAATCCTTAGGTGTTTACGATATATTTTTTTGTTTTTCTTTGTTATTATAGGTTTTCATGTGTCAAAAGTGTTTTGAGGGCAATAGAGCAACTTTGGGATGATTTGAAGACTTTTCGGACGAGTTAGAGCTAATCAAGAAACATGGCGTCTTATTCTGCATGATTTGAGAGTTGGATGAATTCTTTCCACCATTGGATAGATCTTTCTCTTAGCTTTTCAACGCATGTTTATTTTTGAAAATCAGACATCGGAGCAAGAAGTACTAATTCAAAATCACTGCGTAGCTGCCCAGACATCACCGCGGCGCGCCGCGATGAAATCCAGAGACAGAACGCGCTAAACCACCGCGTTTAACCAAGCTGCGATGCCCAAAAACACTATTTTCGTCAATTTCTCGATTTTAAAGTGTTTTTCACCCTAGGATATCATCGAAGAGTCCAAATAACTCTGCAAATCACCCCAAACCCTATATCGAATTTAGGTTCTCAAAAACACATCTTTTGCTTTTCTTTTATTTTTGTTAGAGTGTTTGGCTACTTTTGAGAGCTTTGAGAGGAGAGATAGCGTTCTTAGTTGGAATCGACAACTCACCTGTTCACTTGAACTCCATTAATAGTTTTTTTTTTCTTCTCTCATTCTTTTTACTTTTATTTTGCAAACTCGGAATTATTGTGTATCTATAGTTTTATTTAATATGAATTCTTTTTTTGCTTTCCATATTCATTCTCTTAATTTCAATAATTATTATTTGCTTATCTATGATCATGAAGTCAATTAGAGGCTAGGTCTTTAATTGGGTTGCGATGTAGTCAGAATTAATAATGGTTAGGGGGTTTCATTAGGGTTAGATTATGCTTTAAGTGGTTCAATAATATGCATGCTTGACTGAAATTGTTCTTAATGCTTTCTTTGCTTGATCACCATTAGAATTGTTTGCTAGGAGTGCTTAGCTACTCGAGAGAGAGTAAAGACTCGTGCTTTTATTTTAGTCTTCATAATTGATCCTATGTTAGTAGAAAACCTAGGCAGTTCATGTAATCTTTAGTATTCTTGTGTTTATTGCGTGTGATTGCGTTAGTAAGATTAGAGGCCGAGAGGATAAAAATCTGACAGTTACTTAGGTTTTCTATATCACTCGAGAGAGGCTAGTAAATATCGTTGATAGAGTGAGATTAGCTTGCATAGAAGTAGTTCTTGTTGTTCATATCCGAAACCCCCAATCCATTGTTTTCCGGCAACATCGTGATCCTTAATTTCTCGTATTTGAAAACTCGTGTTTATTTATTGTTTTTAGTTTATTCAATTTAGTGATGTCTTAATCACAACCTCTTGCTTCACTTGAAATCAATTCGCTATAAGTTAGATAAAAATTGCTAGAATTACTAGTCTCTGAAGGTTAGACATCCGTTCTTCATACTATATTACTTTTGTGATACGTACGCTTGTGTGTATAATTATTTCACAACAATTTTTCATACGCAAGTACACGTATCACCCAAGTAAAATAGATTTAGGAGTAAGGATGTCGTAACCACAAGGGCTAAGCTTAATTAGTGATTAAATCAACTAAAGCGAATTGAATTTAAAAGATAGAGGAGAAAAGTTGTCACAAATTTTTGACAAGAAATTAAACACATCAATTTTATCTCTCGATCTCAACTCGTAAAAACAAGGCAAGCATTGAATACAAGAATCGTGTAAACGACTCTGTAACAAGTTAGTTGTATCTAGAAGATGAATAAATCACGGTAATTCAATTCATGCACACTAACAACCTAATCTTTCTCAAACATCAAGTTGAATTCAAAATCATGAAAGAGGTCGTGAATCTCATTCAAGTATTAAGAGCAGAATTGAATTAAGCAAAGCAAAACAAAATGAATAAATAATTCAATTAAAATCAAACTGAATCCATAACCACATTCTAGACTAGCTACACTCTTATGAGGATTAGTTCATGGCGTAGCGAAGAAACAAAAAAGAAGAAGAAGAAGAAGAAGAAGAAGAAGAAGAAGAAGAAGAAGAACTAAAATCCAATGAAAAAAGCCATAATAATGATCATAGACGAGGATTAACGGCTCTCCAAAACTCTCTATCTCTCCAAAACACAAGAAGAGAAACAAAAAACAATAGCTAAAGTGTAGTTCTAGGTTACAAGAGCTGATTTTATAGGCTTCCTGCTAGTTTTCGGTATAATATGGGTCATTAAAACTGATCCAACGGTTCAAAATGATTTAAAATTCGTTAATTTTCGATTATGTTCGACGAGGTCTCGCGGCACGCGGAAGAAGGTACGCAGCACGCAATAGAAGGGCTGCGGCGCGTTTTAAGGAATTTGAAGAGTTCGTGTTCCAAGCCCGATGCTCGGAGATGAATCAGGACAATTTGCTCAAATTGTGCTATGTGCGAAGAGGCGGCGCTCAGTAACGTTTTTGACGTCAGTGGGGAACGCGCGTGTTGCTCAAAAAATTGTCGACGATTTTTTGAAACCTCGCGGCGCGCAAAGAGGGGCTCGTGACATGCAGTTTCTGAAAGCTTCACCACTTTGCTTTCTTTGTTCTGTTTTGATCCGTTTCGACTCCCGATTGCGTTGTTTTGTCGAGAAATGACTCCAAAGAGTTATAGAAGCTCACTTACTTCTTTAAACATATATATCATCATAAACACTCTAAAACCATAAAAAAAACACCCGTGACCTCGCTAAATTCAAGCCGAGAAAATGGTGTTTGACGCGTACGAAATGTGGCTATCACTAGCAAAACACTAATCCAAAGTGGGAAAAAGTGAAAAAGTACCAAGCGGATGAACAAGCCCAACCAAAGGAAAAAACTAAGAGAAAGAGTACAACAATATTTCCATCTTAGTCGGTGGGCCACATATCAGTGTAAAAACCTGCCAAATACAATAAAGACATGTATGAGAAGAAAGATCTTCTCTTCCATTAGTATTGTTTTCTATTGAAATTTACACCTACAAAGCTTCCTAAGAAGGATTCAATGATTATCTTTTTAAAGGCCGATTGCTGGTGTATACGGCGTTTTCCATGCAGCGACCCATTAGTGGTCAAAGTTGCTATTGACAATCCCGTGGGTAGAGTAATTATCTTGGTAATTAGAGTTCGGTCAACATCTTGTATGGAGATATGCAAAGGAGGATGGGTTAAAAGATAGATTCATTGACATCAACTTGCTAATGGGTCTTTCTTTCTTGGAGTTCCCATGAGTGATGAGAAGCTTGTTTGAAAGATTCTGAGATCTCTCCCTAAAAGATTTGGAATGAAGATTACTACCATTGAAGAAGTGTATGACCTCTCTCAGATGAAAGTTGGTGAGCTAATTGGGTCTCTGATTACTTATGAAGTGTCGCTTCCCAAACCCGAGTAGAAGAACAAGAGTTTGGCTATTAAAACCTCTATCACTAATCAGAGAGAGGTCGTATATTCTGAAACTGATGATGATGTTAGTGATTATATTGCTATGCTTGCTAAGAACTTTGGCAGGGTGATGATGAGTCTTGAAAAAATGACTAGAAGAAATGTCTATCCTATTGATCAGAGAGATAACCAGCCTCAACGTAAGTATCAGAAATGAGGAAATTCTCAGCGAAATCAACGGCTGGTGATGGATTCAATTCCAACAGATCAAAAGAAATTTAATGCCGTGAATGAAAAAGGTTTGGGCATATTCATAAAGAATGTCCTAAGTTTCTGAGAAAGCAGAATACAAGCTACTATGCTACCCTGTCTGATGATGAGTCTAACGAAAGTGAATCTGATCAGATAGGCAATTTCGTTGCCTTTACTGCCTCTATCACTAATAGTGTTCTTGATGATTCCATTGTTGTTTCTAGGTTCTCTAATCTTAGTAATTTTTATATTCCCACTAATGATGATGATGAACTTCTTGATGAAGTTCTTGCTCATACTTACAAAACTCTTTACTATAAGTGGATTGAAGAATGACAAGTTCTGGAAAATAAAAAGGGAATGATTGAGTCCATCATTAAGGACAAGACCAGATTGTTGGAGACCATTCTTGATCTGAAGCGTGAAGTGAGTCTTCTAAAATCGGAGCTTGAGAAGATGAGTAAATCTGTGAGAATGCTAAATTATGGCACATATAATCTTGACAAGATCCTCCATTGAAAAGCCTGCTAAGAACATGAAAGGCCTGAGCTACACTCATGGTGCTTCCAACCCAAAGACCACTTTTGTTCCTCTCACCCAGAAGGGAACTAGACAGATGCCCCAAAGATGGTTGGCTCTGACATGTATCAATGAAACTTTCAGCATCCTCTGGTATGAAGGAATCTTTATCGACCTCAATTCTCCCAATACGTCAACCTGTGCAGTCTTCATATAATCACAAAGGCTAGAGAGTTAAAGCTGTGGCATCAGAAACTTGGCCATATGAGAGAGATGTAGAAGATCATAGCTGTGAAAGCTATTGTGAGCATTCATGAGCTCAAGATTGTAGAAAAAATAATATGTGGTGACTATCAAATTAAAAAACAAGTCAAGAAGTCACATAAGGTGGTGCAACATCTTTCTACTTCTCGTGTTCTGGAGCTTCTCCACATGGATCTCATGGGTCCAATGCAAGTGGAGAGGAAATAGATATGTCCTTGTCTGTGTCAGTAAATTCTCTAGGTACACTTGAGTTGAATTGATTCTTGAGAATTCTTACACATTTTTTGTTTTGAAGCTATATATCATCGACTGCAACGTGAAAAAGGGAAAATATCGAGAAGGTTGTCATAATTCAAAGTGATCAAGGAAGGGAGTTTGAAAACTCTGTCTTCTCTGCCTTCTGCAACTCTGAAGGTATCTCTCATGAACTTTCGGCTCCCATTACTCCTCATCAGAATGTAATTGTGGAGAGAGAGAATCGTACGCTGCTAGAAATGGTAAGGGTGATGATTCTTGCTAAGAATCTTCCATTACATTGTTGGGCTGAAGCACTTAACACTGCTTGTCATATTCATAATTGAGTGACTATTCGTTCGGGTACTACTACCATTCATTATGAAATCTAAAGGGGGCGAAAGCCCAATGTCCACTATTTTCATGTCTTTGGATCTGTCTGTTACATTCTTGCTAATCGTGACCAACCGAAGAAAGCTTGATCCTAAGAGCGACGAAGGTATTTTTCTTGGATACTTTAGAAATAGTTGTGCTTATCGTATCTTTAATAAGCGTACTAATTCTATGAGCATGATAGTTCTCCTGGTAGTACCAGTGTCACGAAAGATGCTACAGACAACCTGTGAGACAATGTTATTGAAGAAGATGATTCCATTGCTCATAATAATTTTTATAAAGAAGAAGAAAAGGTCACAGAGAGTAGGCTCATTCACAAGGGTCCAGAAAAATCATCCGGTTGATGGTGTTATTTGAAATCTAGAAGAAGTAATCCAAACTCCAAGAAAAGATCGTGTCAATTACAGGGAGATGATTGCTAGCGTGTGCTTCACTTCTAAGGTTGAGTCCAAGAATGTAAATGAAGCCATTGATGATGAGTTATGGTTAGTACTATGAAAGAATAGCTCGTTCAATTTGAGAGAAATGAAGTTTGGGAATTCGTCCCAAGACCCGAGTCTGTAAACATCATTGGAACTAAGTGGATCTTTAAGAATAAGTCCGATGAATATGAGCATGTCACTCGAAATAAAGCTAGACTTATTGCACAAGATTACACTCAAGTGGAAGGAGTAGAATTTCATGAAACTTTTTCTCTTTTTGCTCATCTTGAAGCTATCAGACTATTGCTTGGCATTTTGTGTCATCTTCACTTCAAATTGTACTAGACGGATGTGAATAGTACATTTCTCAATGGGTACTTGAATGAAAAAGTGTTTGTTGAGCAGCCAAAAGAATTTGTTGATCCAAAATTTCCTAAACATGTGTACAAGCTTAGAAAGGCTCTCTTCATTCTCAAGCAAGCCCCTCGTGCTTGGTATGAGAGACTCATAAAATTCCTTGTTCATAATGGCTATGTTTGTGGAGGAGTTGACAAGACTTGTTTGTTAAGAAGGAATGAGAAAGCCTCATGATTGCTCAAATATATGTCGATGACATAGTGATTGGAGTAATGTCTGCCAAGATGGTGGATCATTATGTCCAACAAATACAAGCTAAGTTTGAAATGAGCATGGTGGGTGAGCTCAATTACCTCATTGGCTCTCAGATCAAGCAAGTAGATGATGCGATATTTATTTCTCAAAGAAATTACGCTAAAAATATCGTAAAGAAGTTTGATATTTAAAATGCCTGTCAAAAGTACCTCAGGTGATTTGTCTTTCTTGGTTATAACCTAATATCTAGGTTTAGCAAGAAACAAAACTGCGTGTCCCTGTCCACCGCAGAGGTATATTGTTGCATGAAGTAACTGCACTCAACTCTTGTGGATGAAATAGATACTTGCACCTCAAGATGTCATGATAGTGTACTATGACAATATGAGTGCGATCAATATTTAAGAATCATGTTAAGCATAGCAGGACTAAGCACATTGATATTCGCCATCATTTTATTAGAGAGCTTGTGGAAGTAAAGAAGATAAGTCTTGAGCATTTTCTTACAGAGATTAAAACTCTCAAGGCTAATCCATTTAAGGCACTTCGATCTTCTCTTCATCTATGTATGATGAATTTATAGTAATTACTGGGTCTAGTTCAGTGTTGTTGTTCATTTAGCCTATTTATCTGGTTGGCTCATTCAACTAGTATGTGAATATTTCTCGTTTTTATTCATGGGCCCTTTCATCTAGCTAACTCATTCGACTAAATGGGGCCGTATTGTTTATGTCTGGATATTTCTCATGGGCTTAGTGTTATAGTTGGCCCATTCATCCATACTGCCAAACTTTGATGAGGTTTCACGCCTTGGTTTGTGGTTTCGCCAATGTTTGGCCCAAGTATCTTTACACCGTTGTTTTGAGCTCTGTCATCTATCAACACGAGAAAGATGATTTATTTCTCGAGGAAGTTTATTGCGGTTCTCTTTTTGAATATTCACAACTTGAAGTTTTTGTTGGAATTGATCTAGGGTTTAAGAAAAAGTTTAACGCTTCGGTAAGCGGCGGAATTTTAAAAATGTTATTTTTACAAGTAAAACAGTTTTTACTAACCTAGACAAAGAGCAAGCACATGTAAATAAAACTAATATGAGCATAATAAATTTACTAACCTCTTTAGAAGATTGAACGTTGATGAGCCTTCGGAAGGTTGAAAATGTTCGTCTCCCTCGTTGCACGTCTCTCTTCCTTTCCTCGCTAACTCGAGCAACCACGAAAGTTTCTATCACTAAATCACTCAAGATAAAAAGGAATTAGTGTGTGGGCACTTTTAAACACTACGACTTAAGAACGAGTCTTGAAGTCGCAGAGCTAAACACTAGGTCAAATGAGGATCAAGGTGCCATAACAATAAAAACGAAATTGAATAGAGAGAGAGAGAGAGAAGAGGGGCGGCCAAGTCTAGAGAGAGAAGCTCTCAATCTCTAAAACTTTGGATGATTGAAATGTGAAGAATAAGGCTCCTATTTATAGGAGAGGTCTCACATTCCATAAGATAGTTTCCTCTTCTATAGAATATCACATATTCATGAGCCAATTTCCTTTTCTTCTCCTTATTTCATACGGCCAAAGAGGATCCAAGATATCCTTGTATTTGTTTCCTCTTTTTATTTAGCTTCCCTTTGACTCTACTTTGGGCGCCCACCTTGATTCCTCTTAGGGGAAATTTGTTTCCTCTTTTTCTTTTGGCAAGTATCTTCATACATTTATGCACAAAATATTCTCTCTTTCTTTGGGTATGTTGGGCGCCTAAAACAATTCTAGAAAGGCCTTCTAGAAGCTTTTCCATTTGTTCATGACAACATGAAAAGGCCCATTAAGAATTTTCAATAAAATTCTTATAAAATGAAATTAATCCACAAGGCCCAATTAATATAATTTGGCCGAGTGATGTTAAGTCATCAAATGACCTTGTCAAAAAATTTATTGACATTCATTTCATCCTATGTGTCAAAAACAAAAATACCCTTTTGACAATTTTCGTTCTTGTTTTGACTTAGCTTCCAGTTTAACTATTCCTACTCGATGTGAATCGTGACAGTGACCTCATGGATCCAAATGAACAAAGCTTGAGCTAAATACTCGGACTCAAAAATTCACAAACCTTTTCCAAGTTTAGCTTAATGTCAACTGACTCCACTAAAGAGTTGACACTGAAAATCTCTCGGTTCAAATAAATTTATTTTCTACTCAAGAATTCAACCTAATTGTAATGAGCAGATCCACAGAATATTATCAGTGTTTACCCTTCATGAATATCATCAGCTAGTCGGGATTTACAAAATTACCATTTTACCCTTCTAGCTGTTATTTCCTCAACTCCTTTGTCGCTTGTGAATAAGTTAGAAACAATGTATTGACGAGGAGCTAACAAGTCACATTGTTTCATCCGAAAGAGTCAGGACTCAATTTGGACACTGGCCAGTTCATTTATTCACACTCCAAGGAACAAAACATGATGTGATATACATTGCATTTCAGCAATCTTGTACATGAATTCGATATCTATGAGAACTTCACAAAGTTACTCATGACATTCTCACAACTTAGTACTTCACCAATAGGTCTTGTTCGGAATCACATAGTGAGTCCGAACTCTGACTTTCTCAAATGAGAATACTAAGGTGTGAAATGACATGTCTCATTTCAGGATTAAGGTAAGCACGATGCAATTCATACGTAGTGACTTCGAGACATAAGAGGTTAAATGGTTTGTTCTTATCTTGTCTCTAGAAGTGCACTGGTCAATTCAGTACCTTCGGAAGATACCTAGAAGAACTATAGAGTCACTAACTCTCAATGCCTCATAACCAGACATCATAGATTCTCCTAACAATCATACTGAGGTCAATAGTCCTTTGACCCTTAGATTGCGAATGTATCGTTTTAAGCAAACTACGAAGAGTTTGTTCATGCAAATCTACATTTGTCTCTTCGTAAGTTGTTTAGTTTGTTTATGGACTAAAGACTAATGTTTTATCATAAAGCTTCAAACATACACGGAAGAATGAATGAACGTTTCAACTTTATTAATGAATGAATAGGCAATTACAAGCAAGAGTCTTCATGAGACTTTATTACATCAAATGTACAATATAAAGATTACAACTCTTCTTGTGGGCACCATTGACAACAGTTTCTCAAAATTACGTTTTCGCTCATTATGAATTTTTCAGAATTGTTCTTCGACATCTTGTGTGTTTCCCATTGTGTATGCGAGTCTTCTTTATTCTTCATAAATGGTTGGAACGAGAAGTGGCGTCAGAACTTCTGATCCTGTGAAGAAAGTGTCGAAGAAGAAGGTTATCGTGAAGAAAGCCGTCGAGGGAGAGATGAACATGCATGGTGTTCATGTGATGGGATTGCTTCCTGGAAAGGGCGCCGATGGTCAGTCCGAATGTGCCTATTTCTAGAGAACACCCATTCACAAGGAAAAGATCTTTGCTCGCAAATCCGCCCTCAAACTTGCGCTAAGAGATGTTGGGCTGTCTATAGAAGACATCACTGGGAATATGTCTTCCAGTGAATCCTTTGAGGAAGAGACTGTGCCCTCATCTCTCTCAACAGAAGAAGAGAATCCTCCTGGTCCTACCGAGAAGCCGTCTTATGTCCCTCCTCTTGATAGTCCTCATGTGATGGTTAGAGGTAATCTTTCTCTCAATGTCTCTGAGTCTGATATGGTTGTCGAAGAGAATACAGAGACTAAAGATGATGATCTTATTGATAGAGTGAACACATAGATTAGGGTTGATGTTTCTGAGAATGTTACTAAAGAGTTCGACAACTTGGAATCCTTTTTGGACCTCGCTGACCCCCCAGTGCCGATGTGATTGTGGCATTCCGAGCCTGTCCAATGTCGTGGTTGATCATGCTGCTGTTCGGCCTGTCGCTCCTGATGTTGATAAGGACGCCCTCACTCCTTCTGAACATCTTGATGAACCTGGTAGATGAAGAAAGTAGTACAGAGGCCTCTGTTAAATATGTGCCTACTGTTGATGAGAAGTCCTCCAAGAAGAGGAAATGTGTTTTTGAAGATGATGTGGTGTTTTCTTCCCTATTGACTAAGAGGAAGAAGACTAGTGAGAAAGGGAAAGAGAAGAATGTTGATAAGAAGGAAAAAAAGAAAGAGAAGATAAACGGGTTTGAATAAGAAGAAGTTTATGAAGAAGAAACCTGGAACGATGGTTTTTGAGAAAGATGTTGTTGTCATCTTGGGCGACATCTGGGAAGAATAAAAAGAAGGGGAGCTTGTTGTTTTGCCCTCCAATTATGGAAAGCACTCTATTTTTGGGAAGAAGCTTCCTAAGAATGTGCCCATACTCCTTTGGATAATGTGTCATTCACGCCGAAAAAAATTGGTTAAGTATCACCGAAAGATCTTTCCTGAGAGGGAATTGTTTGAGGAAGCTCAGAAGATTTGTGAGATCGTGGAGCTGTTGAGTGATTCTCAGTTGCTCAAGACTGTCAATGGGATCCGACCCTACTATCACAAGTTAATGAAGGAGTTCATAGTGAACCTTCCCTCCACTCTCAACATGCCAGATAGCCCGGATTTCAGGAAACTGTTTGTAAGAGGTCACTACTTCAACATCTCTCTCGCTGTGATTAATGAATACCTTGGTTAGTGTAGGATCATTAATTTCGATCGCCTGCCCTCTGTGAAGACCATTTTTCAAGAGTTGTTAGTAGATGAAAAAAAAGGAATGGCCCAAGAAGGGACTTCTTCGCTCTGCCTTCCTTAATGCCAAGTATTATGTTCTTTACATAATTGGAATTGCAAACTGGGCCCCTTATTCTCATGGCTCCGCTGTCACCCCTTCTCTTGCCAAATTTATGTACCAAATAGGTACTTGCTCTTCCTTTGATTTTAGAGGGTTTATTTTTTAGCACCTGGTCAAGCACGTCGAGTCCTATGATGAGAAACTGCCCATAGGTTATCCCTCTCTCATCTCTGGGATCTTTCTTTCTCAAAAGAAGGAAATTTTGCGTGAATATGGTGTTGTGGGAGTTATTCCTGGAAAACTGACCCTCAGTCACAAGTTGTTCGAAGGGAAACATGCTCGTGATATTATTTGGCCATCTGCTGCGACATCTGTCTGCTCTGGTAGTGAAACTCTTCATGTAGCCCTTAGTTTGGATCTGTGCCTAGTGACATTCTGAGAGCACTTACTTAAGAGGTTTATGCCCTCCAAGAAATTATCGACACATTTACTCATCGAAAAATAGTTTGTGAATGGTTGATCAAGGTGATGACTTCGGTTGCTCGTACGGATGGTGTTTCCACCTCTCAGCATGCCCCTCATGCTCAAGAAGAAGATGTTGAGGGTGAAGATGGTAAAGACGATGATGGTTCGGTTCTTCTAGTTCTCTATCTCCTAATAATTAACTTGTTTCATGGTGTGTACTAACTGGATTTTTTGGTAGTTGATGTGTTTCTTCCGAATACTTTTTGTTGGCTATTTAAAACTCTGATTCCTGGGCTATACTGTGTTGATCAGCGTCTCTTCTTCTGGTATGTATGTTTCAGATCTCTCTTTTCCAGATGTTCTGTTGTTTATGCTGGATTGCTTCAGTACTCTGTTATGTGTTTATTACACTTGTGCCTCCATCTTGTGTTGGTTATCCTTGCCTTTGGTCTGATTTTAAGGCAATCAGGGGAAGAAGTAGTTAATTGTCATTTATTTTGACGTTTGTTGTTTGGAGTGTCAATTTATTTTTGACTGAGACTTTATCTGATGATGAGTATTGTTGTGGAAGTGCTTGCCTAAAAAAAGGTCAAATGGGGAGTTTGTTGTTACGTGTGTTGTTGGCTTATATTTTAATGCAAGTGTTATTGGAATCATATCTTCCAACATGCTCCAGGATATGCAGAGACATCTCGACCATTGTTTACAGAACTGTATTTCTGGAAAGTTTTCTATTTTGCGAAAGATCTTCTACATTTATTTTCTCCGCGGGAATGAGTAATTAAACCCTAATTCGAATTCCTGAGGTGTTGACTACTATAAAAGAAAGAGGTTTTGCCTTTAGTAGTCTTGACACATTCATTTACAATCTTAGGATTCTTAGACATGCACGATCACCAGACTGATAAACTAATTGTGTGATGTAATTATCTAGACACTATTCCAGATCTATTGAGTACTAGAGGATTGTGTGGGTTCTATGATATCGTGATCGAAGAGTTCACGAGCGTTGACATCGAAGAAAATCAAACACTTGGGAGAGTGTTTGAGAGTGATAGTGATGAGATCTTATATCCATGGGGAGCCCGAGTTCAAATTCAGAGGTAGTAATAGTAAAACGGCCTTGAAGCGAGGATCGTTTATATAAGATTGTTTTACTATTGACTACTTTTCATATAAAGAATTTCTTTTCTACTGGACACATTGTTCTCCAAAGTAGGTGACGTTGCACCGAACTAGGTTACCATTCTTTGTGTCATTTAATTTTACGCACTCTCTTTTATTTATCCACATATTACATCGGAACAGATTGTCGCATATATTGACTCTACATTGTGCGCGATATTATGTCACTGCTTAAATAGAATTGTATATATATATATATAAATATATATATATATATAAATATCTATATATATATATATATATATATATATATATATATAACAAAAAAAGTAAAACAGAATTGTAGAAAATTTTGTGAAAATGTATGAAACATAATTAAATTTTAGGTAATACAGAATTAGTAGAACGTATATAATGATGTTTCAAACGGAGGGCATTGTTATATATATTTACTAATTTAAATTACAATTTTGTCTCGTACTACCATTGCTCCTTTTGAGAAAAGAGACGGCTACAAATTTTCTTAATCCAACCCATTAATTAATTTGCAACTTTCCAGACGAATAAATAATATATATACAGACAGTGATAGTTAGCCTTTATTAAAAGTAACTAGCATAACATGAAGTCGGTATTTGATCACAACTTTTCAATAAAAAAAGAAATCTTAACAAACTAACATATATAACAAAAGTAACATGGGTAGTTGGTTTTGTTTATATATATTGTACTCTATACCCAACTTGACAATTCGCTTATAGCATTTTCAACTAGCAACATAGGAAAGGCGTTGGAATAAAATAAGAGGGTCAAAACTCAAAACCATGCCCGTTCAAAGAAGTCGAGTATTGTTGTTTTCTTTGATATATCACTTTCATTTCTAATGAATGCAATGAGGATCGTTTGGGCCATGTTTGTTTCTCATCTCAAAAACTGTTTTTTAGTTTTTGAGTTGAAAAAATTGAAAACAAAAATTGAAAACATGTTTGGTAAAGTGTTTTCGAAAAAAAATTTCAAAAAATTTTGAAGTTGTTTTGGAAAAAAGTAAAGAAAACTGAAAACAAATAAAAGGTGTTTTTGAAAAAAAATTTCTTTTCTTCTCTCCTCTTTCTCCTCATCTTCTCTTTTCATTCTTTCAAAAACAAAAATGAAAACTATACCAAACACTTTTTTTAGTTTTTTCACTTTCTCAAAAACAAAAATGAAAACTGTACCAAACAACTTTTTGAAAACAACTACAAAACAGTTTTTCAATACAACTACAAAAATTAGAAAACAGAAAACAAAAAACTTTTTGAGTTAACTACCAAACACAACCTTGATGTTGATTTATCAAATGCACCTCTGATATTTGGGATTTTAGGTGAGAGCAATATTTTATTATGAAAATCAATAAAGATAATAAGGGAACTATTTCAGAATTCTTATATATTGGGATAGGAAACTAAATGTATTGTGAATTTTGTTGTATGTGTTCTACATTGGTTCTCTCTATCTTGACTTCCATCATAATTTTCTTCAGCGCTTTCTATTTATTATTCAATTAATTATTATATTATAATGGTTGATAATTTATTTCATAATCAATATTTTAGCCTCTTACGTGCTAATAACATCCTAACCAAACAAACATTCTTCACTTATTTTCATTAGTTAGGAAGAACGGGGGATCATATGACCATGAGTAGCAAGGAAGAAGGTGTGTACTGAAAAGTGTAATTAAATCTGAAGATGGAATAAGATATTAAAAAAAAAATGCAATGTTAAATTAGCTAATTCGAATTGATATAGATAAGTAAATCGAGACAAGCTAAAGCAATATGATAACGTCTATTTTTGCTATGTTCTCATTTCGATAAATCTACAAGCGAAATTAGTCAATAAATATATCGATCAAGGGACAACTTTATCTAACAGTTAATCTTAATAGAAAGAAAAGAAAATAGGGGGGGAGAGAGGGATTGACTTTAAAATGCAAAGCATAGGTCACTTAGGAACACGGCTATATGAGTCTTCAAGTATAGAGATAGTATTTTGAGTGAATAACTATGTTGAAACCCATTGATTTAAGGTGTGGTATATGTATACACCATTGCAAGGATTGAAATAATGGATAGACACAAATAATGAAAAAGATAAATTATACCACTACTACTACTACTAACAAGAAATCACTAAAAATGAGAATGAGAAGTTGTACTCTAATATATCCCCCTCAAGATTTATCTCGATTGGTAGTCACTCTCGAACAAGTTGAGTTAAATCAGTTTATATTTTTCAGAGGAAGCCCATAGGTTCGGTTGTGGCTGATTACTTAGTGGCTCCAGCAGGTTACGACAAGTCCCGTGATCGAGGGTGGTGACTAGGGTTTTCGGTTCTACGACTATGTATATTAGGCCTTAAGCACTAAAGCGGCGACTTTCGATGATGATCAACAAGAGAAGAGAAGGAAATTTTATTTTATAATATGGCGGTTTGGTCGGCCAAGTACTCGAATATTTTGTGGTTATTTGTTTGGTCTATGTTTGATCATCGCTCGGTAGTAATTGCCCTCGAGCGAAGGCTTTATAAATGTTTTATATGTTTGAATCTAGTACCATGCATAAAATATTATGATTAAATAATTAAGTTGAAATCTATTATTCATGAATAATGTGTAGTATTTATGGTCACCAATACAAGAATTATATGGTACAAATTAGGATAAATAATACTACTAGTAATAGTGTATAAAACCCCTATAGAATTGAAAGATGAACTCTAATATTAGTACTGATAAAAATATTACAAAAGAACTTATTATGTCGTGGAAGTTATTTTTAGATTCTTAAATAATATATCACATCTTGACCAAAAATAAAATGGTTTTAATCTTTTGTGCAAATTCGTTCAAGATTCACCGTTTGATCAAATAGCTTCGGACGAGACATCGAGTGTTAAACTTTTTTGGTATAAACACATTACCTTTGAATGTGAGAGAAACATATCCATATCCAAGTCACAGACGATAGTATTCTCTAGCTAAGACCAAATGTTGAATTTTACCAGAAACGTCTCTTCACGCCACTAAGCTATCAATATATAGTGGGTGAAATGTTTAACACTGTGTTTTCACGAACTATACTTGTAAACTCTGCAACCTCTTTTCGTTATGGGCCAATAAAATAAACATGGCTTTCAGTTGATAGTGATCGGGATATACTTCAAAAAAAAAAAAAAAATTGATATGTTGCATGGGACATGCAAATTATATATTGGATCCTCAAGTCAAGCTAGCCACATAAAGAATATACGGAAAAGCAGGGAATTTCTTAAGGAACATAATGATACACTCGTTTACAATCCCGCTCCAATATATACTATCCACCCACATTTTAAATTTTATTTTCATTAAAAAAAATAATATAAAATCTTTATGTGAATAAAAAAAAAGGTTTTCATTCATGTTAACCCTTACAAGCTTATACCGAATTTCTATATATACCTTTGATTACGGTCACTTAAGAGTCACCATATTCCAACTAAAACACATATCTCTCTCTCTCTCTCTCTCTCTCTCTCTCTCTCTCTCTCTTCAGTCCCCTTTACATAAATCTATCTCTCTCTCTCTCTCTCACTCACACACACACACACACACACACACACACACATTCTTTATCATTTGCTTTACTCCAAATCTATTTCATGGCACCAATTTCATTCAAATCATTATGCGCAATATTCCTTATTTTCCTAATCGTCTGTCATGGAATGGTGATTTCGTCAGAAGGAAGATTTCTGAAGAACAAACACAAGGGCGACCTAAAAAGCTACGCCGTGATGTTTGACAGATTCAGCGTCGATAATATGGTAAATCGTCGAGTTTTAGTTAACAACGGCGATGGTGAGGCGGATGAGAGCTCTCCAGGGGCAACAAAAAGCACAGACGACTTCAGGCCGACGGCCCCAGGGCATTCTCCAGGGGCCGGCCATTCTCATGGACCATCGAACGTTAACCCGACAAAGATGTAATATATATATATATATATATAAAGTACGGTGGTTCAGTTTGAACTTAGAATTCGCATGTCAATAACGTGCATGCTTTATATTTTTATGTTATTGATTGCGTTGTGGACAATTTATATAATTATATATATATATATTCAGAAAATAAAAAAAGATGAATAAAATTCATTCATGCACGAACTAGCTAGTATTTGAAAATTTCTAGGGTGCAGATCAACTATGGTTACATATGTCTGGATACTCAGTTGTTCTTTGTGTTTAAAAGTTTTACTAATTTATATGTGTAATTCGTTTGCTAAAATTCTATTATATATATCCTGTGATTTATGTAATAAACACTCCATTTATTAATGAATCTGAAGTTTATTGCATTTCTCAGCTGTCTGATGACGAGATTTATGACAATACTCTAATACTCTATGTTTATGTATCCCCATACTAAATTATTTAATCGCTGGATTATAAGATAAGATTTTTATGTTTTTATATAACTATGTATATATATATATATATATATATATATGCATATCAATATGCATATATATGCAGGTGTATATAATATATAGAAATATACACAAGTAAATATAAAGACTATGCCATCGATCAATATTATGTCTTTCTTTGAAATAGATTTTCTGATATTGGAGGAACTGTTTTCTCCTCTTATTTTTTGGACGATATAATTAAAGAATAAAATCTGATTCCCCGGGAGAAAAATACTAAAAAATTTACTCCCGATAACAAAAGAGTTAAAAATACCTGGAAAATAGGTTATTAATTAATCCTAACCTCCCTAGTCTTTACTTTAATAGGTTTTTAACTCTTTTGTTATCGGGAGTAAATTTTTTAGTATTTTTCTCCCGGGGAATCAGATTTTATTCTTTAATTATATCGTCCAAAAAATAAGAGGAGAAAACAGTTCCTCCAATATCAGAAAATCTATTTCAAAGAAAGACATAATATTGATCGATGGCATAGTCTTTATATTTACTTGTGTATATTTCTATATATTATATACACCTGCATATATATGCATATTGATATGCATATATATATATATATATATATATATATATATACACACACACACACGACAGATGTTGACACTACCATATGTCCATTATTACACAAAGCGTGTTCCCTAAAAAGAAGGAGAGGAACATTAAAGTATTGGTACATTAGTTATATATATAATTATATTTATAGTTTTATATTGTTATATAGCCAACGTTTCGTAAATCTTAGATAAATAGTCACATCCATGTATTTATATGCGTATATTGGCGTAAATACATCACCATTTTATTTCAATAAAAAAGCAAATCAGGAATACCACGTCATCTTTATGACTATTTACCTAAGATTTACGAATTGTTGGCTATATAGCAATTTCAAACATTTTAATTGGCTTGTTACTTAACTTTTTGTTAAAATAAAGCGCATAAACTTCGCGAATAGGTGTTTTTCTCATTCTTTTAAATTAGATTATGTACTATAAATTGGTTTTGATATAAGCTCGTTGAGTTTATGATAATCGGACACCGGTTTTTTTGTAAAATTAAACTAGTTAAATTCTTATGTTACTCATATAATTTATATAGTCCGAGCAAAGAGCTCGGATGCACCAAGAATTGTATATATCAAGCTCTTAGCCTGAGTAAACTAGATTATAGACAAATGAAACAAGGAACTACCCGTTCATAAGGTAAAGACGAACCCTACCGAGCAGAACTTCGAATAAAATAGAAGCTAGTAGGTCAAAGACTAGCCAAATTATAATAACGAAAAATAGCCAACTTAAACGTTTGATGACGTGACTTAATATGGCAGTGGCTATTTACTTAATATTTACGTTTGTAAATATATAAAATAGACTATTTACCTAATATTTACTAAACCTTGGCTATTTAGCAATTCCCAACGTTTAAGTTGACTATTTTGCTAAATTACCCTTATAATAAACATGTGGCCATACAATAAAACTTAAGAAAAACACACAACTTGACGGTTACTCCAAGCAATTGACGTAATAGCTGTTAGCAATATTGCCCACTAAAGATATAAAATAAACATGAATGATTACTGAATTCGATAAGAAGTTTACTTTATTTGCATTTATGATTAGTGGATTGTTTTTTTCTATAAAGAGAATCAATACTAACTATCATCCATAGCCTCTGTATTAAACTGAATTACATATTGAGCATCTAAATTCGGGCGGCGGGCTAAAACGTGGTCGATGATTGATACATGCCTGGATAGCTGTATTTAAAATCATATATATGGAACACAAATGAAACTTGATCACTTGTTGGGAGCATTCTACACTTTTGGTTGTTGATGTGTCGTTTAAGTACCGTTACGATACACTAACCAGGGTCACTATGATGGTCACAGTGAGACTTAATCGCAATCCTGAAGTGATCACAGACGCTATATTACTAGGTTCTTTGACTCATTCGTTAATGGCTATTATCATGCCAAAATACTTATGTCTTAGGAATTCAGGATATGATCTGAGCGAAAAGTGATTAACAGACACAAAATCCAGCCATCTTGAAATAAGGTCAATGTTCACTCACCACATGGTTGATTCCAGAAATGATTGATTGTGAACACTTTCGTAGTAAGTATGTACGAAAGAATCTTTCGCCGGGGAAGTAATGGTGCTTAGGCGCATATGTATCAAGTATAATAGAAAAATTGACCTTTCTCGATACGAGTTGAACCTGGAGGATTAAGTTCATGTACTGACTATATCAGGGGATGTTCTTACGATGAGTAAAATATAATTCTAGTAATAAAAAAAGTGCAGTCTTAGATTATTTTGTGGAGTATCCCCAAGATTGACGAATCGATTAAATTAGAGAAATGACCGTTTTTTCTATTTTATCGGATTTGTAAGATCTTCTGATACTAGGTTCATAGTCCTCAATTCGGTTCTGATAAAGATGGATAAGAACTCTATAGTAATAATGAATATTTATTATTATTACAATCTCACAGCTGTAAAATGTATTATCAGGATTCATTCATAAATTAATTTGCTGAACTTAATCATTTATTGTGGAATTAATTATTTATTGTTAGATCAAGTAAATAATAATTGAATTTTAAGTTGGAATTTGTGCCCTATAAAATTCGAAATTCCTAGGTCCAGTACTAGTCTAAGTGGGCGCCTACTATGGGTAGAAATTACCCAATATTTTCTCTTCAATTAATTAAATAATAGAGAGAATAATATTTAAAAGAAAACAAGATATTGTCATTTATTCTCTCTCATATTTAAATTCCAAATATTTATGAGAGAATATTTGGAAATATTCTCTCCATTAAATAATAAAATAAGATAATGTCCTCATTATTCTCAAATATCTAGATTCCTTAAATATATGAGAAGAATAAGGAAATGTAATATCCTAGATTATGGTCTAATGGATGAGAGAAAAAGTAGAATTTGTAGTCAAGATCTAATGGTTCATGCTTAGCTACACAATATGAAAGAATATAGGAGAATAAGGAAAACCTAATGGTTTCCTAGAATATCTCCATTCTACCACTATAAATAGGGGTCAATGAGAACACAAAAAATATAAGAAAACAAGTCAAAAAATTCGCACTGCATGACTAGGTGTGGCCAAATTTTCTTCTATCTCCCTCTCCCTCGGAATTCGTAATTCCATTCTCATAAAACACGATAGGGCCTGAATCTCGTAAACAGAGTCAAGGTGAGATAACGAGTGAGCCCACACTTTCTTCTTATTCTATCCAGAGATTACGTTTCGAAAGATTACGGTATCATCTCTGGAGATCCAAACGACAAGAGTCTTGTCATCGTTCCCGAAGATTAAAAGCTTGAAGATTGAGTTATTTGAGCTCAAAACGGGATCTTGAAGGACTCGATTGAAAGAGTTAGTAGCAGATTACCAATTATGTAAGTAATCTGAAAACTTGTCTTTTAATCGGTTGCTTTAATTGCTCTCTAGTTTATTCTAGGACCTGCCCGGTGCCATTCTTTGGATGGGGAACAGATCTCATCGGAGCGTTACCCACGGGAAAAGGTGGATGTAGGTATGCGATAGTAGCAATTGATTATATTCCAAAATGGGTCGAAGTCGAGCCTTTAAATAAAATCACTACTCATTAAATTGAAAAATTCGTTTAGAAAAATATAATATCTAGACTTGGTATCCCGATTAAGATTATCTTAGACCACGAGGCTCAGTTCAATTGCGAGTCATTCCAAGCCATCAGTGAAATTTTTTGTATTAATAATAGTTTTTTCTACACTAGTCCGACCACAATCTAAATGATTAATGGAAGAAATCAACAAGAACATTAAGCACGGTCTGAAGACAAAGCTAGACAAGCACAAAGTCGAGTAGGTGGATGAGCTTAGAAGCCATGACAAAACTTAATAAAAGAATAAGCACACAATATATATATATATATATATATATATATATATATATATATATATATATATATAGCAAGGAACCGAGTAAGTAGATATATTAAGCTCGGTACACACAAAAATATAATAACGGATTCGACCATGGATCAATAGTTATAAACCCTAGTGGGTTGAGAAAAAGAAGGCTAATATAAAAATATTACAAAATAAAGATCCGATCACGAATCAATTGTTCAAAACCCTTTCAGTTTAACATAAAAAAGAACAAAATATCTAAGTTAGGATTCTTCGGACCAAGGATCTTGACCGCATCCTCAAAGCTTGTCGAGTAGAGGTCGTCCCACATATTTTCAAATTTGGTCGAGGACTTGTAGTCCTTGACAACGGATGTGCGGGCTGTCGAGAGCTCGACTTGATGCTTCAACTCTAGCTTGGAACGGACCTTCGATGCCTCGACACAAGCTTTGTCCCTCTCACGCAAATGCCAGTAATTACGGTTCTTTAGAGAGGAGAGCTTGGCACCCACAGTATCGACCAAGCTCACGAGGCTTATCATGGTCTACAATCACAAAAGATAAGTACATAAGAACTCACGATTAGCACAATACTAAGTGGAGTGACGAAGAAAAATAGGGCGGTAAAGATAATTCACAGATGTTGATGTCTCGACAGCGACTTTAAGCCATTCGAGGGGAGCCTGGAACTAGATGATATCAACATCATCGAATGAGAGATTCTCCAGAAGAAAACACAGAGTGAGGGCCAAGACATCCCCAACCTCGGATGTCCCCGTCTAGGGAGATTTCCCTTTTGGAGACCTTGTCAGTACTGAAACTTTGGAAGGTCCGATCTGATGAGAGGGGTCGGATCCTTAGGAGCGCGTCTTCTCTTCGGTGCCCCAAAAACCACCTACGGGGCAGCTCTTTCCTTCGTCATCTCTACAAAAAAATATGTAAGGTAATATTACGTTTAGTTAAACATATCATCAAAACTAAATTAGGTACATATTGAAAGGGCTCACCTGTGTACGATAGGAGAATATACTCGTCAAAGAAATTCGAGTTCGAACGCTCACGATCTAACAACTCTAACATTTTTGATAAGTCGGGAAGGTCGCTCTCTGAGTACCGAGGTAATGAACTTACATAATGAGGGAAAATTAGCACCGAGCAAAGTAAATATAAATCATATATAAGGAAAGGCTCTAAGCCACACTGATAATAGAAAATTTGGTGTTGACCATAAACTTATGGTAATTATAATTTCTCTCAACCCAAGAGAAAGAAATAGAACTTTCACTTGTTATGGATGCTCGGGAGATTCGTGACAAGCTAATCATGATCCTTATGCGTGGCGGCGTAATACCAACCACACTGGTCGGGACTTGTCTTCAAACGGTAGTAGAGGGAAAAATCCTCAAGTATTGGAGACAAATCATAAGATTTAGCCATCCCATCGATGATGCAATAAACGTTGAAAGTAGTTAGGTCAGAGCACATCCGAGCCAATGAAGGAAATATGCTACCAGCGAATGAATGAGTAAGCTAGAAAACTATAAATATGGAGCTTAGGCTAAGGAAAAAATTGCCCAAACACATCTCAATTCCTCTCTTCGAATTCGGTAGCCCCCTCCCCTAAGTGTGGACGTTTCTGCTCCCTCACGGAGTTGGAAAATTCGTTCGTACCACTTCCCAACTAAAGAAAGAATTATTCTGACACTTTGTTGGAATGATTAGTTAGAAAAAAGTTTGCCCACACATTGGTCTCTATTATTCTGAAGATTACATCTTGAAAGACTCTGGTATCGATCAACCGACGAGCAATTGAGGAATCCGAGAGCTTGGAGATCCGAAGATCCAACGAGCTAGGAGCAATTGAGGTTACTTTTTCATCTTAAAATATAATTGGTTTTTAAGGGTACAAAAGTCTTTACACATAGGGCATAATAATGGATATGTCAATTTTTTTATTTTGGTTGAAAATTGGTAAATGTACACCAAATGCTAATAGGGTAATCTAGCAACGTAGCCAATTTTAAACATGGTTTTAAGAATGTAGCCAACGTTTGGTAAATTTTGTAATCTAGTCATTTACAGAAATAAACGGTTAGAAAATATCGAAAATATCCTTATGTAACATAAATCATAGAAACCAACTACTTAGCCAACGTTTCAGCTAGTCAAAACTTATCGCGTGTAAAATAAACGGAAATTAACCCAAAAAATAACTATCTACTAACCAACGTTTCAGTCAACCAAAACTTATCGCGTGTAAAATAAACGGAAATTAACCCAATAAAACTTGTCTTACATTATGGATTATGCATATTTGAATGCTATTTTCAAATCAACTAATTAAACTATAAAAAATGAAATAAAATATTATGGACTATTAAAACTTGACGTGTATTTTTTTTAAGGAAAAAGTTGACGTGTATTAGTTGCATTATTTGGCCGATCAAAACGTTGGCTACATGATTATGTTAGTAGATTTTAATAGAGGATAATATAGTAATTTGCTAAATGAATAATAAAGCCACGTTATCATCCGTGGCTAGATTTGAAACTTAGGTGAAACGTTGGCTAGATTCCAATACCAACGTTTCGAGTGCCTTAGTCCGACTAATTTTTCATGATAATATTAGTGTCAATATCACTTATTTATTATTTTTAATTGGACTTTATTTTTTCAAAGAGGTCATACTTAAAAGACTAGAATACGACTAATTTAATAATTACGTTGATTTTTTTTCCTTTTTTTTCCTTAAATTATTCTACCCTTCATTTATTTCCTTTTTGTTCTTTCTTAACCCATCAAAATCTATTTTTAGTCAACCAAACTCCTTCTTTTCTTTACCTTATTTATTACATTTAATATTTTTAACTAACTCAATTTTTTTTAACCTAAATTTATCTTCTTTGTTTTCCTCAAAAAAATTATTCTACCATAAGTTGATGTTGGATTTCGTCCTCCATTAATGTAAAACAATCGAACCCAAATTAAACTAATTTGGTCCATGCTTAGAGAGTAATCTCGAAGCCCGTATGGAAGCCCATGAAATGTATCAAGAACCACTGCCAAGTTGCACTCGCCCTGGTGCCAGCTCGCATCGATACCGCGCGAGCTCGCCTTCGTACAAGTCAGCTCGCTCGATGACATGCAACTAAAAAGCTTCCATGACAACTTGGTCAACGAAAAGCAATCGATGCACGACATCCTCAACCGTCCCCCTAAGACCAGGTAAAGGTAGAAATGTAATCATCAGACAAGCATTCACCTCCGATTCTGACGTGTGTTGTGCTCTTAAGAATTGGAGCTCACTCATCACCTTCTACGTTTACAGATACGAGTTTTGGGAGCATATTTCTACATGTTACATTCCGCTTACCAATTTTCTACGCTTAGTGCACTCGAGCTCACTTGTTCTTTAGATTTACAGCTTATATTTTTCATTTCGATTCGTTCATCTTTGTCTCGCTACTTTAATACATTTAGATTCATCTTGGGAGCTCACTTGTTTTTCGTAGATGGATTGTAAGTCACATATGTGATTCGCCAATAAAAAAAGTTTTATTGAATAATAGCATTTTTGTACTGTTGGTTGTGTTGGAATAGATCTAGGATTAAGAATAATTTATCTCTTCTAGTAAGCGGCCGAATATAAAAAATCACTAGTACAAAATATAGCATCAGGTGAGACTTTTTTTGCACATGAAAGTGCAAAAGTCGCACTTGATGACACTTTTATGTGCAACTTTAGGTGCGACAAAAGTCGCACCCGAAATTCCGCACCTGATGCTCATTACTATCAGGTGCGATAAATTTAGGTGAGACTTTTTGCACCAAAAGTCGTACCTAAATTTACTCCAAAATAATATATTAAGGCAGGATATAGAGTATCAGATGCGACTAGTTGTATCTTAAACATTAGCGCAAAAAGTATCAAATGTGACTAATCGCATCTGATACTCCTTTCCGCCTAATATTTTGGCGGGATATAAGAGTATCAGATGCGACTAGTCGCATATGATATTCTTGGCGTTAAAGTTTCAGATGCGACTAGTCGCATCAGATTCTCTTTAGTTTTTTTTAAATGCTGATTGATTCTAATAGAATCAGCATATAATTTTTTATTCTATTAGAATCAGCATATAATTTTTTTTTATAAAATTAATTAAATAATTTTAATAATAATAATTATATAATATTAATTAGAATAATAATTATACATATGTTGATTCATATAATAATTATATATATCATTTAATAGAAATTCTAATATTAACAACATAAAATTTGATAATTTACGTTCAATAAATTAAAAAAAATTACAACCTATTCATTTTGTTTCATTTTTTTCACTCAGAGTGTTCCAATTCTTCAATGCACGACCTTCTCTTCCGCCAGATCTTCCTCATGCGCCTTGGCGTCCTGGTGCGCTGCCGCTCGGACGTTGCCGCTGAAACTCTACTGAATCTGGCATCTGAACATTCGACATTGAAGCTGATGGCGGAGTCTGAGCATTCAACATTAAAGCTGAGAGCGGCGTCTGAGCGTTCGGCATTAAAGCTGATGGTGCGTCTGAGCATTCAACATTGAAGCTGATGGCAGTGTTGTCCGAGGGTGCAACATCGCGGGGGATGTCTGCATGGGAGACGGATGTTGCGGTGTGTAGGCAAAGAACTGTCGCTGCTTGTAGCTCGCTAACCGGTGGATCTAGAACGCGCCTCGATGACGAACCTGATGACGAGCTCTCGTCCTGAACCTGAGCCAAGAGATACAAGGATCTCGGGATCGAGGGACCTATCCCGACATACCAATTTTTACGTTGCCTGAGAACAGTATCCATCGCATACTGCTCCGCCTGGTCTATGTCAAACGTTTGGCCTGACTCCGCTGCTTGTCGCTGAATATCCTTGACTTGAGTTCTAATTCGCGCCTTCAAACATATGTTAAAAAAATTATTAAGATTATCGAATATTGATTATTAAGTAATTAACACAAGTAACTTACAAATGCTTGTGTCGCCCAATCTGTCGTCCAGTTGCCTTCATCATCTTGGTGTTTTTTCTCCCACGTGTCTAACGCCGAGGTCAAAGTCCCATCTTCCATACTCAAGCTTACATAAGATCTCGATGAAGGACTCTTGTGCATTTTCAAGATCTTCTGCTCTCAAGGTTCTCAAACTTATCAACTTGAAAAAGTTGAAAAGCTCTGAGATTGTCTGCTGTATTTCCTTTGGCACAAAAGGGCGAATACAGACAGCCAACAACCTCTGCAAGATCATGTGGCAATCGTGCGACTTCAAACCTGTGAGCTTTCCGTCAACAGTCACATTTTTCTTCAAATTCCCAGCGAGCCCATATGGGAATTTGACAAATTGGAGGAACTCGGTAAATCGCTGGCTCTGATCAAGGGTTAGAGTGTACGATGCTCGCGGTTTGTACCACGAATCCCCTTGTTTTTTCAAGTGGAGAGTGGTCTTGATGTCCAAGTCCATCAAATCAAACCTCACCTTATCGGTGTCGTAGTTCTTCTTTTCTAAGCTGAGCATGGTTCCGAGAAGATTCTCGCACACGTTCTTCTCTATGTGTATGAAGTCCATGTTGTGCTTCAACTCCAAATCTGACCAGTACGACAACTCGTAAAAGATGCTTTTCTTGGCCCAATTTAGTTCGCACTCGGCTCGCTTTCGTTTTCTGCCCACAGAGCCAACGTGTTTGCCAGTTGTCGTGCAAGACACACTAGTCAACTAAGCGAGTATGTCTTGCGGAGTCAACTTCTTAGGTTTACTGCGTTTCTCGTGGCGATCCTTGTAGCAATCGGTGCTTTTCCTCAATCGGTGAAGCGTACGCAAGAATCGACGATGGTCGTAGTAGACGATCCTGGTTCCGACTTTCATAGATGGCGTGTCAAGGTTGCACGTGGGGCAATGGAGATACCCTTAGCCACTCCATCCCGATAAATACGATCAAGCCAGAAAATCGTTTATCGTCCAGAGTAACGCGATACGCAATCAAAACACTTCATCGTTGGTGCCATCTCGAACACGTTCATGTCTTTTCTTGGTGAGTGAGGCCCCGGGATCAAAATTTTCAGCATCAGGTACTCTTTCTTCATGCACAGCCAAGGCGGCAAGTTCTACGCAGTTAGTACCACATGCCACATGTTGTATGATAGACTCATTTCTCCAAACGGGTTGAACCCATCCGTAGCTAGTCTAAGCCGCACGTTTCGAGACTCTGCAGCAAAGCCTGGGTATCTCCCGTCCAGGTTTTTCCACGTCGTACCATCCGCAGGATGTCGTAGAACACGAGTTTCCCTGACGCAATCTCTTTTGTGTCACTGCATCAGAAGTGACGTGTGTCGAGACGCGTACAACCGCTTCAATCGATCTTTCCGGGGAAAATATCGCAAAATCTTTTGCAGTATCATTTTCCCAGTTGGCTTTCATCTGCTATCGTTGCGTACTGGGCACACATCAGCTTCTGTGAGATCTTTTCGGAATAGGACACAGTCGTTAATGGACGCGTCGATCATCTCGTATCTCATGCCAAAACGCTTCAGCTTCGCCTTTGCCTCGTAATGCTTCTTCGAAATTCGATTACCAGTTGGATGAGACGTCCTTAAGAGCTGCAAGAGTTCTGTGAACGACTTGTTCATCCAATGATTCGTGACTTTGAGGTGCATCAACAAAACCAAGAATGACAAAGAAGAAAAGTCTTTGCATCCATGGTACAATTCCGCTTCCAACTCGGCGAAGAGGTCTTCCACTTGCTCCTCTGCACGCACCTCGCTCTGGGTCGGCTCTGTAGCATCGTCAAAATCCTCGTGATCCCTGATATCATCCAAAACACCATGCAATCCTCCTATTCCTTTCTGATATGCTCCTCCGATGGCATCTTCTTCATGAGGAAGGACGACACGCTTGAGCTCGCCGTGATGATACCATTCAGTGTAGCCTGGGCTAATCCCCTTGTTCAGCAGATGATTCCTAACAACCTCGATGTCGTGCCATCTCACATTGTTGCAAGGCTTGCAAGGACACCGATATTTATCTCATTAGGGAATCTTCTTGCAATACAGATAAACTAGTTAACCCCGGTTTTATACTGTAAGGTCAACCGATTATTCTCTGTGATCCAATCTCTACTTGGATTGGACATTTTGCTGAATGAGAGAGAAAAATGAAAGTTGTTGAGAGTTATTGATAAGGGACGATGAACAAATGAAAGAGAAATTGTATGTTATTTTGAAGTCGGATTGAATAAATTGGGAGTTTTTAGACTAATTGATTCGAAACTCTACCAAAAATTCGGCAGAGTTTCCCATATTATACTGACAAACCAAAAACCTGCAAAATTATTTGAAGACATATACAAACCATCAAGAACTATCCTATAAATAAGCTCAGCCCTAAACCGAACCTCCGTGGTTCGGCCATAACATTTTATAAATAAAAAATCGAAATAAATAAAATATTACAAACTATCAAAACATGTCACAAACTATTTTTCTTATTTAAAGTTACAATTTCATTTCATGTTACATCAACTAAACAAAACTAATCACAAATTCATTAACTTAATTTTAACCTAAACTTAATTTTAGACTAAACATGTCCCAAACTATCAAAACATGTCACAAAACACAATTAAAACTTAATTTTAACCTAAACTAATCAAATTATTAAACATGTGAAATTATCAATTACAATTACTAATCAATTTCAAAGTAGCATATTACAATTACAATTTTAATTTCATTAACTAATTTTAAACTAAACAACATATTCATGTAATTATTAGACTAATTACAATTCGTAATTGATAAATTACAATAAATCAAAACTAATTTAAACTAAACACTAACCTAAACATTAACATGTTATCAAATTAATTACAATTTAATTACAATTACAATTAACATAAACTAATAAAAATTAAATTAAACAAGATAAACATATTACTAACTATCTAATTAACATTTACAATTATTAACTACAATTATATTAACTAACATTTACATTTACATACTAACACTTAACATTCTAAACAATTACTAACATATCTATTTAATTAACTAACATTTACATACTAATTAACTAACTAACATTTACACCTAAATTAACTAACATTACATTTTATATCAACTAGCCTAATTAACTAAACTAACTAAACTAACAGCTTATATAACAAACAATAAAAAAAAAGCTAGACTTACTTGGAAGAGCGGCTCTGCGCAGCGGAAGAGCGTCTCGGTGAAACGGCAGAAGAGGGATCGAGGTAGCGACGGCTCGGTGCAGCGGAAGACGATTGAGGATCGACAACGCAGCGGGGACAGAGACTCGTCGAGGACAGGGACTCGTCGAAACATCAGCGTCACGTCGGGACAGCGGCTAAACTGAGAGAGAGAGAGAGAGAGAGAGAGAGAGAGAGAGAGAGAGAGAGAGAGAGAGAGAGTGACAGAGTCAGTGACAGAGAAAATGAGAGCGAGAGAGTCAGTGAGAAGGAGACCTTACCGGGATTGCAGCGACGAGGCTCGGGACAGCAGCTTTACGAGGCTCGGGACACAGTACCACGGCGCAGCAGAGAGTTCAGCCTGCCAAATTAAATCGGCTCTCTGTTCAGTCAAAGGGAAAATAAGAGAGAGAGAGAGAGAGAGAGAGAGAGAGAGAGAGAGAGAGAGAGAGAGCGAGAGAGAGAGAGAGAGAGAGAGAGAGAGAGAGAGAGGCAGTGAGGGATAACTTACCGGGATTGCAGCGACGAGGCTGAGCACATGTCGAGGCACCATAGCTGTCGAGGCTAAGCACATTCACTACTACAAACTGGGGATTCCACAACGGTACAGAACCGTTGTGGAAAGCTTCCACAACGGTTCTATACCGTTGTGGAATCCTCCGCTGTGGAATGTTTCCACAACGGTACTCGTCCCGTTGTGGAAAAGTAATGATTCCACAACGGGACGAGTTCCGTTGTGGAAATGTCCATGATTTCACAACGGGACTATCCCGTTGTGGAAAAATTCCACAAATTTATTTAAGTCGCCGCGGCAACGTGTATTGTTCGCCGCGGCGAATTATTACACAACGGGACAATTGTCTCGTTGTGGAATTAGTCGCCGCGGCGAACGATACACGTTGCCGCGGCGACGTAAAGTTTTTTTTCGCCTAACTCGCCGCGGTCACGTTTCGTGTTCGCCGCGACAAGGTATTCCACAACGGTACAATTGTCCCGTTGTGGAATATGTCGCCGCGACGAACACGTAACGTGGCCGCGGCGAGTTGGTTTTGATTTTTTTAAAAAATATTCGCCGCGGCAACGTATACGTTTAGCCGCGGCGAGTTGTATTCCCAGGAAAATTTGCCGCGGCACTAAATATCACACGCCGCGGCCAAATTGTACCTGAGAGCTATTTTTACAGTTTTCCAATTAAAAAACCTGAAAATGAAATAATATATCCAAAACCAAATATCCAAACATCCAAAACATATCAATTACATCCAAAACAAAGTATATATCCAAAAACATATAAAAGTTAAAAAAAAAAATCTACATCATCCAAAATCAAACTAATATTCACATTCTATAAAAGTTTGTACGTAAAATACCCATTCTTCTCGAACTTTTTCTAAGTTATCCGGTGTATATGACTTCTTCAATTGTAGTTTATCTAGACCAACTCCAACAATATCACGCATATAACTTAAGACATAATACCTGCATTCCGTGTTTCCGATTTGTCTAGGAGCCGAAGCACAAGTGATTAAAGTTGATTGGCCGTTGTCTCGAGCTCCTTGGTTCTCGAGCTTGAAATCCGAAAAAATCCTTATACGCACAACAATAAAAAATTAGAAAACAAATATTGGGGTAAATGAAATATGTCAAATAACATGTTATTAATTTACCTTTTTATCAAGTTTCTTTAATCGGTTGGGATTTTATTCTTCAACGGGTCGAAGAACATCGCTTGATCTTTCCAAAGATCGAAGACAACAAGCATCCAATGACCATTTAAATTGTACGGCATCAAAACTAGTTGTCTTGGTTTTACATTTCTAACCATTTTGCCGATTTGCTTGACTCGTTCGGACAAATGCGTCTCATCGTTGTTGGTTTGGAGGTAGCAACTCAAACCCGCTTCTACAAAACACATTACTTCACTCCGCTTATTTTTGCGTAATATGGATTGTAGATAACTACGAAAAAAAAATATTGAATTAGTTAATAAAATGAAATATTATATATTGATAGAAGATAAAACATATAAAAGAAATATTTAGCCCATGTAAACTGTGATGCACGACGCGCCAATTTTCTCGTATCTAAGGAATTTTCTAACATCTTCAAACGTCACCGGAATAGGCACTACGGCGATACTTGCACAAACTTTGACATTGATTGAATCCCCTTTCGGTAACATTATTCGGTTGGCATGTTGTGCTAGCAATCGAAACTTTGGATTAATCAATTTGTATGAAATCTTCTTATCGTCTTCGTGGCTAGGTTCACTATCACCACCGACCTTCAACGCTTGTGTGACCACCGGGCCGCGACTCTCTTTTGCAATTTCGATTTCTACTAATCTCTTTGGCCACTTAACGAACCCCCCTACGGCTTCTTCAATAGTCTTGGCTTCATCGGTGGGGATCGGCAAAAAAGCTTTCTTAATCAAAGCCGCCGCAACGCTCACTCGTACGTTTACATCCTCCAAAGATGAGAAATGAACGGATTCGGCTTTCATGTACGCTCGCCCATTTGCTACATGAACCGTGCCTTCATTCGCAAAATCATCAAGGAGGAGAAGGAATTCGATGCTGTCATCCAAAGACGGTGTCACCGGCGTGGTTGGATTCATTGAGCAACTTGCTCGAACACTATCGGGTTTGTCGATAATTAGAGGATCGACACGCGAAAGCTCTACGACACCAACATTGAGATCCACGGCAACGTCATGTTGAGATTGTTTATCTAATAAATTCACTAATGTTATTAAAAAAAAGTACAAAAATATTTAACTTTATTCCTTGTATTAAAAAATTGAAAATTACCTAAAGACGTCGCTTTTTTACCCATGTCATCATCACCATCTTTAGACATGTCTTCATCACAACCCTTAGCCATCTCTTCATCATCACCTTTAGCCATCTCTTCACCGTCAACAATGTTTTCATACTCAACATCTTCATTTGTGGGACGTAGAACACTCGGCAACTCGTCATTAGCATCTTTTAGGCTCAAACCATTTTGAGTTAAAGCTTTCATGATGAAAGTTTTTAACTCACACATTTCTCGACGTAACTTAGTTACCTCATCGGTCGAGTTTGAAGGGCGAGATACGGAATTGCAACTTGACGAGTATTTAGATTGTCCACGAACACGACCGGAATGTTCCTTAGTTCCCAAAGCGTCTTGCAAGACACTTCCCATTGACTCATCCGTAACTTCTTGAGTTAACTTTCCCTTCACATATAATTCATTGTTAATAAGATTATAATATTTAAATTGATGATTTCAAAATGAAAAAACTTACGATTTTTTCTCCCATTGACTTATACTTATCATCCTTGTAGTTTATTTCGTCCTTCATTCTCGACTCAACCCATAATACCTCCTTTGTAGGCCATTGACCCGTTTCCTCGTACTATATATTATATATCAAACAATCCACAAATTAATTAATTAAATGCTATATTACAAAACAAGGATAACAAAATGAAACATGTAATAAATCTAACCTTTTTTTGATCAAGTTTGCGATATCCATTACGACCGGTTCTAGATTTGTACACGTTCTTCCCGGCTAGTTCTTTCCCATTTTCCGATGATTTTTTGAACACTTCGGAACGTCTATACTCAACGAATTTTATCCAATCCTCTTCGGTGATATTTCCATAGCGTTTTAAAACGTATTCCGGCCTCTTCAAGGCGCTTGGATCATTGAGGATATCTTTGACATGATCGTTGTATAGCTCGTGTCGAAATAATCTCGCCGCTTCTCCAACTCTCATAAGACAATTATGCTTATATATTATAGGAACCGTAAAAGCTTCACATATTTCATTCCAAATCCTTTCTTTTAGTTGTTTATGCTCTTTTAGTCTCCAATCGAGCATCGTAATCGGAACGTGTTCTCTAGCTAAAACGCTGAAATAACTCGACAACTAATCTCCCTCCTTATTCATTGGTTGATTTTTTTCATCAAATAATACATTTATTTTCCTACCAAGAGTTTTACACTTATTAACCTTGGGCATAAGAGTATTTCTTCTTTTCCCGGGACCATCGATATTGGTGGATCTCCGTTTACCGCTAACGGTACTAGTGGAGGTAGTAGACATAATCTATGAAAAAATAAATCAACACAAACTCAAACGAAAATTCAATCTAATATTCCGACACAAACTCAAACCGAAATTCAATTTCAATTCAAAACAATTCCAACACAAACTCAAACCAAAATTCAATCTAATATTCCAACACAAACTCAAACCGAAATTCAATTTCAATTCAAAACAAATCAACACAAACTCAAACCGAAATTCAATCTAATATTCTAACTCAATTCCAACTCATACTCAAGGTAATCAAATATTCTAACTCAAATCCAACATTAATTTAGACACAAATACACAATTCTAACCTAATTTCAACATAAAAGTACAAATTAAATAAAAAAAACACACTTACCCGGAGTGAAGACGACGAGCACGGGGCGTGTGAGTCAATGGAGTTTGTGTGTTGTGGTCGGAGACGTCGGCTTGTGTAGGTGGGAATGTTTGGCGTTTGTGTAGGATGGGTTTGTGAAGTGTGGGTTTGAAAGAAGAAGAAGGGAGGCGGAGAAGAATGAGGAGTGGCGGAGGACGAAGAAGAGAGAGGGGAGAGAGTGATGGCGGCGGAGGAATAAGAAGAGTGAGGGGAGAGTGAGGGCGGCGGAAGAAGAAGAGAGATGAGAGAGTGAGGGCGGCAGAGGAAGAAGAAGAGAGAGGAGAGAGTGATGTCGGCGACGGCGGCAGAGGAAGAAGAAGGGGGCCGCGACGGCGGCGGAGGAAGAAGGAGGGGGCGGCGGTAAGGGTTGGAGAGAGAGATAGTGGGTTTGGGTCGGAGAGAGAGAGATATAGAGAAAGAATTTCTGAAATTTTTGAAAAAAAAATCGAGAGGGAAATTTATAAGTGTCCAGTCTGCGACATTTCGCCGCGGCGAACGTCAGACGTCGCCGCGGCGAAGTGTATCCCACAACGGGACAAACCGTCCCGTTGTGCATTTTCGCCGCGACACAGTATACCATTAGCCGCGGCGACTTCATCTTGCCGCGGCAAACATAAGGCGTCGCCGCGGCAAGATTGCTCCCCATAAATCCCGAGACTCTGTAACTATTTCGCCGCGGCAACGTACAGTATTGGCCGCGGCGAAATCAACTTGCCGCGGCCAACTGAAGCCTTGGCCGCGGCGAGATTGTTTCCATAGTTTTACAACGGGACAGTTGTCCCGTTGTGTAATACTTCACCGCGGCCAGGTATATATTTGGCCGCGGCGAAAGTTCGCGAGCTGATCATAGTAACTCATGTCGCCGCGGCGAATAGAAGGCGTCGCCGCAGCAAGATTGATCACCAGAAATCCCGAGACTCTGTAACTATTTCGCCGCGACAACGTATATTGATGGCCGCGGCAAAAGTTTCGTGCCGCGGCCAAAGTAAGCCTTGGCCGCGGCGAGACTTTTTCCTTAGTTTTAACAACGGGCGAGTTATCCCGTTGTGTAATATTTCGCCGCGGCCAGGTATTACTTTGGCCACGGAGAAAGTTCGCGAGCTGGTTATATTAATTATATTTTATCGTCATTTTCACTTTTTTATCTCAAAACCTAACTCGGAAAATCACTCCAAACACAATTTCGACCCTTTTTGCGCTATCCTTGGTTACTACTCTCAACTACACATCCAAGTCTTGTAAGTAATTTTGTCGTACTTGCTTTGAATATGCTTCTTTAGTATAATATGATAATTAGAATGGGTTTTTGTTTTAAAATCTAGAATTTTCTATCATTGAAGATGAAAAAATGGATGTGGGAGAATAAATTAAATGAGATATATCGAGGAGGTGTAGATGAGTTTTGTAAATTCGTTAGAGAGAATATGGAGGACGTGAAATCTATTCGTTGTCCTTGTGTTCGATGTGGAAATCATAGGCAGTTTTCGCTTGATGTTGTTCGAACTCATTTGTTTGTCTACGGAATAATGACCTCCTATCAAAGATGATATTACCATGGTGAGGTTTTTCGTTCAACGATAAATAATAGTGACAATGATATGGAAGATGATGTTGATGATATGCCCGGGATGATGAATGATTTGGAAGACGATTTTGTTGACCGCCCGCAGTTGTTTGAGTCGATGATGATGGATGCGGAGACACCATTATATGAAGGGTGTACTAGCTTTTCGAAGTTGTCGTTTTTAGTCACATTGTTCCATTTGAAGGCGTCGGGTGGTTGGACAAACACTAGCTTTACAAAATTGTTGGAAACGCTTAAAGAAGCCTTTCTGAAAGGCAATAAAGTTCCTTTAAGTATGTATGAGGCAAAGAAAACTTTGGGAACATTAGGTATGAAGTACGAGAAGTTTCATGCGTGCCCGAATGATTGTGTTCTATACAGACACGAGCATGAAAATCTAGATGAATGTCCGACCTGCAAAGAGTCGAGGTGGAAGAAGGGTAAAATGCCACGTGATGGGGTCAAAGGAGTTCCAGTTAAGGTATGTATTTACTACTCTATTATAAAATACATATATAGTCTATAATGATATGTTTTTTATTGTTTTTTTAATTACTACAGTCGTTATGGTACATTCTTCCTATGCGAAGAATGTTTAATAGTGCCAAACACGCCAAGAACATGGTTTGGCACTCCAAAAAACGTGTCAATGATGGTGTTCTCAGACATCCTGCCGATGCTGCCCAATGGAAATCATTTGATTTAGAGTATAAAGATTTCAGTGTTAATCCCCGTAATCTTCGTCTTAGTTTAGCCACTGATGGTATGAACCCGTTTAGCATGATGAGTAGTAAATACAGTGTTTGGCCGGTTATATTGGTGAACTACAATCTCCCTCCAAAACTGTGTATGAAGAGAAAGTTCTTGATGTTAACGCTTCTAATATCAGGACCGAGTCAACCAGGTAATGATATAGATGTCTATTTGGCACCGCTTGTCGATGATTTGAAGATGTTATAGGAGACGGGTGTCAAGGTCAAAGACGCTTATCGTGGAGATTCTTTCAACTTACGGGCAATGTTAATGTGGACTATTAACGACTTTCCGGCCTATGGGAATTTGTCAGGATATTCTGTGAAATGCTCGATTGGTTGTCCTATTTGCATGAAAGACACATCTTCCCTCCGGTTGAAGCATGGGAAGAAGACTGTTTTTCTCGGGCATAGAAGATTTTTACCAAGAGACCACCCGTTTAGAAGGTTAAAACAAGCATTTGATGGCAACACAGAAGAACGGTTTCCTCCTCGAATTTTGTCTGGTGAAGATGTGTACGAGATGGTAAAAAACGTAAATGGAGTCCTTGGAAAGAGAAAGCGTCGTGCTAGTACTAAAGAGTCGTTTCAAGAGAATCATTGGAAGAAGAAATCGATATTCTACGACCTTCCGTATTGGAAGACGCATTACGTTCGGAATTGTCTTGATGTTATGCATATCGAGAAAAATGTTTGCGAATCCCTTATAGGTACGCTTCTTGATGATCCACATAAATCGAAAGACGGAATAAAATCTAGAATGGATCTCAAGGAACTGAACATAAGAAGTATTTTGCATGCCGATGAGGAGTGCGGACAAAAAACAAAATTACCAGCGGCAAAGTACACTCTAGATTTTCCCACCTTCGTTTTTTGACATCATGATTCACTTAACTGTTCACTTGGTACGTGAAGTGAAATTATGTGGGCCTGTATTTTTACGTTGGATGTATCCAATCGAACATTACATGAAAGTGTTGAAGAGTTATGTGAAGAACTACAATAGGTCGGAATGGAGCATAGTGGAAAACTATATAGCAGAGGAGTCCGTTGAATTTTGTTCGGAGTATTTAGCTAATGCATACGCGATTGGGTTGCCAAACAACACAAGTCATGAATCAAAAGCTCTGTCTATAGGTATTTTTTGTGACACTTTCTTTTGTGTATTTAACTTATTAATGAAAGGACAACTATTTATATGAGTGGTTATTTGTAGGTACTTATTCTAGCGTCAATCGGAAAGAGTGGGAGCAAGCCAGTCTCCATGTTTTGCATAACGTTTCCAAAGTCACGCCGTTTGTGGATATTCATTTGGGTGAATTGAGAGCAAATGATCCAAAAAAAGCTAAAAATGAAAAATGGTTACAAGAAGAGCACAATCGTTTGTTTCAGAAGAGGCTTGGAAAACGATTATTTCGAGAATCTGGACATTCGGAAACGTTGAGCAAAATATCTGGCGGGCCTTCCTCAATGGTTACAAGGTAGACTGCTTGGTCTGTTAATGGTTTTACTTTTTACACCAAAGAAAGAGACAACAAACATCCCGTTCAAAATAGTGGTGTCACATTACTTGCTGAAGCATTACATGTTTCTTCGGCAAATGATAAAAATCCAAAAAAAGCTTTCATGAACTATCATGGTTACATTGAAGACATTTGGGAACTTGATTATTGTGGGTTGCGAATCGCTTTGTTTAAGTGCAAATGGGCCGACAACAATCATGTTAAAGTTGATAAAGACGGAGTTACAATTGTTGACTTTTGGCGTACAAGTTACGAGAATGATTCATTTATTTTGGCCTCACAAGCAACTCAAGTGTTTTACGTATCGGAACCCGTCAATCCAGACTTGTCATTGGTAGTTCACATGAAAGCGAGAAATATTGACGAAGATGAAGACGAAGACATGTCTAATATACCCCCATTCACATCCGGCTTGCCACTTGTTGATGAAGAGATTGAAAATTTTGATGATGATGATGTTTCTCATTTACTTCGTTCGGATATCAATCGTATTTTTGTTTGAACACCAAAAAACTATATGTATTTTAAGATTCAGATTATGATACATTCATGTTTTCTTCTATGATATATATTTTGTAAGGTTATATGTACTACTTGGCCGCGGCGAACTGAGTTCCAGAGGTCATGTATTCTCTGGAATCCATCATGCCGCGGCCAAGTATATATATCGCCGCGGCGAAATAGTATCGCCGCGGCAAACATAATACGTCGCCGCGGTGAACTGAGTTGAAGAGGTCATGTATTCCTGGGAATTCATCTCGCCACGGCTAAGTATATCTTTCGCCGCGGCGAACTATATTCCACAACGGGACAAACCGTCCCGTTGTACATTTTTGCCGCGGCACAGTATACCGTTGGCCGCAACGACTTCATCTTGCCGCAGCGAATATAAGGCATCGCCGCGGCAAGAATGCTCCCCAGGAATCCCGAGACTCTGTAACTATTTCGCCGCGGCAACGTACAGTATTGGCCGCGGCGACCTAGTATGGCCGCGGCCAACATAATACGTTGCCGCGGCGAACTGAGTTCCAGAGGTCATGTATTCCTGGGAATTCATGTTGCCGCGGCTAAGTAAATCTATCGCCGCGGCGAATTGTATTCCACAACGGGACAAACCGTCCCGTTGTGCATGTCTCGCCGCGGCAACGTCTTCTGGTCGCCGTGGCGAACTGAGTTCCAGAGGCCTCGAATTCTTGGAAACTCATTTCGCCGCGGCCACGTATGTTGTGGGCCGCGGCGAAAGTTTCAAGCCGCGGCGAAATCTATATGTGGCCGCGGCGAAAGAGTTCCAAAGTCCACCGGGAATGATTCCTGAGTTATTTTACTTACAAATAACAGCAAACACAAATTCATATAACCATAAAAACATAAATATTTAAGTCTCACATATAAAAAAAACTTGAAAACAAATAAAAACTTAACCGAGTATCAAACAATCTCATAAAACACATAAAAACATAAATATTTAAGTCGAGGAGGAAGTAAAAAAAACTTGAAAACAAATAAAAACTAAACCGAGTATCAAACAATCTCATAAAACACATAAAAACATAAATATTTAAGTCTCACACATATAAAAAAAACTTGAAAACAAATATTAAACTAAGAAGAGTTCAAAAAACACATTAAAAAAAATTTAGTCGTTGCCGTCGTTGTTATTCCTAGGTGGTTGTGGTGGTGGTGGTCCCGGGTACTGAGGAGGTGTCATATGCGGAGGCCATTGCGGTGCTTGGGCCGGATAGTATGTGTATTGAGGATATGGAGGGAACTGAAATTGATTCTCCTGGTTGATGTCCCACCGACCTATGAGCTCGTTTAATCCCTCGAAAGCCGCGGCGCCATATTCTCCTTGTCGGTGCATGTAGTCTTGGGTGTGTTGATACCCGCCGACGAGATAGTGGTTACACCGAGCAATGTAGTCTTGGATGGCGGGATCATACCCCGGAGGTGGTTGTAAGCACAACAGTGGCTCATTGAGTGACGGTTCGTCCTCCTCTTCTTCATTCTCTTCCTCCTCTTCCGGCTCTTTTACTATGTATCTCTCGATCGTTTTGTCATTAATAGGCGCCGCACACTTCTTGGTTGTGTCGTGTTTTGAGCCTCTAACACCGGCATTCAGACACAAGCCGTAGATGATTGACGGATACGGCAACCCATTTTTGATATTCTTGTAGTCGATTCTCTTCATCCAATTATAGATGAATCGACCGACATTGATGGTTTTTCCACGTATGACACAAAACAGAAGGTGGACATGTTCCTCGTCGAGATGGGTGAAATGCTTTATCGGAAAGAGACGAGAGCAAATGAAATAAATCCACGTTTTTGCGAGCCTGTAAAATAAACACCGTTATATTGAAAACATGCAATAGACAATAATACACACACAAAAGAAGAAAAGTTTAACCTCGTCAACGATTTTCGGAGAAGTTTCTAACTCCTCTGTCCATGACCCAATTCTCTCCAGGAGTAGTCAACAAACTCAATATTTTGTCGAGGTTAGGATCTCTCAACCATTGTCGGTAACCCTCATTCTCGAAATCGATGTCCGGAGTTCCTAGCAACGCGTTGATAGCTCCGACACTACAGTCGACCTCTACACCGCGAACCGTCACCACATCATCCACTTGATCAAGTAAGTTCGTGTAGAATTCGTACATGAGACTGACGTTTGCTTTGTGCTCGGGTGTGGCACAAAATTTTCTCCACGAGAATCCTTCGATGGTGTTGTGGATTTGACCCCCTATAGGCCTGCTTGGGCTCACCTTCAACCCTCGTTCAAAGATCGGACTTCGTTGAACGAGAATGTCATATCGATCTTCCGCGGCCTTACTAGTGAATATCCAACTATTATAGTTCACTTCGGGTTCGGGTTCGGATTGACGAGGCCTCTTACTTTTTTTAGTGGGAGGCCTAGAAGTGCTAGGGGCGGCTTCTTTGTAACCGGCGGGAGTTTTTGATCGGTCCATTTTCTAATTGAACAAATGAATCCAAACTCAAATTCAACAACATTTTCAAACAATAAATCATTTTCAACACAAAATTAAACTCAATTCTACACTAAATATCAAAATTCAACACTAAACACATTATATTCAACCTAAAAATAACATTCTACATAAAATCATAAACTACAAAATAAAACCCAAAAATAAAAACCCTAATTTCGGCAAAATCTACAATCCAATATCATAAATTACAACCAAAATCAACCAAAATCCTAAATTAGTTTATAAATCACACAAAACATTCATGACATTTAAGATTTTGATATGAAATTGAGTTACAAACATACCTCTAGGTCGGTGGGAGAAGGAGCAAGGGAGGCTAGACCGAGCGAGAGAAAGAGATGGCGGCGAGAACTGGCTTCGGCGAGGAGGCGCTGCGAGATTTGGCGTCGGCGAGAAAGCGGCGAAGTTTCAAGGTAGGTTTAGGAGAGGAAATTGCACAGAAACGGCCAAAATAAAGGTCTGAGGCGAGAGGAAGTAAAAAAAATGGAGAAAGAAATCGAAATGAGGCTTTTATAGTATTGACCTAAATTTTTTTACGACATTTCGCCGCGGCGAGTGTACTACTTGGCCGCGGCGAACTGTTTCCACAACGGTACAATTACCCGTTGTGGAAACATTTCGTCGCGGCCAAGTAGTACACTCACCGCGGCGAAATGTCGTGGTTACACATGTTCCCACAACGGTTTATCGTACCGTTGTGGAAACAGTTCGCCGCGGCGAGAGGATGCCTTGGCCGCGGCGAGATTCAACAACGGGTCATCATCCCGTTGTATAAACCTTAATTTTTTTTTAAATTCCACAACGGGACAACTGTCCCGTTGTGGAATCATCAAGATTCCACAACGGGACAACTGTACCGTTGTGGAATCATCAAGATTCCACAACGGGAAAGTTGTCCCGTTGTGGAAACGTCATGATTCCACAACGGGACAACGTTTCGTTGTGGAATATCCGCTGTGGAATCTAACATTTGTAGTAGTGATTTCAGAGAATGAGACAGTGTGACGGAGTGAGAGAGAGAGTTAGAGAAATACTGGAAAGGTCGGAGAGAGTGTACGGCGGAGAGTGAGAGATCGGAAAGAGTAAGAGTGAGGCAGAGAGTGAGGAGGCGAGTGAGAGGTCGGAGAGAGTGAGAGTGAGGCAGAGAGAGAGCCGTCGGAGAGAGTGAGAGTACGGCGGAGAGTGAGAGGTCGGAGAGAGTGAGAGTGAGGCGGAGAGTGAGAGGTCGAAGAGAGTGAGGTCGGAGAGAGTGTAAGGCAAAGATTTTGAGGTGGCTGTGGAGGAGTTGGTGGTTGTAGAGGTTCGTGGAGGTGGTTGTGGTGGTTTGTAATGGTGGATAGGTCAAAGCAGAGTAAAAATGAGCGAGAGAAGTATTTTTTTGGAGAAAATCGGCGGAAGTTATGAAGAAGACGAAGTGCAGAAGATTTGGTTTTATAGAAAAACCTAGAAAACAGGTGCGAGAAAGTCACACCTGAAGACTCTTTTGGATGCGACTAGTCGCACCCAATAAATCATCGGGTGCGACTAGTCGCACCTGATGATATTTAAAAAAAAATAAAAATTAAATCAGAGTAGCGCGTCATATAACTGGACGAAAAATAGAGGGGGAGATTTGAACTTAATAAAAAAAATTTAACAATCGGGTGCGACTTTGTCGCACCTGAAAGTTTGTTGAACTATTGGGTGCGACAAGTCGCACCTGATAATCAAGATGCAACTTTTAGGTGCGACTAATCGCACCTGAATAGTCATGCGCATCAGAAAACCAAATTTGTAGTAGTGAATTCTTTAAAACATGTAAAACGATTTTACTACCTAGACAAAGTGCTTGAACATACAATCTAAAGTAAAACTATAATGATTTTCACTCAGTACCAACCTTGCTTGAAGCTTGAGCGTTGATAAGCTTTTGGTTTGGTTGAACCGCTCGTCTCTCCACTTAGCTTGTCTTCTTCGTGTCTTCTTGAATCCGAGTAACCACGATAGTTTCTACCACTAGAGTCTTCCAGTTTGAAAAGGATTTAGTGTGTGGGCTCTATTAAACACAATGACTCAAGAACTAGTCTTAGAGCCAAAGAGCTAATACAAAACGCTAGGTCTAATGAGGACCTAGGTGCCAAAACAAAATAGCAAGAAGAAGAGATGGAGAGAGAGAGGGACGGTCAACTTAGAGAGAGAAGGTCTCAGCAAAATTTGTTTTTAACATTGTGAATGTGGTGTTGTATTTATAGGAGAAGGGATAGCCTTGAAGAGGCAAATTCCTCTTTTCTATTATGCTTGAATATCACATATTCATGAGCACAATATTTGTTTCCCATTCATATCATAATAATACCAATGCTGGAAATTTGTTTCCCTTTTTTCCTTTTTGGCATGTATCTTCATACATCAATGCACAAAATAATTTCCCTCTTTCTCTTGATGGTGTCCACGAGTTTTTCATCGAGAACAAGCTTCTAGATGTTTCTTTAATTGTTCAAGACAATACAAGAAAAGCCCATGTAGAATTTTCACATAAAATTCCATAACATGAACTTCAATCCTAAAGGCCCATATCCAATCTTGGCCGTGTGGGTTAATTCACATTGTCATCATATGACAATGTCCAAAATCTTATTTTGACATTTATACCATCTTATGTCCTATGGACAAAATTACCCTCTAGACAATTTTCGTAAAATTCGTCTAGTTCGACACTTGAACTTGTTTTGACTTAGGTATTAGTTTAACAAATCCTACTCTAATGACTTGTGGTAGTGACCTCATGGATCCAAATGAACAAAGCTTGAGCTAGCATACTTGGACACAAAAGTTCACAAACCTTTTCGAATTTCTAGTTTAATGTCAACTGACTCTACTCAAGAGTTGACAGTGAAAATATCTCGGTTCAGATGAATATATTTTCTACTAAAAATTCTACTTAATTGTGATGAGTGGATCCATTGAATATTATCTATGTTTACCCTTCAAGAATATCATCAACTAGATGAGATTTATAAAATTACCATTTTACCTTTCTAGTTGTTATATCATCAACTCATTTGTCACTTGTGAATAAGTTATAAACAATGTATTGACAAAGAACTAACAAGTCACATTGATTCATCCAAAAGAGTCAAGACTCAATTTGGACACTAGACAGTTCATTTATTCACATTCCAAGGAACAAAGCATGAGGTGATATACATTGCATTTCAGCAATCTTGTACATGAATTCCATATCTATGAGATCTTCACAAAGTCGTTCATGACATCTTCATAACTTAGTACTTCATCAATAGGTCTTGTCTATATCACATAGTGAATCTAGAACTCTGACTTTCTCAAATGAGAGTATGTAAGCTATGAAGTGACATGTCTCATTTCAGGATTGAGGTAAGCATGATGCAATTCATACATAGTGACTTTGAGACAGAAGAGGTTAAATGGTTTGTTCTTACATTGTCTCTAGAATTGCATTGGCCAATTCAGTATCTTCGGAAGATAACTAGGAAGAACTATATAGTCTTCAACTCTCTATGTCTCATAATCAGACATCATAGGTTCTCCTAACAATCATAATGAGATCAATAGCCTTTTGATCCTTAGATTGTGAATAAACTGTTTTAAGCAAACCATGAAGACTTTGTTCATGCGAATCTGTATTTGACTCTTCATTTGTTGTTAGGTTTTTTTAAGAACTAAAGACTAAGGTTTATCATAAAGCTTCAAATGGAAGAATGAATGAAAGTTTCAACTCTTTATTAATTATTCAGCTGTTACAAGCAAGAGTTTTTGTGAGACTTTATTACGTCAAATGCATATAAGTAATAATTACTACTCTTCTCGTGGGCATCAAAGCCAACAGGTTGGCACCACTGGGAATCACAGGGTTCTTAGAAAGAAAAAAAAACATTTGACATATCAAGTGTTGCAGAATACAAAATTTGTTCTTGTACCGAAAACTAGTAAAGTGAAACCTACATATCATGCATGGTAGTTTGAAAATGAGATATAACCTTTTTTATTTAGGATTGAACCTTTGGATTCTAAACCTTCTATTCTTCCCACAGCTCATTGTTCTTGAAGAGCAACCAAAAAAGTCTTCAAAAATAACAAAAAAAAAAAAACACATTGGCAAACAAGTCAGTTATAGAACAGTCAAGTCAATTACATTTACTTTGTGACACTATAATTCATGTATTTCACGATACATCTGTTAAACCCCAAATTTTAGCTAGATGAAAGTTAGATTTGTGATGAAAATTCACAAATTTAAATTATTTTTATTATGAATATTACCTCTTGATATATTGCTAGAAAGTATATTTATAAAACTTACGTTAGTATGATATGAACTATGATGGTATGCATGTAAATATATATTGAAGGTATTTAGTTACATGACTGTTTGGTGGGATTGATATAAGGAATTAAAGCCCGATTCTTGGAAACGCATTATAATGAATGCATTGAAGATTTTGTGTGAGTTCCCAACAATTTCCTTGGTGTAATTTGAATCAATTACCTTTTAAAAAAAAGGATATCGGCTTATATTTTTTTATTGAATACACAAATACGTAGATGTATTTTTATAGCCAAATATAATAGTTAGGAAAATATATATATATATATATATATATATATATATATATATATGGTTGTGTGTATATATATATATATATAAATATATAAATATATATGTATAATTTTGTTGCGATGTGTGTAACCATATATAAATTTTATTCACTTTTTGCCTTTTATATGTGTACGTAATAGTTGACTATATTTGTTAATGTGGTATGTTTTGATTCCAGTGCATCAATCGTCATTTACTTTTTATTATTCCCTATCATTATTTTTAATCAATTGCCAATTACGTTTAAACGCTTCTTAACCTCAAAATCTATTGGTGTCCCTTTTTCTCATTCGTCACGTTCAGAAAAGCTTTGACTATTTTTCTCCCTTTTTCTTTTCCTAACCACCAAATACTAATTAGATCCATCTTGTTTAGAGTTTAAAGCTTTTAAGAAGTAATTCTGTTCATCCTAATCAAGGTAAAATCGTGCACCTTCTTCGTATTATATGAAATTGTATGATTTTTTTTTTTTTTTTCTTGAACAACATGGTTTCTGGTTCGAATTCAATGAAAACCGTTTTTCTTATACGCTTACTGCGGTTTCAATATTTATTATATTTCGTTGATTTTTTTTTTGGAAAAACTAGTTTTACATGTCTTCTATCTAAATACGTAATCGGAAAATATTTTCAGTTAATACAGAATATTTTATGATTATTTTCAAATCGCTGAACATACCAGCTTCAAAGTTTTGACCTAATTTCGATTTTCAGATCTTAAAACTCTTACTGTGGCTTCGATAATTTTTATTTTGCATTGATTCTTTTTTACACACTAATTTTACATGTTTTCTTCCTGAATCAGAAATCGAGTAATATTTTTATAAAATATATATTGTTTTATGATTATCTTAAAAGCGATGCGCAAACAGTTTTTGGCAAGAGTTTTAAAGTCAGATTTTAGTACTTCTTTTATTTTTAATAAATAGTTAAAAAAATGATTTTGGCCATGGTGCATTTACAAAAAGTGGTCAAAATTATGTTTTATACGTACTGAAATTTTTTACAGAAGTTTTCTCAGAGTTTTAGTTTTTTCACCGAAACTCTAATAGCCAAGGGTATTTTGGTAATTTCACTTTGAAGGTCGTTTCTGAAAATTTTCAGAATCAAAAGTATGTCTTGAATCCTTTTTTCACCTGATCCCGGTATTCTTTTTATCCTGATTAGGTTCCAAGTCTTTTAGAGCGTCCAATTCCTTCGACGGTCTACGATCGTAACTTCCGATATCCAAGTGAGAATAATCTCACTACAACACGGATTTGTTCGAAAATAAAATCAGCGACTATGCGATCTGTTTTAGTTTATTTTATGTGACTATATGTTTGATTGTTTTGATATGAGTGATATGTTGATATGATATGATTCATGTGTTTATGATATGTTATGATTCAATTAGGCATGTTATCTACAATATGTTCTTATTCTAAGCATGTTATCAAGTATGTTAATAACTTATGTTATTCTTTAATTTGACGTAATCAAGTAATAAGATTAGCAAGTAAATAAGAGGGTCGTACCGCCACGATCCAAGGAGGTAACTAGAGGATCTTCTCGAGCCGAATCAAGGGCTCACCTAGAGAATTTCCTCACAAGTTTATCAGACAGATGGGACGTTCTATGGGAGGTTGCAACCCTATAATTCGTTACCAAAGTGTACACTGAAATTGGTACGACTACTCTAGGGGACCCCGAATTAAAAATATGTTAGACTTTACTATTTGATATCATGTGTCACCATTTAGCATGTGAAATATAAATAACTGGTTATGCATATTTATTGCTTTTGTTTTGTGAGTATAGTTATTCTCGCTGAGCGTTAGCTCACCTATGTATATCCGTCTGTGTTGTAGGTAAACAACGTATAAGCAAGTGAGGAGGGTGGATCAGTGGTGACGATGGCGAGAGGGTTGAGTTATGGTTGCCGTTTTCAAAACAAAAGACTTCCGCTTTTACTTTCAGTTTTAATTAATCCAAACCCTGAAGGTTTTATTATTCATGGTTATAATTATGCATCTTAAGTTTATTTCATTTTCTTTTAAGTTATGAGTTTAGTTATGATATTTGTTTTAGAATCGTATTTTTGGTTTTTAATCTCCATTATTGCAAATTCTATTTCGGTTGACTTTTACTATTGAGTTATAAAGTAGTTCTAAATTTTTTGTCTTGAGTTTTCCTCAAATTCTATGTTTCAAGTTATGTTTTAAAAAAAAAATTACCTCAATTTTTCTACAGAGTTTTAAAAGTTAAGTTAAGCATGACGGTCTGAAATGTCGGATCATCACAGTTAGTATCAGAGCAATGAACGTACGACCACTCTTTGCTATCGATCGCACGGCTGCCCCCTACTCAAGTAAGTTAGTTTTGTTTTATTTTGTACCTTTAGTTTATTTTTTTACCTCTCTTATGAGATGGATGATGAAGTAACAAACCACGTGATCGCGGAAACCCGAGGCCACAATGACGATAGCAACCTCTTGATCAAATTCCTAGAGACGAAACCTCCAGTTCTTAGTGGAGAGGTGACAAATATCATTGGCACACGGGAATTGTGTAACAACATGGACATTCGCTTTAAAGTGTTGCAAGTTCGGGAACCTCTACAGTTATCTTTTGCGCAACTACAAGTACAATGGAGAGTATTGGAATACTGACAAAGGAAGGTTGAGGATCACCCCCAAATCGTTTAGGAATACATGAAGGATGGGGTCATACGAAACTTCACCGCTCAAGGATGGAAGAAAAAATTGGAGAGAAGACGTTACCGGTAAATCTTAAGTTCATGGAAGATGAAGGACGGGGAGACGGCAAAGGAGTACTACAACCGTTCCTCCGACATGTTCCATCGATGTCCTTTTCATCTCAATGATGATGCGGCTACTAGTGTTTACTGGAACGGGCTCTCCAAGTTTGAAAAACAATGAGAGAAGTATCGCATCTACAAACCTACGCCTAGATTAACCTACGAAGATTTCTTGAGGCATATGAAGCACTACATGGAGCTGGTCGACGAGGACGACTTACCACTAGGGAACGATACTAGTATGGACCATGTCGAGTCTGAACCAGAGGAGGACCCTTCTGAAGAAGATCCGAGCGAGGACCCTTCTGAAGATGAACAAGTCGAAGACTAGACTCGCCTTTTATTCTTTAGGTTACTTTTAAGTTGTTTTTGTTAGTTTGCTTTAAGTTTTTGTTTTTCTTTGCTCTTTTGCTGGGTGCGTTAGACTTGTCTTTTTAAAATCAAACGATTCTAATATTTTGAGAAATTCAACTTTTATTAAGAGATTTTCACCATCCCTCTTTTGTGGCGTATGACTATGTGAAATATATCGATTCAAGTATGTATGAGAATACAAGAATCCACATGTCTAATTTAATAGTATATTCTTCAGACCTAATATGAAAAACGTTCAAGCTGCTCGTGGACGAGGTAATGGAAGGATAAAAGGCCAGGGTAGAGGAAGAGGCAGGGTTGCCGCCGAACCTCCAATGCGAGATGCCCCTCAAGCTATTCTTGTTCCTGAACAACAAGGAGTAGAACACGCTCAGGGCCCTGCCCCTGTTCCTCAGCCAGCTACCCAACCCGATCTGGTTGCTTTAGTTAACACATTGATGCATCGTATCGAAGCTCAAGAAGTCGAGATACGCGAGGAACCAGAAGCCACAACCAGCTCAAGTTCCAATGCATGCGGAACCACAAGCAGACCCTCAGGTGGTACCCCCAATGGGAAAAGTCAATGTTGCTGCAGATCTATTCGAGAGGTTCTAAAGGATTAGAGCCCCCGAATTTGAAGGATCGACCAACCCTTTAGTGGCTGACGAGTGGATGTCGGAGATAAAAACAATCTTCAATTTCATGGACATAACTGAGGAGGAGAAGGTCATATGTGCATCCTTTGTCTTGAAGAAAGACGCACATTATTGGTGGGAAATATTGGCAACGATGAGAGACGTACGAGCTATGACTTGGGAAGACTTTCTGGAAGAATTCACCAAGAAGTACTTCAACATGAGGGCAATGAATGCTCAACAGAAGGAGTTTACAGAGCTGAAACAAGGCCTGATGATAGTGACTGAGGTGGTCAGTAAGTTCAGCCAATTGGCTAGACTGTGCCCTCATTTGGTTCCGACAGAGGCAGAAAGAGTTAGACGGATGATGGGAATGTTTCGACCGGAATTAGCCTTAGCCATTGATGGTGGAAGTCAGCCATCTACCACAGTCGCAGACTGCCTCGAACGTGCCATGCGAGCCGAGTATCACTTGGTCCAAGTAAAGGAGGAACGAGCCCAGTTTTACAAGGCTCGAAAAGAGGAGAAAGGCCAGAACCGAGGACCTGAAAACATGAAACCAAACCAATCAGGAAATCCCTAGCCTAATTACAGTAGTCAAGACTCCAAGGCACGACCCCAATGGAATGGGAATGGAAAGAAGAGAAGTCATCCTGGAAATGGTGGTAACGCCAACACCAAGGTCAAGACAGAGGGAGCAACATTATTTCCTATATGCAACACTTGTGGAAAGAGGCATCCTGGAGAGCGCCGGAGGGGAAACATGACCTGCTTCAAGTGTGGTCAGCCTGGTCACTATATTAAAGACTGTCCGAAACCAAATTTCGCTTCGAATGCACAGTATCAGGAACACAATCAGAATGGACGACTCAACTCCATGCAAGCTGCCATTGAAGGGCAACAAATTTGTTGTCAATGGTGCCCACAAGAAGAGTTGTAGTCTTTACTTTTATACATTTGATGTAATAAAGTCTCACGAAGACTTTTGCTTGTAATTGCTTATTTATTAATAAAAGTTGAAACGTTCATTCATTCTTCCTTGTCTCAAGCTTTATGATAAAACCTTAGTCTTTAGTCCATAAACAAACCTAACAACATATGAAGAGACAAATGTAGATTTACATGAACAAACTCTTCATGGTTTACTTAAAACAATATATTCGCAATCTAAGGATCAATGGATTATTGATCTCAGTACGATTGTTAGGAGAATCTATGATGTCTGGTTATGAGACATTGAGAGTTGGAGACTCTATAGTTCTTCTAGGTACCTTCTGAAGATACTGAATTGACCAGTGCACTTCTAGAGACAAGATAAGAACAAACCATTTAACCTCTTATGTCTCGAGGTCACTACATATGAATTGCATCATGCTTACCTCAATCCTGAAATTAGACATGCCATTTCATAGCTTACGTATTCTCATTTGAGAAAGTCAGAGTTCGGATTCACTATGTGATTCTTAACAAGACCTATTGGTGAAGTACTAAGTTATGAAGATGTCATGAGTAACTTTGTGAAGTTCTCATAGATATGGAATTCATGTACAATATTGCTGAAATGCAATATATATCACCTCATGCTTTGTTCCTTGGAATGTGAATAAATGAACTGGCCAATGTCCAAATTGAGTCTTGACTCTTTTGGATGAAACAATGTGACTTGTTAGCTCCTCGTCAATACATTGTTTCTAACTTATTCACAAGCGACAAAGGAGTTGAGGAAATAACAGCTAGAAGGGTAAAATGGTAATTTAGTAAATCCCGACTAGCTGATGATATTCATGAAGGGTAAACATAGATGATATTCAGTGGATCCACTCATCACAATTTAGTTTAATTCTTGAGTAGAAAATAAATTCATTTGAACCGAGAGATTTTCAGTGTCAACTCTTTACTGGAGTTAGTTGGCATTAAGCTAAACTTGGAAAAGGTTTGTGAACTTTTGAGTCCAAGTATTTTAGCTCAAGCTTTGTTCATTTGGATCCATGAGGTCACTTTCACAAATCATATCGAGTAGGAATAGTTTAACTATAAGCTAAGTCAAAACAAGAACGAGACAAGTTTTACGAAAATAGTCAAAAGGGTATTTTTGTCTTTTTGGACATGAGATGAAATGAATGTCAATAAATTTTTTGACAATGTCATATGATGACATATTGATACTCGGCCATGATAAGTTCATTGGGCCTTGTGGATTAATTTCATTTCATAGAATTTTACTTGAAAATTCTTAATGGGTTTTTCTTATGTTGTCATGAAAAAGTGAAGAAAATCTAGAAACAGCTTCTAGAAGGCCTTCTTGGTCGCCCAACCCAAGGAGAAAAGAGAGAGTTTTTTGTGCATTAATGTATGAAGATACTTGCCAAAAGAAAAAGAGGAAATATATTTCCTGTATAAGGAAGTGGTGAATTCGGCCAACTAGAGTCAAGGGAGAAGCAAAACAAAAGAGGAAACAAATCCAAGGCTTCTAGAAGCCCCCTCTGTTGGAATTGATCTAGGGTTTAAGAAAAAGTTTAACGCTTCGCAAAGCGGCGGAATTTTAAAAATTTTATTTTCAAGTAAAAACAGTTTTTTACTAACCTAGACAAAGCGCAAGTACATGTAATTAAAAACTATTATGAGCATTGAAGTTTACTAACCTTTCTTGAAGCTTGAACTTTGAGAAGCTTTTGGAAAGTTGCAACGCTCGTCTCCCCTCGCAGCACGTCTCTCTTTCTTTCCTCGGCACCTCGAGCAACCACGAAGGTTTCTATCACTAAATCACTCGAAATAAAGGAATTAGTGAGTGGGCACTTTTAAACACTACGACTTAAGAACGAGTCTTGAAGTCGCAGAGCTAAACACTAGGTCGAATGAGGACCTAGGTGCCAAAACAAAAAATCGAAAATAAACTAGAGAGAGAGAGAGAGGAAGGTGCGGCCAAAGTTCTAGAGAGAGAGTCTCTCAAATCTCTTAAACTTGGATGAATGAAAAGTGTGGAATGAGGCTCCTATTTATAGGAGAGGTCTCACCTTCAATAAGGTAGTTTCCTCTTCTATAGAATATCACATATTCATGAGCCAATTTCCATTTTCGTTCAAAGAGTCACACGGCCAAGACTTGCCAAGCAAGTCCTTGGATTTGTTTCCTCTTTTATTTGCTTCTCTCTTGACTCTTTTGGGCGCCCACCTTGGTTTCCCCTTATGGGAAATTTGTTTCCTCTTTTTCTTTTGGCAAGTATCGTCATACATTCATGCACAAAATATTCTCTCTTTATTTGGGTATGTTGGGCGCCTATACCATCTAGAAAAGGCTTCTAGAAGCTTTTCCATTTGTTCATGACAACATGAAAAAGGCCCATTAAGAATTTTCAATAAAATTCTTATGAAATGAAATTAATCCACAAGGCCCAATTAACACGACCAGAAATATGGGATACAACTACAGTTTTTTTTATTTTTTAACTCCAGTTTAGCCTTTTAATGGAGTCTTTGAATACAGACTACAGTCACCTTTTTTTAGGCCTATATTAGACTCCAGTCGAATATAAAGCTGTAGATAATGGTCTATTTTTCTCTATAGCTAATATAAAAAAGTAGTGTTAATACTCAAAAAATTAAAAATGATCAAAATTTCACCATTTTTAAATGGAGGGAAATTTCCCACAAAATATTGACACATTTACACTACAGTCAAAGGTAAAGAAGGAGTTGTAATACTTCAAATATAAAAAATTAACAAAATTTTACTATTTGAGTTTGGGAGGGAAATTTCCCACTAACAAATTAGATGAAGTATTGGAAATTTTCATATTCCCACCGATATGACAATAAAGTAAAAACGACTAACACTAATATTCACGCGTACACAACTCTTTTACTATCTCCCTCAAATATTACTCGGAGACAGACTTCAAAAAAAGCTCGATGCCTCTCTCTTGCTGTCGCTTAGCTCTTCCTCCGCTACCGCCGATCTACGACGACTTTCACCACGGCTTCTACCTTCTTCACCTTCGACATCGATGCTTCTTTTTCTTCTTCGTTATCCATGCGCGACCTCTCCACCACCGCCGACCAAGACCTCCGACCTCGATTTTCCAGGTTTGCGCCTCTCTCCTTCTCTATTTGTATCTCCAGGCCTTGAGTATTCCTCTTCATTCTTTTTCTCAAATTTTTCGCGAGAAGTTTCTAGGGTTTGAGCATTGATACTTTTTCTCTCTTTCTTCTTGGTTCAACTTGCTGTTCAAAGATTTAGTGGTGAATCGATAAAGAAGAAGAGGATTCGACGTCTTCGTTCTTTTTTAGGTAAGGAAATCTCAAAATCTCTTGTATTGAATCCGAGTTTGTATTGTAATTTAGGGATTTCGCTCTATGCTGTTTGGTTTCGGATTTGAGCTCTAATTGGGGCTTTTCGGTTAAATTAGTTTTGGATTTCAAATGTTGAGATCGACACCAAAGTGTAAGATTATAATTTCAAATGTTGATTCTGGTGGTTAATTGTTTGGAAATCTTGAATTCAGTTGCCTTTTTATGCTATGATCTAATGCCTGATATTTGAAATTCTGCTTTGCTGCTCGAAGTGGACTCTGAAATTCAGTCTAATGTTTTGTGTGTGTGTGTGTGATTTCTACAGATCAAGGCCATACAGTTGAAGCTCTGCAGCAGGACGAGGCAGCTCGCAAGTCCCACTCTCGGTCCAGCAGCGCTAGCGAGTAACCACGACTCCACGACTCTGTATAACCCTCACCTCCTACTGAATTACAATCCCTCACCTACAAATATTAACCTAGAAATATACAGATCTCTAAATCCCATAGTATTTTTTGTCTTCTTCTTTGACTTAGATTTTCGCCTCCATATCACTAGCTTCTTGCTCATACCAGAGACTTTTTTTTTCCCAAAATGTCATGTAGAGGGACTTCACAAGATGAATGATTTTGTGTAGATCTCTTTCGCTCAGTGCCTCCGACAACTGTCGGCCTTCTCTCTCACGTGCCTCAGCTTCTTTTGCTCGATGACCACCACGTTTCTTCTGTCCTCTCGATTCTCTTACCATCCCTAGGTTCGTCATCATCATATTATTGAAATTTGAATGTAAGAGATGAAGTAGCTAGATTTATGAGGATTATGTTCTTTTGTTGAGTTCTCTTCGTATTCTCGACTTAGGGTTTTAGAAATTGAAACGAAAACGTGTTCGACGTTGAGTTCTCATTGTTGTTTTGTTGAGTTTTGTCTTCGATTCTGGTACTTGTATCGTCGGTCTAAAAGTGCGTGTTCTACGTGTTTGATGAAATACTGGAATGAAAAAAAATACTTCAATTCCATGTTTGAATGTTAACTGGTTTATTGGTAGTTAATAATAAGTAAAGATTTAATCAGCTAGCATGACTAATCATGTGCTTTGATCTCGGAGGTTTAAGTCTGAACTTTGTTGATGAATTTAGATACCTCGAGTTTTATAATTATGTTTATAAATAGATATTGAGATTGTGATTTCAAGTTGTCATTGCTCGTTCATTTGTGGATTTTGTTCTACAATTTTTTATTTGGTAATTTTCAACTGTTGGAATTGATCTAGGGTTTAAGAAAAAGATTAAACGCTTTGGGAAGCGGCGGAATTTTAAAAAAATTCTTTTCAAGTAAAAACAGTTTTTACTAACCTAGACAAAGAAGCAAGTACATGTAATTAAAAATCAATATGAGCTAAGAGTTTACTAACCTTTCTTGAAGCTTGAACCTTGAAGAAGCTTTTGGAAAGTTTGCAACGCTCGTCTCCCCTCGCAGCACGTCTCTCTTTCTTTCCTCGGCACCTCGAGCAACCACGATAGTTTCTATCACTAAATCACTCGAAATAAAAGGAATCAGTGAGTGGGCACTTTTAAACACTACGACTTAAGAACAAGTCTTGAAGTCGCAGAGCTAAACACTAGGTCGAGTGAGGACCTAGGTGCCAAGACAAGAAAAATCGAAAATAAACTAGAGAGAGAGAGAGAGGATTTTCGGCCACAAGTTCTAGAGAGAGAGTCTTTCAAATCTCTTAAACTTGGATGAATGAAATGTGAGGAAATGAGGCTCCTATTTATAGGAGAGGTCTCACCTTCAATAAGGTAGTTTCCTCTTCTATAGAATATCACATATTCATGAGCCAATTTCCTCTTTTTCCCTTTGAGACACTCGGCCAACACAAGGCTTCTAGAAGCCTTGATTTGTTTCCTATTTTGTTCAAGGCTTGCCTTTTCTCTCAACATGGCCGATTCCCTTATGCATGCATATGCAAATTTGTTTCCTCTTTTTCTTTTGGCAAGTATCTAAATACATTTATGCACAAAATAAACTCTCCTATTTCTCTGTAGGGTAGGCGCCCAACATGTCTCTAGAAGGAGCTTCTAGAAGCTTCTTCATTTATTCATGAGAACATGAAAAAAGGCCCATTAAGAATTTTCAATAAAACTCTTATGAAATGAAATTAATTCACGAGGCCCAATGATCAAGTCATGGCCGAGTGACATTAAGTCATCAAATGAACTTGTCAAAAAATTTATTGACATTCATTTCATCCTTTGTCTCAAAAGACAAAAATACCCTTTTAACTATTTTCGTTCTTGTTTTGACTTAGCTTCCAGTTTAACTATTCCTATCGATGTGATTCGTGACAGTGACCTCATGGACCCAAATGAACAAAGCTTGAGCTAACCACTTGGACTCAAAAGTTCACAAACCTTTTCCAAGTTTAGCTTAATGCCAACTGACTCCACTAAAGAGCTGACACTGAAAATCTCTCGGTTCAAAAGAATTTGTTTTCTACTCAAGAATTCGACCTAATTATGATGAGCGGATCCACTGAATATTATCTATGTTTACCCTTCATGAATGTCATCAGCTAGTCGGGATTTACTAAATTACCATTTTACCCTTCTAGCTGTTATTTCCTCAACTCCTTTGTCGCTTGTGAATAAGTTAGAAACAATGTATTGACGAGGAGCTAACAAGTCACATTGTTTCATCCAAAAGAGTCGGGACTCAATTTGGACACTGGCCAGTTCATTTATTCACACTCCAAGGAACAAAGCATGAGGTGACATACATTGCATTTCAGCAATCTTGTACATGAATTCCATATCTATGAGAACTTCACAAAGTTACTCATGACATACTCACAACTTAGTACTTCACCAATAGGCCCTGTTCGGAATCACATAGTGAGTCCGAACTCTGACTTTCTCAAATGAGAATACTAAGGTGTGAAATGGCATGTCTCATTTCAGGATTAAGGTAAGCATGATGCAATTCATACATAGTGACTTCGAGACATAAGAGGTTAAATGGTTTGTTCTTATCTTGTCTCTAGAAGTGCACTGGTCAATTCAGTACCTTCGGAAGATACCTAGAAGAACTATAGAGTCTCCAACTCTCAATGCCTCATAACCAGACATCATAGATTCTTCTAACAATCGTACTGAGGTCAATAGTCCTTTGACCCTAAGATTGCGAATATATCGTTTTGAGCAAACTACGAAGAGTTTGTTCATGCAAATCTACATTTGTCTCTTCGTAAGTTGTTAAGTTTGTTTATGGACTAAAAGACTAAGGTTTTATCATAAAGCTTCAAACAAAGAAAGAATGAATGAACGTTTCAACTTTATTAGTGAATGAATAGGAAATTACAAGCAAGAGTCTTCATGAGACTTTATTACATCAAATGTACAAAATAAAGATTACAACTCTTCTTGTGGGCACCATTGACAACATCAACATGGTTATTGCTTTTTATTATTGGTGTTGGCAATCTGTTGCAGTAAAATAGGGCAGATCTGTTGTATTAAAAGAGGGATGAGCATCTTAGACCCTAATCTGTCCGAGAATAAGCAGCAGGGTAAAGTGGCTATTTGGCCTCATAATGTTCTCTTGCGAGGTGACAGATCTGACTCACAAGAATTCAGCCAGGTTTAGAGCAACAGGTTCTTATTCCAAGGTTCCGATGTTTTATTTTAATAAAGTTATTATTTTTACATAGTTCATTAGTTGGTTTATGACAAAAAATATCCATTGGACAGGGTTATTTCAATGATATTGCTGAGTACCTTTTTTGTGCACAGCGTGATTATGGATAGTTCCTGTAAATTCTTCATAATTCTCTATGGAATATATTTCACTTCAAAACAGTCATCCTCACATAGATCTTTCTGTTTCACCTGTTGTAATACATGAAATTATATTTGAAATATGACGAGAGACTCGTAAGTATCAGTGTATTAGTACCTTGCACATTTTTATCTGTCTGATGTTGGAAAAATAATTCAATTATTAGTAGTTAAACTTTACTCACCTTTTCAGGCATTACGCTGCGTTGGTGATCTTATATCTGGACACCCTAAAAACATTGATGCCCTTGCTAGCAAAGTTCTTGGGGAAGGACTTCAAGAACCTGTTTTGTATTGAATTCTTCGAATCATTCTGCGGACTTCCAGCGTAGAAGAGTTTGTTGCAGCTGATTACGTTTTCAAAAGCTTTTGCGAGGTCCGATAATACATTTATTTCTTTATTTTCCCCTATTGTACTGATGATTATTGTGGCTGATCTGTCTCATTTAAAAATTTATGTGTTTCACTTGATTCGTTTGAATCAGAAAAACACTGATGGGCAAGCAATGTTGGCATCCACTTTAGTTCCTCAACCATATTCCATGACCCATGCTCCAATTGAGGAGGATGTGAACATGTCATTTGGAAGTTTCTTATTCTCGAGCTGAATTTTGGAATAGATCTCTGTCATTATCTGTTTTTTTATTGTCTGTTTTAGGGTTGCTTCGGTTTTCTTTACAGCTTAATCATGTTGATTAATTTGGTGAGACTCTTTGTGTTTGTATTGAGGTCAGGAAGACAAGATAGTGATACTCCGACGCTGATTTTGGGAATGGATGTCTCCCATGGGTCACCTGGTCGATCAGGTCTCCCATCACAGATCCTTATTTTCAGGTATCCAAATTCATAATTTTATTAGAGCTGTTTATGACTCACGAACAATGATAAAATGATACAACATTATATTATTTTTGCAAATTAAATTTTTTTGTGATGATGACCACCCTCAGATTTACCATGCTCTAAACATATTATGCAACAATGTGAGTGTGTGTCTTGGGAGTGGCCGCAACAATGTGCATGTTGTGACTGTGTGCTTACTGCAAAGTGAGTGTGAATGAGTCTTAATTTGTGAGTGTGTGTGGCTGTGTGTTTGTACGTCTGTGAATAGATAAGATGAAAATAAAATTCCCAATATTTCGGTTTTATTGGGTTGATGTTGATTACTTAAATTCTTTTGATAGTTGTCTTTAAGGTGCTGAATGGAGGGCCAGCTTCAAAGCTCGCCAAAACTGGGCTCTCTGATCGAGAACGACGATGTCAAGTAAAAAACTGGACTCTGAAATGTATTTTGGTACTTAACTACATAATTACTAAGTAACTATCATCTTGTTCGAATCTCTAGGTGCTTATTATGGAGGCTAGGACTAGTTTTACAAACCAGGTTTACGAACTCTCGCCGTATTTCTTACACAAGGTATGTATTAATAATCAAAAGCAATGTCAATTCTACTGGTGTATTTTTTTACTGATTGTAAGATAGTGAGTCTGATTGTGTATCTTTTTACTGCTGTAAGATAACAAAATATTTTCCTCTTATTGTCAGGAGGAGTGCAAGAGTTTGCGTCAGAGCATAAAATGTAGACTTATTAACCGGCTGAGAGTGGTAGCTATATTGTCTTCAATTTTTTCCAACTTCTTTTTTTTTTATTGTAATCCAAGACTCTTCTGAAAGAATTGTAACCTTCTCTATAGGGTGATGTTCAAGAAAAAGCAATAGCTTGATCTTCAAGCTGCCAGGGTCAAAGATGTAAGTTCCTATTTTTTTTATAAATATTATTGTAATTATTTGTCTCTTGTATCTTAATAATAACAGCAACAACAAAGAAGCATCAAATTTATTTGAGGATACCTTAACAATAATAATGACTCTATCTTTAGTGTATATAATAAGAATAGTGTCTGATCATCAAATGTGTTGAAAAATTGCAACTTCTAAAGTCAGAAGAGGAACGCCAGCGCAGATTAGAAGAAATTCCAGAAATTCATACGGACCCAAAGATGGATCCAAGTTTCGAGTCCGAAGACGAGGAAGCAGATGATAAAAAAACGAGGTTTGTTTCTTTTACTTTCTCGGTCAAGGAGTGCTATGTTCTGTGATAACTTACAAGTCCGAATAATTGGGACAAACAAACAGGTTCAAGGAGTGCTCGGTCTGAATCATCTCACTTGGAAAACAAGGCTGTCTCGACGGGAGTTTCCGAACCGGCTCCTAAAATCAACGAATATGAGAAAGTCTGGAACTACAAGGACCCGTCTTTTGAAACTTACTTACGTTAGATACTTGTGTATAATAAATGTACAGATCTTGGTTTTTTACAAGGAATTGAAGTAGAGAACTCTTCTCTTTTCAGGCAGTAACTTTTTTTTTTTTTAAATGAACTGAAAATCGCCACCCCAAAGGACTCAACCCCAAAGGAAAATGATGTCAAGATGTCCGAGGCAGAGGTATTATATGTCTTCAGTTTCCAAACACAACTTGAGAATATGGTTTTTTTTAATCATCTTAAACATATATTGAACTTTGTTGTAGGCAATATTTTCTCCAATAATAAAAGATTTAGGAAGTTGATTGCTAGTGCAGATTCACATCAAGTCATTAAGTTGTAGGCAATATTTTCTCCAATTAAGTCTATCGATATATGTTCTGCAGAATCAAGGAAATATTGCAAAGTGGAAAAAGAAAGAAGGAGATAAGGTTAGCTGTTAAGTCTTTAGATCACCAAGATGGAGTTCACTTTCCAATATTACTAATTTTGGGTGTATTTCTTATATTCCAAAAACTTGTAATGCCATATTTATGTAAATGATATTTATTATTGATTGAATGAAATATGAGATTTTTGGATATTATTATTATGTGTTTTATTGGATATTTATATATTATAAATGTATTTAAATATATATTTTTATTAAAAAAATGCTCTACAGAAATAAGATGTAGTCTATATTGTAAAAATATAATTTCATAAATATAAACTACAGCTAAACAATGTAGTCTTCAACAGAAAGGAATGGAGTTATAGGCAAAGAGATAAGACTCCAGTGCAATAGATGCCACAAAAACGCCGTAGTCTGTCCAACTCAATTAATTATAACTACTCTTTAAAGCTGTAGTGTTTATTGACTCAAAATTTGAACAACTACATTATAAAAATGTAGTCTTCAACAGAAAACACTGGAGTCATAGGCAAAAAGATAAGACTCCAGTGCAATAGATGCCACAAAAACGCCGTAGTCTGTCTAATTGACTCAATTAAGACTACTTGTTAAAGCTGTAGTTTTTTTTATCTTATGTAATTGAGTTCTATATAACTACAGCATAACGTTGTAGTAATTATAGATGCCACTAGTAAGACTACATCTAAACAATGTAGTTATATATTTTAACTACAGTCTTATAAAACAGATACACTACGGCTAAACACTGGAGTCATAATCAAAGAGATAAGGCTCTAGTGCAATAGATGACAGTCAGTAAACTGTAGTGGATTTAAAATGACTACAGCATTCGGCAGTAGTTAGAGGCCAAATTTCTGGTAGTGTAATCATATTATGGCCGAGTGTTACTTTTCATCAAATGACCATGTCAAAAAATTTATTGACATTCATTTCATCCTATGTCTCAAAAGACAAAAATACCCTTTTGACAATTTTCGTTCTTGTTTTGACTTAGCTTCCAGTTTAACTATTCCTATTCGATGTGATTCGTGACAGTGACCTCATGGACCCAAATGAACAAAGCTTGAGCTAAACACTTGGACTCAAAAGTTCACAAACCTTTTCCAAGTTTAGCTTAATGCCAACTGACTCCACTAAAGAGTTGACACTTAAAATCTCTCGGTTCAAATGAATTTATTTTCTACTCAAGAATTCAACCTAATTATGATGAGCGGATCCACTGAATATTATCTATGTTTACCCTTCATGAATGTTATCAGCTAGTCGGGATTTACTAAATTACCATTTTACCCTTCTAGCTGTTATTTCCTCAACTCCTTTGTCGCTTGTGAATAAGTTAGAAACAATGTATTGACGAGGAGCTAACAAGTCACATTGTTTCATCCAAAAGAGTCAGGACTCAATTTGGACACTGGCCAGTTCACTTATACACACTCGAAGGAACAAAGCATGAGGTGACATACATTGCATTTCAGCAATCTTGTACATGAATTCCATATCTATGAGAACTTCACAAAGTTACTCATGACATTCTCACAACTTAGTACCTCACCAATAGGCCTCGTTCGGCATCACATAGTGAGTCCGAACTCTGACTTTCTCAAATGAGAATACTAAGGTGTGAAATGACATGTCTCATTTCAGGATTAAGGTAAGCATGATGCAATTCATACATAGTGACTTTGAGACATAAGAGGTTAAATTTGTTTGTTCTTATCTTGTCTCTAGAAGTGCACTGGTCAATTCAGTACCTTCGGAAGATACCTAGAAGAACTATAGAGTCTCCAACTCTCAATGCCCCATAACCAGACATCATAGATTCTCCTAACAATCATACTGAGGTCAATAGTCCTTTGACCCTTAGATTGCGAATATATCGTTTTAAGCAAACTACGAAGAGTTTGTTCATGCAAATCTACATTTGTCTCTTCGTAAGTTGTTTAGTTTGTTTATGGACTAAAGACTATTGTTTTAACATAAAGCTTCATACAAGGAAGATTGAATGAACGTTTCAACTTTTTTATTAATGAATAAGCAATTACAAGCAATTGTCTTCGTAAGACTATATGACATCAAATGTACATAAATACACACTACAACTATTCTTGTGGGCACCATTGACAACAAACTCCCACTTGACTCAAATAAGATGTGTGTAGTCGTTCATGCCTAATCCCTCTCGATGTTGGTCGAAGACCTTGTTCACTAGGGCCTTGGTGAATGGATCTGCCAGAGATCTACTTCACGTCCACGTCTCCGCGCTGTGCGATCTCTCGAATCAAATGGTATTTTCTCTCGATATGCTTAGAGCGCTTATGGCTTCGAGGTTCCTTTGAGTTAGCGACAGCCCCACTATTATCACAATAAAGGGTCATGGGCTCGTCGACGTTTGGAACGACCTCCAAATACTTAAGGAATTTTCTAAGCGATACAGCCTCTTTGGATGCTTCACAAGCAGCCACATATTCTGCTTCCATTGTGGAGTCAGCAATGCAAGATTGCTTAATACTCCTCCACACAACAGCTCCACCATTAAGGATGAACACAGATCCCAAATGAATTTCCTGGAATCCTTATCCGCTTGAAAATCGGAGTCGGTATATCCCGTCATAGTCAGGGCAGTACCTAAGTATGTAAGCATCAAGTTCCTAGTTCTTCGAAGATACTTAAGAACATGCTTAACAGCAATCCAGTGCACGGGTCCAGGGTTCGATTGGAAACGGCTAACTACGCCAACGGCGAAACAGATGTCAGGTCTAGTGCAAAGCATAGCATACATGAGGCTTCCTACGGCAGAGGCGTAAGGAATTTTCCTCATGTCTTCAATCTCTTGTGCAGTCTTGGGAAACTGGTCCTTAGAGAGTGAAACTCCATGCCTAAAGGGTGTTTGACCCTTCTTGGAGTCTTGCATCGAGAAGCGATCCATTACCTTATCAATATAAGATGCTTGAGAGAGCGACTGGGTCCGGTTTTTCCTATCTCGAAAGATTTGGATTCCCAGAATGTACGCGGCTTCTCTTAGATCCTTCACATCGAATTGCTTTGCTAGACAGACCTTAACCTCAGATAACTTACCCACGTCATTACCAATGAGTAGTATGTCATCGACATATAGCACCAGAAACACAACTTTGCCTTCGTGTATTAACTTGTAAACACAAGGCTCATCTATTGACTGTTCAAAGCCGAAGATTTTCATAGTTTCATCGAATCTGATATTCCATGACCTGATATTCCATGACCTAGATGCTTGGTTTAATCCATAAATGGACTTAAGCAACTCACAAACCTTGGTCTCTTGACCTTCTTCCACGAAACCGTCTGGTTGAGCCATGTAAATGCGCTCGTCAAGATTGCCATTCAGAAAGGCTGTCTTGACATCCATTTGCCAGATCTCATAGTCGAGAGCTGCAGCTATGGATAGGAGTATGCGGATGGATTTAAGCATCGCGACTGGCGAGAAGGTTTCTTCATAGTCAATCCCTTCTTGTTGGGTATAACCATTCGCCACAAGTCGTGCTTTGAACGTCTCTACGTTCCCATCAAGACCCCTTTTCTTCTTGTATATCCACTTACACCCTCCGGGTTTAATCCCTCCAGGAAGGTCTACAAGTTTCCAGACTTTGTTGACATACATCGAGTGCATTTCAACTTTCATGCCGTCAAGCCAAAGGTTTGATTCAGAACAAGCCATTGCTTGGCTATAGGAAACAGGATCATCCATGTCGGAGACGGCTACGAGAGAGTCTCCATAAGACATGTACCTGTTAGGCTTTTGAGTAGCCCTCCCACTGCCTCGAAGTATTACTTGAAGAGATTCTGATGAATTAGGTTGTGTTTCAGTTGGGGTAAGAACAGTTCTTATAGATGAGGTAGAAGCTTCCTCACCCAACTTTTCTTCAAGCACAATTTTGCTTCTAGGTTTTGCATCCTTCATAATGTCCTCCTCAAGGAAACGAGCATTCGTGCTAACGAAAGTCTTATCGTCCTCGGGACTATAGAAGGTAAAACTCTTGGTTTCCTTTGGATATCCCACAAACAAGCACAATTCTGACCTACTAGCCAACTTGCTAGTCTTTTGCCTTAGCACGTGTGCAGCGCAAACCCAAATTCTGATGCGGCCAAGATTCACTTTACGGCCAGTCCATCGTTCATAAGGAGTACCAGGAACCGTCTTGGACGAAACTTGGTTCAGAATATAAGCGGCTGTTCGAGGGCATATCCCCAAAAGGAAAGAGGGAGTGATAAGTAACTCATCATTGATCTAACCATCTCCATAAGAGTTCGGTTTCTTCTCTCTGACACTCCGTTTTGTTGAGGTGTGCCAGGTGGGGTAAGCTGAGAAGCGATGCCTTCTTCTTTAAGAAAGTCATCGAACTCTCCAGACATATACTCACCACCTCGATCAGATCGAAGGGTTTTGATCACTTTGCCAGTTTGCTTTTCAACTAAAGCCCTAAAGACCTTAAATACGTTAAAGATCTCGGATTTGTGTTTGAGCAAATAGACAAACCCATATCGTGAGTAATCATCGGTGAAGGTAACGAAGTATTCGTATCCTCCACGTGCCTGTTGGCTGAGCGGACCACATACATCAAAATGTATCAGTTCCAGCAACTCAGTGGCTCTTCGACCCTTATCGAAGAAAGGTCGCTTAGTCATTTTTCCTTCTATGCAGGATTCACAAGTAGGTAGTGAACCTATTGCAGAGTCTTTGAGTGGACCATTCCTCACAAGTCTCTTAATCCTATCTAGACTGATATGACCAAGTCTCAAGTGCCAAAGGTATGTTGATTTTGTTAGATCGGAGGATTCAGAAATTTTGATCCTCTTTGGCTCCCTAATTAGATCATTATCTATTTCGGTGTCTAAAAGAGAAGGTTGAGTGGGATAGATGTAGAAAAGAGCATTCTTCATACATGCATCAGTGATAAAAGAATTATCAGGAAACGAAATACGAATTCCATTCTTAATGAACTTTAAACAATAATCTTGCTCACGAAGACGAGCAACAGATATTAAGTTCTTTCCAAAGGAAGGAACGAAATAAACATTATTCAAGTTTAAAGTACGGTCTTCAAAAGACAGCGTCACGGATCCCACAGCCTTCGCAGACACCAGGCTCCCATCACCCCATTTGAAACAGAACTCGCCTTCCTCTAAGCTTTTGGTTTTCTTGAAACCATTCAAGGAACAACAAATATGGTTAGTAGCAGCGGAGTCAAGAATCCACGTTGATACATTATCAGCTACTAAGCATGCTTCGGTAACTAGTACAATACTATGTTCCTTTGCTTTGAGATAGGCGGGACAATTCCTTTTAGGGTTATTAAGTTATATAGCCCACCTTTGGTTAATTTCTTGTAAATAGCCAAGTAAACTTATTAACAGATTAATAAAAGACTTATTTAACACAGCCAAACATATATTTTAGGTAGTTAATAGGCTGCCACATATGCAAGTTGGCTATTTACAAAGTATTTACCAAATGTTGGCTAATTTACAATTCCTATAGTTTAGGTGGCTTACGTAGCCAATTTTTTGTTCCTTTTATCGGCCTTGTAAGGTCCCTTTTTCGTTCTAGAGGCGGAGGCTTTGTGCTCAGTAGCATGTGCCTCTCCTTGATTCCTCTTTCTCTTAGTGAGACCTACAGCAGTGTGAAGTTCCTTCATTAGCTTGGTAACAGTGTACTCTAGCTTGTTTATGGAGTAGTTCATCTTGGAGGAATCAAGAGATGTGGGGAGAGTTTCTAAGATCATATCTATGACACTCTTCTCATCAATCTCAGATCCTAGGATTTCCATTTTATTTAGAAAACTAATGATCAGTATCATAAAGTCTCCTACAGGAGTCCTAGCCTTCATGTGACAGTTCATAAACTGTCGGACTACTTGTTGCCTTGTTTGACGCCCTTGCCCTCCAAACATCTCAAGGAGATTGTAGAGCATTTCGGCGGCAGTCTCGATGTTACGATGTTGCTCTTTTAGCATATTGTTCATAGATGCCAAGATATAGCACCTCACAATCTCATCGGATCGAAGCCAGGCCGCTAAGGCATCATTGTCCTCTTGAGTCGAATCATCATTCGTCAGAGGAGGACACGGGGTGGTGAGTACCCATTTGTGCTTGTTAATGGCAAGGATGATGTCGAGGTTAAGTTTCGAGTCTATGTAGTTTTCGTTTTCGAGTTTGTTCGATGAAAGAATGAAAGAGAGAGAGTTGAGAGACATATTGCCTATAAAAGTTGAAACAAGTTTATGATTAGTCTTTGGTTTAGGATTTAAGTTTGTTTAAGACTTTATAAAATCCAAAGGTGTTATAAACCAAACGATAATTTACTCATTCGAGGGAAGGCCGCAAAAAGTCTCCATTTATAAGTAAATGATACATCATTAATGCTTAGCCAAGATGTCAATACACCAAATTTTGACTAGCCACCTTGTAAATTGGTTTGATCATTCACATCCTTTCGCAGGGCCTCGAGGGAGGATTACTAGGGATTGAGTCTAAGTGTGTAACCAACCACTTAGTCCAAAAGATTGACTTTGAAAAACAATCCGCCGAGGGGAGGTCTTGTCTCATTGTCTCACTTTCGGATTTAGCTCATTGAGCAATGATCAATGCAAAGCGCCCTTGAGTACTCTCATTTAAGAGAGGGCCACGAGGGTGACTCTTAGTCTGACGACACTTGCACTTTTCATTAGTGTTGGAGATCGTGGGTTACAAACAACAAGTATAACCCTCCCACTTAGTTTTTGGAGTTGGTTCATCTACTCTTATAAGTTCGGAAACGGTTTTCCTAGTTATAGAGCGATAGAGCGGACAACTAGAAGAGAATCCTAGATCATCATGTTCAGAGCAGTATTAGTGCATAAAGGCACAAGGTACATACTCGATCTTTTCCTATTTTCTATTTCGGGAAAGTGCATGAGGGAAGTGTGAACTTCAACTCACTCGAACACTTGAAAGTTTGAGATTACACATCTTTTTATTTTTCGGCTAGTCTACAAGGAGACCTCCCACTCAAATTTTCAAGAGCATATAGATTTTGAACATATGTGATATAGATATAGTTTTGAAAACATTTTGAAAATTTATTTGATTTGGATGACAAAATATTTTCAAGTTTGAAAGTGAAAACGGTTTTTCAAAATTCAAACTAGTTTTGTAAAAACTCAATTTCAATTAATCTTTCAAAAATCAAAACTTTTTAATCTTACACATCATGTTTATAATCTTATAAAAAACAATTTTGCTCAAGAAAATTTTCTCATTAGAGTTCTATAACTCATGGTAGTGGGGCTGAAAATCTGGAATTCTAAAAAACTGGAGTTTCGGAACAGCCGCGCACCTCGGAGTAAAATCGCCATAACTGGCGGCTCCGATGTCCTTTTGACCTGAAACCGGTGGCATTGGACAGAGGACAGACAGAGCTTTAACTTGATTCATGAATCATTAAATATCGATTTCTGAGCAGAGAGTTAGGCCACTTTTAATTCGGGTTTACTCCAGCTCGAAGAAAAAGAAATAATTAAAGCTTGGTCCTTTTTAGGTGCGAAAAAGAATCGAGTGTAACGGAACGTTTTATGAAGGTTGTTAAAGCTTTTATTTGTGTTTTATTAGCAAGGTAATAACAAGGCATAAAAGAAATAACAACAAGCATAAAACGAATACGGTAAATAAAAGAAACTAGAACGACAAGGTAACTAGTCACAAAAATTTACCGAAATTTCTCAAACCTTTAAAACACGTTTTTCAATATATATAAAATTAAAAACTTTTAGAACTGATTCTAATGTGTTTTAAAAAAATTCCAAACTCATAGAAAAACAACATGATTTTTAATTTAAAGGCATGAGCAATAAATTAAAAAAAAAACTAAGATAACAATTCTAACTTGTCACAAAATTAGTAAACTTTCGAAAACGATTTTCAAGCTCATAATTTTAAAAAAATGTACATGCTAATCTTTGACCATAGCTCTGATACCATTTGTTGGAATTGATCTAGGGTTTAAGAAAAAGTTTAACGCTTCGCAAAGCGGCGGAATTTTAAAAATTTTCTTTTCAAGTAAAAACAGTTTTTTACTAACCTAGACAAAGCGCAAGTACATGTAATTAAAAACTATTATGAGCATTGAAGTTTACTAACCTTTCTTGAAGCTTGAACTTTGAGAAGCTTTTGGAAAGTTGCAACGCTCGTCTCCCCTCGCAGCACGTCTCTCTTTCTTTACTCAACACCTCGAGCAACCACGAAGCTTTCTATCACTAAATCACTCGAAATAAAGGAATTAGTGAGTGGACACTTTTAAACACTACGACTTAAGAACGAGTCTTGAAGTCGCAGAGCTAAGCACTAGGTCGAATGAGGACCTAGGTGCCAAAACAAAAAATCGAAAATAAACTAGAGAGAGAGAGGAAGGTGCGGCCAAAGTTCTAGAGAGAGAGTCTCTCAAATCTCTTAAACTTGGATGAATGAAAAGTGTGGAATGAGGCTCCTATTTATAGGAGAGGTCTCACCGTCAATAAGGTAATTTCCTCTTCTATAGAATATCACATATTCATGAGCCAATTTCCCTTTTCCTTCAAAGAGTCACACGGCCAAGACTTGTCAAGCAAGTCCTTGGATTTGTTTCCTCTTTTATTTGCTTCTCTCTTGACTCTTTTGGGCGCCCACCTTGGTTTCCCATTAGGGGAAATTTGTTTCCTCTTTTTTCTTTAGGCAAGTATCTTCATACATTTATGCACAAAATATTCTCTCTTTATTTGGGTATGTTGGGCGCCTATACCATCTAGAAAAGGCTTCTAGAAGCTTTTCCATTTGTTCATGACAACATGAAAAAGGCCCATTAAGAATTTTCAATAAAATTCTTATGAAATGAAATTAATCCACAAGGCCCAATTAATCATATTATGGCCGAGTGTTACTTGTCATCAAATGACCACGTCAAAAAATTTATTGACATTCATTTCATCCTATGTCTCAAAAGACAAAAATACCATTTTGACAATTTTCGTTCTTGTTTTGACTTAGCTTCCAGTTTAACTATTCCTATTCGATGTGATTCGTGACAGTGACCTCATGGACCCAAATGAACAAAGCTTGAGCTAAACACTTGGACTCAAAAGTTCACAAACCTTTTCCAAGTTTAGCTTAATGCCAACTGACTCCACTAAAGAGTTGACACTTAAAATCTCTCGGTTCAAATGAATTTATTTTCTACTCAAGAATTCAACCTAATTATGATGAGCGGATCCACTGAATATTATCTATGTTTACCCTTCATGAATGTTATCAGCTAGTCGGGATTTACTAAATTACCATTTTACCCTTCTAGCTGTTATTTCCTCAACTCCTTTGTCGCTTGTGAATAAGTTAGAAACAATGTATTGACGAGGAGCTAACAAGTCACATTGTTTCATCCAAAAGAGTCAGGACTCAATTTGGACACTGGCCAGTTCATTTATTCACACTCCAAGGAACAAAGCATGAGGTGACATACATTGCATTTCAGCAATCTTGTACATGAATTCCATATCTATGAGAACTTCAAAAAGTTACTCATGACATTCTCACAACTTAGTACTTCACCAATAGGCCCTGTTCGGAATCACATAGTGAGTCCGAACTCTGACTTTCTCAAATGAGAATACTAAGGTGTGAAATGACATGTCTCATTTCAGGATTAAGGTAAGCATGATGCAATTCATACATAGTGACTTCGAGACATAAGAAGTTAAATGGTTTGTTCTTATCTTGTCTCTAGAAGTGCACTGGTCAATTCAGTACCTTCGGAAGATACCTAGAAGAACTATAGAGTCTCCAACTCTCAATGTCCCATAACCAGACATCATAGATTCTCCTAACAATCATACTGAGGTCAATAGTCCTTTGACCCTTAGATTGCGAATATATCGTTTTAAGCAAACTACGAAGAGTTTGTTCATGCAAATCTACATTTGTCTCTTCGTAAGTTGTTTAGTTTGTTTATGGACTAAAGACTATTGTTTTATCATAAAGCTTCAGACAAGGAAGATTGAATGAACGTTTCAACTTTTTTATTAATGAATAAGCAATTACAAGCAATTGTCTTCGTAAGACTATATGACATCAAATGTACATAAATACACACTACAACTCTTTTTGTGGGCACCATTGACAACACCCTCTTGGTTGTGTGACTTATGTGGAATAAAGGCAATATCTGCTCATGAATATGTGATATTCTATAGAAGAGGAAACTGTTGTCAATGGTGCCCACAAGAAGAGTTGTAGTCTTTATTTTGAACATTTGATGTAATAAAGTCTCATGAAGACTCTTGCTTGTAATTGCCTATTCATTCATTAATAAAGTTGAAACGTTCATTCAATCTTCCTTGTCTAAAGCTTTATGATAAAACCATAGTCTTTTAGTCCATAAACAAACTTAACAACTTACGAAGAGACAAATGTAGATTTGCATGAACAAACTCTTCGTAGTTTGCTTAAAACGATATATTCGCAATCTTAGGGTCAAAGGACTATTGACCTCAGTATGATTGTTAGAAGAATCTATGATGTCTGGTTATGAGGCATTGAGAGTTAGGAACTCTATAGTTCTTCTAGGTATCTTCCGAAGGTACTGAATTGACCAGTGCACTTCTAGAGACAAGATAAGAACAAACCATTTAACCTCTTATGTCTCGAAGTCACTATGTATGAATTGCATCATGCTTACCTTAATCCTGAAATGAGACATGCCATTTCACACCTTAGTATTCTCATTTGAGAAAGTCAAAGTTCGGACTCACTATGTGATTCCGAACAAGGCCTATTGGTGAGGTACTAAGTTGTGAGTCTGTCATGAGTAACTTTGTGAAGTTCTCATAGATATGGAATTCATGTACAAGATTGCTGAAATGCAATGTATGTCACCTCATGCTTTGTTCCTTGGAGTGTGAATAAATGAACTGGCCAGTGTCCAAATTGAGTCCTGACTCTTTTGGATGAAACAATGTGACTTGTTAGCTCCTCGTCAATACATTGTTTCTAACTTATTCACAAGCGACAAAGGAGTTGAGGAAATAACAGCTAGAAGGGTAAAATGGTAATTTAGTAAATCCCGACTAGCTGATGACATTCATGAAGGGTAAACATAGATAATATTCAGTGGATCCGCTCATCATAATTAGGTCGAATTCTTGAGTAGAAAATAAATTCATTTGAACCGAGAGATTTTCAGTGTCAGCTCTTTAGTGGAGTCAGTTGGCATTAAGCTAAACTTGGAAAAGGTTTGTGAACTTTTGAGTCCAAGTGTTTAGCTAAAGCTTTGTTCATTTGGGTCCATGAGGTCACTGTCACGAATCACATCGATAGGAATAGTTAAACTGGAAGCTAAGCCAAAACAAGAACGAAAATAGTTAAAAGGGTATTTTTGTCTTTTGAGACAAAGGATGAAATGAATGTCAATAAATTTTTTGACAAGGTCATTTTGTGACATGTTTCACTCGGCCATGACTTGATCATTGGGCCTTGTGAATTAATTTCATTTCATAAGAATTTTATTGAAAATTCTTAATGGGCCTTTCACATGTTGTCATGAACAAATGAAGAAGCTTCTAGAAGCTCCTTCTAGATGTGAAATGGGCGCCCAAATACCCAAGGGAAAAAGAAATTATTTTGTGCATAAATGTATCAAGATACTTGCCAAAAGAAAAAGAGGAAACAAATTTCCTCTATGAGGAAAGCATAAGTTCGGCCAACACAAGGGAAAGAGAGAGACAAACTAAATGAGGAAACAAATCCAAGGCTTATTGAAGCACATGTTGGACGTGTAAAGCAAGGGAAAAAGGGGAAATAAGATTTCCTCATAAAGGCTTGGAAAATAAGAGGAAACTACTTCTTTCCAAGGCCAACCCTTCTCCTATAAATAGGACCCTCATTCCTCTCATTCTATTCATTCCACATAAGTTAGAGATTGAGAGCTTCTCTCTCTAGACCTTGTGGTGGCCGAAATCCTCTCTCTCTCTCTTTCTATTTTATTTTCGATTTTTCTTGTTTTGGCACCTAGGTCCTCACTCGACCTAGTGTTTAGCTCTGCGACTTCGAGACTCGTTCTTAAGTCGTAGTGTTTAAAAGTGCCCACTCACTGATTCCTTCTTTTCGAGTGATTTAGTGATAGAAACTTTCGTGGTTGCTCGAGGTGCCGAGGAAAGAAAGAGAGACGTGCTGCGAGGGGAGACGAGCGTTGCAACTTTCCAAAAGCTTCTACAAGGTTCAAGCTTCAAGAAAGGTTAGTAACTTCCATAGCTCATATTAGTTTTTATTTACATGCATATGCTCTTGTCTAGGTTAGTAAAAACTAGTTTTACTTAAAAAGAAAATTTTTAAAATTCCGCCGCTTAACGAAGCGTTAAACTTTTTCTTAAACCCTAGATCGATTCCAACAAATGGTATCAGAGCTATGGTCAAAGGAATGCATGTGCATGTTTTTAAATTATGATCTTGAAAATCGTTTTCGAAAGTTTACTAATTTTGTGACAAGTTAGAATTGTAATCTTAGATTTTTTTTAATTTATTGCTCATGCCTTTAAATTAAAAACCATGTTGATTTTCTATGAGTTTGGGATGATGTTAAAACACATTAGAATCAGTTCTAAAAGTTTTTAATTTTTTATATTGAAAAACGTGTTTTAAAGGTTTGAGATTTTTCGAGTAAATTTTGTGACTAGTTTTTTTTTTTTTGCTAGTTTCGTTTATTTACTTGAATCGTTTTATGCATGTTGATTATTTCTTTTATTCTATGTTATTACCCTGCTAATAAAACACAAATAAAAGCTTTAAACAACATCTTAAAACGTTCCGTTACACTCGATTCTTTTTCGCACCTAAAAGGACGAAGCTTTAATTTATTTCTTTTTCTTCGAGCTGGAATGTAAACCCGCATTAAAAGCGGCATAACTCTCTGCTCAGAAATCGAAATTTAATGATTCTTAAATCAAATTAAAGCTCTGTCTGTCCTCTGTCCAATGCCACCGGTTTCGGCTCAAAAGGACATCGGAGCCGCCAGATATGGCGATTTTACTCCGAGGTGCGCGGCTGTCTGAAACTCCAGTTTTTTAGAAATCCGGATTTTCAAACCCCACTACCATGAGTTATAGAACTCTAATGAGAAAATTTTCTTGAGCAAAAATGTTTTTCATATGATTATAAACATGATGTGTAAAGATTAAAAGTTTTGATTTTTGAAAGATTAATTGAAATTGAATTTTTACAAAACTAGTTTGAATTTTGAAAAACCGTTTTCACTTTCAAACTTGAAAATATTTTGTCATCCAAATCAAATAAGTTTTCAAAATGTTTTCAAAACTATATCTATATCACATATGTTCAAAATCTATATGCTCTTGAAATTTTGAGTGGGAGGTCTCTTTGTAGACAAAGCCGAAAAATAAAAAGATGTGTAATCTCAAACTTTCAAGTGTTCGAGTGAGTTGAAGTTCACACTTCCCTCACGCACTTTCCCGAAATAGAAAATAGGAAAAGATCGAGTATGTCCCTTGTGCCTTTATGCACTAATACTGCTCTGAACATGTCGATCTAGGATTCTCTTCTAGTTGTCCGCTCTGTCGCTCTCTAACTAGGAAATTTGTTTCCGAACTTAAAAGAGTCGATGAACCATCTCCAAAAACTAAGTGGGAGGGTTATACTTGTTGTTTGTAACCCACGATCCCCAACACTAATGAAAAGTGCAAGTGTCGCCGGACTAAGAGTCACCCTCGTGGCCCTCTCTTAAATGAGAGTACTCAAGGGCGCTTTGCTCTGATCATTGCTCAATGAGCTACGTTCGAGAGTGAGACGATGATGACAAGACCTCCCCTCGGCGGATTGTTTTTCAAAGTCAATCTTTTGGACTAAGTGGTTGGTTACACACTTAGACTCAATCCCTAGTAATCCTCCCTCGAGGCCCTGCGAAAGGATGTGAGTGATCAAACCAATTTACAAGGTGGCTAGTCAAAATTGATGTATTGACATCTTGGCTATGCATTAATGATGAGTCATTTACTTATGAAAGGAGACTCGTTGCGGCCTTCCCTCGAAGGAGTAAAGTGTCATTTCGTTCATAACACCTTTGGATTTTACAAAAGTCTTAATGAAACTTAAATCCTAAACCAAAGACTAATCATAAACTTGTTTCAACTTATATAGGCAATATGTCTCTCAACCCTCTCTCTATCTTTCTTTCCTCGAACCAACTCGAAAACGAAAACTACATAGATTCGAAACATAACCTCGACATAATACCTACCGTTAACAAGCACAAATGGATACTCACCACCCCGTGTCCTCCTCTGTCGAATGATGATTCAACTCAAGAGGACAATGACGCCTTAGCGGTCTGGCTTCGATCCGATGAGATTGTGAGGTGCTATATCTTAGCATCTATGAACAATATGCTAAACAAGCAACATCGTGACATCGAGACTGCCGCTGACATGCTCTACAATCTCCTTGAGAGTTTTGGAGGGCAAAGGCGTCAAGCAAGGCAAAAAGCAGTCCGACAGTTTATGAACTGTCATATGAAGGCTAGGACTCCTGTTAGAGACTTTATGATACTGATCATTAGTTTTCTAAATAAAATGGAAATCCTAGGATCTGAGACTGATGGGAAGAATCTCATAGATATGATCTTAGAAACTCTCCCCGCGTCTCTTGATACCTCCAAGATGAACTACTCCATAAACAAGCTAGAGTACACTGCTACCAAGCTTATGGAGGAACTTCACACTGCTGTAGGTTTCACTAAGAGAAAGAGGAATCAAGGAGAGGCACATGCTACTGAGCAAAAAGCCTCCGCCTCTGAAACTGTGAAGAGACCTTACAAGGCCGACAAAAAGAACTGTCCCGCCTATCTCAAAGCAAAGGAACATAGTATTGTACTAGTTACCGAAGCATGCTTAGTAGCTGATAATGTATCAACGTGGATTCTTGACTCCGCTGCTACTAACCATATTTGCTGTTCCTTGAATGGTTTCAAGAAAACCAAAAGCTTAGAGGAAGGCGAGTTCTGTTTCAAATGGGGTGATGGGAGCCTGGTGTCTGCAAAGGCTGTGGGATCCGTGACGCTGTCTTTTGAAGACCGCACTTTAAACTTGAATAATGTTTATTTTGTTCCTACCTTTGGGAAGAACTTAATATCCGTTGCTCGTCTTCGTGAGCAAGATTATTGTTTAAAGTTCATTAAGAATGGAATTCGTATTTCGTTTCCTGATAATTCTTTTGTCACTGATGCATGTATGAAGAATGCTCTTTTCTACATCTATCCCACTCAACCTTCTCTTTTAGACACCGAAATAGATAATGATCTAATTAGGGAGCCAAAGAGGATCAAACTTTCTGAATCCTCCGATCTAACAAAATCAACACACCGATGGCACTTAAGACTTGGTCATATCAGTCTAGAAAGGATTAAGAGACTTGTGAGGGATGGTCCACTCCAAGCCTCTGCAATAGGTTCACTACCTACTTGTGAATCCTGCATAGAAGGAAAAATGACTAAGCGACCTTTCTCTGATAAAGGTCGAAGAGCCACTGAGTTGCTGGAACTAATACATTCTGATGTATGTGGTCCGCTCAGCCAACAGGCACGTGGAGGATACGAATACTTCGTTACCTTCACTGATGATTACTCACGATATGGGTTTGTCTATTTGCTCAAACACAAATCCGAGACCTTTAACGTATTTAAGGTCTTTAGGGCTTTAGTGGAAAAGCAAACTGGCAAAGTGATCAAAACCCTTCGATCTGATCGAGGTGGTGAGTATATGTCTGGAGAGTTCGATGACTTTCTTAAAGAAGAAGGTATCGCTTCTCAGCTTACCGCACCTGGCACACCTCAACAAAACGGAGTGTCAGAGAGAAGAAACCGAACTCTTATGGAGATGGTTAGATCGATGATGAGTTACTCATCACTCCCGCTTTCCTTTTGGGGATATGCCCTCGAAACAGCCGCTTACATTCTGAACCAAGTTCCGTCTAAAACGGTTCCTGGTACTCCTTATGAAAGATGGACTGGCCGTAAAGTAAGTTTGGGCCACATCCGAATTTGGGGTTGCCCTGCACATGTGCTAAGGCAAAAGACTAGCAAGTTGGCTAGTAGGTCAGAATTGTGCCTGTTTGTAGGATATCCAAAGGAAACCAAAGGTTTCATTTTCTATAGTCCGGAGGACGATAAGACTTTCGTTAGCACGAATGCTCGTTTCCTTGAGGAGGACTTTATGAAGGATGCGAAACCTAGAAGCAAAATTGTGCTTGAAGAAAAGTTGGGTGAGGAAGCTTCTACCTCATCTGTAAGAACTGTTCTTACCCCAACTGAAACACAACCTAACTCATCAGAATCTCGTCAAGTAGTACTTCGACGTAGTGGGAGGGCTACTCAAAAGCCTGACAGGTACATGTCTTATGGAGACTCTCTTGTAGCCGTCTCCGACATGGATGACCCTGTTTCCTATAGCCAAGCGATGGCTTGTTCTGAATCAAACCTTTGGCTTGACGCCATGAAAGTTGAAATGCACTCGATGTATGTCAACAAAGTCTGGAAACTTGTAGACCTTCCTGAAGGGATTAAACCCGTAGGGTGTAAGTGGATATACAAGAAGAAAAGGGGTCCTGATGGGAACGTCGAGACGTTCAAAGCACGACTTGTGGCGAAGGGTTATACCCAACAAGAAGGGATTGACTATGAAGAAACCTTCTCGCCAGTCGCGATGCTTAAATCCATCCGCATACTCCTATCCATAGCTGCAGCTCTCGACTATGAGATCTGGCAAATGGATGTCAAGACAGCCTTTCTGAATGGCAATCTTGACGAGCGCATTTACATGGCTCAACCAGACGGTTTCGTGGATAAAGGTCAAGAGGCCAAGGTTTGTGAGTTGCTTAAATCCATTTATGGACTAAAGCAAGCATCTAGGTCATGGAATATTAGATTCGATGAAACTGTAAAAAGCTTTGGCTTTGAACAGTCGATAGATGAGCCTTGTGTTTACAAGTTAATACACGAAGGTAAAGTTGTGTTTCTGGTACTATATGTCGATGATATACTACTCATTGGTAATGACGTGGGTAAGTTATCTGAGGTTAAGGTCTGGCTGGCAAAACAATTCGATATGAAGGATCTAGGAGAAGCCGCGTACATTCTGGGGATCCAAATCTTTCGAGATAGGAAAAACCGGACCCTGTCACTCTCTCAAGCATCTTATATTGATAAGGTGATGGATCGCTTCTCGATGCAAGACTGCAAGAGGGGTCAAACACCCTTTAGGCATGGAGTTTCACTCTCTAAGGACCAGTCTCCCAAGACTGCACAAGAGATTGAAGACATGAGGAAAATTCCTTACGCCTCTGCCGTAGGAAGCCTCATGTATGCTATGCTTTGCACCCGACCTGATATATGTTTCGCCGTTGGCGTAGTTAGTCGTTTCCAATCCAACCCTGGACCCGAGCACTGGATTGCTGTTAAGCATGTTCTTAAGTATCTTCGAAGAACTAGGAACTTGATGCTTACATACTCAGGTACTGACCTGACTATGACGGGATATACCGACTCCGATTTTCAAGCGGATAAGGATTCCAGGAAATCTACTTCGGGATCTGTGTTCATCCTTAATGGTGGAGCTGTTGTGTGGAGAAGTATTAAGCAATCTTGCATTGCTGACTCCACAATGGAAGCAGAATATGTGGCTGCTTGTGAAGCATCCAAAGAGGCTGTATGGCTTAAGAAATTCCTTAAGTATTTGGAAGTTGTTCCAAACGTCGACGAGCCCATGACCCTTTATTGTGATAATAGTGGGGCTGTCGCTAACTCAAAGGAACCTAGAAGCCATAAGCGCTCTAAGCATATTGAGAGGAAATACCATTTGATTCGAGAGATCGTGCAGCGCGGAGACGTGGAAGTGAAGAAGATCTCAACGGTGGACAACCTCGCAGATCCATTCACCAAGGCCCTAGCGAACAAGGTCTTCGACCAACATCGTGAGGGATTAGGCATGAAGGACTACACACACCTTCTTTGAGTCAAGTGGGAGTTTGTTGTCAATGGTGCCCACAAGAAGAGTTGTAGTCTTTATTTTGAACATTTGATGTAATAAAGTCTCATGAAGACTCTTGCTTGTAATTGCCTATTCATTCATTAATAAAGTTGAAACGTTCATTCAATCTTCCTTGTCTGAAGCTTTATGATAAAACCATAGTCTTTTAGTCCATAAACAAACTTAACAACTTACGAAGAGACAAATGTAGATTTGCATGAACAAACTCTTCGTAGTTTGCTTAAAACGATATATTCGCAATCTTAGGGTCAAAGGACTATTGACCTCAGTATGATTGTTAGAAGAATCTATGATGTCTGGTTATGAGGCATTGAGAGTTAGGAACTCTATAGTTCTTCTAGGTATCTTCCGAAGGTACTGAATTGACCAGTGCACTTCTAGAGACAAGATAAGAACAAACCATTTAACCTCTTATGTCTCGAAGTCACTATGTATGAATTGCATCATGCTTACCTTAATCCTGAAATGAGACATGCCATTTCACACCTTAGTATTCTCATTTGAGAAAGTCAAAGTTCGGACTCACTATGTGATTCCGAACAAGGCCTATTGGTGAGGTACTAAGTTGTGAGTCTGTCATGAGTAACTTTGTGAAGTTCTCATAGATATGGAATTCATGTACAAGATTGCTGAAATGCAATGTATGTCACCTCATGCTTTGTTCCTTGGAGTGTGAATAAATGAACTGGCCAGTGTCCAAATTGAGTCCTGACTCTTTTGGATGAAACAATGTGACTTGTTAGCTCCTCGTCAATACATTGTTTCTAACTTATTCACAAGCGACAAAGGAGTTGAGGAAATAACAGCTACAAGGGTAAAATGGTAATTTAGTAAATCCCGACTAGCTGATGACATTCATGAAGGGTAAACATAGATAATATTCAGTGGATCCGCTCATCATAATTAGGTCGAATTCTTGAGTAGAAAATAAATTCATTTGAACCGAGAGATTTTCAGTGTCAGCTCTTTAGTGGAGTCAGTTGGCATTAAGCTAAACTTGGAAAAGGTTTGTGAACTTTTGAGTCCAAGTGTTTAGCTAAAGCTTTGTTCATTTGGGTCCATGAGGTCACTGTCACGAATCACATCGATAGGAATAGTTAAACTGGAAGCTAAGCCAAAACAAGAACGAAAATAGTTAAAAGGGTATTTTTGTCTTTTGAGACAAAGGATGAAATGAATGTCAATAAATTTTTTGACAAGGTCATTTTGTGACATGTTTCACTCGGCCATGACTTGATCATTGGGCCTTGTGAATTAATTTCATTTCATAAGAATTTTATTGAAAATTCTTAATGGGCCTTTCACATGTTGTCATGAACAAATGAAGAAGCTTCTAGAAGCTCCTTCTAGATGTGAAATGGGCGCCCAAATACCCAAGGGAAAGAGAAATTATTTTGTGCATAAATGTATCAAGATACTTGCCAAAAGAAAAAGAGGAAACAAATTTCCTCTATGAGGAAAGCATAAGTTCGGCCAACACAAGGGAAAGAGAGAGACAAACTAAATGAGGAAACAAATCCAAGGCTTATTGAAGCACATGTTGGACGTGTAAAGCAAGGGAAAAAGGGGAAATAAGATTTCCTCATAAAGGCTTGGAAAATAAGAGGAAACTACTTCTTTCCAAGGCCAACCCTTCTCCTATAAATAGGACCATCATTCCTCTCATTCTATTCATTCCACATAAGTTAGAGATTGAGAGCTTCTCTCTCTAGACCTTGTGGTGGCCGAAATCCTCTCTCTCTCTCTTTCTATTTTATTTTCGATTTTTCTTGTTTTGGCACCTAGGTCCTCACTCGACCTAGTGTTTAGCTCTGCGACTTCGAGACTCGTTCTTAAGTCGTAGTGTTTAAAAGTGCCCACTCACTGATTCCTTCTTTTCGAGTGATTTAGTGATAGAAACTTTCGTGGTTGCTCGAGGTGCCGAGGAAAGAAAGAGAGACGTGCTGCGAGGGGAGACGAGCGTTGCAACTTTCCAAAAGCTTCTACAAGGTTCAAGCTTCAAGAAAGGTTAGTAACTTCCATAGCTCATATTAGTTTTTATTTACATGCATATGCTCTTGTCTAGGTTAGTAAAAACTAGTTTTACTTAAAAAGAAAATTTTTAAAATTCCGCCGCTTAACGAAGCGTTAAACTTTTTCTTAAACCCTAGATCGATTCCAACAAATGGTATCAGAGCTATGGTCAAAGGAATGCATGTGCATGTTTTTAAATTATGATCTTGAAAATCGTTTTCGAAAGTTTACTAATTTTGTGACAAGTTAGAATTGTAATCTTAGATTTTTTTTAATTTATTGCTCATGCCTTTAAATTAAAAACCATGTTGATTTTCTATGAGTTTGGGATGATGTTAAAACACATTAGAATCAGTTCTAAAAGTTTTTAATTTTTTATATTGAAAAACGTGTTTTAAAGGTTTGAGATTTTTCGAGTAAATTTTGTGACTAGTTTTTTTTTTTTTGCTAGTTTCGTTTATTTACTTGAATCGTTTTATGCATGTTGATTATTTCTTTTATTCTATGTTATTACCCTGCTAATAAAACACAAATAAAAGCTTTAAACAACATCTTAAAACGTTCCGTTACACTCGATTCTTTTTCGCACCTAAAAGGACGAAGCTTTAATTTATTTCTTTTTCTTCGAGCTGGAATGTAAACCCGCATTAAAAGCGGCATAACTCTCTGCTCAGAAATCGAAATTTAATGATTCTTAAATCAAATTAAAGCTCTGTCTGTCCTCTGTCCAATGCCACCGGTTTCGGCTCAAAAGGACATCGGAGCCGCCAGATATGGCGATTTTACTCCGAGGTGCGCGGCTGTCTGAAACTCCAGTTTTTTAGAAATCCGGATTTTCAAACCCCACTACCATGAGTTATAGAACTCTAATGAGAAAATTTTCTTGAGCAAAAATGTTTTTCATATGATTATAAACATGATGTGTAAAGATTAAAAGTTTTGATTTTTGAAAGATTAATTGAAATTGAATTTTTACAAAACTAGTTTGAATTTTGAAAAACCGTTTTCACTTTCAAACTTGAAAATATTTTGTCATCCAAATCAAATAAGTTTTCAAAATGTTTTCAAAACTATATCTATATCACATATGTTCAAAATCTATATGCTCTTGAAATTTTGAGTGGGAGGTCTCTTTGTAGACAAAGCCGAAAAATAAAAAGATGTGTAATCTCAAACTTTCAAGTGTTCGAGTGAGTTGAAGTTCACACTTCCCTCACGCACTTTCCCGAAATAGAAAATAGGAAAAGATCGAGTATGTCCCTTGTGCCTTTATGCACTAATACTGCTCTGAACATGTCGATCTAGGATTCTCTTCTAGTTGTCCGCTCTGTCGCTCTCTAACTAGGAAATTTGTTTCCGAACTTAAAAGAGTCGATGAACCATCTCCAAAAACTAAGTGGGAGGGTTATACTTGTTGTTTGTAACCCACGATCCCCAACACTAATGAAAAGTGCAAGTGTCGCCGGACTAAGAGTCACCCTCGTGGCCCTCTCTTAAATGAGAGTACTCAAGGGCGCTTTGCTCTGATCATTGCTCAATGAGCTACGTTCGAGAGTGAGACGATGATGACAAGACCTCCCCTCGGCGGATTGTTTTTCAAAGTCAATCTTTTGGACTAAGTGGTTGGTTACACACTTAGACTCAATCCCTAGTAATCCTCCCTCGAGGCCCTGCGAAAGGATGTGAGTGATCAAACCAATTTACAAGGTGGCTAGTCAAAATTGATGTATTGACATCTTGGCTATGCATTAATGATGAGTCATTTACTTATGAAAGGAGACTCGTTGCGGCCTTCCCTCGAAGGAGTAAAGTGTCATTTCGTTCATAACACCTTTGGATTTTACAAAAGTCTTAATGAAACTTAAATCCTAAACCAAAGACTAATCATAAACTTGTTTCAACTTATATAGGCAATATGTCTCTCAACCCTCTCTCTATCTTTCTTTCCTCGAACCAACTCGAAAACGAAAACTACATAGATTCGAAACATAACCTCGACATAATACCTACCGTTAACAAGCACAAATGGATACTCACCACCCCGTGTCCTCCTCTGTCGAATGATGATTCAACTCAAGAGGACAATGACGCCTTAGCGGTCTGGCTTCGATCCGATGAGATTGTGAGGTGCTATATCTTAGCATCTATGAACAATATGCTAAACAAGCAACATCGTGACATCGAGACTGCCGCTGACATGCTCTACAATCTCCTTGAGAGTTTTGGAGGGCAAAGGCGTCAAGCAAGGCAAAAAGCAGTCCGACAGTTTATGAACTGTCATATGAAGGCTAGGACTCCTGTTAGAGACTTTATGATACTGATCATTAGTTTTCTAAATAAAATGGAAATCCTAGGATCTGAGACTGATGGGAAGAATCTCATAGATATGATCTTAGAAACTCTCCCCGCGTCTCTTGATACCTCCAAGATGAACTACTCCATAAACAAGCTAGAGTACACTGCTACCAAGCTTATGGAGGAACTTCACACTGCTGTAGGTTTCACTAAGAGAAAGAGGAATCAAGGAGAGGCACATGCTACTGAGCAAAAAGCCTCCGCCTCTGAAACTGTGAAGAGACCTTACAAGGCCGACAAAAAGAACTGTCCCGCCTATCTCAAAGCAAAGGAACATAGTATTGTACTAGTTACCGAAGCATGCTTAGTAGCTGATAATGTATCAACGTGGATTCTTGACTCCGCTGCTACTAACCATATTTGCTGTTCCTTGAATGGTTTCAAGAAAACCAAAAGCTTAGAGGAAGGCGAGTTCTGTTTCAAATGGGGTGATGGGAGCCTGGTGTCTGCAAAGGCTGTGGGATCCGTGACGCTGTCTTTTGAAGACCGCACTTTAAACTTGAATAATGTTTATTTTGTTCCTACCTTTGGGAAGAACTTAATATCCGTTGCTCGTCTTCGTGAGCAAGATTATTGTTTAAAGTTCATTAAGAATGGAATTCGTATTTCGTTTCCTGATAATTCTTTTGTCACTGATGCATGTATGAAGAATGCTCTTTTCTACATCTATCCCACTCAACCTTCTCTTTTAGACACCGAAATAGATAATGATCTAATTAGGGAGCCAAAGAGGATCAAACTTTCTGAATCCTCCGATCTAACAAAATCAACACACCGATGGCACTTAAGACTTGGTCATATCAGTCTAGAAAGGATTAAGAGACTTGTGAGGGATGGTCCACTCCAAGCCTCTGCAATAGGTTCACTACCTACTTGTGAATCCTGCATAGAAGGAAAAATGACTAAGCGACCTTTCTCTGATAAAGGTCGAAGAGCCACTGAGTTGCTGGAACTAATACATTCTGATGTATGTGGTCCGCTCAGCCAACAGGCACGTGGAGGATACGAATACTTCGTTACCTTCACTGATGATTACTCACGATATGGGTTTGTCTATTTGCTCAAACACAAATCCGAGACCTTTAACGTATTTAAGGTCTTTAGGGCTTTAGTGGAAAAGCAAACTGGCAAAGTGATCAAAACCCTTCGATCTGATCGAGGTGGTGAGTATATGTCTGGAGAGTTCGATGACTTTCTTAAAGAAGAAGGTATCGCTTCTCAGCTTACCGCACCTGGCACACCTCAACAAAACGGAGTGTCAGAGAGAAGAAACCGAACTCTTATGGAGATGGTTAGATCGATGATGAGTTACTCATCACTCCCGCTTTCCTTTTGGGGATATGCCCTCGAAACAGCCGCTTACATTCTGAACCAAGTTCCGTCTAAAACGGTTCCTGGTACTCCTTATGAAAGATGGACTGGCCGTAAAGTAAGTTTGGGCCACATCCGAATTTGGGGTTGCCCTGCACATGTGCTAAGGCAAAAGACTAGCAAGTTGGCTAGTAGGTCAGAATTGTGCCTGTTTGTAGGATATCCAAAGGAAACCAAAGGTTTCATTTTCTATAGTCCGGAGGACGATAAGACTTTCGTTAGCACGAATGCTCGTTTCCTTGAGGAGGACTTTATGAAGGATGCGAAACCTAGAAGCAAAATTGTGCTTGAAGAAAAGTTGGGTGAGGAAGCTTCTACCTCATCTGTAAGAACTGTTCTTACCCCAACTGAAACACAACCTAACTCATCAGAATCTCGTCAAGTAGTACTTCGACGTAGTGGGAGGGCTACTCAAAAGCCTGACAGGTACATGTCTTATGGAGACTCTCTTGTAGCCGTCTCCGACATGGATGACCCTGTTTCCTATAGCCAAGCGATGGCTTGTTCTGAATCAAACCTTTGGCTTGACGCCATGAAAGTTGAAATGCACTCGATGTATGTCAACAAAGTCTGGAAACTTGTAGACCTTCCTGAAGGGATTAAACCCGTAGGGTGTAAGTGGATATACAAGAAGAAAAGGGGTCCTGATGGGAACGTCGAGACGTTCAAAGCACGACTTGTGGCGAAGGGTTATACCCAACAAGAAGGGATTGACTATGAAGAAACCTTCTCGCCAGTCGCGATGCTTAAATCCATCCGCATACTCCTATCCATAGCTGCAGCTCTCGACTATGAGATCTGGCAAATGGATGTCAAGACAGCCTTTCTGAATGGCAATCTTGACGAGCGCATTTACATGGCTCAACCAGACGGTTTCGTGGATAAAGGTCAAGAGGCCAAGGTTTGTGAGTTGCTTAAATCCATTTATGGACTAAAGCAAGCATCTAGGTCATGGAATATTAGATTCGATGAAACTGTAAAAAGCTTTGGCTTTGAACAGTCGATAGATGAGCCTTGTGTTTACAAGTTAATACACGAAGGTAAAGTTGTGTTTCTGGTACTATATGTCGATGATATACTACTCATTGGTAATGACGTGGGTAAGTTATCTGAGGTTAAGGTCTGGCTGGCAAAACAATTCGATATGAAGGATCTAGGAGAAGCCGCGTACATTCTGGGGATCCAAATCTTTCGAGATAGGAAAAACCGGACCCTGTCACTCTCTCAAGCATCTTATATTGATAAGGTGATGGATCGCTTCTCGATGCAAGACTGCAAGAGGGGTCAAACACCCTTTAGGCATGGAGTTTCACTCTCTAAGGACCAGTCTCCCAAGACTGCACAAGAGATTGAAGACATGAGGAAAATTCCTTACGCCTCTGCCGTAGGAAGCCTCATGTATGCTATGCTTTGCACCCGACCTGATATATGTTTCGCCGTTGGCGTAGTTAGTCGTTTCCAATCCAACCCTGGACCCGAGCACTGGATTGCTGTTAAGCATGTTCTTAAGTATCTTCGAAGAACTAGGAACTTGATGCTTACATACTCAGGTACTGACCTGACTATGACGGGATATACCGACTCCGATTTTCAAGCGGATAAGGATTCCAGGAAATCTACTTCGGGATCTGTGTTCATCCTTAATGGTGGAGCTGTTGTGTGGAGAAGTATTAAGCAATCTTGCATTGCTGACTCCACAATGGAAGCAGAATATGTGGCTGCTTGTGAAGCATCCAAAGAGGCTGTATGGCTTAAGAAATTCCTTAAGTATTTGGAAGTTGTTCCAAACGTCGACGAGCCCATGACCCTTTATTGTGATAATAGTGGGGCTGTCGCTAACTCAAAGGAACCTAGAAGCCATAAGCGCTCTAAGCATATTGAGAGGAAATACCATTTGATTCGAGAGATCGTGCAGCGCGGAGACGTGGAAGTGAAGAAGATCTCAACGGTGGACAACCTCGCAGATCCATTCACCAAGGCCCTAGCGAACAAGGTCTTCGACCAACATCGTGAGGGATTAGGCATGAAGGACTACACACACCTTCTTTGAGTCAAGTGGGAGTTTGTTGTCAATGGTGCCCACAAGAAGAGTTGTAGTCTTTATTTTGAACATTTGATGTAATAAAGTCTCATGAAGACTCTTGCTTGTAATTGCCTATTCATTCATTAATAAAGTTGAAACGTTCATTCAATCTTCCTTGTCTGAAGCTTTATGATAAAACCATAGTCTTTTAGTCCATAAACAAACTTAACAACTTACGAAGAGACAAATGTAGATTTGCATGAACAAACTCTTCGTAGTTTGCTTAAAACGATATATTCGCAATCTTAGGGTCAAAGGACTATTGACCTCAGTATGATTGTTAGAAGAATCTATGATGTCTGGTTATGAGGCATTGAGAGTTAGGAACTCTATAGTTCTTCTAGGTATCTTCCGAAGGTACTGAATTGACCAGTGCACTTCTAGAGACAAGATAAGAACAAACCATTTAACCTCTTATGTCTCGAAGTCACTATGTATGAATTGCATCATGCTTACCTTAATCCTGAAATGAGACATGCCATTTCACACCTTAGTATTCTCATTTGAGAAAGTCAAAGTTCGGACTCACTATGTGATTCCGAACAAGGCCTATTGGTGAGGTACTAAGTTGTGAGTCTGTCATGAGTAACTTTGTGAAGTTCTCATAGATATGGAATTCATGTACAAGATTGCTGAAATGCAATGTATGTCACCTCATGCTTTGTTCCTTGGAGTGTGAATAAATGAACTGGCCAGTGTCCAAATTGAGTCCTGACTCTTTTGGATGAAACAATGTGACTTGTTAGCTCCTCGTCAATACATTGTTTCTAACTTATTCACAAGCGACAAAGGAGTTGAGGAAATAACAGCTACAAGGGTAAAATGGTAATTTAGTAAATCCCGACTAGCTGATGACATTCATGAAGGGTAAACATAGATAATATTCAGTGGATCCGCTCATCATAATTAGGTCGAATTCTTGAGTAGAAAATAAATTCATTTGAACCGAGAGATTTTCAGTGTCAGCTCTTTAGTGGAGTCAGTTGGCATTAAGCTAAACTTGGAAAAGGTTTGTGAACTTTTGAGTCCAAGTGTTTAGCTAAAGCTTTGTTCATTTGGGTCCATGAGGTCACTGTCACGAATCACATCGATAGGAATAGTTAAACTGGAAGCTAAGCCAAAACAAGAACGAAAATAGTTAAAAGGGTATTTTTGTCTTTTGAGACAAAGGATGAAATGAATGTCAATAAATTTTTTGACAAGGTCATTTTGTGACATGTTTCACTCGGCCATGACTTGATCATTGGGCCTTGTGAATTAATTTCATTTCATAAGAATTTTATTGAAAATTCTTAATGGGCCTTTCACATGTTGTCATGAACAAATGAAGAAGCTTCTAGAAGCTCCTTCTAGATGTGAAATGGGCGCCCAAATACCCAAGGGAAAGAGAAATTATTTTGTGCATAAATGTATCAAGATACTTGCCAAAAGAAAAAGAGGAAACAAATTTCCTCTATGAGGAAAGCATAAGTTCGGCCAACACAAGGGAAAGAGAGAGACAAACTAAATGAGGAAACAAATCCAAGGCTTATTGAAGCACATGTTGGACGTGTAAAGCAAGGGAAAAAGGGGAAATAAGATTTCCTCATAAAGGCTTGGAAAATAAGAGGAAACTACTTCTTTCCAAGGCCAACCCTTCTCCTATAAATAGGACCATCATTCCTCTCATTCTATTCATTCCACATAAGTTAGAGATTGAGAGCTTCTCTCTCTAGACCTTGTGGTGGCCGAAATCCTCTCTCTCTCTCTTTCTATTTTATTTTCGATTTTTCTTGTTTTGGCACCTAGGTCCTCACTCGACCTAGTGTTTAGCTCTGCGACTTCGAGACTCGTTCTTAAGTCGTAGTGTTTAAAAGTGCCCACTCACTGATTCCTTCTTTTCGAGTGATTTAGTGATAGAAACTTTCGTGGTTGCTCGAGGTGCCGAGGAAAGAAAGAGAGACGTGCTGCGAGGGGAGACGAGCGTTGCAACTTTCCAAAAGCTTCTACAAGGTTCAAGCTTCAAGAAAGGTTAGTAACTTCCATAGCTCATATTAGTTTTTATTTACATGCATATGCTCTTGTCTAGGTTAGTAAAAACTAGTTTTACTTAAAAAGAAAATTTTTAAAATTCCGCCGCTTAACGAAGCGTTAAACTTTTTCTTAAACCCTAGATCGATTCCAACAGAAACTACCTTATTGAAGGTAAAATATCTCCTATAAATAGAGCCCTCATTCTTCACATTTCATTTATTTTCAAAAGTTTTAGAGATTGAGAGCTTCTCTCTCTAGAACTCTTGGCCGCCACATCTCCTTTTCTCTCTCTAAGCTTTCTTTGGTTTTTGTTTTGGCACCTAGGTCCACATTTGACCTAGTGTTTTAGCTCTTTGACTTTGAGACTTGTTCTCGATTCGTCGTGTTTAAAAGTGCCCACACACTAATTCCTTTCTTTCTCGAGTGATTATTGTGATAGAAACTTTCGTGGTTGCTCGAGTTCCCGAGGAAAGAAGAGAGACGTGCTGCGAGGGGAGACAAACGTTTCAACCATCCAAAGGCTTCTCAACGTTCAAGCTTCTCAAAGGTTAGTAAACTTATAATGCTCGTTTATAATTTTAATTTATATGTACTTGCTCTTTGTCTAGGTTAGTAAAATCGTTTTACTTGTTTTAAAGAATAATTTTAAATTTCGCCGCTTGCTCGAAGTGTTAAACTTTTTCTTAACCCTAGATCAATTCCAACAAAATTTTCCAGGGTCGACTTGAGGTACCACCCATAACTCAGACGCCACCGCCGCCCCAAGGTCGCATTTACGCCTACACCAACGCCGATGCTCTAGCCAGCTCTTCGAATCTTGTAACAGGTCAGCTTCCTATAGCTCACATTGATGTTCTAGTTTTGTTTGACTCTGGTGCTACGCATTGCTTTATTTCATTGGAACTAGCTAGAAAATTAAGCGATAGTATAGTGAAAACTAGGAAGGTTTTCAGGACGGCATTACCATCTAGTGATGTGCTATTATCATAGTACTATTTAAAAAGAGTACCGATAATAATTGTTGGTCATGAGTTAAGGATCGATTTCATTGTCTTAGAAATGAAAGGCTTTGATGCCATCTTGGGTATGGACTTCTTGGATGAGAATAATGCAATGATCGATTGTCGCCAAAAAAGAGTGACCTTCAAACCGACTTTGGGAAGAGGGTTCACTTTCATGGGAAGACCGCTCAAGAAGCCAAAGATGATGGTGTCTGCCCTGCAAGCTAGGAAATTGCTAAATAGAGGTTGTTATGGATTTCTCGCATCAGTTGTGGACAAGACTAAGGAAATAAAAGGAACTCCAAACGACGTGCCAGTGGTGAGAGATTTTGTTGATGTTTTCCCCGATGATTTACCAGGCCTAGCTCCAGAGTGAGAGATTTCTTTTGGGATTGAATTACTACCTGGTACGGGACCGATCTCTAAGTCACCCTATCAAATAGCGCCAGCTGAACTCAAAGAGCTGCAATCACAACTTCAACAGTTACTGGATAAGGGATTCATTCGGCCAAGTCATTCACCATGGAGAGCACCGGCTTTGTTCGTGAAGAAGAAGGATGGATCCTTGCACATGTGCATCGACTACCAAGAGCTTAACAAGGTCACCGTCAAGAACAAGTATCCGCTTCCTAGGATTGATGACTGGTTTGACCAACTCAAAGGAGCAAAATTATTTTTGAAGATAGACTTGCGATCTGGGTATCATCAATTACGAGTCAAGGAGGACGACATTCCAAAGACGGCATTCCCTAACCGCTACGGTCATTACGAGTTCACGGTCATGCCATTTGGACTTACTAATGCACATGCGGCATTCATAGACCTGATGAATAGGATCTTTAGCAACGTCTTGGATAAATTTGTAATTGTCTTCATTGATGACATTCTGATTTACTCTAAGAGTGCCGGAGATCACGAAGAGCACTTGCACTATAGATGTTGAGACGACATCAGCTATATGCCAAGTTCTCGAAGTGTGAATTTTGGCTAGATAAGGTGCATTTTCTTGGTCATGTGGTTTCCAAGGATGGGATCTCCGTTGATCCTTCCAAGATAGAATCTGTGAATGATTGAAAACCCCCTCGGAGCGTGACAGAAATAAGGAGTTTTCTCGGTCTAGTAGGCTACTATAGAAGATTTGTGGAAGGGTTTTCTACATTAGCCGCTCCACTGACCGCCCTCATGAGGAAAGATAAGAAGTATAAGTGGACCGAGAAATGTGAAGAGAGTTTTCGCGAGTTAAAGAAAAGACTCGCCATCGCGCCAATCATAATAGTTCCCGAAAGTGGAGAGCCTCTGTCCATCTACAGCGATGCTTCGAAGACGGGTTTGGGTGCTGTGTTAATGCAAGATGGCAGAGTAGTGGCATACGCGTCGCGCCAACTTAAGAATCACAAGAGGAATTACCCTACTCATGATTTAGAGCTAGCTGCTGTAGTTTTCGCTTTAAATATTTAGCGCCACTACTTGTACGGAGTTAGGTGCGAAATCTTCACTGATCACAAAAGCCTGAAATACATCTTCACTCAGAATGAGTTAAATATGAGGCAACGAAGATGGCTTGAACTGGCGAAGGACTACGATTGTGGAATCCACTATCATCCTGGCAAGACAAATGTGGTTGCTGACGCTTTGAGTAGAAAAGAAGATTCCAGATTCTCGATGATTCTGTCATTATCCCCCAAACTTCAAGATGAAATCAACAGTTTGGGAATTGAGTTTATCATCGGTGGGTTAGCTAGCATAACGTTGCAGTCGAGTCTGTTTGAGAGGATCAAAGAAGTGCAAGGGCATGATCCCGAAATGTCAAAGTTGAAAGACGACGCGCTGCAAAGTCAAGAGTCGAAGTTTTCCGTTTCAAGGGACGATGTACTCTATCTCGACGGAAGAATTTGTGTACCTAATGAAGATGAGTTACGTAGGCAGATTTTGACTGAAGCACATGAGACGCCGTATTTAGTTCATCCAGGCTCCACCAAGATGTATCAAGGTCTACGAGAAAATTTCTGGTGGAATGGCATAAAGGCCGATGTTGCGAATTTCGTGAGTAGATGTCTTACATGTCAGAAGTGAAGGCAGAACACCAACGATCAGCCAGAGAGTTACAACCAATCGAGATTCCCGAGTGGAAGTGGGAACAAATCACAATGGATTTTGTGGTTGGTCTACCTAAGACAGTTGAAGAATTAAAGCCCGATTCTTGGAAACGCATTATAATGAATGCATTGAAGATTTTGTGTGAGTTCCCAACAGTTTCCTTGGTGTGATTAGAATCAATTAACTTTAAAAAAAAGGGTATCAGCTTATATTTTTTTTATTGAATACACAAATACGTAAATGTATTTTTATAGCCAAATATAATAGTTAGGAAAATCTATATATATGGTTGTGTGTGTGTGTGTGTGTATATATATAAATAAATATATAAATATATATGTATAAATATATATATGTATAATTTTGTTGCGATGTGTGTAACCATATATAGATTTTATTCACTTTTTACCTTTTATATGTGTACGTAATAGTTATTGACTATATTTGTTAATGTGGAATGTTTTGATTTCAGTGTATCAATCGTCATTTACTTTTCATTATTCCCTATCACTTATTTTAATCAATTGCCAATTACGTTTAAACGCTTCTTCACCTCAAAATCTATTGGTGTCCTTTTTTCTCATTCGTCACGTTCAGAAAAGCTTTGAAAGATGGGTCACGAAATCAACTGTTTCATGACCAATCGGCCCCAAAAATACCTTTAGTCCATCCTTTTTAACACGGTACACACGCATTGTCGTGAAACTTTCACGCGCGCAAGCACACGTGTTGCCCAAGTAATATAGTGTACATGAAGTACGATATCGATCCCACATAGGCAAGTAATTATAACGATTTAATTTAACTTGATGCTAATTGATTCCAAAGTAAAGAGATATGGTTTTAATTAAATTAAAAAAGCAATAAACAATCACGAGATTTCAACAAAACGAAAGCATGGGTCGCCATTTCACTGGAACTAATTAGGTCGGGGGATTTGGGCTCGGAAAACAAAATCTAGTCCTACGGATGCTAATCTCACTCTATCGAAATTATCTACTAGCCTATCCCGGGTGCTCTAGCAAACCTATGCAATGGACCGATTGTTATCATCTCGGCATCTAATCCTATTAAAGATAAATGCAATAAGAATAAGCGTTCAAACGACTACAAATCTCCTAGAGTTTTCTAATAACTTAGGTCAACGATGAAGAAATGAATATTAGAACGATTCACTACTCTCTCGAAAAGCAAACAATCGTCGATAGCAGTCCTAATGGTGATCATGCACTATAAAGCATTAAGCACAATTCATATCAAACAACCCCTAATTTGAAATAAACAAGCCTCATCTAGCCCTAACGAACCCTCCAACCATCATCAATCCCGGCTACGTTGCGACACTATATAAACCTAGACTCTAATCGCATTCATGAAACAATAACCAAAAGCATTAAAATAAACAATGAAATAAAAAAATAAAAATAAATAAAAAGAAACTCAGATTTATAAATAAACGTTGTTCGACAATAATCTAAAGTGCACAAAAATAAAGAGAAAGGAAGAAGAATAAGAAGAAGAAGAAGAAGAAGAAGAAGAAGAAGAAGAAGAAGAAGAGTTCGAAACCTACATATCATGCATGGTAGTTTGAAAATGAGATATAACCTTTTTATTTAGGATTGAACCTTTGGATTCTAAACCTTCTATTCTTCCCACACCTCATTGTTCTTAAAGAGCAATAAAAAAAAGTCTTCAAAAATACCAAAAAAAACCACATCGGCAAACAAGTCAGTTATAGAACAATCAAGTCAATTACATTTAATATGTGACACTATAATTCTTGGATTTCACGATACTTCAATCACGAATTTGTTGATTTTGTGACTCAAGTTTTACGAAATTGACCAGTTTGTGACCTATGTGTCACAAATTGGTGTGTCCCGAAATCTATGATTTGTGATACATAGGTTACAAAAACGGCCTATTTTGTGAAACATGAGTCATGAAATCAACTGTTTCATGACCAATCGGCCCCAAAAATACCTTTAGTTCATCATTTTTAACACGATACACACACATTGTCGTGAAACTTTCACACGCGTAATCGCACGTGTTGCTCAAGTAATATAGTGTACGTGAAGTACGATATCGATCCCATAGAGACAAGTAATTTTAACGATTTAATCTAACATGACGCTAATTGATTCCAAAGTAAAGAGATATGGTTTTGATTAAACTAAAAAGCAATAAACAATCACGAGATTTTAACAAAACGAAAGCATGAGTCACGATTTCACCGGAACTAATTAGGTCGGGGGATTCGAACTCGGACAACAAAATCCAGTCCTATGGATGCTAACACTACTACAAAATTGATTTTCTGATGCGCAAGACTATCAGATGCGACTAGTCGCATCTAAATAACTTTTAGATGCGACTAGTCGCATCGGATAGTCAATCAGAAGCCGAAAAAATTCGCTCAAATTGTCTTTTGATTTTGACAATCCGATGCGACTAGTCGCACCTGAAAATATGTTGAAACTTTCAGGTGCGACTATGTCGCATCAGATAGTTTTAAATTTTTGAGCGCGCCTCATCTCCCCCTCTTTTATTTCATTAATCTGACGTGGCGAATGAAATTTTAATTTTTTTTTAATTACAATCCGGTGCGACTAGTCGCATCTGATGAGTTATCAGGTGTGACTAGTCGCACCTAAAGAGTTATCAGGTGCGACTAAGTCGCACCTGATTGTTAGGGTTTGTTTATAAACCCAGGTCGCGAACCTTTCTTCTCCAGCCGCTCAAAACAAATTTCTTCACTCTCTGCAAATCCTTTCCTCTTTGCAAATCCATTCTCCGACCACCCTCTCCTCCGTCCACCCAGCTCTCCTCCGTCCCTCTCTTCTCGGCCTTTTCCTTCGCCGACCACCATGCCACGTACCCGTACCCGGCCACCGGTCCTCCGTGCGTCTCTGGTCCTCTGCCTCGTACCCGTCCACCGGACCTCCACCTCATCCGGCCACCGGACCTCGCCAGTCACCACTGCCTCTCTCTCTCACTCGTTATTTCTCTCTCTCACTCCCTCTCTGCCTCGCTCTCTCTCACTCTGTTTAAACTCACAGCCGTTGTCCTGCGCTCAGGCCCGGCCCCGCTGTCGAGTTCCTGTCCTCCGACCATAGCTCCGGCTCAGCACCGATATTTCTCTCTCTCTCTCTTGGCCTCGAGCCCCTCCGACCACTCTCACTCTCACTCTCACTCTCCAGCTTTCTCTCTGCCTCACTCTCGGCGTCTGCGGCTCACTCTCACACCTCGGCGTCTCTGGCTCACTCTCACTCTCCAGCTCTCTCTCTGCCTCACTCTCACTCTCTCCGTCAGGTCATCGTTAGCTCTTCCGGCCGAGCTTCCGACCGCCGCGCGCTCAGCCTCGACACCTCGGCGTCTCTGCCTCAACAGCGTGCTCAGCCTTGGCGTCGCTGCAATCCCGGTAAGCTCTCTCTCACCGCCTCTCTCTCTCTCTCTCTCTCTCTCTGACTGAACCAAGAACCGAGAGCAGGGCTGCTGTCGTCCCCTGTCCTCGATGAGTCCCTGCCTCGTCCCCTGTCCTCGACGAGTCTCTCTCCCCGCTGCACCGAACCGTTGCTGCCTCGATCCCTCCTCCGCCGTTTCACCGAGCCGCCCCCTGTTGTCCCGAGCTGTCCAAGTAAGTCTAGCTTTTTTTAAAAAAAAAATTTGTTTGTTATATAAGATGGCTGTTAGTTTAGTTAGTTTAGTTAATTAGGTTAGTTGATATAAAATGTTAGTTAGTTAATTAGTATGTAAATGTTAGTTAATTAAATAGATATGTTAGTAACTAATTATTTAGAATGTTAAGTGTTAGTATGTAAATGTAAATGTTAGTTAATATAATTGTAGTTAATCATTGTAAATTTTAATTACAGAGTTAGTAATATGTTTAGGTTCTTTAATTTAATTTTGATTAGTATGTTAATTGTAATTGTAAAGAAATTGTAATTAATTACAATGTTTAGTAATGTGTTTAGGTTAGCGTTTAGTTTAAATTTGTTTTGTTTTAATTAGTTTTGATTTATTGTAATTTATCAATTAAGAATTGTAATTAGTCGAATAATTACATGAATAGGTTGTTTAGTTTAAAATTATTTAATGAAATTAAAATTTTAATTGTAACATGCTACTTTGAAGTTGATTAGTAATTGTAATTGATAATGTCACATTTTTAGTTTTAATTATAAGTTAATGAATTTGTGATTAGTTTCATTTGATTTAACATGAAATGAAATTGTAAGTTTAAATAAGAAAAATAGTTTGTGACATGTTTTGATAGTTTGTGATATTTTGTTTATTTCGATTTTTCATTTATAAATGTTGTGATCGAACCACGGAGGTTCGGTTTAGGGCTGAGATAATTTATAGGATAGTTCTGGATGGTTTGTGTATATTTTTAAATAATTTTGCAGGTTTTTGGTTTGTCAGTATAATAGGGGAAACTCTGCCGAAATTTCGGTAGAGTTTCGAATTAATTAGTTTAAAAACTCCCAACTTATTCAATCCGAGCTCAAAATAACATAGAATTCATAATCTCTCTTTCATTTTGTTCTCCATCGTCCTTTATCAATAACTCTTCCAAACTTTCATTTCTCGCTCTCATTCAGCGAAATGTCCAATCCAAGTAGAGATTGGATCACGGAGAATAATCGGGTGACATTGCAGTACAAAACCGGTGTTAACGAATTTATTCGCGCTGCAAGAAGATTCCCTAACGAAAATGGCAAATATCGGTGTCCTTGCAAACCTTGCAACAACGTGAGATGGCACGACATCGGGGTTGTCAGGAATCATTTGCTGAACAAGGGGTTTACCCCAGGCTACACAAAATGGTATCATCGCGGCGAGCTCGAGCGTGTCGTCCTTTCTCATGAAGAAGATTCCATCGGAGGAACAGATCAGAGAGGAATAGGAGGATTGCACGGTGCTGTGGAGGATATCAAGGATCACGAGGATTTCGACGATGCTACGGAGCCGACCCAGAGTGAGGTGCGTGCAGAGGAGCAAGTGGAAGACCTCTTCGCCGAATTGGAAGCAGAATTGTACCCTGGATGCAAAGAGTTTTCTTCTTTGTCGTTCTTGGTTTCGTTGATGCACCTCAAAGTCACGAACCATTGGACGAACAAGTCGTTTACAGAACTCTTGCAGCTCTTGAAGAAGTCTCATCCAGCTGGTAATCGAATTCCGGAGAAGCATTACGAGGCAAAGGCGAAGCTGAAGCGTTTTGGCATGGGATACGAGATGATCGATGCGTGTATTAACGATTGTGTCCTATTTCGAAAAGATCTTGCGGAAGTCGACGTGTGCCCAGTATGCAACGAGAGCAGATGGAAGCCAACTGGGAAAATGATACCGCAAAAGATTTTGCGATATTTTCCCCTGAAAGATCGATTGAAGCGGTTGTACGCGTCTCGACACACGTCGCTTCTGATGAAGTGGCACGAAAGAGATCGCGTCAGGGAAGTTGGTGTTCTACGACATCCTGCGGATGGTACGACGTGGAAAAACCTGGACGAGAGATACCCAGGCTTTGTTGCAGAGCCTCGAAACGTGCGGCTTGGACTAGCTGCGGATGGATTCAATCCGTTCGGAGAAATGAGTTTATCGTACAGCATGTGGCCTGTGGTACTAACTGCGTACAACTTGCCGCCTTGGTTATGCATGAAGAAAGAGTACTTGATGCTGACGCTTTTGATCCCGGGGCCTCACTCACCAGGAAAGGACATGGACGTGTTCTTGCAGCCAATTGTCAAAGAGCTGAAAGAACTGTGGGAGACCGGATTCCGCGTTCGAGATGGCGCCAACGATAAAGTGTTTCGATTGCGTGCCGCGCTACTTTGGACGATTAACGATTTTCCAGCTCGATCCTATTTATCGGGATGGAGTGGCCAAGGGTATCTCGCTTGCCCGACGTGCAACCTTGACACGCCGTCTTTGAAAGTCAGAGACAGGATCGTCTACTACGACCATCGTCGATTCTTGCGTATGCGTCACCGATTGAGAAAAAGCACCGATCACTACAAGGATCGCCACGAGAAACGCAGTAAACCCGAGAAGTTGACTCCGCAAGACATACTCGCTCAGTTGGCTTGTGTCTCTTGCACGACAACTGGCAAACATGCTGGCTCTGTGGGCAGAAAACGAAAGTGAGCCGAGTGCGAACTAAATTGGGCCAAGAAAAGCATCTTTTACGAGTTGTCGTACTTGTCAGATTTGGAGTTGAAGCATAACATGGACTTCATGCACATAGAGAAGAACGTGTGCGAGAATCTTCTCGGAACCTTGCTCAGCGTAGAAAAGAAGAACTACGACACAGATAAGGCGAGGTTTGATTTGATGGACTTGGGCATCAAGACCGCTCTCCACTTGAAAAAACAAGGGGATTCGTGGTACAAACCGCGAGCATCGTACACCTTAACCCTTGTTCAGAGGCAGCGATTTACCGAGTTCCTCCAATCTGTCAAATTTCCAGATGGGGTCGCTGGGAATTTGAAGAAAAATGTGACTGCTGATGGAAAGCTCACAGGTTTGAAGTCGCATGATTGCCACGTGATCTTGCAGAGGTTGTTGGCTGTTGGTATTCGTCCTTTTGTGCCAAAAGAAATACATCAGACGATCTCCGAGCTTTGCAACTTTTTTAAGCTGATAAGTTCGAGAACCTTGAGAGTAGAAGATCTTGAAAATGCGCAAGAGTCTATCATCGAGATCTTGTGTAAGCTTGAGATGATATTTCCACCAGCTTTTTTCACGATCATGATTCACGTGGCGATTCATCTACCAGATGAAGCGTCGTATGGCGGCCCGGTGCATATGCGGTGGATGTACCCATTTGAGAGATACCTTGGGACGTTAAAACATTTTGTCAAAAATAGAGCTAGACCAGAAGGCTCTATTACGGAAGCTTATGTTGTAGAAGAAGCTCTAACGTTCGTTGCAAGGTATCTTGAAGATAAAAAAAAGTGTAGATGAAGTTCAAGTGCGAGAGCTCTCTGTTTTTCGATCCGAGATGTGTGTGCCTTATGGGATGATGAAACCGATAGTATTAGACGATGAACAGAAAGAGAACGCGGAGTGGTACATCTATACCAACTGTCCTGAAGTGGATCCATATTTGACGTAAGTTATCGTTGGGAATGTGTTTCAATTCATTCTTTTTATATATTGCTATTGAAGTAATGTTTTTAATAACAGCGAGCATTTGGATCTCTTGAGCGAATCTGGAGTTCGCGATATTGAAGCGGAGCATAGAAAGAGGTTCAAAATTTGGTTTGAGAAGAAGGTAATAACACAATATCAATGCAATTTTTTGATAAACGCACAAGTGCTAATCAATGCTTTCTTTCGTAATCAGATTTTTTATATGAAAGCTAGTGGTTCTGACGTGTCTGACGAGCTCTATTCGCTTTCTATCGGTTCCCTTCAAGTCGCCTATCAATATCCGAGCTGCTTTGTAAATGGCGTGAAGTTCATCACTCGTCGTCGCGATAATCAACGAGTCACTCAAAATAGCGGTGTATGTGTACTTGTGGATGATTTCACTTACTATGGTCGAATGGAAGACGTCATCGTCGTGAACTATAGGCATAACTGTAGTGTTGTATTGTTCAAATGCATTTGGTACGATGACAAGTATCATGCAAACCGACTAGTGCACACCGATAAGACTACTGGAGAAACGAGTGCTTATACTGCGAAACAGTGGTTTAAAGAGGAGCCGTACGTACTCGCGACTCAAGTCAAACAAGTTTTTTACATCGAAGATCTTGTTAAAGGCGGCGACTGGGAAATCGTCCAGGAATGCAATCATCGAGGGATTTGGGACATTCCTGAAGTTGACCCCTCTAACTCAGCCTCGATCCCATTGACTATAGAGTTGTCAAACATCGAGCGTTTGAATCATCGACACGAAATCGATGAAGCTGAGTTAGTGACTGTCGTTGACGATGATGAAGAAGACGATGATGAAAATGAGAGACGGGTCGTTTTTTAGGGAGAAGATGTTGATGTCGATATAGAAGATGATATTAACATTATAGGCATAGATGACGATGAATGAGTAATATCTTTTTTGTATGTTTATTTACTATATAATGTAACCACGGTTTTCCTCCGCCATATGTGAGGTTTGTTAATAATAAAATCCGTGGTGCCGTCCACGTTTTTTTTAAACAGAAAACTAATATTTATTTACTAATATTGTTCACATCTTACAGGATGTCAGATGCAGGTGGAGATGAGTCTCCACTACACCGTTCAGGAGCAAGTGGAGATGAGTCTCCGCTAGAGACACCGGGTTCCCAACGTCCTAAGAAAACAAGGGGACCAACAACCGGCTCTACTTCGGCAAAAGCAGCGCTTGGGGTACCCGGTGCGAAAGTTGTTAGGTATGACCCAATCAACCAAACTTTCTACCAGGACGTAAGAAAAACAATAAAAAAGGTAGGAGTATTCAACAACTGCGTCGGCGCTTTGGTGAAAGTCCATATCCCAGTCACACTTCATGATTGGAACGAAGTGACGCCCCAGATGTTGGGCAATATTCTGAGCGCACTTCATTCCGAGTACACTTTCGTGTACAAGGATGATGAGACCGAGGAGCTGCTTCCGGCGGATTGCTATCGTCATCAGATTGACCAGACTATCATTCGCGTTGCAAAGCGAATGAGGCGCAACCAAAAGTCTAGATTATCAAGGACTTTCTTAGGAAAATGTTGTGGGCAAATGAATGTCGCCAAGAAAGAAATCCCAAAATGATATCAAAAAGACGATTGGGAGAAGGTGATAGAGGAGTTCGCAACTGACGATTGGAAGGTAATGTATAATTCAAAAAAATTATGTTATCTTCTATGAAATCGAATTATAACGCAATTTAATATGTGCAAAAAAGTCTACTCGCAACAGAGACAATTCAAAGAACAAGAAAACGAAGTCCACACAAGGGTCGATTTCTTTTTTGGCTCCTCGACATTTGAACGTAAGTTTATTCTAATTTTGTAATATTTTTTTTTGCAATAAATACATTACTCATATTTTCATAAGAACTGCAGAGTAGGGAAGATGGGACTTTGGCCTCGGCGTTAAACACGTGGGAGAAAGAACATCAAGATGATCAAGGCAATTGGACGACAGCTTGGGCGCAACAAGAATTTGTAAGTTACTTGTGTTAATTACTTAATAATCAAGTTTCGATAATCTTAATAATTTTTTTAACATATGTTTGAAGGCGCGAATTATGACTCAAGTCGAGGATATGCAGCGACAAGCAGCGGAGTCAGGCCAAACGTTTGACATAGACCAGGCGGAGCATTACGCGATGGATACTGTTCTCGGGCAACGTCGAGATTGGTATGTCGGGATAGGTCCCTCGATCCCGAGATCCTCGTATCTCTTGGCTCAGGCTCAGGACGACAGCTCGTCCTCAGGTTCTTCATCGACGAGCGTTCCAGATCCAGTGATTAGCGAGCTACAAGCAGCGTTGGCCGCACAACAAGCTCAGATGGAGGCGTTTCAGCGACAGTTCTTTGCCTACACACAGCAGCATCCGTCTCCCATGCAGACATCCCCCGCGATGATGCACCCTGGGACGACGCCGCCATCAGCTTCAATGCCGAATGTTCAGATGCCGCCATCCGCTTCAATGCCGAATGTTCAGACGCCGCCATCCGCTTCAATGTCAAATGCTGATCAGACGCCAGGTTCGGTAAAATTTCAGCGACATCGTTCGAGCGGCAGCGCACCAGGCCACCAAGGCGCACGAGCAAGATCTGGCAGAAGAGGAGGCCGTGCATTCCAGAATTGGCAGACTTCGAATGAAAAAGTGAAACAAAAAGAATAGATTGTAATTTTTTTAATTTATTGAACGTAAATTATCAAATTTTATGAATTTAATATTAAAATTTCTATTAAATTATTTATATAATTATTCTAATTAATATTATTCAAATTATTTATTTAATTTAACAAAAAAAAATTTTAATTAATTTTTAAATAATTTTTTAAATTATAATTTTTATATATCTAATAGGCTGATTCTATTAGAATCAGCATTTAAAAAAAAAACTACAGACAATCAAATGCGACTAGTCGCATCTGATACCTTCGTAGGAAGAGTATCAGAGGCGACTAGTCGCATCTGATTGTACTAACACCCGCCAAAATATTAGGCAGGGAATTACTATCAGATGCGACTTGTCGCATCTGATACTTTTACCGCGAAGGTATCAGCTGCGACTATTCGCATCTGATATTATAATTCACGCTTTAATATCTTCTTTTGGAGGATATTTAGGTGCGACGTTTGGTGCGACTAGTCGCACCTAAAATGTCGCACCTGATAGTTATGACTTTCAGGTGCGACAAGTCGCACCTAAAATCATCAGGTGCGCACTTTCAGATGCGACTTTGTCGCATCTAAAGTCGCACCTGATGATACTTTCAGGTGCGACACTGATGCTTTCAGGTGCGACTTTTGTCGCACCTGATGCTATTAATTGTACTAGTGTAATCTCACTCTATCAAAATAATCTACTAGCTTATCTCGAGTGTTCTAGCAAACCTATGCAATTGACCGATTGTTCTCCTCTCGGCATCTAATCCTATTAAAGATAAACGCAATAAGAATAAGAGTTCAAACAACTGCAAATCGCCTAGAGTTTTCTAATAACTTAGGTCAACGATGAAGAAATGAATATTAAAACGACTCGCTACTCTCTCGAAAAGCAAAAAATCGTCTATAACAGTCCTAATGGTGATCACACACTATAAAGCATTAAGCACAATTCATATCAAACAACCCCTAATTTGAAATAAACAAGCCTCATCTAGCCCTAACGAACCCCCAACCATCATAAATCCTGGATACGTTGCGACCCTATACAAACCTAGACTCTAATCGCATTCATGCTAATAAACAAGCATAAAACAATAACCAAAAGCATTCAAATAAACAATGAAATAAAAAAATAAAAATTAAAAAGAAACTCAGATTTATAAATAAACGTTGTTCGACAATAATTTAAAGTGGAGAAAAATAAAGAGAAAGGAAGAAGAAGAAGAAGAGTTCGAAAGTCTCGTCGGTTCGCAATTCCAGCGAAGAACCATTTTTTCTTCTCCAAAGTAACCAAACACAATTACAAAAAATAAAACAAAGGGAAATATGTGTTTTTATGTTACAATTTTTTCTTAAATAGGTCTAATGGTGATTCTTGGAGCAAATTAAGCCTTTGGATAAGATCCAATGGCCCAAAAAACGTTAAAATCGGAAATAATCTTAGTCATAAATTTAGTATCAACGCGATACGCAAATGTCTTATAGAGGATTGTTAAACGCGCAGTTGAAAGCTCGGGGCGGGCTAAAGTTTGCTGGAGGAGTTTTCAAAAGCGCATGGTATGCAGGCTCCAGAATTCGCGCTTCTAAGTTCCGATGACTCCATTTCGTTACTTTTGGCATACGAATGCTCCTGAATAACTCAAGCTACCTTTAAAGACTCCTCGACTTCCGATTATCACCCTTTACTTAAAATACAACATAGAAACTCGAAATAACTGTCATATACACTTTAGAGCAAGCTAGAAATCGAGCTCGGAAAGTTAGGATTAGTACGTATAAAATGCTCTCATCAAATGCCTCTAAACTTGAACCGTTACTTGTCCTAAAACCACACACAAAACCGAAAAAATGAAAATAAACACAGCCAAATAAGTTATACTAAAAACGAATGATGATCACAAAACTTAGCAACGGTATTAAGTGTTAGTTAAATGCCTTAACCTAGCAAAAAAATTTCGAACCCGAGTTAATTAGCATATGATCTAAAAAATAATAGAGTAAATAAGTGGCCTTTACAACACGTTATTGGTCAAAGTCTCCCGTGTGTGTGAAAGACGCCCCAAAAGAGAGAACTACCAACTCAATAGGCTCGTTCACGCCTTCTAATGTCAAATGCTCAAATAATATTGAAACAAGCGTGATTCGAACACCATAATACTTTTCTCCCTTCACTCTCCATTAATACAAGATACTAATCGAAGAAATCTATAGGACTTTGTCGTCTTGTAATGTTAGGATATGGTCAATGGTGGGAGAAGATAGGATTGTGGCTTAAACGTCAACCTAACGACTAAGATCTCACCAAAAAAAATTACAACCCTTGCATGATTTCTTTTCACTCAACTAAGAATATCGATCTAGTCTCTCAAAGAACTATCTTAAAACATCACGCCAAAACAAAAATAAGAAATATATATACGAACTAATCAAAACACAAATATAAACACTCTTTTTTTCTTTTTCTTTTTTTCCCTTTTTTCTTGAAACATGACAACAACGACAACAACAAAAAAACAACTAATCACAGGTGTGGTGTATGATGAGCTATGTAACGCATAGAGATTAGTCAAACAAAATAAACCCAAAATAAAATCAATCGTCGCCCAAGAGTCGCTACCATGGTTCTTTGTTGGATTTCAAACATTATCGGCTAGACTTTTTCTGACTTAGTATCGAGATGAAGTTAACGTTCGGCTTTTTCTGAAAGGGTACTCAAGGATAATAGTACTGGTCGGCTTTTTTACTATGATCGATCCAAATGAAGGCCTATTTCATCTTCTCAATGTTCATGTCAGGTCATTTCGATTCTAAGAGGGCTAGAGCGGTTCTTAGTGTTCATGAGCTGTTGCGATTTTTCCGTACGCAAGTGCACGTAGTCGCTCAAGTAGTAAAGTTCGTATTACGAGTCGATCCCACGAGGAAAATGTTTAACCAAATTGACAAGATTACTAGCACGATTTGAACCCGATGATTTGATGATTGTGATGGTTATTAAAACGAACGAAACTTAAAAGCACTTAAAACACGATAGATTATGATAATGAGAAAGCAAGAACTATGGCTTCACAAGTTATTCCTATGGTTTGGATTCGGAAAGTAAGCACAAAACACACACTCTTATGTTTGGTAATCACGCTCACGATAATGGTAATCTAAGATTTCTCTCGAACCTCTAAGAATCTAAACCTATGCCGAGACATCTTCTCTCGATCTCAACCCCTAAAAACAATGGTCAGCATTAAAAACAAGAACGTTCACACGACTCCGAAACAGCCTAGCTATTTCTAGCCTAGGAATGTATCCCGATAAATTAATCTTTGTGCACGACTAATATAATCTCTTCCGAGCATCAAGCAATCTTAATATCATGAATACGGTAGCTAATCGAATTCAAGCGTTACACACGGAATTCAAATAAACAAACATGATAGAGCATATGAATATTAATTTGACATGATTGAATCCATAACCATATTCCTAAGTCGCTACACCATAGTCCTTAACGAATTTAGTGCATGATTGAACGGAGAATAAACGGAGATGAATACAAAGCAATCATGACTAAAAACTAAATTGTATTAATAAAAACGGGAGTTCCAAAGATTCGGAGAATAGAGATAAAAACTGTGAATGGTGAAAATGAGATTGTGGCGACGATGATCCTCTCTGAACGCTTCTTCCCTCCAGGGATTTTTGCGGCCGAATGAGAAACAAAACAAAAAAAAAACAAAGAAAAAGATATGTTTCTAAATAAACTAAAGTCTTTTTGTAGGTTTCCTAAGTTTTTCGGAGTTCCTATGGGCCGTCGGATCGCATCCAACGGCTTGGATTACAATTAAAACGCGTGACAAAAAAGTGGGAATCGGGGCCTGTGCACCGCATAGGTCTTCTGGGCAGCCTGTGCGCCGCACACCCAACGCACAGGGTGAACGCACAGGGTCTTCAAATGGTTGTGCACCGCATAGGGGCCGCACAGGACAAACGCACAAGACTCTGGAAGTTTGTGCGTTGCTTCGAAGGGCCAGTTCACCTTGAACCACCTATCTTGAGCTCCGGGTATCGGAATCGAGATCCGAAAGATATTATGAACTCATTGCGATTGCCCCGTCGTCCTCGGATGCTCTATTTGTCATTTTGAACTTTCAAACTCTAAAAATTAAGAAAAACACTCCAAAACACATGAAAATGCTCTCAAACTAACTTATTTTCACTTCCGAAAGTACAAATAAATACGTTTATATCTCGCTTATCAAATACCCCCAAACTTGAATTGTCGCTAGTCCTTGAGCGATAAAATAAAACAAAATCACACAAAAGCAACTAAAAAATGGTAGAACTTGGTGTTTCACGCCTAGACCGATAAACGCTTGCCTCGACCATAATGTGTAGACTTACATACAAGTGAGAATTCATGATTTTAAAATTAAAGTCAACTACTAAATGTGAAAGAAAGATTACAAGCTCGAGTTACCTTGACCGTTTTCAATGCTTTCGTATCTCGCTCACTCTCGACTCCCAAGGCTTTGAAACTCTTCCAATCCCTCTCAATAAACACTCTAATGCCTAATTTCGTGAATTTCGGCTAAACACACCCATATGCCCCATCTTCTCCCTTAGTCTCCACTAATTTACACACATCATTTCTAGTCAATCGGAAAGTCTTTAAGGCTTGTAATGTTAGACTTAGGTCACGGGTAGATATGGATATTTTCACGGCTCATGGCTAAGCTAACTAGGGTCACTAATCACCTCCTTAGACTCACTAAAACTCTCCTCCAAGTCAAAACTACTCGTTTAAAAACCATCAAAAAATACAAAACAAATAAACATAATATACACAACGCTAAAGATGAGCGTTCTTCATTGCATTTTTTTCTTTCTCTTTTTTTTTACACAGTGAATGAATAAAAACAACGACGGTATTTAACGGGTTTTTGACAAATATATATATATATATATATATATATATATATATATATTTGTGACTCGGAAGATCGTTCTACGAACAAGTCACATAGAAGTGATAAAGCGATGAAGTCTTAGCTAGCTTAACGGGTTCTTTGTGGGAATGTCTTCTTTGGTTAAGCTCATTTAGTGACTTAGAACGAGATGGGTCGTGTTTGGCTTTTTCTAAAAAGGGTTCTAATGGATATCCATGATCGGGTCGGCTTTTTAGGTCCACGTGGCTCATCCTAATGCTTACTAAATTTCGACTTAGATTAGTGTGTAATTTATTTCTTCTCGATTAGGAATTAGAGAAGGTTCTAGTGCGTTGCGGGTGTTTTCAATCAAGTGATCGGTCAAGCTACTATCCAAGATTACCTAAAGGGTCGAGACATGCATCATTCGGGTCAAATATGGAAACTCTAGAACTCGACAAATTCTTTCTCACCTAGTAGATCAAGAACAAATCTCACCTCTAAAGCTTAGGCATTACAATATCATCGGCAAGCAATATAACAATCAATCGAGACAATTCACACCAATTTCTACCTCAAAACAAATAAATTATCCTAATATATACGAATCCACAAAACAAGAATCCCCCGAACTTAAAATCTAAATTGTCCCCAATGTAGTTCAATGAGCACAAATGGGAAGAAAACTTATCTTGCGGGGGTGGTCGAGCTCCCCTATTCATTGCCGTCGCGCTCAGGCGGCGGTGGATCTTCTTTTACGCGCTCTTTTTTCCCCAAACTTCTTTGAATGGTTTCGGCCAATGTCATCGCCATGTGTTGAATGTAGATTTCGGCTTTGCACCCTTGTTCGTACCTTTTGTTTATTTTTCCGGAGGAGCACGTGGTGGTGGTGGAGGCGCCGGAGGCGTCAGAGGCTGGACTTCAATAGTCTTGAGGACATAGACTTCTTCTATCTCCTTTTCGCGCTTTTGGGCTTTGTCGATCCTAAATGTCTCTTCTTCGTTCTTTATGTGCGTCGTCAACTCGCATTTTTGCACGTCGATGCGAGCACCGCATGTGGCTAAGAAAGCCCTTCATAAGAGTATGGGAATCTCGCGGTTTTCATCCATGTCGATGATGTAAAAATCGGCCGGAAAAGTAAATTCTCTTACTTTGACAAGGAGGTCTTCCACAAAGCCGCTCGGGTGCCTTACTCTCCGATCTGCCAGTTGGAGAGTGGTACGCGTGGACTTTAGTTCACCCATCCCGAGTTTGTTGAAGACGGTCATGGGAATGAGGTTAATGCCCGAACCTAGATCGCACAAGGCGTTGTCGATGAAGACGTCTCATATGGTGCACGGCAGTGTGAATTGGCTTGGGTCCTTCAACTTTGGCGGGAGCTCTTTTTGTAGAAGCACGCTACTTTTGGCTGAAAGCGCCACCGTGAGCCTTTGCGGGAATAGAATTGGCGGCTCATAAGTATGGATCGACGAGGGCAGCTTAGGAGCTTCGGTGACAGAGGCAACCTCTTCTTCTCCTTTATTTGGGCCCTCAACGATCGCAGCACGTTGATAGTAGATGGCATTGCAATGCTCCCTTGGATTTACTTTGGAGGTGCTTGGAAGTGTACCTTGGGGCCTTGTGTTGAATGAATCACCCATCTGTCCCATCTGTGTCTCGAGGTTTCGCATCACCGCATCTTGATTCTGCATGTACGTCTGCGTTCGGGACATGAAGGCTGTGAACATCTCTTTCATTTCATCCTTAGGGGCGGGCTGATTTTGTTGTTGTTGCTGGAACCCCCGTTTGTGTTGTTGCCGCCCTTATTATTGATTTTGGAACCTCCGTGGCGATCCTTGATTTAGGAACCCTTGTTGATGTTGCTGTTGTTGTTGAGGCTGCAGTTTCTATGTCAAATTTGGGTGGTTGTTCCGTGCGCCGGTGTAGTAGTTGTTGGATTTCTGGAACGTTGGACGATTGTAGTTCCCTACGAAATTTTCATTCTCAGCTTGACACTCGTTTACGTTCGGGCAGTCGTCGGTGAAGTGAGGCCCATTACACCAGAAGCATGGCTCTGGTGCTGAGTGCATCGCATGGGCAGTGGCTTGCATCTCTTTCAACTGCATCTTTAGTTCCGCCAATTTAGCCGTCACTACTTTAATTGCTTCTACATCAGGTGTGGATGTCGTGGCATTCGCAGATGCTGGGGGTGGCTTCATGATTCGTTTCTCCACCGGGCATTGGTCATTTCCCCGTGCATACTCGTGTAGTAGTTCCTGGAACTCTGTGGGTGTCTTAGTTAACACTGTGCCTCCTGCCGCGGTGTTCACCAAAGTTTTCATGGATAAGATCAGCCTGTAATATAATATATGAAGCTGGATCGAAAGAGTGACTCCGTGATGTGGGCACTTTCTCAGCATCTCGTTGAAGCGAGCCCATGCTTCGTGTAGAGATTCGCCTTCCCATTGTCCGAAACTATGGACCTCGTTTCGTAGTCAGGCTGTCTTCTTGAAACATGAAGAACTTGGCAAAGAATACATTGCAGAGGTCTTCCCATGATTCAATAGATGCGGCGGGTAGCGACTTAAGCCAAGACTTTGCTCGGTCGCGTAGAGAGAAAGGGAATAATCGAAGACAAATAGCATCAGTACTGATATTATGGATCTGGAAAGTATCACATAATTCATTGAAGTTTGCGATGTGCTCATTCGAATCTTCATTGGGGCCTCCCGAGAATTGATTCTGTTGAACCATGTTAATCATCCCCAATTTGATCTCGAAGCTTCGATTCCCTTCAACCGATGGATTCTTGATCGTCGAGCGATACCCTTGGACCGTGGATCGCACATATTCCATGAGTGGTCGTTCGGGTCCGAGTTTTTCCATCGTTGATTGCGTCTACTTTTCTCGTCGATTCTTTTTGCAGGTTTTCTCGATTTCAGGGTCGATCGGAAGAAGACTTGATTCATCATCCTTTCGCATGCACCTTCACAAAAGCAAAAGAGAACACGAAAATAGATGAATACAAAATAAATAAAAAGAAGTTCAAATAGTAAACTAGTTTAATCTAATCTTAATTAAAACAAAATTTCCCCGGCAACGGCGCCAAAAACTTGTTGCAATTTTTCCGTACACAAGTACACGTAGTCGCTCAAGTAGTAAAGTTCATAAGTACGAGTCGATCCCACGAGGAAAATGTTTAACCAAATTTACAAGATTACTAGTGTTGGAATTGATCTAGGGTTTAAGAAAAAGTTTAACGCTTCGCAAAGCGGCGGAAATTTAAAAATTTTCTTTTCAAGTAAAAACAGTTTTTTACTAACCTAGACAAAGAGCAAGCACATGTAAATAAAAAATATAATGAGCATAGAAGTTTACTAACCTTTCTTGAAGCTTGAACTTTGAGAAGCTTTTGGAAAGTTTGCAACGCTCGTCTCCCCTCGCAGCACGTCTCTCTTTCTTTCCTCGGCAACTCGAGCAACCACGATAGTTTCTATCACTAAATCACTCGAAATAAAAGGAATTAATGAGTGGGCACTTTTAAACACTACGACTTAAGAACGAGTCTTGAAGTCGCAGAGCTAAACACTAGGTCAAATGAGAACCTAGGTGCCAAAACGAAAAATCGAAAATAAACTAGAGAGAGAGAGAGGAGTCGGCCACAATGTCTAGAGAGAGAGTCTCTCAATCTCTAACTTGTGTGGAATGAATAGAATGAGAGGAATGAGGGTCCTATTTATAGGAGAAGGGTTGGCCTTGAAAAGAAGTAGTTTCCTCTTATTTTCCAAGCCTTTATGAGCAATCTTTCATTACCCATTCCTATCAACATAGGCCCCCATCTCATTCAAATCCTCAAGGGATTAGTTTCCTCTTTTGTTTCTCTCTTGGTTGCCTTGGCCGAAATTTCCTATACAAGCATGGGAAATTTGTTTCCTCTTTTTCTTTTGGCAAGTATCTTGATACATTTATGCACAAAATATTCTCTCTTCCTATGGGTGTGTTGGGCGCCCAAAATCATTCTAGAAGGAGCTTCTAGAAGCTTCTTCATTTGTTCATGACAACATGAGAAAGGCCCATTAAGAATTTTCAATAAAATTCTTATGAAATGAAATTAATTCACAAGGTCCAATTATTATAAAATGGCCGAGTGACACTAAGTCATCAAATGAACTTGTCAAAAAATTTATTGACATTCATTTCATCCTATGTCTCAAAAGACAAAAATACACTTTCGACAATTTTCGTTCTTGTTTTGACTTAGCTTCCAGTTTAACTATTCCTAATCGATATGATTCGTGACAGTGACCTCATGGATCCAAATGAACAAAGCTTGAGATAAAATACTTGGACTCAAAAGTTCACAAACCTTTTCCAAGTTTAGCTTAATGTCAACTGACTCCACTAAAGACTTGACACTGAAAATCTCTCGGTTCAAATGAATTTATTTTCTACTCAAGAATTCAACCTAATTGTAATGAGTGGATCCACAGAATATTATCAGTGTTTACCCTTCATGAATATCATCAACTAGTCGGGATTTACAAAATTACCATTTTACGCTTCTAGTTGTTATTTCCTCAACTCCTTTGTAGCTTGTGAATAAGTTAGAAACAACGTATTGACGAGGAGCTAACAAGTCACATTGTTTCATCCAAAAGAGTTAAGACTCAATTTGGACACTGGCCAGTTCATTTATTCACACTCCAAGGAACAAAGCATGAGGTGATATACATTGCATTTCAGCAATCTTGTACATGAATTCCATATCTATGAGAACTTCACAAAGTTACTCATGACATTCTCACAACTTAGTACTTCACCAATAGGCCCTGTTCGGAATCACATAGTGAGTCCGAACTCTGTCTTTCTCAAATGAGAATACTAAGGTGTGAAATGACATGTCTCATTTCAGGATTAAGGTAAGCACGATGCAATTCATACGTAGTGACTTCGAGACATAAGAGGTTAAATGGTTTGTTCTTATCTTGTCTCTAGAAGTGCACTGGTCAATTCAATACCTTCGGAAGATACCAAGAAGAACTATAGAGTCTTCAACTCTCAATGCTTCATAACCAGACATCATAGATTCTTCTAATAATCATACTGGGGTCAATAGTCCTTTGACCCTTAGATTGCGAATATATCGTTTTAAGCAAACTACGAAGAGTTTGTTCATGCAAATCTAAATTTGTCTCTTTGTAAGTTGTTTAGTTTGTTTATGGACTAAAGACTATTGTTTTATCATAAAGCTTCAGACAAGGAGGAATGAATGAACGTTTCAACTTTTTATTAATGAATAAGCAATTACAAGCAAGAGTCTTCGTAAGACTTTATTACATCAAATGTACAATATAAAGATTACAACTCTTCTTATGGGCACCATTGACAACAACTAGCACGACTTGAACCCGATGATTTGATGATTGTGATGGTTATTAAAACGAACGAAACTTAAAAGCACATAAAACACGATAGATTACGATAATGAGAAAGCAAGAACTATGGCTTCACAAGTTATTCCTATGGTTTGGATTCAGGATTTAAGCACAAAACACACACTCTTATGTTTGCTAATCGCGCTCACGATAATGGTAATCTAAGATTTCTCTCGAACATCTAAGAATCTAAACATATGCCGGGATATCTTTTCTCGATCTCAACCCCTAAAAACAATGGTTAGCATTAAAAACAAGAACGTTCACACGACTCCGAAACAGCCTAGCTATTTCTAGCCTAGGAATGTATCCCGGTAAATTAATCTTTGTGCACGACTAACCTAATCTCTTTCGAGCGTCAAGCAATCCTACTATCATGAACATGGTAGCTAATCGAATTCAAGCATTACACACGGAATTCAAATAAACAAACATGATAGAGCATATGAATATTAATTTGACATGACTGAATCCATAACCATATTCCTAAGTCGCTACACCATAGTCCTTGACGAATTTAGTGCATGATTGAATGGAGAATAAATGGAGATGAATATAAAGCAATCATGACTAAAAACTGAAATTTATTAATAAAAACGGGATTTCCAAAGATTCAGAGAATAGAGATAAAAACTGTGAATGGTGAAAAGGATATTGTGGCGACGATGATCCTCTCTGAATGCTTCTTCTCTCCCGGGATTTTTGCTGCCGAATGAGAAACAAAACTAAAAAAACAAAGCAAAAGATATGTTTCTAAATAAACTAAAGTCTTTTTGTAGGTTTCCTAGGTTTTTCGGAGTTCCTATGGGCCGTCGGATTGCATCCAATGGCTTGGATTACTATTAAAACGCGTGACAAAAAAGTGGGAATCGGGGCATGTGCACCGCACAGGTCTTCTGGGCAGCCTAAGCGCCGTACACCCAATGCACAGGTTGAATGCATAGGGTCTTCAAATGGCTGTGCACCGCACAGGGGCCGCACAGGACAAATGCACAAGACTCTGGAAGTTTGTGCGTTGCTTCGAAGGGCCGGTTCATCTTGAACCACCTATCTTGAGTTTCGGGTGTCGGAATCGAGATCTCAAAGATGTTCTGAACTCCTTGCGATTGCCCCGTCGTCCTCGAATGCTCTATTTGTCATTTTGAACTTCCAAACTTTGAAAATTAAGAAAAACACTCCAAAACACATGAAAATGCTCTCAAACTAACTTTTTTCACTTCCGAAAGTACAAACAAATACGTTTATATCGCGCTTATCATGAGCTAAAAGTCATTTAAATAAATGATTGAACCTCTACGGACTACTCAAAACCCCAAGACGGGCATATGGGGAAATCAAAACAAACAAAACAACCTAAACCAAAAAAATCACCCCCGCAAAAAAAAAAAAAACTTCGAATGTACAACGCCCCTATTGTAGAACAATATAAACACATGAAATAATACTTACCTTGCTAGGGTGGTCGAACTCCCCTACTCATTATCTTCGCCACCATGCTCGGGCGGGTGGTGATACGAGTAGAATGGTTAAATTGGAGTATAGGGCATCATGAACTCTGACGAGTATGCGGGATAGATAGGCATGTCGGGGTAGGCACCGGTGTTTGCACCGAATATGTGCTTAGGTGCGACATGTCGCACCTAATACCCTTCCGCACAAGAAATTTGAATTTGTAGTAGTGTATTAGATCAGAGGAATCAGTAAGTTTGATCCTCTTTGGCTCCCTAGCTAGATCGTTATCTATTTTAGTGTCTAATAGAGAAGGTTGAGTGGGATAGATATAAAAAAGAGCATTCCTCATACATGCATCAGTGACAAAAAAATTATTAGGAAACGAAATACGAATTCTATTCTTAATAAACTTTAAACAATAATCTTGCTCACGGAGACGAGCAACAGATATTAAATTCTTCCCAAAGGAAGGAACGAAATAAAGATTATTCAAGTTTAAAGTGCGGTCTTCGAAAGACAATATCATAGATCCCACAGCCTTCGCAGACACCAGGCTCTCATCACCCCATTTGAAGCAGAAGTCGCCTTTCTCTAAGCTTTTGGTTTTCTTGAAACCAGTCAAGGAACAACAAATATAGTTAGTAGCAGCGGAGTCAAGAATCCACGTTGATACATTATCAGCTACTAAGCATGCTTTGGTAATCAGTACAATACTATGTTCCTTTGCTTTGAGATAGGCATGGCAGTTCTTCTTCTCAGCCTTGTGAGGTCTCTTCTTAGATCCAGAGGTGGAGGCTTTGTGCTCAGTAGCATGTGTCTCTCCTTGATTCCTCTTTCTCTTAGTGAGACCTTCTGCACTGTGAAGCTCCTTCATAAGCTCGGTAACAGTGTACTCTAGCTTGTTCATGGAGTAGTTCAGCTTGAAGGTATCGAAAGATTCGGGGAGAGTTTCCAAGATCATATCTATTTTGGTCTCCTAGTCAATCTTAGATCCTAGGATTTCCATCTCATTTAGGTAACTAATGATCAGCATCATATGGTCCCTGATAGGAGTCCCAGCCTTCATGCGACAGTTCATAAACTGTCGGACTGCTTATTGTCTGGCCTGATGCCCTTGCCCTCCAAACACCTCATGGAGATTGTGGAGCATGTCGGCGGCTGTCTCAATGTCACGATGTTGCTGTTGCAGCACATTGTTCATAGATGCTAAGACATAGCACCTCGCAATCTCATCGGAGCGGAGCCAAGCCGCCAAGGCGTCTTTGTCCTCTTGAGTTAAATCATTATTCGTCTGCGGAGGACACGGGGTGGTGAGTACCCATTTGTGCTTTTTAACGGTAAGGACGATGTCGACGTTATGTTTTCAATCTACGTAGTTTTCGGTTTCGAGTTTATTTGAGGAAATGATGGTTGAGAGATGGTTCGGAGACATCTTGCTGAAGTTTAAACAAGTTTATGGTTAGTCTTTTGGTTTAGGATTTAAGTTTGTTTAAGTTTTTAGGATGAACAAGACAGAAAAAATCCAAGGGTGATATGAACGAAATGACACTTTACTCCTTCGAGGGAAGGCCGCAACGAGTCTCCTTTCATAAGTAAATGACTCATCATTATTGCATAACCAAGATGTCAATACATCATATTTGACTAGCCACCTTATAAAAAAGTTTGATCACTCACATCCTTTCGCAGGGCCTCGAGGGAGGATTACTAGAGATGGAGTCTAAGTGTGTAACCAAACACTTAGTCTAAAAGATTGACTTTGAAAAACAATCCACCGAGGGGAGGCATTGTCTCATTGTCTCACTCTCGAACGTAGCTCATTAAGCAATGATCAGATCAAAGCGTCATTGAGTACTCTCATTTAAGAGAGGGCCACGCGGGTGACTCTTAGTCTGGCGACAATTACAATTTTCATTAGTGTTGGGGATCGTGGGTTGTAAACAACAAGTATAACCCTCCCACTTAGTTTTTAGAAAAGGCACATCATCTCTAAAACATTTCGGAAACATATTTTTCTAGTGCTTAGAGAGATAGAGTGGAATTCTAGAAAGGAATCCTAGATCTTCATGTTCAAGGAAGAGCGGTGTTAGTGCATAAAAGCACAAGGTACATACTCGGACATTTTTCTATTTTCTATTCGGGAAAGTGCATGAGGGAAGTGTGAACTTCAACTCACTCGAACACTTGAAAGTTTGAGATTACACATCTTTATTTTTCGACTCGTCTACGAGGAGACCTCTCACTCAAATTTTCAAGAGCATATATATTTTGAACATATGTGATATAGATATAGTTTTGAAAACATTTTGAAAACTTATTTGATTTGGATGACAAAATATTTTCAAGTTTGAAAGTGAAAACGGTTTTTCAAAAATTCAAACTAGTTTTGTAAAAAATTCATTTCAATTAAATTTTCAAAAAATAAAAACATTTTAAAATTTCACATTATGTTTATTATCTTATAAAAAATAATTTTTCTCAAGGAAATTTTCTCATTAGAGTTCTATAACTCATGGAGTGGAGTCCGAAATCCGGAATTCTAAAAAATATGACTTTTGAAACAGCCGCGCACCTCGGAGTAAAATCGCCATAACTGGCGGCTCTGACGTTCTTTTGACCTAAAACTAATTGCATTGGAAAGAGGATAAACAGACCTTTAATTTAATTCAAGAATCATTAAATTTCTAATTGTGAGCAGAGAGTTATGCCACTTTTACTGCTAGTTTTTCTCGAGCTCGAAGAAAACTGGAAATAATTAAAGTTCGGACTTGAGTGCAAAAGAATCGAGTGTAACGGAACGTTTTAAAGAGTTGTTAAAGCTTTTATATGTGTTTTATTAACATGATAATAACATGGTATAAAAGTAAATAACAACAAACGTAAAACGAATCGAGTAAATAAACGAAACTAGCAGAGACAATATAACTAGTCACAAAATTACCCGAAATTTCTCAAATTTTAAAAACACGTTTTTCATTATAAAAAATTAAAAACTTTTAGAACTGATTCTAATGTGTTTTAATAACATCCCAAAGTCATAGAAAATCAACATGATTTTTAATTTAAAGGCATGACTAATAAATTAAAAAAAATCTAAGAAAACAATTCTAACTTGTCAAAAAAAGAGTTATCTTTCGAAAACGATTTTCAAGCTCATAATTTTAATCACATGTACATGCTTAACTTTGACCATAGCTCTGATACCATTTGTTGGAATTGATCTAGGGTTAAGAAAATATTTAACGCTTCGAGCAAGCGGCGGAAAATAAATATTTTCTTTTAAACAAGTAAAACGATTTTACTAACCTAGACAAAGAGCAAGCACATGTTATTATTAAAAATATCTAAAAGCGATTACACGTTTACTAACTTTTATGAAGCTTGATCGTTGAGAAGCTTACGGAGGTTGAATCACTCGTCTCCCCACGCAGCTCGTCTTTCTTCGTTCTTCGGGAACTCGAGTAACCACGAAAGTTTCTATCACATAAATCACTTGAGGTATAAGAAGAATTAGTGTGTAGGCACTTTTAAACACGACGACTCAAGAACAAGTCTTAGAGTCGAAGAGCTAAAATAAACGCTAGGTCAAATGTGGACCTAGGTGCCAAAACAAAAACGAAATGAGCTAGAGAGAGAGGGAGAGAGGGGCGGCCAAAGGGTCCTAGAGAGAGAAGCTCTCAATCTCTAAAACTTTAAAATGAGAAACAATGAGAATGATGGCCCTATTTATAAGAGAGGAATTACCTTCAACAAGGTAGTTTCCTCTTCTATAGAATATCACATATTCATGAGCAAATATTGCCCTTATTCCCCTTAAGTCACACGGCCAAAAGAGCTTCTAGAAGCTCTTGGATTTGTTTCCTCTTTTGCTTCCTCTCTTGCTTTGGCCGAAATCCCTCTTTCCTTGTAGAGGAAATTTGTTTCATCTTTGTCTTTTGGCAAGTATCTTCATACATCAATGCACAAAATAATCTCTCTTTCCTAGCTATGTTGAATGGCCAAGGCATCTAGAAGGAGCTTCTAGATGTTTCTTCATTTGTTCATGACAACATAAGAAAAGCCCATTAAGAATTTTCAAGTAAAATTCCATGAAATGAAATTAATCCTCAAGGCCCAAAATCTCATCATGGCCGAGTATTTCACTTGTCATCATATGACATTGTCAAAAAATTTATTGACATTCATTTCGTCCTATGTCCAAAAGACAAAAATACCTTTTAGACAATTTTCGTAAAACTTGTCTCGTTCTTGTTTTGACTTAGCTTCTAGTTTAACTAATCCTACTCGATATGACTTGTGATAGTGACCTCATGGATCCAAATGAACAAAGCTTGAGCTAACATACTTGGACTCAAATGTTCACAAACCTTTTTCAAGTTTAGCTTAATGTCAACTGACTCCACTAAAGACTTGACACTAAGAATTTCTCGGTTCAAATGAATTTATTTTCAACTCAAGAATTCAACTTAATTGTGATGAGTGGATCCACTAAATATTATCTATGTTTACCCTTCATAAATATCATTAGGTCGGGATTTACAAAATTACCATTTTACCCTTCTAGCTGTTATTTCCTCAACTCATTTGTCGCTTCTGAATAAGTTAGAAACAATGTATTGACGAGGAGCTAACAAGTCACACTGAATCATCCAAAAGAGTCATGACTCAATTTGGACACTGGCCAGTTCATTTATTCACATACCAAGGAACAAAGCATGAGGTGATATACATTGCATTTCAGCAATCTTGTACATGAATTCCATATCTATGAGATCTTCACAAAGTTACTCATGACATCTTCATAACTTAGTACTTCACCAATAGGTCCTGTTCATAATCACATAGTGAATCCAAACTCTGACTTTCTCAAATGAGAATACGTAAGCTATGAAATGACATGTCTAATTTCAGGATTGAGGTAAGCATGATGCAATTCATACGTAGTGATTCCGAGACATAAGAGGTTAAATGATTTGTTCTTATTCTGTCTCTAAGTGCACTGGTCAATTCAGTACCTTCAGAAGATACCTAGAAGAACTATAGAGTCTCCAACTCTCAATGTCCCATAACCAGACATCATAGATTCTCCTAACAATCGTACTGAGATCAATAGTCCTTTGATCATTAGATTGCGAATATATTGTTTCAAGCAAACCATGAAGAGTTTGTTAATGCAAATCTACATTTGTCTCTTCATATGTTGTTACTTTTGTTTAAGGACTAAAGACTATAGATTATCATAAAGCTTCAAACAGACAAGGAAGAATGAATGAATGTTTCAACTTTTATTAATGATTTAGCATTTACAAGCAAGAGTCTTCGTAAGACTATATTACATCAAATGTACATAAATAGACACTACTACTCTTCTTTTGGGCACCATTGACAACAATGCACACCAAAAGCAAGGCTCAGTCGGTAGAACGTGGATGGCATGTGTCGTTGCTTTCTGGCCATTTACTGTCTTGGCGAGGTCGGAGACTTGAGTTGCTAGCACCATCATTAGTTCCATCTCCGATGGGATCAGATCTCTCTTCATTATCCTCCGCTCGGACAAGCATTGGTCTTTGTTGTAGGCGAGCTCCTCGAGGATGGAGTGGTGGAGTGGGCCTCCTTCTCGGTCTTTTTTTAGGGTTTTTTGCAAAAAAGACCATGCCATGACATTGTTGACAGGGGTGCGCGATGATGATGTGAAGCTGTTGTAGAAAATTTGCACTATCATCCACCCTTAGATGTGGCACTTTCACTCAAGCTTCTTGAAGCAAGCACACGCCTCATAGAGGGGCTTGGAGATATTAGTTATTATTTATTCATATATCTTGGATATATTTTATTCTATTCTATATCTCATATTTATTCTAAATATCATAATAAGATCTAATAAAATCACGAAAGTGAATATTTGATTTAACCTAATTATATCAAATTTGGAAAGCTATAGATAATAGGTTAGAGTTAAGGAAGAAATCGACCAACCACCCCCTAGCATGTAAGGTCGAATTTTCTTTCCCTTCTCTGAGAAATTTCGTCCGGCTATTGCAAAACATTCAATCATGCTGACACCTTGTTGGAATAATCTGTGAGCAAAAGTCTTGTTTCACGCATTCATTCAAATTTATTCGGAGAGAGACTTGGAAGATTTGGTGTCGATCGACCCATCCTGAAGATTCCAAAGAACACGAAAAACTATAAGATAGTGGAAAATTCAAATAGCAAGATTCAATATAAGTCATTATAAATCTCAATTCGACTTATGGTCGTTTTGTTTATTAAGTCGCACATCGTTCATCGTAAAATAGATGATCTAAATAACTGGGACCATAAACGCGTTTTTGAATTATAATTGTTATGAATTCATTTATTACGCATTCAACATGTCCACATTGTTTATGAGATTTGTAACGAACAATAAAGAAATCAATCAACACAGATGTGGCAAGATCGTAAGGCCTTGGGGATATGCCATGGAGGCAAACTCATGGGTTCACACCTAAGACATTTCGAGCACAAGCTCTAATTCACATGATCTATTACCTACTTCCATCTTCTTCCCGTATTCAAGAATGGTTATGAACAAAATGGGAAGTTATTTTTATGTCCATGACCGCCGCCATATATAAGCACGAATCAAAGCTTATAAACTTTCACTTACAATAACAACAACAACGCTAAGCGATCACTATTCACAATTTCACTGGGACCCTAACAATCTTTAGACTTCTTGTAATTGTTGTAATATTCCGACCAACTCATCATAATACGTTTGTTAGCTCCAAGAACACCGACGGATAATGTTGTTTTTCATTTATTACACTATAGAGTAAATTCATTAAATACAACGTGTAATTTATTATTTATTTTTTTTTTTTTTTGTAAAAAATTGCATCAACGATTGCTCTAAAATAAAATATTCTCAACACTAATCCTTTAGCGAAGTATTTTGGTTTTAGAATAAAATACTAAATTTTTGTTACAAATTTGTATAGGTGTCTTATTGTACGCTAATTAATTTTTTTCTTTTAAAGTGAAGTGCTTTATTGATATTGTGCGCCTGTTTTAGTGTAGATAGATCCTTTAACGTTTTGAATGGGGATAGGGTTTTAGCTCAATATTGTGTAAACAATTAGATAAATTTATTATATATCGGTTTTTTAAAATTGAAGCTATGAACGAGCCTGATTCTAAATAAAATTATAAACTTTAAAATAAAAATTAGATAAAACTTTAAAAAGATAAAAGCGAAGTAAAAAAATTCATATATTAAGAAAAATAAGTCAAATAAAAATCTGTAAGTGTATATAATATAACCATCGATATATGGAATTAAAAAATCACTGTCGATATCTATATAAGTAAGCAAAGAGGTCTAAAAAAATTATTGTACATCCAGTCATGATAAGGGCTAGCTTTAGGAAAGCCCGTTGGCCCAAAAATATTGAGCCCATTCCCTATATGGGTACATGGCCCGCATGAGTTGCCATGACTCATGCAACTCACGGTCATCAGTGCAGGATTTAGTATTCAAAGTTTTAGCAATTTTCCCGATCCAAAAAAAAAAAAAAAAAAGTTTTAGCAATTTTTTTTCATGGTGAAAATTCAATATTCACAACTTAAATGTTATTATAATGCTCTAGGGTGATTTAATCATCAATCGAAAATAATCAATTTGTGAGGAAATGAGATTTAATATTCGGCAACGTTAGCCAAATAGTTGCCCGAATATACTAACGGTAGTTATGAGGCAATTCATTTTGGAGCTATTTGATTTGTGATTCCAAATTTGTTTTCTGTTTTCTAATTCTAAATTCTAGAAAAAAAAACTTTTAGAAAACATGTTTGATTATAGTACTTAGAAAACAAATTTATAATCATGTTTCTTTTTTTTTAATTTGTTTAGAAAATAGAAAACAATGAAAAAGTGTTTATTTTATCTCTCTTATATTTTAAATTAAACTCTAAAACAATTAAATGTAAAACACAACAAAACAACATTTTATAATATTCTGAAACGTAATTATAAATCTGTTTTTTAAATTTAAAATTAGAATCAGAAAAAAAAATTAAAAATAAAAACAAATTTACAATACTAAAACAAACGACCCCTTTGTTGTTCTCTTTTTTGTTTTTATCTAAGAGAATCGGGTCAAATCATCTCTGAATTATTGAGCCTGGACATTTTAGTCTCAAGAAATCATTTTCAAAATCAAATTGATCTTCAGCCTTTTAATATTTGGTTACATTAGTCCCTTCTGTCAAATAAATGTATGGAAATGGCTTAATTATAAAGAAAAACAATTCTTGTCATAAACCTAAAAATACCCTAAATTTCGGGTTTCATTTTATTTCAGATCTCCACCATGTTCCTCATTGCAAGACTCACTCGACAACACCCTGATTACTTGATAAAATCATAAGAACAAACGGAAAAAAAAAAAAAAAAAAAAAAAAAAAAAAAAGCCCGAGTTGCCATTGATGGCAAAGAGATATGTGCACAGTCCTGCTACTTGAGGTTTGCTGGCTCTGGATTGCAATGACTTGCTGAACAGAGATAGCAAAAGTCACTGGCTGGTTTGGAATAATTCGTAGACCTTCGCGAACTCAGGCAGAGATCCATTGGTTCAATCCTCAGCGAGGAGAGGAAATGAAGGTGACACAGTTAGTATGGAGAAGCTTCATGGCTCAAACGCACATCTCACGGCGGCAGCGAAGCTCCTTTTAAGTCTAGCCAAATGTGAGAGATTGGGATAATGATAAGGTGTTCCACGTGTTTCTAAGAACTTTTAAGAGCTATCTATACACTTAATTGGTTCTTTGTATCTTATGTCCTACCGTTACTTGAAAGATTTTATTCAAGCAAAACTATATTTCTCCACCTCCGAAGATAGTCTTGTGTGTGCTATTGCACGAAATATAAAAACCAAAGTATGATAAGTATTTGGGGAGCCCGGAAAAGTTAAATCGCATATTTTTAGTTGTGATAGTTTTAAATCCGAGGTTCAAGCTTCATTACGTAGAACATAGTGCAAACAATCATTTTTATGATGAAGTTGAAGTGGGTACACAGTACACTGGTGAAAAGTGTTGAGCACACTATAGATATAGGAATCGACCTCACTATTTGACTATAAACTATTGGGCCTAAGGCCTAAAATTGTCCATAAGCCCATTATTGAGCTCAGGCCCTGTAGTCCTTAGCGACCTGATCCAGTTCGACTAACACAAAATAATGGTTAATCAACCAAGCTAGTCTAGCCCATTCTATCGGTTGAGACAATAAGATGACGAGACACCACGTCACCCGTACAACTCGTCTTTCGCCGCAAGACTAGGACTCCCTTCACCAAGATGTCTCCTATCTTCCGAATCCATTGAGACACCACATCACCCATACAACTCGTCTTTCTCTGCAAGACTAACTGCCTTCACCAAGCCGTCTCCTATATTCCGGATCCATTGATACAAGCGCTACGACATGACGATAATAAGGATAAAAAAATCAACTAGTGTTCCCGACAATCACACACTTTGGCTCCCTATAAATTCATTTCTCTTTAGAGGAAATTGATATAATTCTTCGTTACAAATACTCTATTGAAAATCTCTCAGCTCGGCTTTCTCCTTGTAAGAATTGTTGTGATCGACATGAGTGTAATCATTACTACTCAAAAATAAAATCGTTATTATTCTATATTCATCTTTGTATTACATTTATATATCATCTATTGTCTATTTCATAAAATTCTTACATTGAGATTTTTCTATATTCTTATACAAGAAATTTTTTGGATCCACGAAAATAAATCTAAAACGACAACTTTACTGATGAACTGCTTATGATTGCTGAGACCAAAATTAGGATAACAATTTAACTCCGACTGTGGAAAACTATCAAGGTTTCTGACTCTTGAAGAATCGTGTCAAGCTCGACTTGAAAATTGAAATGACCACCTATTCTGACTAAACTGAGATATAACTACTAAGTTAGCAGGGATTCCAGAAAAAAAAAAAAAGCATTAACCCCTCTCGAATGAGTTCTACCATAGAATCTTTCAACAGCGTAGAACACCTCACGGATGTAAATCTTTCACTCACTGAGAAGTTAAACCCTGTGACTAGATCGTCCTGAAGACGGATGCGACGGGAAGAAGTGGCATTTTTAAAAAGGCTTTTGGATATCATTCTCCAGAAAGCTAGCAAACAAAAAAAATCCAACCAGGTCATTCGAGCTTAGCTAAAGAGCTTGTAACGAACCATTCCTTACTCTAATAGAGGATCGATACAAGTCAAGTCATGAATGCGGGTTCAACACTTCGGCCGGGTAGGGAGGTCGAACCCTTTCTCGTGGAACTTGCTTGGATTTCTCATGAATCCAAGTTCAATGTCTGACTAGGGGATATCTGATTTTTCACATGTCTGCCTTTGCCTCTACGTCATCTATAACAGTGACGCAAGTGATATCGGGATTGCTGCCTTCGCCGCCACGAGGTGGGCTAGTATCTAAGTATGCTAAATTTATAATGAACGGAACACTACCGAGAATCGAGCCCACATGGAGTTCTCGCACTCAACCCGCTTTGGGTGAAAACAGACTCCCATTGCGATAGGGCCTTTGATAACAGAGCTAGTCCGCAACCCTAGACGATAGGGTCAATAATCCAATATGGTTGGAGTAAATGGCCAAACGACCATAAAACCAGTCCGTATCAGATCATGATCCGCATTCCTCGGCGAGATAGGACATGAGTGACCTCGATATGTTCAAATTGACTATTTCGGCCAAGCACAAGGCTGTCAAAACTAAGTTTTATTATGCTATGAGTTTGGCTCCCAAGATCGACTACCTCATCATCGAGATATGGCGAACTCCTTTTACCGAGAAAATATAGAGACACATATCGGCAATGCGAGGAAGAAGCAACTCCCATGATATTGATGTACCACAAACTCAAAAGCCCATGTGACCATTTTCTGGATTGCGAAGGGATGAGCTCATCTCAGTGAGGACGAAAAGTAGGTCGGTAACAATCATTTTTTCACATGAAAACCTTTTTGGGATCGCACTCGAATGGTTCTCAAAACTCAACGAAGGGTCGATTGCTAATTTTAAACAATTATTCTCTGCATTTCTAAAATATTATTACATGTTTCTAGAAGACGAATCAACCATGGTCGATATGTGGAACACACAATATGCAGAGTCAGATTATTTGAAGGACTTCATGACCCGTTTTAAGAGCATAATGGCAAAGATTTCTAATGTTGACAACTATTCGGCGTTGACGGCTTTGAAAAATTAGACTTTTGAACATCAACCGTCCTTCAATTATCGAGAACGCAATCCATCGAGATTCGAACTTTACTAAGGTCGAGGAGGAAATAAGCCTCGTGTCAAATAAATACAACACATAAAAAAAACCGCAGTTCAGCCCAACTCAAGATTGGTCTCGACCTCAATGGTGGGGGCAAATAATAATGGTTACCCAAATCGAGTTATTTGGGCCTTAAAGCCCAATCAATCATGCAAGTTCGGCCCAATTAGATTAGTAGAGATGATGAAGACACCACGTCACCTGTAGAACTCATCTTATGCAGCACGACTTTGACTCCCTGTCAAACCAAGGCATCTTTCAGATCCATTAAGACACGTGTTACGACGAGACGAGAACGAAGATAACATTGTTATGAATATTGTCCCCTAAAAGATAATAAAATAAACATGAATGATTAATAAATATAATAGGAAGTTTACTTTATTAGCCTTATTGATTAGTGGGCTTTTTTCTAGTTAGAACCAATAACAACTATCATCCATAGTGCGTATTAAACTGAATTACATGCTGGGCATCTAAGTTCGGGCAGTGAGCTATAACATGGTAGGTGATTGATCCATGTCTCGATAGCTGGATCTAAAATCACATACGTGGAACACAACTGAAAGGTTGATCACTTGGGGGGGAGCATTCTATACATGTATGTGTACTACCTGGACAGACTTTGGTTATTGATGCGTTGATTAAGCACCGTTATGACACACTAACCTGGGTCGCTATGATGGTCACAGTGAAACTTGATCTAAATCCTGAAGTGGTCATGGACTTCTAAGTTATATTACCGGGTTCTTTGACTCTTTCGTTAATGGCTACTTGAAGATACCTAAAGACTTATGTCTTGAGAATTCGGAATATGATCTGAGCTAAAAGTGATTCACAGATACAGAATTCAGCCTTCCTGACAAAAGGTCAATGTTCACTCACCTGATGGTCGATTCTAGAACCGATTGATTGTGCGCGATTTCGTAGGAATTACGTACAAAATAATCTGTTAATGGGGAAGCAACGATGCTTATGGCTCATATATATCAAGAAATGTATAACAAAATAATTGATCTTTCACGATACGAGTTGAACCTGAAGGATCGAGCTCATGTATTGACTATATCAATGCACGTTTATATACATCGAGTAAAATATAATTCTAGTAACAAGAAGAGTGCAGTCTCGGCTCAACTTGTGATGTGACGCCTAGATTGACAAATCGAATGAATAGGAGAAATCAAATATTTCGTCTATTTTTTTCGGATTCGTGGGAGCTTCAGTTACTAACTCCATAGTCCCCAGGAGCAAGGCTCGACTCGAGGAGAATGACTCAACTCGAGGAGCGAGGTTCGACTCAAGGGGAATGACTCGACTCGAGGAGCGAAGCTCGACTCGAGGAGAATGACTCGATTTGAAGAGCAAGACTCGACTCGAGGAGAATGACTCGACACAAGGAGCGAAGCTCAACTCGGGGAGACTGACTCGACTCGAGGAGCGAAACTCGACTCGAGGAGGATGACTCGACTCGAGGAGCGAAGCTCGACTCGAGAAGAATGACTTGACTCGAGGAGCGAAGCTCAACTCGAGGAGACTGACTCGACTCGAGGAGCGAAACTCGACTCGAGGAGGATAACTCGACTTGAGGAGCGAAGCTCAACTCGGGGAGACTGACTCGACTCGAGGAGCGAAACTTGACTCGAGGAGGATGACTCGTAATCCAATTTTGAGCCCGAAACGCCGTCGAATTCATAACTCACTCGTTTCACTCATCTTTGGCCTCTAAATACTCAAACCCTCTACAATCCTCCTCAACCCTACTAATGTTGAGCGTCGGAGAGGTAAACAGAGGCAACCCCTCTATTTCCTCATTGTAGTTCATGTGTTCTCTATTGCTTCTCAGGTATCGAGATGAGGTGAACACCAACCACAACTAAGGGAAGACTCGGGATACCGAGTCCGACACACTCGAACCGAAGCGAGATCACTTGGTCCGGCCTTGGGTCTAACCGCTTTCGGTTCCTAAATCGTTGTCCGAAAACGAGCGACAACATTTTGGCGCTAGAAGGAGGGGACCACTGACCTTAGCGCGCTCTCCCTTCCATTCTTCACCTTCACTACATCTACGACTCTCGAAACATGAGTCACATTCCTACGACCTCCATGGGCACTCGAGCGAGATTCACTCGGCCAATGGCCGAGCGAGCCCTCAGCCGGCCCATCGTGCTCACTCGGCCAATGGCCGAGTGAATCTCAACCGGCCCATTGAGATAAACTCTGCCAATGGCCGAGTGAGCCCTCAGCCGGCCCACTAGGTTCACTCGGCCAATGGCCGAGTGAATCCCCTGACGGCCCAACCAATTCACTCGGCGAAGGGCCGAGTGAAGCCACCTGCCGGCCCAGCACTTCACTCGGCCATTGGCCAGTGAATCTCCCTCGGCGGCCAGCATTTCTTTCGGCCATCGGCCGGCCGAGTCTCACTCGGTGGATGGCCGACTCAACCTCACTCGGCCAAGGGACCCTCAAAACGTCCCTTGGTCACCTATAAATACCGGGGTCTCTCCCTCGGTCCAGGATCAGATAAGATGGATAGAGATGCTTGTAATAGTTAAATAATTAATTACACTCTCACTACTGCAACTTGGTTGCAATTTCTTTCGCATTCGTAATGAAGTTTTTTACGAATAAGTTATTTATTGTTTAACTATTTTGAAATATCACTTAAATTTAAATGGGCTTGTAAAAAAAACAATTTAGATCAGCCCACAAGGCCCAATAGGGCTTGTGGTAGGCGTGTACATCATGGTACATGGGCTTTGGATTTGTTTGATCAAAGTCCAATTGTATTGGGGCTTTTCTCAAATAGGAAATAAATATTATTTATTAAATATGATCTTATTTGGTGAATATTTAATGTAGTAATTAATTATGAGCTTATCATTGAGATATTCTTTGTTTTTCCTTTTATGGAATAGTATATCCTATTGTGAGAAACAAATAATATATTAATTATGTTATTTATTCAGAGTATTATGGAGATATTCTCTAGTATCTCTTATTGTGGGAAAGAAACAATATATTAATTATGTTATTTATTGAAAATATCATGGAGATATTCTATATTAATCAGTTACATGATTAATATATTCTAAAGTGATGAGTAAATAAATATCAGATATGAACTGAATATTTTATTTATTAAAGTATTTTGAAGATATTTTATTTGTTCTATTCATAGAATAAATAACTCACATTCATTAAAGGGGAGTGTAGCGAAATAGCCAAAATGAAACTATGAAATTTGTTTTTAGCCTATGTTTCACAACTTTTAGGGAAATAGCCAACAGACTTATGTAGCAATAATTAAAGTCTGATTTACCCTTATTTATTAAGAAATTCGTCACTTTCTCTCTCTTACTTTTTTTCTACATTTTTTTTACATAAAAACTTCAAAAAACCATATCTATGTCATATGAACTCGAAATTGAGTGATTCCAAATCCTACGGATTCGTGACGCCGAGATCTTAAAAAATAGATCCATTGTGTTTGATGAAAAATCATGTTTAATATCATAGATGTAGAAAAATCACGTTACTACATTAAATATGGAAATAACTGACAATTTTTTAAATTATAAAAAAAAATGGAAACGTAACTATGATGCATTAAACATAATTTTTCATCAAACACAATGGGTCTATTTTTGAAGATCTCGACGCCACGAATTTGTAGGATCTGAAATCACTCAATTTCGAGTTCATATGAGAAAGATACGAATTTTTGAAGTTTTGATGTAAAAAAAATTATTTGAAAAAAATAGGAGAGAGAAAGTGACGAATTTGTTAATAAATAAGGGCAAATCAGACCTTAATTATTGCGACATAAGCCACTTGGCTATATCCCTAAAAATTGTCAAACATAGACTAGATCCAAAATCACACGTTTAAAGTGGCCTAGTTACTTACAAATCTCTTCATTAAAAGGGTAATCTAGTAACGTAGCCAATTTCAAACATGGTTTTAAAGATATAGCCAACGTTTGATAAATTTTGTAATCTAGTCATTTACATAAATAAATGGTTAGAAAATATGGGAAATAATTTACCTAACATAAATCATAGAAACCAAATAAATGGAAATTAACTGAAATTAACCCAAAAAAAAAACTTGATATCGCAATTGGACTACAAAAAAAAGAAAAAAAAAATATTATGGAATAAATCAAGTTAACATGTATTAAAGCTGCATTATTTGTGTGCAACCAAAACGTTGGCTACATGTTTATGTTCAGCCGATTTCAATAAAAGTTAATGTAGTAATTTGTTAAATGACTAACAAAACCACGTCATCATTTGGGAACACCATTGGATGCGACATTGGATGCGGCAAAGTCACATCCAATAGGCCGCATATGTTGACCATGAATGCGACTAGTCCAGGTTAAAAACTATTCCACCATATTTACTTTGGCGGGATATTAGACTATTGTATGCGACTTGACGCATCCAATGTTGTTCCCGCCAAAAGGCAAACAAAATTTGGATGCGACAATAGTCTTTCCCGCGCTGTGACGGGCAGAGTATTGGATGCGACAAATCGCATCCAATTTTACAGTTATTTTTTTCTAAAAAAATTAATTAATATTTACTAAATAAATAATAATCATAATAGAAATTCGAATTAGAAAAATAAATTTCTTATAAAACGTAATAGAAAATATTATTATACCATATAAACATTTTACAAATTAAACTAACTAATATTATTAACTAATTTACTAATTCAACTAACACATATATAAAAGAATAATTAATTTACTAATTAAACTAGCACATATATTAACTAAATTACAAATTAAACTAATTTTCCAAAAAAATTATTTAATAATATTTAGTAACCAAGTTGGCTTCGCGGGGACAGAGGCTCTGCAACAACGAAAGACCAGTTTCGGGCTCGGCGACGACGGGTTCGGATGCTGTGTACGTCTTGGACCCTCTGTGGCTGGAGGATTTTGTTGTCAATCGTGCCCACAAGAAGAGTAGTAGTGTCTTTTTATGTACATTTGATGTCATATAGTCTTACAAAGACTCTTGCTTGTAACTACTGAATAATTAATAAAAGTTGAAACGTTCATTCATTCTTCCTTGTCTGAAGCTTTATGATAAAACCTTAGTCTTTAGTCCATAAACAAACCTAACAACATATGAAGAGACAAATGTAGATTTCCATGAACAAACTCTTCATGGTTTGCTTAACACAATATATTCGCAATCTAAGGATCAAAGGACTATTGATCTCAGTACGATTGTTAGGAGAATCTATGATGTCTGGTTATGCGACATTGAAAGTTGGAGACTCTATAGTTCTTCTAGGTATCTTCTGAAGGTAATTGAAAATTCTTAATGAGTTTTTCTTATATCGAGTAGGAATAGTTAAACTAGAAGCTAAGTCAAAACAAGAACGAGAGAAGTTTTACGAAATTTGTCTAAAGGGTATTTTTGTCTTTTACGACATAGGACGAAATGAATGTCAATAAATTTTTTGACATTGTCATATGATGACAAATGAAGTTAAACCACATGGCCATAATAAGTTATTTGGGCCTTGAGGATTAATTTCATTTCATGAAATTTTACTTGAAAATTCTTATTGGGCTTTTCTTATGTTATCATGAACAAATGAAGAAAAATTTAGAAGCTCCTTCTAGAAGCCTTGCACGTCCAACCCAAGGAAAAGAGAGGCTGAATTTCGTGCATGTCATAGTGTGAAAGAGAGTTTATGTTGTGCATTGATGTATGAAGATATTTGCCAAAAGAAAAAGAGGAAACAAATTTCCTCTAGAAGGAAAGCTAATTTTCGACCAACTAAGGAGCAAACAAATGAGGAAACAAATCCAAGGTGTCTTGACTACTATGTTGGACGTCCATGAGGTATAGAAATGAGGAAATAAGATTTGCTCATGAATATGTGATATTCTATAGAAAAAAGGAAACTACCTTTTGAAGGTAATCTTCCTCCTATAAATACCCCACCTCATTCTCATTGTTTCTCATCCCACATAAGTTAGAGATTGAGAGCTTCTCTCTCTAGACCTTGTGGCCGCCAACTCCTCTCTCTCTCTCTCTCTCTAAGTTCTTTTCGTTTTTGTTTTGGCACCTAGGTCCACATTTGACCTAGTATTTTAGCTCTTCGACTCTTAGACTTGTTCTTGAGTCGTCGTGTTTAAAAGTGCCCACACACTAATTCCTTTCTTTCTCGAGTGATTCTTGTGATAGAAACTTTTGTGGTTGCTCGAGTTCCCGAGTAAAGAAGAAAGACGAGCTGCGAGAGGAGACGAACGTTTCAACCTTCATAAGGCTTCTCAATGTTCAAGCTTCACAAAGGTTAGTAAATAAATAATGTTCTTTGATAGTTTTAATTTATATGTACATGCTCTTTGTCTAGGTTAGTAAAAATGTTTAACTATTTTTAAAGAAAATTTTTCAATTCCGCCGTTTGCTCGAAGCGTTAAATCTTTTCTTAACCCTAGATCAATTCTAATAGATTTGGTCTTTGGCCCAGCTCAATCGACGACGGTCTTCAGCTCGGAGTCAGCGACGACGGGTTCGGAAGCTGTGTCTCGGACCCTCTAAGGCTCAGGGATATCTTTTTTCGGCTCGAGGATTTGGTCGTTGGCCCAGCTCAATTGACAAGGATCTTCGGCTCAGGCTCAGCGACGACGGGTTCGAGGCTGTTCTTGGACCTTCTATGGCTCGGGGATATCTGGTCTTTGGCTCGGCTCGATCGACGAAGGTCTTTGGCTTGGGCTCAGACGATCTTCGGCTCGGCCCTGTTGAGGAAGAAGAGCACTACGGGATGCGCTTAGGAAGAAGAGAACCACGTCGTTGACCTGACCGACGATCCGATCGATGTTGTGATGCGCGCTATGAGAGGTTGAGAATGAGAGACTAAGAGAGAGAGAGAGAGAGTATTTGATAGAGAAACTGGCCCGCAAGAGGTTGTGGTGGTGGTGGTCGGAGCGTCTGAGAAGAGAGAGTATGAGAATGGAAGAGAAACGCTGGTGGTGGTCGGAGAAAAGAGAAGAGAGACGCTGATGGTGGTCGGAGAGGTAAGAGATGAAGAACCGGTCATCGGAGTGGTTCTGATGGCGAATAGAGAGCCCGGTCAAAGAGATAACTATGGTGGTGGTCGGAGAAAAAAAATTGGGGTTTTTGAGTGAATGAGGTAAAGACGATGTGGTGGTGGTCAAAGAAAAGAGAAATGGAGAGAGAGATGCGGAGATAGTGAAATGAAGAGAGAGAGAGAGAGAGAGAGAGAGAGAGTGTGTGTGTGTGTGTGTGTGTGTGTGTGTGTGTGTGTGTGTGTGTGTGTGTGCGTGTGTGTGTGTGTGGTTCTAGTGAAATGATTTTTGGGAAAAAGAAGGCGGAGAAGATGAGTTAAAATAGAATTGACCTAAACTTTGAATGCGACAAGATCGCATCTAAATGGAGTATCAAATGCGACAGTCGCTTCCAAAATCTAAATAGAGGCGACAAGTGGCATCCGAAAGTATATGTAAAATATGAACTTTTGTAAACGCTCGATTTGTGAATTTGATTAAAATAAACGAGTTTTACTGTGGATCGAACTCTTCTTGCAAATGAGATGTCCTTAAGATTTTAAATATCTTGAATTGGAAGAATAATATTTAAGGTTGACAAAATTTCAGAATAAGAATATTCGAGGTAAACTCGATATTTTGATTTTCCGAATAAATTATTCGGTAAATACCCGGAGATTGAGAAATCTAGAGAGTAAAATAAATTTATGAAATTCTTTAAATTTATTTAAGATAACGGGAATTAATGAGAACCTCCTTGGTTTATTTTCAAGATTATTTTTAATTATTTAAGGACACAATCGCGAAGTTTAAATTAGAAATGATCTATTTGCAACGGGAAATTGTTATGGCTGAGGGACGAAATTGAATGGAATTTAAGGAGAAGGGCTGCATGGCAGAGGTCAGGACCACTTGATATACATGGCTGCTACATCCCCTCATCTGCCAAATTGGTTTTCCTCCACGTTGCTTTCCACTTGACCGAAGGAAAAGAAAGCATCAGAGAAAAAAAAACAATCAGAAGAACAAAACGTAGAGGTTAGAGAGAGAGAGAGAGAGAGAGAGAGAGAGAGAGAGAGTCCACAAAGAAGAAGGAGAGAGCTCGCGAAGGAAAGAGCGAGAGAGAGAGAGAGAGGTAAGTTCATCCTCTTCTTCCTTCCCGATGGTTATGATGGCCTTCCTCGTCTTCTCGTTTTTTTAACTTCTTCTTCTTTCCTCACCCACGCTCTTTCTTCTTTTCACTCGTTCGTGAAGGTCTGCATGGGTTCTTGAAGTTTCCGTCATGGGTAGGCTGTGAGTTGTGGTTGCGGAGAAGTGAAGACGTCGCCGGAGTTCGAGTTTCAACAAAGGTAATTCAAAAACCCCAAATTTTGCTTTCTATCGAAATTTGGATTGGTTGATTTGGAGGTTGATGAATTTTGAGTTGGGTCTGTGTTTTACTATGTTATTTAGCGCGTTTGAGAGTTGAATTGTGTGGCTTTGTTTGGTTTGGTTGTGTTAAGTTCTTGAGCTTGTTTTCGAAATTTTGAAGAAAAACTTTTTTGAATAGTCTCTGTAAATTGATGTGGACAGATCAGTATAATCTAAGTTCTTATTTGTGGTTATTTTTATGGAGAGTAGAGTGTATGAGGTTTCTAAAATGACCAAGAACACGAAATTTCATTAAGTTTTGGCTGAGTTAGGAATTTTTGAAGTTGGTGTTCGAAAGTTGTGATTTAAAAAATTTCATAATGGAAATCGGGAATTACGGGCTGTTTTGGCATAGTAGTTCTGATCGAAACATGGCTTATAATAGGTCGTTAGGAAGCTACGGAAGTTAATTTCGCTGTAGTAGTTCTGTCTCGTTGGTATCGGACACGAAGTGATGCTCACTTAGTGTTTGTGTTTTTGTTCCGCAGTGAAGAGTGGGCAAGCCGAGACGACACGCGAAGAAAATGTTGGAATTGATCTAGGGTTTAAGAAAAAGATTAAACGCTTCGGGAAGCGGAGGAATTTTAAAAAAATTCTTTACAAGTAAAAACAGTTTTTACTAACCTAGACAAAGAAGCAAGTACATGTAATTAAAAACTAATATGAGCTAGAAGTTTACTAACCTTTCTTGAAGCTTGAACTTTGAAGAAGCTTTTGGAAAGTTTACAACGCTCGTCTCCCCTCGCAGCACGTCTCTCTTTCTTTCCTCGGCACCTCGAGCAACCACGAAAGTTTCTATCACTAAATCACTCGAAAAGAAGGAATCAGTGAGTGGGCACTTTTAAACACTACGACTTAAGAACGAGTCTCGAAGTCGCAGAGCTAAACACTAGGTCGAGTGAGGACCTAGGTGCCAAGACAAGAAAAAATCGAAAATAAACTAGAGAGAGAGAGAGGATTTTCGGCCACAAGTTCTAGAGAGAGAGTCTCTCGAATCTCTTAAACTTGGATGAATGAATTGTGAGGAAATGAGGCTCCTATTTATAGGAGAGGTCTCACCTTCTATAAGGTAGTTTCCTCTTCTATAGAATATCACATATTCATGAGCCAATTACCTTTTTTCCCACTTGAGATGCTCGGCCAACATAGGCTTCAATAAGCCTTGGATTTGTTTCCTATTTTGTTTCAAGCCTTGCTTTGTCTCTCTCTTGGCCGAAGTTATGCTTTCCTTCTAGAGGAAATTTGTTTCCTCTTTTTCTTTTGGCAAGTATCTTGATACATTTATGCACAAAATAAACTCTCTTTCCTTGGGTATTATGGGCGCCTATTCTCATCTAGAAGGAGCTTCTAGAAGCTTCTTCATTTGTTCATGACAACATGAGAAAAGCCCATTAAGAATTTTCAATAAAATTCTTATGAAATGATATTAATTCACAAGGCCCAATAATCAAGTTATGGCCGAGTGACATTAAGTCATCAAATGAACTTGTCAAAAAATTTATTGACATTCATTTCATCATATGTCTCAAAAGACAAAAATACCATTTTGACTATTTTCGTTCTTGTTTTGACTTAGCTTCCAGTTTAACTATTCCTATCGATGTGATTCGTGACAGTGACCTCATGGACCCAAATGAACAAAGCTTGAGCTAAACACTTGGACTCAAAAGTTCACAAATGTAACATCTCGAAATTTAAAAGATAAAAATGTTGCAAATTAGAATTTTGAATGGACGCAAATCAGTGGTTAATGGAAACAAAATATCGATAAGAGTTTATGGATAGAAAATTATGTAATTAATTTTCTAAAGTTTGTTTCCATCGATTCGGGATCTAAGTATTAAGTTTTGAGATTGAGGAACTCATTTGCAACATTTAGAGAAAGGAAAGATTCTTTTGTGGAGGAAAATTAAAAGTTGCAGAAAAGGAAGGATTTAGTAGCAATTTTGGAAAAATTGCTTCAGCCTTATCCTATATTGAACCGACTCTTCTCTTCCTCCTTATCTTCTTGGACGTGTGAAATACTGAAGCAAACAGAGAAAAAAAAATAGAGCCCGAGCTCTTGAGGAAACCGACCGAGAAAACAAAGGGAAGAGAGAGAGAGAGCTTGAGCGCGAGAGAGAGAGAGAGAGAGAGACGAACGCGAGGGTCCGAGGAACAGCCACAACGCCGAGGAGAACCCGCGGTGGCTCGCCGAGGTTGCGCGCGACGGCCGGCTGGAGTGGGAGCTTCGCCGAAGTAAATTCAAGGTAAAAATCTCGGTTTCCCTCACCCTCAACCTTGGATTCCCGAATTTGAGGCTCGAATATTTTGTTCCAATTATGAAATCAATTTGGGGATTGATTTTTAGGGTTTGTTCATCAAATTTGGGGGTTTTCAGTTTTTTAACGTGATAAGATGTTTTTCAGATTGTTAGTGATTCTTGGATTTGTGCTTGTTATGGGATTTTGGACAAGTTTGAAGGGTTGAAGTGGTTTGGCCGTGTATGTTGTTTTGGCCGTGCGTGTGTGTAAGTGTATTTGTGTTGAGATTGGAGTTGATCTTACTGTTTGGCTGAGGAATTGTTGATATGTTTTGTTAGCTTGGGTTTTCGGTGATGATTCGATTGTAACGAAGTTGTCTCTTTGTTGTGAGTTATATTTTGTCGAGAGTTTAGGCTCGTTTTAGGTGGTTGCACAAGGCTTGGAGCAGCGAGTTAGGGACGGCGAAGACGCTGTCCAAGGAATGGCGGAGCTGCCGCTCGAGCGTCGACGAGGCGAGACCGGACAAGACAGAGAGGAGGCCAACGTTTCGGCTTTGGCTCGGAGACTCTTGAGTGTCCGTTTAGAGTTTTGCGAGTCAAGAATTTTTCCGAGTCTCGATTTGAGTTATTGTGACGCTTAAGTTATGTTGTACGAGTTATTTCAGTTTGGCACGTTATTAAATTTTATTCTTTAAGTCGGTATCGATGTATGTCGTAAAAGAAAAGAATAATAAATTATTATATTATTATTATCAAGCTTGTTTATGGATTTCTCGGTTACTTGAGCTTAGTAATAATAAGATTGGATATTTCTTTTGGAATTCAGAAAAGAGAAGAACGAGGCTTGTTTATTAGGAGTACTTCTCGGGTTTTTGAGATTGATCGTAGTTTTCGTTCGAGTTTACACATTCTCGTATCGTTTGAAGTTTTGTTTCGAGGATATGTCTTTGGGTTCTACGATTCTTTTAAATCGTACGTTTGAATTTGAGTATTATGGATTATTCATAGAATTCTGATTCAGGATCGGTTTGATTTACCGTGATAGGACTCAAGATTGAAAGTCGTTTAGAGGTTCACGGAGTAAGTGAACGTCTGGAGTCTCGGTTTTAGTGAACATTCAGGTTCACATGACGAGCGAACGTCTCGTGGAAAAGCGACATAGACGCTTACTCTCGAGGTAGGTTATTATAACCCTTCTCTCCTGATTTTATGGTTTGGCCTCAAGTATATATTATTTTCGAAATGAAAATGGTTGTGAACGTGCCACGAAACCTAAACCGTTCTTAGAAAATGTGAGGGAACTTCATCTCAGGATATCTGATCATGAAGTTGAGAATATTTTCGATATTATACATATATCCCGTATTTGCGAAATAAAAGGTTTTGTATATCCTGATAGAGCCGGGAACGTATATATATGAAGCGGATAGTGCAGTCGTATATATATATGGGTGTGGAGAGTGCACCATTCTGATCAGAGGACTGTCACGGGTTATGTTGACAGGGGCTCAGGAAATAGTAGACGTTTAAATGGGCGTAGATGCACATTTAAATTCAATTGCATTTCTTGCATTTACATTTCTAGCATCAGCATTCCGTCATTTACATTTCTGTCATTTACATTCATGCAATTTACATTCCTGCAAGTTATACTTGTGTGTGTATGGTGATTTACACGTATAAGACTATTATTATACTTGTACGTGTATGGTGATTTACGCGGGACAAGAATATTATTATTATAAAGTAAGTATTATTTTCGAAAATCTTTTTTTAAAAATCAAACCATTACTATAGTACCTACTGAGCCTCAGGCTCACCCCTATTTCCCTCAAATTTTTCTTATAATCAGGATGTGAGAAGGAGAAGGGTTAGGAAGACCTCGGAGTTAAGTGTGGTCGAGAGTTGGAAGGTTTTCGCTGGATAGTCTATCAAGTGTCGAAGGTTGGTTTTATTTTTCGTTTTCTTTCTTTTATCTTTGGACTTGTAAAGTAATCAACTGAGTATGCACCGTAGGTTAGTTTTGTAAAGTTTATTACTGCTTAATTATATCTTTAATCACGCCTCATCTTTTCCCCGGGTGTGACAACAAACCTTTTTCAAGTTTAGCTTAATGCCAACTGACTCCACTAAAGAGCTGACACTGAAAATCTCTCGGTTCAAATGAATTTGTTTTCTACTCAAGAATTCGACCTAATTATGATGAGCGGATCCACTGAATATTATCTATGTTTACCCTTCATGAATGTCATCAGCTAGTCGGGATTTATTAAATTACCATTTTACCCTTCTAGCTGTTATTTCCTCAACTCCTTTGTCGCTTGTGAATAAGTTAGAAACAATGTATTGACGAGGAGCTAACAAGTCACATTGTTTCATCCAAAAGAGTCAGGACTCAATTTGGACACTGGCCAGTTCATTTATTCACACTCCAAGGAACAAAGCATGAGGTGACATACATTGCATTTCAGCAATCTTGTACATGAATTCCATATCTATGAGAACTTCACAAAGTTACTCATGACATACTCACAACTTAGTACTTCACCAATAGGCCTTGTTCGGAATCACATAGTGAGTCCGAACTTTGACTTTCTCAAATGAGAATACTAAGGTGTGAAATGGCATGTCTCATTTCAGGATTAAGGTAAGCATGATGCAATTCATACATAGTGACTTCGAGACACAAGAGGTTAAATGGTTTGTTCTTATATTGTCTCTAGAAGTGCACTGGTCAATTCAGTACCTTCGGAAGATACCTAGAAGAACTATAGAGTCCCAAACTCTCAATGCCTCATAACCAGACATCATAGATTCTTCTAACAATCATACTGAGGTCAATAGTCCTTTGACCCTAAGATTGCGAATATATCGTTTTAAGCAAACTACGAAGAGTTTGTTCATGCAAATCTACATTTGTCTCTTCGTAAGTTGTTAAGTTTGTTTATGGACTAAAAGACTAAGGTTTTATCATAAAGCTTCAAACAAAGAAAGAATGAATGAACGTTTCAACTTTATTAATGAATGAATAGGCAATTACAAGCAAGAGTCTTCATGAGACTTTATTACATCAAATGTACAAAATAAAGACTACAACTCTTCTTGTGGGCACCATTGACAACAAACTCCCACTTGACTCAAAGAAGGTGTGTGTAGTCCTTCATGCCTAATCCCTCACGATGTTGGTCGAAGACCTTGTTCGCTAGGGCCTTGGTGAATGGATCTACGAGGTTGTCCACCGTTGAGATCTTCTTCACTTCCACGTCTCCGCGCTGCACGATCTCTCGAATCAAATGGTATTTCCTCTCAATATGCTTAGAGCGCTTATGGCTTCTAGGTTCCTTTGAGTTAGCGACAGCCCCACTATTATCACAATAAAGGGTCATGGGCTCGTCGACGTTTGGAACAACTACCAAATACTTAAGGAACTTTCTAAGCCATACAGCCTCTTTGGATGCTTCACAAGCAGCCACATATTCTGCTTCCATTGTGGAGTCAGCAATGCAAGATTGCTTAATACTTCTCCACACAACAGCTCCACCATTAAGGATGAACACAGATCCCGAAGTGGATTTCCTGGAATCCTTATCCGCTTGAAAATCGGAGTCGGTATATCCCGTCATAGTCAGGTCAGTACCTGAGTATGTAAGCATCAAGTTCCTAGTTCTTCGAAGATACTTAAGAACATGCTTAACAGCAATCCAGTGCTCGGGTCCAGGGTTGGATTGGAAACGACTAACTACGCCAACGGCGAAACAGATGTCAGGTCTAGTGCAAAGCATAGCATACATGAGGCTTCCTACGGCAGAGGCGTAAGGAATCTTCCTCATGTCTTCAATCTCTTGTGCAGTCTTGGGAGACTGGTCCTTAGAGAGTGAAACTCCATGCCTAAAGGGTGTTTGACCCCTCTTGCAGTCTTGCATCGAGAAGCGATCCATCACCTTATCAATATAAGATGCTTGAGAGAGCGACAGGGTCCGGTTTTTCCTATCTCGAAAGATTTGGATTCCCAGAATGTATGCGGCTTCTCCTAGATCCTTCATATCGAATTGCTTTGCCAGCCAAACCTTAACCTCAGATAACTTACCCACGTCATTACCAATGAGTCGTATATCATCGACATATAGTACCAGAAACACAACTTTGCCTTCGTGTATTAACTTGTAAACACAAGGCTCATCTATTGACTGTTCAAAGCCGAAGCTCTTTACAGTTTCATCGAATCTAATATTCCATGACCTAGATGCTTGCTTTAGTCCATAAATGGATTTAAGCAACTCACAAACCTTGGTCTCTTGACCTTTATCCACGAAACCATCTGGTTGAGCCATGTAAATGCGCTCGTCAAGATTGCCATTCAGAAAGGCTGTCTTGACATCATTTGCCAGATCTCATAGTCGAGAGCTGCAGCTATGGATAAGAGTATGCGGATGGATTTAAGCATCGCGACTGGCGAGAAGGTTTCTTCATAGTCAATCCCTTCTTGTTGGGTATAACCCTTCGCCACAAGTCGTGCTTTGAACGTCTCGACGTTCCCATCAGGACCCTTTTTCTTCTTGTATATCCACTTACACCCTACGGGTTTAATCCCTTCAGGAAGGTCTACAAGTTTCCAGACTTTGTTGACATACATCGAGTGCATTTCAACATTCATGGCGTCAAGCCAAAGGTTTGATTCAGAACAAGTCATCGCTTGGCTATAGGAAACAGGGTCATCCATGTCGGAGACGGCTACAAGAGAGTCTCCATAAGACATGTACCTGTCAGGCTGTTGAACAGCCCTCCCACTACGTCGAAGTACTACTTGACGAGATTCTGATGAGTTAGGTTGTGTTTCAGTTGGGGTAAGAACAGTTCTTACAGATGAGGTAGAAGCTTCCTCACCCAACTTTTCTTCAAGCACAATTTTGCTTCTAGGTTTCGCATCCTTCATAAAGTCCTCCTCAAGGAAACGAGCATTCGTGCTAACGAAAGTCTTATCGTCCTCGGGACTATAGAAAGTAAAACCTTTGGTTTCCTTTGGATATCCTACAAACAGGCACAATTCTGACCTACTAGCCAACTTGCTAGTCTTTTGCCTCAGCACGTGTGCAGGGCAACCCCAAATTCGGATGCGGCCAAGATTCACTTTACGGCCAGTCCATCGTTCATAAGGAGTACCAGGAACCGTTTTAGACGGAACTTGGTTCAGAATGTAAGCGGCTGTTTCGAGGGCATATCCCCAAAAGGAAAGCGGGAGTGATGAGTAACTCATCATTGATCTAACCATCTCCATAAGAGTTCGGTTTCTTCTCTCTGACACTCCGTTTTGTTGAGGTGTGCCAGGTGCGGTAAGCTGAGAAGCGATACCTTCTTCCGTAAGAAAGTCATCGAACTCTCCAGACATATACTCACCACCTCGATCAGATCGAAGGGTTTTGATCACTTTGCCAGTTTGCTTTTCCACTAAAGCCCTAAAGACCTTAAATACGTTAAAGGTCTCGGATTTGTGTTTAAGCAAATAGACAAACCCATATCTTGAGTAATCATCAGTGAAGGTAACGAAGTATTCGTATCCTCCACGTGCCTGTTGGTTGAGCGGACCACATACATCAGAATGTATTAGTTCCAGCAACTCAGTGGCTCTTCGACCCTTATCGGAGAAAGGTCGCTTAGTCATTTTTCCTTCTATGCAGGATTCACAAGTAGGTAGTGAACCTATTGCAGAGGCTTGGAGTGGACCATCCCTCACAAGTCTCTTAATCCTATCTAGACTGATATGACCAAGTCTTATGTGCCAGAGGTATGTTGATTTTGTTAGATCGGAGGATTCAGAAAGTTTGATCCTCTTTGGCTCCCTAATTAGATTGTTATCTATTTCGGTGTCTAAAAGAGAAGGTTGAGTGGGATAGATGTAAAAAATACCATTCTTCATACATGCATCAGTGACAAAAGAATTAGAAAAAGAAATACGAATTCCATTCTTTATAAACTTTAAACAATAATCTTGCTCGAAAAGTTGAGCAACAGATACTAGGTTTTTCCCAAAGGATGGAACATAATAAACATTATTCAAATTTAAAGTTCGATCTTCAAAAGATAGCGTCACGGATCCCACAGCCTTCGCAGACACCACGCTCTCATCACCCCACTTGAAGCAGAAGTCACCATCCTTTAAGCTTTTGCTTTTCCTAAAACCAGTCAAGGAGCAGCAAATATGGTTAGTAGCAGCGGAGTCAATAATCCAAGATGATACATTATCAGCTACTAAACAGGCTTCAGTAACAAGTACAATACCTTTTGCTTTGGTTTTGAGGTAGGCGGGACAGTTCCTACGCCAGTGACCAGGCTCGTTGCAGTGGTGGCACTTGTCTTTAGACTTGTCCACCTTCGGAGCCTTTGGCGCCTTCTTCTTTGTTTGAACCTTAGGTTGGTTCCTCTTCTCGGCATTGCGAGGTCTCTTCTTAGATCCAGAGGTGGAGGCAGTAGCATGTACTTCTCCGTGAGCCCTCTTTTTCTTAGTGAGTGCCTCAGCGGTTTGAAGTTCCTTCATGAGCTCGGTAACAGTGTACTCCAGCTAGTTCATGGAATAATTCAACTTGAAGGTATCAAAGGTTTCGGGGAGAGTTTCCAAGATCATATCTATTTTAGTCTCCCCATCAATCTCAGATCCAAGGATCTCCATCTCGTTGAGATAGCTAATGATCAGCATCATATGATCTCTAACGGGAGTTCCAGCCTTCATTCGACAGTTCATGAATTGTCGGACCGCTTGTTGCCTAGCTTGACGTCCTTGCCCTCCAAACATCTCATGGAGATTGTAGAGCATATCGGTGGCAGTTTCATAATCACGATGTTGTTGTTGCAACACATTGTTCATCGATGCCAAAATATAGCACCTCGCAATCTCATCGGATCGAAGCCAGGCCGTCAGGGCGTCTTTCTCCTCTTGCGTCGAATCTTCATTCGTTTGAGGACAGGGGGTGGTGAGAACCCATTTGTGCTTGTCGACAGTAAGGACTATGTCGAGGTTACGTTTCCAGTCGACGTAATTGTCACCTTCGAGTTTATTCGAGGAAAGAATGATTGAGAGAGGGTTGAGAGACATATTGCCTATAAGAGTTGAAACAAGTTTATGATTAGTCTTTGGTTTAGGATTTAAGTTTTATTAAGACTTTTGTAAAATCCAAAGGTGTTATAAACCAAACGATAATTTACTCCCTCAAGAGAAGGCCGCAAAAAATCTCCTTTTATAAGTAAATGACACATCATTAATGCTTAGCCAAGATGTCAATACATCATTTTTGACTAGCCACCTTGTAAATTGGTTTGATCACTCACATCATTTCGCAGAGCCTCAAGGGAGGATTACTAGAGATTGAGCCTAAGTGTGCAACCAACCACTTAGTCCAAAAGATCAGCTTTGAAAAACAATCCCCCAAGGGGAGGCCTTGTCATCATTGCATCACTCTCGGACGTAGCTCATTGAGCAATGATCGAAGCAATAACGCCTTGGAGTACTCACATTTAAGTGAGGGTCGCTAGAGCGGCTCTTAGTCCCACGTTATTGTATCTTTCATTAGTGTTGGGGATCGTGGGTTACAAACAACAAGTATAACCCTCCCACTTAGTTTTTGGAGTTGGTTCATCGACTCTTATAAGTTCGGAAACAGATTTCCTAGTTAGAGAGCGACAGAGCGGACAACTAGAAGAGAATCCTAGATTGACATGTTCAGAGCAGTATTAGTGCATAAACGCACAAGGTACATACTCGATCTTTTCCTATTTTCTATTTCGGGAAAGTGCATGAGGGAAGTGTGAACTTCAACTCACTCGAACACTTGAAAGTTTGAGATTACACATCTTTTTATTTTTCGGCTTGTCTACAAAGAGACCTCCCACTCAAATTTTCAAGAGCATATAGATTTTGAACATATGTGATATAGATATAGTTTTGAAAAAATTTTGAAAACTTATTTGATTTGGGTGACAAAATATTTTCAAGTTTGAAAGTGAAAACGGTTTTTCAAAATTCAAACTAGTTTTGTAAAAACTCAATTTCAATTAAACTTTCAAAAATCAAAACATTTTAATCTTACACATCATGTTTATAATCATATGAAAAACATTTTTGCTCAAGAAAATTTTCTCATTAGAGTTCTATAACTCATGGTAGTGGGGTTTGAAAATCCGGATTTCTAAAAAACTGGAGTTTCAGACAGCTCCGCACCTCGGAGTAAAATCGCCATATCTGGCGGCTCCGATGTCCTTTTGAGCCGAAACCGGTGGCATTGGACAGAGGACAGACAGAGCTTTAATTTGATTTAAGAATCATTAAATTTAGATTTATGAGCAGAGAGTTATGCCACTTTTAATGCGGGTTTACTCCAGCTCAAAGAAAAAGAAATAATTAAAACTTTGGTCCTTTTTAGGTGCGAAAAAGAATCGAGTGTAACGGAACGTTTTATGAAGATTGTTAAAGCTTTTATTTGTGTTTTATTAGCAGGGTAATAACAAGGCATAAAAGAAATAACAACAAGCATAAAACGAATACGGTAAATAAAAGAAACTAGAAAGACAAGGTAACTAGTCACAAAATTTACCGAAATTTCTCAAACCTTTAAAACACGTTTTTCAATATAAAAAATTAAAAACTTTTAGAACTGATTCTAATGTGTTTTAAAAACATCCCAAACTCATAGAAAATCAACATGCTTTTTAATTTAAAGGCAAGAGCAATAAATTAAAAAAAAATCTAAGATTACAATTCTAACTTGTCACAAAATTAGTAAACTTTCGAAAACGATTTTCAAGCTCATAATTTTAAAAACATGTACATGCATATCTTTGACCATAGCTATGATACCATTTGTTGGAATTGATCTAGGGTTTAAGAAAAAGATTAAACGCTTCGGGAAGCGGCGGAATTTTAAAAAAATTCTTTACAAGTAAAAACAGTTTTTACTAACCTAGACAAAGAAGCAAGTACATGTAATTAAAAACTAATATGAGCTAGAAGTTTACTAACCTTTCTTGAAGCTTGAACTTTGAAGAAGCTTTTGGAAAGTTTGCAACGCTCGTCTCCCCTCGCAGCACGTCTCTCTTTCTTTCCTCGGCACCTCGAGCAACCACGAAAGTTTCTATCACTAAATCACTCGAAAAGAAGGAATCAGTGAGTGGGCACTTTTAAACACTACGACTTAAGAACGAGTCTCGAAGTCGCAGAGCTAAACACTAGGTCGAGTGAGGACCTAGGTGCCAAGACAAAAAAAAATCGAAAATAAACTAGAGAGAGATAGAGGATTTTCGGCCACAAGTTCTAGAGAGAGAGTCTCTCAAATCTCTTAAACTTGGATGAATGAATTGTGAGGAAATGAGGCTCCTATTTATAGGAGAGGTCTCACCTTCTATAAGGTAGTTTCCTCTTCTATAGAATATCACATATTCATGAGCCAATTACCTCTTTTCCCACTTGAGATGCTCGGCCAACATAGGCTTCAATAAGCCTTGGATTTGTTTCCTATTTTGTTTCAAGCCTTGCTTTGTCTCTCTCTTGGCCGAAGTTATGCTTTCCTTCTAGAGGAAATTTGTTTCCTCTTTTTCTTTTGGCAAGTATCTTGATACATTTATGCACAAAATAAACTCTATTTCCTTGGGTATTATGGGCGCCTATTCTCATCTAGAAGGAGCTTCTAGAAGCTTCTTCATTTGTTCATGACAACATGAGAAAAGCCCATTAAGAATTTTCAATAAAATTCTTATGAAATGAAATTAATTCACAAGACCCAATAATCAAGTTATGGCCGAGTGACATTAAGTCATCAAATAAACTTGTCAAAAAATTTATTGACATTCATTTCATCATATGTCTCAAAAGACAAAAATACCTTTTTGACTATTTTCGTTCTTGTTTTGACTTAGCTTCCAGTTTAACTATTCCTATCGATGTGATTCGTAACAGTGACCTCATGGACCCAAATGAACAAAGCTTGAGCTAAACACTTGGACTCAAAAGTTCACAAACCTTTTCCAAGTTTAGCTTAATGCCAACTGACTCCACTAAAGAGCTGACACTGAAAATCTCTCGGTTCAAATGAATTTGTTTTCTACTCAAGAATTCGACCTAATTATGATGAGCGGATCCACTGAATATTATCTATGTTTACCCTTCATGAATGTCATCAGCTAGGCGGGATTTACTAAATTACCATTTTACCCTTCTAGCTGTTATTTCCTCAACTCCTTTGTCGCTTGTGAATAAGTTAGAAACAATGTATTGACGAGGAGCTAACAAGTCACATTGTTTCATCCAAAAGAGTCAGGACTCAATTTGGACACTGGCCAGTTCATTTATTCACACTCCAAGGAACAAAGCATGAGGTGACATACATTGCATTTCAGCAATCTTGTACATGAATTCCATATCTATGAGAACTTCACAAAGTTACTCATGACATACTCACAACTTAGTACTTCACCAATAGGCCTTGTTCGGAATCACATAGTGAGTCCGAACTTTGACTTTCTCAAATGAGAATACTAAGGTGTGAAATGGCATGTCTCATTTCAGGATTAAGGTAAGCATGATGCAATTCATACATAGTGACTTCGAGACACAAGAGGTTAAATGGTTTGTTCTTATATTGTCTCTAGAAGTGCACTGGTCAATTCAGTACCTTCGGAAGATACCTAGAAGAACTATAGAGTCCCAAACTCTCAATGCCTCATAACCAGACATCATAGATTCTTCTAACAATCATACTGAGGTCAATAGTCCTTTGACCCTAAGATTGCGAATATATCGTTTTAAGCAAACTACGAAGAGTTTGTTCATGCAAATCTACATTTGTCTCTTCGTAAGTTGTTAAGTTTGTTTATGAACTAAAAGACTAAGGTTTTATCATAAAGCTTCAAACAAAGAAAGAATGAATGAACGTTTCAACTTTATTAATGAATGAATAGGCAATTACAAGCAAGAGTCTTCATGAGACTTTATTACATCAAATGTACAAAATAAAGACTACAACTCTTCTTGTGGGCACCATTGACAACAGAAAACGACGGGAAAATTTTAAAATCGAGTGACCCGACATAGACTAACTGTGAGTACTCTTCGTTTATGGCGTTGATTACTTTCGTGTGAAGTCGAGACTAGACATCGATTATCTTTTTGTTTGATTTTATTCCATTCCCAACGAGTTCGAGAATTTAGTTTAAGAAGATTAATTTGAAATCTTGGGTTGTAAGATTTCAAATTAATCCCTTAATGATTCGTTGAGTAAACGATGAATTTTAATCGTTTACTATTTAAATTGATATTTAAAAAAATGATAATGATTGAAATAAAATCTTAATGAGCGCCACTCATGGTGCGTAGTACAGGTCTTAAGCAACGACTCAATTCTCGAAGACAGGAATTGATTAAACTCTCGAACCCAAAAATCGACACTCTACTACCTCCAACAAATAGCCCAATTTTATCCAACACGTTCGAAAAGCTGGTGATTAGTAGAATTTCGGTAAGAAATCCTAATCCCCTCGACGTGTGACAGGACGTGTCCCATAGGCTCGGGAAGCGTGCATGGCGTTACGACCGGGTGTTTCGACACGCTAGTCCGGGAAAGTGAGGAGACATAAGTCAATTACTTACAAGGTGAATAACCCTGTTTGCATGCACATTTATGTGTTAGTAAACAAGAGTAGGTGAAAGCCCTAAAATGCATAAACTCGAAGATTAAGGCTTCGGTCACTCTTGCCTAAAAACTTAGTTCGGCTACGCCCGTTAGGTTCAATCACTAACATGAACGACGCTTACAATGTGTATAGTTAGACTCATCTTCTAACTCTAATGACTAGGTTAGAATAGAGATGACAGAAGAGCAATAGACTCTCAAATTCATATCGAGAGTAGAAGAATCGAGAGTCACATCCCGAGTCTTCAGCCTAAAATACTTAACGAGCATAAAATGGAAACAATAAGTTCTTTCGGGGTTTACCCCGATATGCTCTTCCGTATATGAGATAGGTGTGTACTCTGCTAGCTGTAGAGTACCCCAACCCTAATCAAACCGATGTCTGTGGTACCCACAAGTCAACGACTTGTGCTTGGCAGGCCATGCCAGTTCGTGCGCCGAGTACTCAAAGCAATGGGTGAAGGTCGCGCATCGCAAGTTCATTGCTGGCTGGGAGACTCGACGGGAGCTGCATCAGGCATCCCGGGGCGCAGTGGGTAAAGGTCGCAATTTGTGAGCTCACTGCGCCAGAGACCATTGGCGCTGACGTCACGACGGAGAAGGTACCACTAGTGGATCCCAGACAAATGTTAAAACTCTCAGGTCAGCGGATGACTGCTGGTCAAAGTCTGATGCTGGTCTCTTGTCGGACCGGAGGTTATAGCAGTGAGGAGTGTATAACCTTACGGGACGGCGAGTGTTAGTAGGATGCACGTACATTAGTCATGCTCTAGAACTACTTACATCATCCATTCTTATATGCTTGTTCACACGTCACATGCTTTGTATTAGACTTCTTTTCTTTCCTATTTTAGACTCCCGCTTACTGAGTCAATCGACTCATAGCTCTATGTCCCTTGGTAATGTAGATAAGGGCAAGGCGGCAATGTAAGTAGAGGGGAGGCGAAATCGAGACCGGACGAGTATCTCTTGACCTATGGGCTTTTGGGTTCTCACCCGGGAACTAATCTACTATATAATAGTATCTTATCAGCTCTTCCTAAAATAGTATCCCGTGTATATGTGTAAATCCGAGAGTTCATATGTATATATATATATATATAAGAGTCGATATACGACTTAAAATTCCTAAACTAAAAGGAAAAAATTTTCGGGATTTTCGGTAACCACTTCTATATTAAACGTTGTAATATCATATGTTTAATTATTTATATGCCTTGAGTATTATATTTGACTATTATTGCTTATATGATGTCATGCTCGCGATATATTTGGTATTTGGGTTCGATGAGTCGCGGCTTGCGGGCGAGCTGACGACGCTCGCGGGTTGTGACAGTATAAAAATAATGAAATTAAAAACAAATTCCACGTCATTAAATGAACAAAAAAGGGAAAATTTTAGCCCGCTATGAATTTCGAATTTCGGATGCGACTCTTTCGCATCCGAAGGTAAGTCACACCTATCGGATGCGACATATGTCGCATCCGAAACTCAAATTTCCACTTAAATCACCGAGATTTTTTTACCTTCTGGTGATACATTTGGATGCGACTAGTCGCATCCGAAAGTCAGTTGGATAGGACTATTAGATGCGACTAGTCGCACCCGATATAATCATCCGCAACAAAAAGCCATATTTGTCGTAGTGGTAGGTCCGAAAGGTATGTATTACTAAATCGTCTTATGGTTTGTGTTGATTGTGCTTGTCTTAAATATTAGATCTATTGTTATTGTATAATTTTGAGTATCTTGGTAATTATTGTTTACGTTAAAGATTAGTGATTATTCGTTTTTTTCTTCTATTCCACACTAGTAAACATATTGTAAGGGTCGAGATGTCAGTATTCCAATAAGAATCATTAAAATAATTGTTTGTGTTCAATACATGAGAACTGTAATTAACCCTAGAGAAGTAATTTCCCATCATAGGACAACAGAGCGATCGTTCGTATCAGATACTAATATCAAATTGGATAACTGGATTTTGAATACCAATATCAAATTGGATATTAGATTTAAAAAATTGAATGACCAATTCTATGACTGAACTAAAACGGTTATCGGTCCAAATTTTCAAAAACAATTAACTTGGGTTCAGATATTATAAATGGTCAACTCTCAACCGAACAGATCTAGTAATAGCTCTAATATTACTTAAAACACAATATGTTTCAGGTTAGAAATAATGGCCCCGTTTGGCATAACTTTGTTTTCTAAAAAAGTTCTTTTAGATTCAATTTTTGAAAAAATTTGGTAAACTGTTTATAAAACAGTTGTTGCTGATAACAAAAGTTGATTTAGCATTTGTTAAAATAAATATATTATAATAAAAAACTAAAATAGAAATGTTCTTAAAAATTAAATAAAAATTATTAATATGTTTATTTATATGAATATATATATATATATGAATAATATTTTTTCGAAGAAAAATCAAAGAGAAAAAAGATAACGTAACAAGACAAACTACTATTGGACTCCAACGGCCAACGGTATTCCAATAAAATGCACAAATCATTTTTGAACAAGTTTCACTCTTAAATAGAAAAAAAAAAAAAAGATGAGGCAGAGAGAAAAGTTATGTATTATGGTACAAAAATTCTCACAATTTATGAAGGGAAATAGAATTTAAAATATCATACAGATGACTTAGAAAGTACGAGTATATTACGGTAATTTGTATAGCAAACTTAAAACCATTTTTTCTAAAAGCAAAGAATCCTAGTTTTTCCATCTTATGTAAAAAATCTAAAATCGCTTTTGAAGTTTTTTGTAAAAACAGTTTTGCCAAATACCAGATAAGCAGTTTAATTTTTTCTAAAAATAAAAACAGGACATTTTAATCTTAATCAAACGCAGTCAATATTCTTCTTTGCTATTAAGCCCTCACGATGCCACGCACGTGACAATTACGTTCATTTACTAACCGGCGATATCCATTTTGCCAAAAAACTAAAGGGTTGAAAATTGTTTTTTTTTTTTAATCTTAAAAAAAGTAAGAACCAAATGTCTCATACTTAATAAATCACGAATTATTTGCGCTAAAAACTTAACAAAATTATTTAGAGATAAAAAAAAGGTGTAAAGAGAACAGTCTTCTTTTCTCTTGGGCTTTTTTTTATATATACAAATTGATACTAGCAAAACCGTGTTGTTTTGTGTGCTTGATCCTGTTTGATTCAGATAAATCATTCACGCAATTCCTCCTGGCAAGGATGGTGAATAGTTTGGAAGGATCGTAACATTTTCTTGCGGTAGATTGTTGTATTTTTCATCTCCAATTATGAATATGAGCATAATATTTCGATATAAAAATCATATTTTCTAAAATCAAATTGTTTGCGTAAATATATAGTCATATATTTATTTATCTCTTACCTGCTTGGTTTATTTCACTTTTTAGAATGTTAAAATAAAAATAAAAAAACTTAGGAAGAGGATGAAGGGCACACTACTATAAACTAAGGCTTCAGACACGAAAGGTTTCAGATGCGATGAGTCGCGTCTATTTAGACGCGACTATTAGTGTTTCAGATGCGAAAAGTCGCGTCTGATACAAAATTTCATCAAAATTTTGACTGGGACATTTATCCTCAATTAAAATTTTACCCTCAATTATTGGTTTACTTAAACAAATAGCCAATTTAAGCAAGTAACATTTGTCTTCACTCACTCACTTTTCCCATTGTTCTTGGCTTTGAAAATGCCTATCTAGAACATCATACCTCTTTAGCCTTTCTTCCCCAAGTTCCCCCCAAACTTTGACTCGACCACAACCACACTCTTCCAAATACCATAGACCACCACGCCGTAACTACAAATACTCACATAGGCACATTGTTTTATTATATTATTATTATTATTATTATTTTTTTTTTTCTCTTTTTTTTTTTTTCTTTTTCTTTTCGAGACATAGCCTAATAAATCACCGGCGTGGTGTCTAGAACGGCAACCTAACAAACACAAGGAGTGGATTCGTAGCAAATATCACACAAGGATCACAAAAAAAAAAATTCACGCAAAGATATCACTCAGGAGTCGCTAAAGTTAATGTGGGTTCTTTGTGGGATTTCAAACTTATTGGCTCGGCTTTTTCTGACTAAGTATCGAGAGAGGATAAAATGTTCGGCTTTTTGTGAGCGGGTTCTACTTGATACCTGTTTCCGGGTCGGCTTTTTGGCTCGAAGGGTTATTCCTAACGCCTATATCACTCTCACCAGATCAGTATGCGCTCAATTTCGCCTCGACTAGGGGTCCGAAAAGGTTCTTAGTGTGTTCGGTGGTCATTTCTTAGGACTAGTTAGGCGACTACTCAAGTTTAGCTAAGCATTGAGACAAACATTATTCGGGTTTAGGCCACAGACTCAATCAAATTCTTTTTCACTTGGTAATTCACAGATCTATTCTAATGCCTAAAGCTCAAGACTATCCATATCATCGGCAAACATTTAATGAGTCAATCAAAGCAGTCAAAACACCAATTTCTACCAACTACCCTAAAAAAAAAATGAAAACCAAAAATTTAACTACTAGTATACAGAGAAAAACACCCCCGCAAAACAAGCAAACCCCCCCAAACTCAAAACCTACATTGTCCTCAATGTATCGATGCAAAAACAGGGGTGGAGGAACGTACCTTTGCGGGGGTGGTCGAGCGCCCCTACTCGTCGCGGCCTTGGTCATCGTCCCCGTCGGGATCGCGGGGGGCGTAGAGGTTGGGTTCCCACGGAGGATATGCTGGGTATGGCGCCATGAGGTGCTGTGGGTATGCCGGATAGATCGGGGCGTCATGCTGTGCTCCTGCTTGAGAGACGGCGAAGCTTTGCTGGGACGTCCACGTGTTGTAGACGTTTTGGTGGAACTCGTCTCTGTCGCGCTGCCGTTGGCCGAAGTCGGTGAGGAAGCTCCCCATGGCGTTATAGCGCTGGCCCAATGTCTCGATGTTCCGGTCGATTCGACCCAAATGGTGGTCGAACCGGTTCATCATGGCTAACACTTCGGTGTAGCCGGAGGTGTGTGCTTCGTTGTAACCGGTGGCAGGCGCGTCGTTGGTCTCGACCGGGGGTGGAGCGTCGTCGGGGGCGTCTAAAATGGGGGCTCCCGGGATGCCTTGGTACTGCTCGGGAATGTCGATGAACCCGCGCCCGTCCGGATGTGCGGCCCCGTGCTTCCACTGCTTTAGGCTCATGATCTTTCGGTCGTCGATAGGGTCCCCCAGTTTTTCTCGCGTCTCGGAGGCCGGGATTCGCAGTCCCTCGTTGAGGTAGAGCTGTGTGATGAGCCCCCCATTGCCAAGCGTGACATCGGTGTCACGATTTGCACAGAAAACGAATCTCTCTTTCAAGATTTTCCCGATGTTGACGCCTCTCCCGGTGACGATGCACACCAATAAAGCCAGGCGTTGGAGATCCACTGTGTGCTCCCGCAAGTTAGGAAGGATCGTGGCGCAAATGAAGTGCTGCCACGCCTTCGCGTAACGGTTCAAGCTCAATATCGGGAGGTGGCTCGGAACGACCTGGCCATGCATTACTTTCGTCTTGTAGGTGGCTCCGGGGTGGGCGAGAATGCGAATCCACTCCTCCCATTGAGGATACAGGCACATGTCGGCGTAGTCATCATTCTCGGGTTCTGGAATCCCGAGATAGTCGTTGAGCGCCGGTGCGGAGATGTTGACGACCACATTGCGCACCTTGACAAAGTTTCCCTCCGTGACGGAGAGATTGGCGTAGAACTCGCGCACCAACTTCGGTGATGCCGGCGTCTCGATGTTGCATAGCTTCTCCCAGTGTAAACCCCGGATTTGTGTCAACATATTCCCGCACAGTTGATTTGGTGCAAGTACCCGCTCAGCGATGAGTCCCTTCTTTGATATGGCGTCCCAAACCTCGCCGGCACCCTCCAATAGCGTCGATGGCCGAGGCAACGACGCTCCCGATCGTCGGATACGTTTGGGGTTGACTCTCGATGTTGAAGCTCGTTGCATCTGCAAAACACGACGGAAAATGTGTCGATGATATTATGATGAACGCCGACTACCCGTTTTACCCCCCCAACATTTTCACAACTAGACCTCGTACGTATTGACCCGTAATTGTAAGTAAATTTTTCGATTTTCACGTGTACGTTCATTCGGGCATTTCATCGAACACCTAGAGTGCATGCAAATTTTGTGATGAACCCCTGAGTTAGAAAGACTATCCATACCATTCCTATAGCAACATTATCAAATTTACGCTCTACTAACACGAAATCATCACCATATCACAAAGAAAATTCGAGTTTAGAGGTCATACCTTGAAGTGTAGGGGATTGAGAGGATGAAGAGATGAAGAACAACCCAAAAACACAATAACCACACACGAATTGAAGTAGTGAATTGAAGACAAGAGTTATGATGGATGAATTTCGTGTTTATATGATGATTAGGGGCGGATTTTTATGAAAATAGGGTTAGGGTTCGAAGGAATTGGGGTTGAGAGAAAGTTTTGAAAATAAAAACTGCCAAAATTCCCTTTTTAAAAACACTTACGCGGGTCCGCGCGCCGCGCGCTTGGTTCTGCGCGCCGCGCGGACCTGAATCTTGACATACGCGCGGAGCGCGCATATGACTCTGTGACTGCGTGTCAAAAAAATTCTTGTCGCGCGCCGCGCATATTGGATCCCGCGGCGCGCAGATCGTCATTCGGCTTACGCGCGGAGCGCGCATAAGACTCTGTGGTTGGCAAAGCCGAAAGTTTCCGTCTGCGCGCCGCGCATTGTGTGTCCCGCGGCGCGCGCCTGCTCTTTTTTTTTTTTTTTTTTTTTTTGGAAAACTAAACACACAAATAAAAATTAAAACAAACTGGGTTCAAAAAGTATGAAAATGCGACGAAAGAAAGGCGGGTTGCCTCCCGATTAGCGCTTTAGTTAACGTCAATAGCTTGACGGGATACGTCTTTGATTCACGAAATGGTGGTGACGAAGGTCACCTCTTTCTCACTTTCGAACACGCCCCCAAAGTATGGTTTCACCCTTTGGCCGGTGACTTTGAAGCGTTCTCCCTGCCTGTTTGCCAATTCCACCCACCCGTGTGGGTATACGTTCACGACTTCGAACGGGCCCGACCATCGCGACTTCAGCTTTCCATGGAACAGTTTCAACCTGGAATTATAGAGGAGTACCTGTTGGCCCGGCTTGAGGTCCTTCCGAACGATGTGCTTGTCATGCCATGCCTTGGTTTTTTCCTTGTAGATTCTGGCATTCTCGTACGCTTCTCGTCGGAGTTCATCGAGGGCGTTCAGCTGAAGGAGTCTCTGTTGGCCCGAAGCTTTGTAGTCGAAGTTTAACTTCTTCATTGCCCAAAGTGCCCTGTGCTCTAGCTCGACCGGCAAATGGCATGCTTTTCCGTAAATGAGGTGGTACGGGGACATACCAATTGGCGTCTTGTAGGCTGTGCGGTAAGCCCATAGTGCGTCGTCGAGCTTGGCGGCCCAGTCTTTTAGAGAACTTCCCACCGTCTTTTCCAGGATTTGCTTAATTTCCCGGTTAGAGACCTCCGCTTGTCCGTTGGCTTGAGGGTGGTACGCCAATGTTTTCCGGTGTGTGACGCTGTATTTGGCGAGGAGTGCGTCGAACTGCCGGTTACAAAAATGTGCTCCCCCGTCGCTGATGATGGCTCGTGGTGTGCCGAATCGGGTGAAGATAGTCTTTAAGAACTTTAAGACCACCTTCCCGTCGCTTGTCGGAGTAGCTTTGGCCTCGACCCACTTGGATACGTAATCCACCGCCAAGAGAATGTACTTGTTTCCGTAGGAAGACGGAAATGGGCCCATAAAATCTATTCCCCAAACGTCGAACGGTTCTATTTCCAAAATGTTAGTGAGTGGCATCTCATTTCGGTTAGAAATATTACCCGTTCGTTGGCACCGGTCACAAGCAATGATGAAGTCTCGGCTGTCTTTGAAGAGCGTTGGCCAATAGAAGCCGCTTTGAAGGACTTTCGCTGCCGTGCGGTTCGGACCGAAGTGGCCTCCGCATTCGAGGCCATGGCAATGTCGCAGAACCGACTCCATCTCATCCTCGGGGACACACCTCCTCACAATCAGGTCTGCACACTGCCGATAGAGAATCGGCTCCTCCCAGTAATATCTCCTGACCTCCGAAAGAAATTTCCGCTTCTGGTACGTCTTGAGGTCGGTAGGCACCACCTTGCCTACAAGGTAATTTACGATGTCGGCATACCATGGGAGGACGGCTTGATGGACGGCCAAGAGCTTTTCGTCGGGGAAGTCATCGTTGATGAGCGCCGTCTTGTCTGGAACGTGCTCGAGAGTCTCCAATCTCGATAAGTGGTCAGCTACGAGGTTCTCTGTGCCCTTCTTGTCTTTGACCTCGATGTCGAACTCTTGGAGGAGAAGGACCCAACGGATTAGGCGGGGTTTGGCGTCCTTCTTGTCCATGAGATATCGAATCGCGGCGTGGTCGGTGTAGACGATCACTTTATTGCCGATGACGTATGGCCGGAATTTGTCGAAGGCGAAGACCACGGCCAATAATTCTTTTTCCGTCGTTGTGTAGTTCATTTGGGCAGCGTTAAGAGTTCGGCTTGCATAATAGATTGCACGGAAAGCCTTATCTTTACGTTGCCCAAGAACCGCACCCACCGCGTGATCGCTCGCGTCACTCATGATCTCGAATGGGATACTCCAATCCGGCGCGGTGATGATCGGCGCTGTGCTCAACTTGTGCTTGAGGGCTGTGAAGGCTTCTAGGCATTCGTTGGTGAAGGAGAATTTGACATCTTTCTCGAGCAACCCACACAGCGGCTTCGTGATTTTGGAGAAGTCTTTGATGAAGCGCCTATAGAAGCCGGCATGCCCCAGGAAACTTCTCACTCCCTTGACCGAAGTTGGCGGTGGCAGCTTCTCGATTGTGGAAATTTTTGCCCGATCCACCTCTAACCCGTCCTTCGAAACTCTGTGGCCTAGCACGATGCCTTCTTGTACCATGAAATGGCACTTCTCCCAGTTAAGCACGAGGTTAGTTTCTTCACACCTGTTAAGCACCTGAGACAAATTCTCCAAACATTGATCAAATGTAGGGCCAAATACGGAAAAATCGTCCATAAAAACCTCAATAGTTTTCTCCACCATGTCGGAGAAGATGGCCATCATGCATCTTTGGAACGTGGCTGGTGCGTTACATAGCCCAAACGGCATTCGCTTGAAGGCGAAAGTGCCATAAGGGCATGTAAAGGTGGTCTTCTCCTGATCCTCTGGTGCGATCGTGATCTGGTTATAACCTGAATATCCATCGAGAAAACAGTAATACCTGTGCCCTGCGAGACGGTCGAGCATCTGATCGATGAAGGGAAGTGGGAAGTGGTCTTTGCGCGTGGCGTTGTTGAGCTTGTGGTAGTCCATGCAGATTCTGTACCCGGTCACCGTCCGAGTGGAAATGAGCTCATTGTTGTCGTTTCTCACCACCGTCATTCCACCTTTCTTTGGAACGCATTGCACCGGACTTACCCATGCACTGTCGGAGATCGGGTAAATGACCCCGACGTCTAGCCATTTCAGGATCTCTTTCCTGACGACCTCCTTCATTGCCGGATTGAGGCGTCTTTGGTGCTCCACCGAGGGACGATGCCCATCCTCCAAGAGTATGCGATGAACGCAATAGGAGGGGCTGATCCCTTTGATGTCCGAGAGTGTCCACCCGATCGCTCCCTTGTGCTTGCGTAGCGCCACGAGCAGCCTTTCTTCCTCTCCCTTGGTGAGGTGATTCGAGATGATCACCGGAAGGGTCGAATCTACGCCTAAGTATGCGTAGCGGAGGTGGGCCGGCAATTCTTTTAACTCGAGCTTCGGGGGCTGTTGAATGGACGGAGGCACTCGAGGTTGGCTCTCCCCCAAACTCTCGATCGAGTTGCGTCGGTATGGCATGGTGGCGTTCATGTACTCCACGTGCTCTAAAGCTTCACATTCATCAAACTCGTTAGTGAAATCAATAGAGTTTAGCAAACTTACCTCGAGAGGATCCTCGGATCGGTGAGAGAAGTCGGTGATGATGGAATTACAAACGTCGATCCGAAAGACATCATCGCTGGCCCGCGGGTATTTTATGGCGTGGAATACGTTGAACACCACTTCTTCGTTTTGCACCCTCAATTTTAGCTCTCCTTTCTGAACGTCGATGAGAGCTCCTCCGGTGGCGAGGAATGGCCGCCCTAGGATGATTGGGACGTCGCGGTCTTCCTCCATGTCAAGCACCACGAAATCGGCCGGGAAGATGAACTTGTCGACTTTGACCAAGAGATCCTCGATCACTCCTCGCGGGTATACGATGGACCTGTCCGCCATTTGGAGCGTGATTCGGGTCGGACTCACCTCTCCGATGCCGAGCTTCTTGAATATAGAGTATGGCATCAAGTTGTGCTCGCGCCCAGGTCGCATAGCGCTCGCTCGAAGAAGGTGTTCCCGATGGCACACGGGATGGTGAAACTCCCTGGATCCTTCATCTTCACCGGCAACTTCCTCTGAATGATGGCGGAGCACTCTTCGGTGAGAGTGATCGTGCTGCAATCCTCTATTTTCCTCTTTTTCGAGAGGATGTCCTTCAAGAACTTGGCGTACGTCGGCATCTGCTCAAGAGCGTCAGCAATCTAAACAATCTAGCGACGTTACTCTAGCGACGTTAAACAATCTAAAGCAAATTGATTTCACTATATTAAGGTGGTAGGTGCAATAATTAACTATAATAAAAATAACTGAAAACAACGGAAATTTAACACGAAACTTCAAATACGAGAAAATGGGGGTCACGACTTCACCGGAAAACTAGGATTCGGGGGTTTCGGGTTCCAACAACTAGACCTACTCTACTCACGCTAATCTCATTCTCCCTAACATATTACTAGCCTCTCTCGAGTGATCTAGCAACCTACGCAATTGACGGATTATATATCCTCTCGGCCTCTAATCCTATTAAAACAATCACGAGCAATAAACATGAGAATTCAAACGATTACATTAAGCTTAAGCCGTCTAGCAACCTAAGAACAAAACGAAGCATGGATTATGAGCATGAATTTTCGCCCTCCCTCGAGTGACAGAAACTCCTAAAAACAATCCTAAAGGTGGCCAACCCAAAGAACGCATTAAGAACACATCCACACAAGCATGAATAACTGAGTACATCAAAGTATAATTTCACCCTAACGAAACCCCCTAACCCAATTTAATCCGGCTACATCGCAACCCCGCTAAAAATCTAGCCTCTAACGGAGTCCATAGTTAACAACATGGTGTTCAAAGCAATAATCAAAATAATCATCAATAAGCAAAACTCTATGAAATTCATGATGGGAATAATGAAACTATCAATTAATTCAGAAGTAAACGTAATAGAGAGTAAGGGAAACGAAGAAAAACTATTAAAAACGGGAGTTCACGGTTGCTCGTTCGTCGGATTGTTGACTCAACTTCGCTCCCAAACAAAAGCTCTCAAAAGTGCAGCCAAAAGTAGAAAAAAACTAAAAACAAACTAGAATGAGTTAATTAGGTTACAAAAAGTGTTTTTAGCCCTGAGTGTGTGTTTTTCGGAGTGATCTGAGCCTTCCAATTTGATCCAAGGGTCAAGAATCCTCAAAAATCGCTAATTTCCTATTCCAGGAATCCGCGTGCGCGCGGCGCGCGGTAGTCAATGCGCGGCGCGCGGCCTCAGCTTCAGGTTATGCGCGCTCCGCGCATAAGACTCTGTGCGATTTCGTTGTTTGAGTCTCAGTATGCGCGGCGCGCGACTCGAGTCCCGCGGCGCGCGGTCTCGGATCCTGTCTTCACGCGGCGCGCGGTGGTGGGCGCGCGGCGCGCGTCTTCGCCAAATTTCTTGCCCTTCTCCATTTTGACCATTTTCACTCCGAATCTCGTCATCTTTTCACGAAATTGTTTGTAGATGCTCTAATGCTCCTCTGAACCTGAAATTATTCAAAAATCTACTAAAAACCATTAAAATACTTGAGAACTCGTCGGTTTTCGGTTCGGGAAATAGGAGTTTTACGCGTGATAAACGCACCTATCAACTCTCTAGAAACATCTTGAATATTTCAAATGTTTCACACGCATATATTATATTACGGGAGAAAATATCCGGACAATTCTGGATTACTTACTACATAGTGTTTTCTTTTACCTTTACTCTATAAATAGATACCCAAACCTGTAAAAAAATTAAAAATAAATAAGCAAAGATCAGTATCACACCCTCGAACCTTTCGTGTGTTCATCTATCTCTCTCGCGTTCAACCTGTAAAAAAAGCCACACACTCGGCACATAAACAAAACACATACACATACATGGTAAGTTAGTAACCTCTAATTTAAGAGAACCTTTTTTATTCCCTTCTTCAAAATTCAAATCCTTCAATTGATTCAATAATGAATCTTAATACACAGAACAAAAGCCAAAACACACATCAGAGTAATTTAATAACAACATAAAAAACCATAAAAAAATTCTATCAGCTTCAGAAGCCAAATTGTTTACCATTCATTTATAAAGAAAATAATCTTAAAAACTTATTATATTATGAAAAACACTATTTTATAAATATTTAAAACATCCACTATTTTTTTTAAATGTTGCACTCAAAAAGCACTCTTCCTATTTTTTTTCATTGTTTTTAAAAGGAAGAACTACGTAAATAACCTAATTAGCCTAGCTTCTTTAAAATTTTCGCTCGACGTCTACTAATTTATTTAAGAAAATAACCAACTATAAACCATCATATATTAGTATTTCCCAAAATACGCATGGCCAAAACTAAACCCTAACCTAGATTACTCAACAAAAATTTAACCAACATAAACTAAAAAAACGTTTAGAAGATCAAGGATCCATAAAATCGCCCTCAAATTTTTAAACAAAGATGTTACAAATGATTTGTCTCTCGCGTTTTCGTTATATTTAATATTGATAACCATAATGGTTCATATTATTAAGGGTAATTTAGCAAAAAAGCCAACTCAAATCTTAGAAATTGCTAAATAGCTAAGGTTTTGTAAATATTAAATAAATAGCCAGCAGGAATTAACTACCCGTCCAAGATTACTAAAATGCCCAAAAAACATTTCCCACCCAAAAAACATTTCCCGCCCATTTAATGATGAAAAAAAAATCAGGGAATTTCTATTCCCGAGGTTCTAGGTTATAAACCTCTTCATTAACCGCTGGACCATTTACTCGGTCCAAATAAAAAAAAAGCTCTCAAAGAAAAAGAAAAATCTTTGTCTCTCCTCCGACGAAATCCAGTCCACCATCGCCGACCTCCGATTTCGGCTGCAACGACTCTCTCATGTATGGATTTGTAGATGTTCTTGATAGTTTTACAAGTATTTACTAATATCAGAAAAAGAATTACACAAAAAGTAGAAAGATAACCTGGGTTGTTTATTCGATTTATGAAAACATTTATTTTGTATTAATCATCTTCCTCGTCAATAAAGATTTAGGATTGTAAATGGAAGTTAATATTCGTATATAGCTTATTCAAAATCCTAGATTTTTTTTCCATAAACCCAAGAAATTTCATACGAGATTTCGAGGTTCGGGTTGTAAATGGCTTGATGTGTGTTTGTATATTTACATATATTTACTGCATAATATGTTTAGTTCTGAATTTGTTATGACTAAATTGGAATACTAACACGTATTTACTGTAAAACAGGGTTAATAGGGCTCAACCACGATGACGGGTACGAAAATAGCTACCGTCAAAAATAGAAGCTCATAATAACGCCGTCTACCGAAAAAAAGTTGTAAATCATTTTGATTACATTATGTATTTACACCACGTGACAACAGGTTATGGTTTTCCATCTATTGACGTTCAAAAAGCTTCACTGCAATATAACAGCGACAGTAAATATACGTAAATACAAAAGTAATTTATGTAAACCGGTGTGAGAATAGACTAAAATTTATAATAATAAAAAAATAAGAAGAATACATTAATTTCAAAACATACAAAATTACACCACCTAATTCGATAAGAGAAATCCAGACATGGTGTGGATGGTTGATATCTCAACGTTTGAAATTACATGAGCGGTGGAAAATAGAGAAATTTAAATATGATAAACGAATCAAGAAAAATCAATCAGTAAATACATAATAATATATATAAGGAAACAAATAATTTTCCAATGCCACGTATAAAATAGTTACTACATATAAAGAGTCATTAACTACACGTTATCCTGTTCACACTTGAAATCAGGAAATTTAAGTTCCAAAATTCGGGATGGTTATATAATTCGAATTTAAAAAAAATTCGAAATTCAAAACTCAATATTTACTTAATATATAATTCGAATTTTCGGAAAGGCAAAAAATTATAATTGGGCCACATCATCTGTGTGGCTATTTACTTAATATTTACAAAACCTTGGCTATATAGTTAATCACAACGTTTGAGTTGGCTATTTTGCTAATTTTTTTATTATTAACTGTAATGGTTAATATTATTCACCCTAATGGTTACTACAGTTTTAACATTTTATGATGTTAAAGTTGTTTAACTCATTGTTTTTAGGGTTCATTACGAATATAACCAACTTAAACGTTTGATATTGCTAAATAGCCAATGTTTCGTAAATATTAGGTAAATAGCAATTGCATTTTAGAGTGCGCGAATTGAGGACATTAACTGAACAAATCCAAAACCACACAAATTGCCTATTCGACTTCATAACATTTCAAAAGAAAAAAAAAAGGAGAAGCACTAAGGCGATCAGAGACACACTTTTTTTGCCGGCGAGCAGAGTTTTAGGAGCAACAAACATCTTCAGCCGCCGAAAAGACATCACATGTAAACAATAACGTAGGTTTTGTTATTTACTCTGTGTTGAAAGAAATTTTTACAAAAGATTTGAATATCGATACAAATAGGAATTGGGTTATTGGTATTTTTATTTTTTGGTAATCGGCCCTATATTTTGTTAATCGATTATTATCCTAGTTGATAGGTAATGAAGCTTTTCAAATCTTTTACCCTAAAAATAAATATTATGACGAAATTGAAAATCTAAAATTTGGAGGTTTCGTGTAAATCTAGTTAGGAATAAATGCATAACACCGAGGTCGAGGGTTGAGGTGGAGAACGAGGACTGCAGAATCCGACGAGGCCTGTGAAACCCTAAAATAATTTTTTTTAGCTTATTATAAGATTTCATAAATTTATGTCATAGTTTTTTTTGAAAAAAACCCAAATATTATAATATTTGGGATAATATATATATATATATATATATATATATATATATGTATATAAAGTCCATATGTAGTATATTGTGTTAATACGTTATTTAATTTCTTTTCTTTTGATGTGTACACGCACGTACTTGTATGTGTGAGATATATATGTGGATTAAGAATTTGTGGAAGGAAAGGTAATATATATATATATATATATATATATATATATATATATATATATATTTCTAGATAATTTAAGTAATCATATATAAATGTTGAATATATGGATACCACATGATCCTTGTATAGCAGGTGAAGTATTGGCGTAGATTGTTGTTGCTTTTATCGATTCTTTAGTAACAATATTATATTATTACATTTTTGTTTTACAAAATCAATAAATTTTAGAGAGCAGCTAAGTTATAAACTCCACTCTCGTCTCTCCGGATTCTTCCCTCATGATATCTCATTCCCTTTTTCCCACCTCTCCAAAACAGAAAAAAAAAAACACCTAGCCACCCAATACCTTAAAATTTATCATCTTTCAGAGTTTAAAGCAATTAGAATTCGAGTTTCTCCCTTCATTCATCAAGATTTTTTCGTGGTCAGTTCATACTCTTCCATAATTATTTTTTTAGATGCTTTCAATTCGTTTCCACAATAAGTTTTAGGTTCAATATATACTGTTCAGAAATCAGTTTTAAGCAGTATCAAAATCGCACGCTTTCAAATAGCTACAAATGGTTGTTGAATCTAATTTTTTTTTACAGCATATACTTTCACATGTTATTTCATTGTGGTTCAAAGTTTAGCATTTTTCGATTTATCAATATTATTTTTATCGACCCTAAGGGTATTTTTGTAATTTTACACCTTCAGCCGAAATTCGGAAATTTTCAGAACCTGAGTTGTCTTTAGAACTTCTTTAACATAAGCTTAATAATCTTTTCCATCTATTAGCTTCCAAGCCGCATAGCTTTCCTGAGCCGTCCACGACGATCAGCGGCGGCGATAGCGAGATGGTTGGGTTATGGATACCATTTAAATAATCAAAACCCAAGGTTTTATTTTTTATGGTTTAAGTTACGCAGTTCAATTCCGTTAAAGCTTATGACTTTATTTATGGTATTATCTACAATGGTATTTTTAGTTTTGTATTTCGATTATGCAACTTTGATTTTTGGTTGTTTTCGTTCATCAAGTTTTTAAATGAAAATTTTATATTTTTGGTCATGAGTTTTCAAATTTTATATTTCAAGTTATGTTTTTAAAAAAATTTACCTCAAATTTTCTAAAGTTTTAAGAAGTAAAATTAGTAAGATGGTCCAAAAAGTCGGGTCGTCACAAGGCTGGTTGCGGTCTTCCCGGCATATGACTGAGGCGAAGACTGCTGGATCCGACGAAACCAAGGAGGAAGGCTGAGGCGAGGGATTGCAGGATCCGATGAGACCGAGATAGAATTCGAGGACTGCGGGATCCGATGAGGTCGAGGCCGGTTACGGTATTCCCGGCATAGGCTCATTAAGGAGAGGCACGCCTCCATCGAGCAAACAGTGGAGATTAGTTACGGTCTTCCCGGAAGAGGCTCACTGAGTCTCTTTAGATAGTTTTACGTCGTCTGTAAATAGTTTTACATAATAGTGTAAATATTTGTTTATTTTTGCAATAGAAAAAATCAATATATCGTAAATATTCAAAAAGATTCAAATAATGAACAATCATCTACAATTATCTACTTTAAAATTGCAACTTTTGAAAAAACATAATCCCAACTTTTGGAAAGCTGCGTCAATCTATAACATTTTGTACTATAAACAAACGTAATTCTATAATAAATGCTTATCAATAAGGATTTCTTCTTTAAATTGACCGGATTATTCAATTTTGAAACTAAAGTGCATAAATAAAAAGATTTGAATGGCTTAACTGACTATACGTAATATACTAATATTCAATCAAATATCATATACCATTAAAGACTAAATCCACTCAATCCCATAACTAAATGCAAATCCATAGGGATTTATTCTTTAGATTGACGTATAATTCAAATTTAAAACTGAACTGCCTAAAATATTAATCTCATTTACCATCGAAAAAAATTAAATTGATAATCAGACAAAGTTACCGAAATTAAAATTCAATTTAAAAAAAAATTGATGATTATAATCTTTCAAATGGTTACTCTTATTTTACAACCGATTACACTTTTATTTACAATTATTTACAGCTGAATACACTATTAATTATAACTGATTATACAAAAAAAATTCAATTGCAAAAAAATAGGGATTTAATTAATAAATTAAGTAACCGAAATCTTGTTTAAATTTTGAAAGTGAACGATTTTTTTTTTCAAACTACGAAGAGTTTGTTCATGCAAATCTACATTTGTCTCTTCGTAAGTTGTTTAGTTTGTTTATGGACTAAAGACTATTGTTTTATCATAAAGCTTCAGACAAGGAGGAATGCATGAACGTTTCAACTTTTTATTAATGAATAAGCAATTACAAGCAAGAGTCTTCGTAAGACTTTATTACATCAAATGTACAATATAAAGATTACAACTCTTCTTGTGGGCAGCATTGACAACAACTAGCACGACTTGAACCCGATGATTTGATGATTGTGATGGTTATTAAAACGAACGAAACTTAAAAGCACATAAAACACGATAGATTACGATAATGAGAAAGCAAGAACTATGGCTCCACAAGTTATTCCTATGGTTTGGATTCGGGATTTAAGCACAAAACACACACTCTTATGTTTGCTAATCACGCTCACGATAATGGTAATCTAAGATTTCTCTCGAACATCTAAGAATCTAAACCTATGCCGGGATATCTTTTCTCGATCTCAACCCCTAAAAACAATGGTTAGCATTAAAAACAAGAACGTTCACACGACTCCGAAACAGCCTAGCTATTTCTAGCCTAGGAATGTATCCCGGTAAATTAATCTTTGTGCACGACTAACCTAATCTCTTTCGAGCGTCAAGCAATCCTACTATCATGAACATGGTAGCTAATCGAATTCAAGCATTACACACGGAATTCAAATAAACAAACATGATAGAACATATGAATATTAATTTGACATGACTTAATCCATAACCATATTCCTAAGTCGCTACACCATAGTCCTTAACGAATTTAGTGCATGATTGAATGGAGAATAAATGGAGATGAATATAAAGCAATCATGACTAAAAACTGAAATTTATTAATAAAAACGGGATTTCCAAAGATTCAGAGAATAGAGATAAAAACTGTGAATGGTGAAAACGAGATTGTGGCGACGATGATCCTCTCTGAACGCTTCTTCTCTCCCGGGATTTTTGCTGCCGAATGAGAAACAAAACTAAAAAAAACAAAGTAAAAGATATGTTTCTAAAGAAACTAAAGTCTTTTTGTAGGTTTCCTAGGTTTTTCGGAGTTCCTATGGGCCGTCGGATCGCATCCAATGGCTTGGATTACAATTAAAACGCGTGACAAAAAAGTGGGAATCGGGGCATGTGCACCGCACAGATCTTCTGGGCAGCCTAAGCGCCGCACACCCAATCCACAGGTTGAACGCATAGGGTCTTCAAATGGCTGTGCACCGCACATGGGCCGCACAGGACAAATGCACAAGACTCTGGAAGTTTGTGCGTTGCTTCGAAGGGCCGGTTCACCTTGAGGAAGGCTGAGGCGAGGGATTGCAGGATCCGATGAGACCGAGATAGAATTCGAGGACTGCGGGATCCGATGAGGTCGAGGCCGGTTACGGTATTCCCGGCATAGGCTCATTAAGGAGAGGCACGCCTCCATCGAGCAAACAGTGGAGATTAGTTACGGTCTTCCCGGAAGAGGCTCACTGAGTCTCTTTAGATAGTTTTACGTCGTCTGTAAATAGTTTTACATAATAGTGTAAATATTTGTTTATTTTTGCAATAGAAAAAATCAATATATCGTAAATATTCAAAAAGATTCAAATAATGAACAATCATCTACAATTATCTACTTTAAAATTGCAACTTTTGAAAAAACATAATCCCAACTTTTGGAAAGCTGCGTCAATCTATAACATTTTGTACTATAAACAAACGTAATTCTATAATAAATGCTTATCAATAAGGATTTCTTCTTTAAATTGACCGGATTATTCAATTTTGAAACTAAAGTGCATAAATAAAAAGATTTGAATGGCTTAACTGACTATACGTAATATACCAATATTCAATCAAATATCATATACCATTAAAGACTAAACCCACTCAATCCCATAACTAAATGCAAATCCATAGGGATTTATTCTTTAGATTGACGTATAATTCAAATTTAAAACTGAACTGCCTAAAATATTAAATCTCATTTACCATCGAAAAAAAATTAAATTGATAATCAGACGAAGTTACCGAAATTAAAATTCAATTTAAAAAAAATTGATGATTATAATCTTTCAAATGGTTACTCTTATTTTACAACTGATTACACTTTTATTTACAATTATTTACAGCTGAATACACTATTAATTATAACTGATTATACAAAAAAAATTCAATTGCAAAAAAATAGGGATTTAATTAATAAATTAAGTAACCGAAATCTTGTTTAAATTTTGAAAGTGAACGATTTTTTTTTTCAAATTTTTAACGAAAATTCATAAATAAAAGGGAGGGATAACTCTGGAAAGCATAAAATTTTCTGATTAGGCCACGTCATACATGTGACTATTTTTTAAGATTTACGAAACGTTAACTATTTAGCAATGTTAAACGTTTAAATTGATTATTTTGCTATTTTTTTGTTGTTTCTATGAGAAAATGACAAGTAAATCTATTTGTTACAGCCTAAACGATTCACTATAGCTTATTATTACATAAGAGTTACAATAATAATACGAATATTAATACACAAGGGTTAGTATTATTAAGGGCGTTATAGAAATATGGCCAAAAGTAAATCTCATTTTTTGGTTTTAACTCATGTCTGTCAAACTTTAGGAATATAGCCAAACGGAATAATAAGCAAAAAAAAAGAAGTCTGATTTGCTCTTATCTATTAACAAATTCATCACTTTCTCTATCCTACTTTTTTTCCTACACTTTTTTTTTTTCATAAAAACTTCAAAAAACCATATCTATCTCATATGAAGTCGAAATTGAGTGACTCCAAATCCTATAGATTCGTGATGCCGAGATCTTCAAAAAAATAAAACTATTGTGTTTGATGAAAAATCATGTTTAATGTCATAGAAAGTGACGAATTAAAAAACAAGAGAGAGAAAATGATAAATCTAGAAAAAAAATCTTTATATTTATTTAAGGAAATAAATGGGTATATTTATTTACTGCCTTAGACATGGAAATAACTGAAAATTTTCGGAAATCATCTGGAAATAAATGGAAACGTAAACATGATGCATTAAACATGATTTTTCATCAAACACAATGGGTCTATTTTTGAAGATCTCGACGCCACGAATCTGTAGGATTTGGAATCACTCAATTTCGAGTTTGTATGATATATATATATATATATATATATATATATATATATGGATTTTTGAAGTTTTGATGCAAAAAAATGCTTGAAAAAAAATAGGAGAGAGAAAGTGACGAATTAAAAAACAAGAGAGAGAAAGTGATGAATCTAGAAAAAAAAAATTATATTTATTTAAGGATAAATATTGAATTTTAATTCATTACCTTTAGTGCCACTCAATATAATTGGTTATTTTTCTAAAATTCTCCAAACGTGGGCTAAATTCAAAATTTTGAGTTTTAAGGTGATCTAGTTACAAAATTTTATTATTAATCGTAAGGTTAATAATATTAGCAATTTGATTGAACGATTCATTAGGTTAGTATGAACAATTATTTTGTTTGGTGTTAACCATTTCTTTAGGCACCGAAAATATGTACTGGATAAAGAAAAGATTGAAACCTAAGAATGAAAATAACCAATCAAATGATATTTTAGAAAGATGGTATAATATTGACTATTTTATTAAAGAAAATGATGATTGAGCTATAATTTAATTTGCCGACAAAAAATTGTTTACTTACCATTTTTTGTTTGGTTTTGAGAATTTCCACAAATTCATATGCGTGGCAATGGGCCCTTCTAGACTACGATTGTATTTTGGGCTTTTTCTAATACCCACGTTGCAGAGATCCTCACGGGACTATAATAGACAATTTGATGGTTTTCAAAGCTGATTATCATTATTTAGGTCTAAATTAATTAGCAGGAATATATTATTTATTTGATCGTTAGGATTTAGGGAAAGAATCGTCTGAAAATATAGATCGTAAAATAAACTTATGTGATATTTTTTGTACCGAATTCTGTTAAGATTATAATTTGATAAGATTTCTTAATTTAATTTTTTGTTTTTTGTTATTATCGTTGACTTGATTTTTTTTTTTTTGAAGGGCCGCTTCGTTGATTTGATATTTCGATATTTTTTACATTAGATGTTGAATTCTTAAGTATATGAAATGCCAATGGAGGTTCTCATTCAATCTTTATTAAATCCGTTTAATAACATTTCAAATTGACGATGAATAATTACAGGAAAACACGTCTATTTAGTCTTTAAATAAAGCTAACTATAGTTAGCTATGTTGATTTGGGTTTGGGCTCATTGAATTCATAATTCCTAAGAATAAAGCAAAAAAGAATCTAATGTAAAACGACCGTGCACAGAATAGATAGAGAGTTCAGAGAGACAAGTACGAAACCGAAATTAAAACATTTTTGCGTAACAGAAAGGGGGAAAGGAAAAAAAAAATCCAATATTAGTCATTATTTATAACCCTGTTAGATTCCACTTCCACACGCTGATTTCCACGTCATCCTAGGAATCACCGCCGTAAAAAGTGAAATAAAATAAAATCCAAAGTTGACAGAAGTGACGTAAATAACCACGTTAAAGGGGTAAAAAAAGAATTAAAACCCTAAAAGAGAGAAGACATAAAACAAATTTTAAGCGTAGATAGGCAAAAACAAAAACCCCAAATAAGCCTATGGCGGCGGATCTATGAATAGATAGATTGATATGATTTAAACCGAAACAAACCCAACAAAGTACTTCTCATCCCACTTGCGCTCTTTCTCAAATCTCAATATACAAAATACGTGTACGAGAAAGCTCAACGGCTGAGATCAAAGCAGAGAAGTTAATCCGAGGGCTCGGAAGAGCACCGCGTTTAGCGAAGGCAAGCACATGAAGGCGTAATCGTAAATCCTTAGTATATAAACTCAGTTTGGACCCTAAACCGTGTTTCACTTTCTCTCTCTCTCTTCAAACCCCATAAACACCACAGCCTCCCTTCCTGTTCCCTCACGATGCAATCCAACGGCTCCGATTCGTCGGCGGGGGAGCGAGCTCCGGCGCAGCAGCAGTGGGTTTCGGCGATGCAGTACCCGGCGGCGGCCATGGTAATGCAGCACCAGATGATGCCTCCGGCGGCGCACTACGCCGGCCAGGCTCCGCCGCAGTACATGGCGTACCACCCGCACCAGTTCCAGCCCCACCACGGCCACAACCAGAGCTCCTCTTCTTCCTCCTCCGCCGATAACAAGACTCTCTGGGTCGGCGATTTGCACCACTGGATGGACGAGAATTACCTCCACACCTGCTTCGCTTCCACCGGCGAGGTATACACATGTTATTAGATGATTGACTCCGTTTTTTAATTGATAGGGGTTTCTTGATGTCATTGTTTGTGTATAATTTATGTCTGAAACGTGGATTAATTTTTGGGAGTATTGAGTACTTAAAAAAGAAACTTGTTTCTTTTGGAGTTTGATCCTAGTAGTATTTCATTATTGGGTATAGAGAGTAGTTGTAGATATTTACCCTTTTCAGGCAAGTGTTTTCTTATCGTTTTTGTTTTCTAGCTGTGAAACAAAGCTAATAAGCCTTCGGTTTTAGATTAGACACATCTGAATTTAATACCTGAGAGTTTAAAGTCTGTGTAGTCTTCTTGGACAATCAAATCAAACATCACATCAGTGCTTCTGTCTTATGTTTTGTCCGGTCAAATCAAACATCACATTATTATTATCATTATCTTGTTCAAGATTTCTTCGATCAAGATCATCAGAAACAAGCAGACGGGGCTGTCGGAGGGGTACGGGTTTGTGGAGTTCTTCTCGCACGCGACGGCAGAGAAGGTCCTTCAAAACTACGGAGGCATGTTCATGCCCAACACAGAGCAGCCGTTCCGCCTCAACTGGGCTTCCTTCAGCACCGGCGACAAGCGCAGCGGCTCCGACACCGGAGCCGGCGGCGGAAACGGCGGCACCACCACCTCCGACCTCTCGATCTTCGTCGGAGACTTGGCCGCGGACGTGACGGACGCCACGCTCCTCGAGACCTTCTCGGGGAAATACCCTTCCGTGAAGGGCGCCAAGGTCGTGTTCGACGCCAACACGGGGCGGTCTAAGGGCTACGGCTTTGTCCGGTTCGGTGACGAGGCCGAGCGCTCCCAAGCCATGACCGAGATGAACGGAGTCTATTGCTCCACCCGCGCCATGAGGATCGGCGCCGCCACTCCCAGGAAGTCCTCTTCCGGATACCAACACGGTATATGAATCGTGATTTCTATTTGTGGATGTTTGCTTTTTTACCGCTGAGGTAAAATAACTTGGTTGGTATCTTGTTGCAGGAGGGTATGGATCGAACGGCGCGTCGACGCAGGGCTTCCAACCCGAGGGGGATTCTTCGAACACGACGGTTTGTGTTTTTTTTTATTCGTCTTGGCTGGTTTTTTTTTTGGGAACTTTTGTTTGTGCTTTTTTCTCTGGGATTGACTTAACGTGTTCGTTTAATGTAGATCTTTGTTGGGGGGCTCGACCCCAGCGTCACAGACGAAGACCTCAGACAGCCGTTTGCCGAGATAGGCGAGATCGTCTCTGTCAAAATCCCGACCGGAAAAGGGTGTGGATTCGTACAATTCGCCAACAGGTGAAAAGCTTTTCTTCCCTTTTTGACCACTTCCATAAAGTCGTTACAGAGCGTGAATCTCTCTCTCTCTCTCTCTCTCTCTCTGTGTTGCAGAGACAATGCCGAGGAAGCGCTGCAGAAGTTGAACGGAACGGTGATCGGCAGCCAAACCGTGCGTCTTTCGTGGGGCCGCAATCCCGCCAACAAGCAGGTAATATATCCAAAGGACCGATAGATATCGCGGCCACAAATTTATTGGATCGTCGAATTGCGACTGATATATTTGATTACGTACAGTACCGAGGGGATTTCGGGAACCAATGGGGTGGCGGGGCCTACTACGGAGGACAGGTGTACGACGGGTATGGGTACGGAGCCCCGTCACCGCACGAATATGCCGCGGCGTATGGAGGGTACCCCGTCTATGGAAGCCATCAGCAACAAGTAAACTAATAATACCCTCTCCGTCCCCAAAAAGCGTGGGCCGCGCTACGAAGAACACAACACGAGTAGCCACGGAGTCTGCTGCAAAATACATCGATGTGTAATTTCACTTTGGGTGCTGTAGAACTCTTTTACTATTAAGATTTTCCGGTCCCTATTGAGGAGCGGAACTGAATTTTGCCAAGGTTAGGTAGTAGTATAAGGATTTGAGGATGATATGATGATTATGATTATTATTATTATCATTATGAATAATTAGCCTAGACTCTTTGGATTTCAGGAGAGTGAACTTGATGGAAATGCATAGCCTCGCTCTGCTTCTTCTTCTTGTGTTTTTTTGGGTTCTCTCTTATAGTTTTATTTACTGTGTTTGATGATTTAGATGAGACTATATTGCTGAAGATAGAAAAGCACTCTCGTTATAACGAAAGTCGTATTGTGCGTCTTTGAATTCTCGTCACACGTGCTTTATTTCAATAAGAGTAAGAGCTTTATTTTGCTTAAGAATATGAAGATTCAGGTGGCTTTGTTTATTTTGGGTGCTCATAAAATCTTGCTCCGAAGGGAAATAAGAGATAAACAATGTGGTTGCGTAGCGTGTAATACGACTGTAATGATGACACGTAAGTTATGTGGCATTGCATCTTGTTGCTATGTATCATCAACTTACCAAAAATGAAAATCGAGATCACCAAAAGTGAAACATAAAATATCTTGCACAATTGGTCCCCTCCTTGAGTCTCGGAAATCCAATTAGCTACTGCGTTCAAGGCTATTCTTTAAATCTGAATATATCTACAGAGTTAAATTTAAAAACGAAAAGTGGGAGCCTTTTTATGGAAAGAAAGCCACGTGTATTTCTCATGATTATATTCACACTGTTATATATATATATATTTTCCCTCTACATTACTTTAAGTGTTTGTTCGTTTCAAAGTTCAGCATAACATAATTAGTGGGGTTTTTTTTTCTTCATCTAACGAACTTTCAGGAAGACAAATTATTCATACATTTTTTCATGTTCAGCGATATAGTCTCATCCATCACATGATCCACGTCAAGACATTGCGAAAATTTCAGATACGGGTCCAGAATTCGTAATGGACAACGATATTAAAGTGCTGGAAATTTCATCCCAGTATGTGTCCTAAAACGCGCATTGTATGCAAATAAAAAGGTATTGCAAAAGCATTTAAACATTGATGCAATAAACAATTCAAACGTAGAATTCATCTTCCAATTTCCTCCATGTGATTCGAACTAAAAATTTTGAATGGGCGGTCCGGGCGGTGAAGATAAAAAGACAAATATATTCTAAATTAGGAGTTAAGTTTTCAAATACACAAATATTGTATTTCGTGATTGCTACACGACCGCTGTCGTTTACGCCATCTACCTGTGGAGAGCTATTGCTCAGACTACTATACGACTGCTGATAGAAAATTGGCGTATGAAGGTGTTATACATCCTCAAGGAAGCAAAGAGTCAAAGACTATTCCCGACGAAATCAAACAGATTACAGTAAATCCTCCGAACTTCCAAGTTTGTTCCGGGTAGACCGAAGAAGAAAATGATACCTTACTAGGATAATTCCATAACTATGACCATTTAAAACTCTTTTGACCAAAATCCATTACTTGTTTATAATTCCAAAAACTATGACAAAGTTTGTCAATAAACATAGCTATTTATTGACATGTTTGCAACTAATAGAGTTATATATCGACAAGTTTATCGATAAATAGTCATAGTTTTAAAACTAAAAACAATTAATGGATTCTGGTAAAATAAAAAATAAAAAATAATAATAGTTTTGGTATAATCCCTACCTTATTATTAAGACTACCATATTATATTTCTCTTATGCACTGTTAATGCTGGTGTGGATCATTTATACATGAAGATATTATTTGCTATATTGAAATATTAAACTTGGAAATCAACGTTATGATATAAATATTATAATTTCATTTTCATTCTGAATGTTATAAGTTGATTATCACGTGAAATATTATTTTATTGAAAAAGCTTACGTTACACAATGAAATATAAAAGAGAAATTGCATCAACTATTACCATTTAATAAGTTTTTTTTTTCAATTTTCCATCAAAAACTTAATTTGGAAAAAAATACTATTAATTCTTTGTACAAATACAATTTTACCCTCAATAATTAATGTCAATTGTTGACATAAATGTCGGTTGTTGACATTTATATCAACAAATAGAGAACCCAAAACTCAAAGATGTCAACAATAGATGTCAATTGTTAACATGTATATCAAAAATAGATGTTAACTGTTGATATCATTAACTGATAAAATTATATTTGTACAAGTGATTTACTAGTATTTTTGGTTAATTAATTAGTTTTGGTGAGAAATTGGACAAAACTTATCTAATGGTAGTTTTGATAATTTCTCAATATAAGAATACTTAAAACTTACCGTTTTGCATACATTTCATTTGTCATTTGAAAATACACGAGTACATTATCCCTTGCCAAAAAAATAAAAATAAAGAATTTTTTTCTCAATCAGTAAAAGTGTAAAACTGAATTGAATACGGATATAATTTGTACGGGTCACCAGCTTTAGTTTTGAACATTGTATAATATATGATTACAGAAGATGATAAAATGTTACTCGCTTATATGTGATAATGAAATGATGGATAAACACACCTAACAGAAAAATAGTAACATATAACCTAAATAACAATTAGGAAATCTGGTGCCGGCTGGTAGTGTGACAATCTCAAAGTGTATACAAATAATGCAGCAACATGTCATTATTAGTATTTTTGAGAAGTACAAGGAGTTAAAAAAATAAATATACCGAAGATTTAGGAAAAAATAAAATAAAAATAAATATAGCGAAGATGGCGTGACCGAGAGCGCAACACGTTTCCACTTTCCAATGGCACGACTTTACGTCTCTTCTCTCTCCCCTCTTTCGTTCACACCTTCACTCTCTCGTCATCGCTCTTCTTCTTCGCTGCTTCACCGACCGCTCATCTTCGCTTCTTCATCGGCGACTCATTCTTCGAACCAGAAAGTCGTCGTGACCAGAGAGCGAGGCAAAAATGCGAAGCTCGTCAATGCTCTGGTACTTTTCCACTAACAACCTGATTTTGCTTTCTTATTTGTTTTTGTGCTTGTCTGGAGATTTCCGACATTGTTCGAAAACTTCGTAATTGATTTATATCTGAGTTTCTTTGGTGCGAGTTTCTTTTCTTGAGCTCATGTCTAGTTCTTTTACATCGATTGGTTTTTGTTTCTTTAGAATTTTAGCTCTTAAATCAATCTCTGCTAGTTTAATTTTGAGAAATGAAAATTCAATGTCTGATTTGGTGTTTAATTACCTCCTGGAGTTTATTTTTTTATTTTTTGTTTTCTATATAATTCTTCTGATACATTCTGATTAGGTGTAAACACAAGGAATTCAAATACTTATTTCGTAAAACAGGATGTGCAATCAATATTCCGAAGTATAACGACCTGACTCCTGAGTGCTTTTATGTCTGCTTATAAATTTGTTTCGAGATTTAATCTTCTTTCCATTGCTATAGTGAAAATGTCATATATTTCTTTACGAGACTGTAATGGCTATAACGTTCAAGAACGAAAAATGTTTATGTTAATATTTCTATTTGTTATGTCCTATGCTATCTCCTTCTCTGGCTCAAATCACAAGCTGGGAGTAATTTTGTTTCTAGTCCATCCCCTTTTTCTCTACTGATCGTTATGGTTATGTATTTCGTCCCCAGATGTTTTCGTATGATAAGAATTATATCAATAATCAAAATCTTAAAGTAGATATCTAATTGACAACAAGATTTCACATTTCTCTAAAAAAAAAAATGGAAATGAATCAGATTTCACATCTTGAGAACAGGCAAAACATGGAATTAGCTGTTTGGAGCTTCCCCTTATTCAACATACCAAGGGACCTGATTTCGATAGACTTCCGACTGTATTAAGAGGTACATTCTTGCTTGATAGCTGTATTTTTCAATTGAACATAATTCTGGATAACCTTTTGTTTAATTTTGTATATGAATTGTGGGCCACCTTGAGCTGCACCTTACCCTTCTACAATATTCGTGAATATATATTATTTTGACGAATTCCCACCTCAACTTTTCTTATTCAAGCAATTACATATCTAATAATTATAGCTTGTTATGGGCATGGCATTATTTGTTGCCTACTGTGTTGTATCTTATTTACTCCAATTATTCTTGTGTGGGTTGTCTTTCTTCAGTCCCAAGCTTTCTTAAGTGCACAAAACAAGGTATGAGATTTGTATTGACTGAAAAAGGTACTTTTTTTTATTGTAGCAGATACTGTATTCGACTGGATTGTCATAACTTCCCCTGAAGCTGCTTCAGTCTTTTTAGAGGCCTGGAAGTAAGGTTTTCAGTATTCTAACTAAAACTTTCCTTTACGTAAAACCCATTTCATGCAGTTTTTTTCAGGTAGTTGCTTTAGGGTGTTGCATGTATTTTCTTCAGAATTTACTAGGGTCATCTGTATCTAGATTTGAAGGGTTCAGGGTTATATGCAAGATGGTAGAGATGAATGCTGGAAGAGTATGTTATGAGCTTTTGTATCTAATGTTAAGGACTGAAACATATAGTTTGAGTTTCACAAACAATTTATTTGGATTTTACATGCTCTTCAGGGCTTCTGGAAATCCTAATGTTAAGATCGCTGTTGTTGGGGCTGGTACAGCAAGCATTTTTAATGAAGAATCACTCGATGTAGCCTTTGTGCCATCAAAAGGTATTTAATGTGAATAGATATATAGACAAACGTGGTTAAGAATCTGTGTCCACACTTTTATTTTTTCATTTGATGTCCCTTTGATCCCTGAATAGTCATGCCAATTTTAAATTCAGGAAATTAGGGTCATTCATGTGCTATAATTCTTTTGAGTCATTGTGCTGATCTGGCCACCTAATGATTTGAATAATAAAAAAGTAACCAGATCCAGCTGATGTGCATTTTAATAATTCTCCTTTTAGCAAACGGGAAAGTTTTGGCTTTGGAGCTTCCAAAAAATGGCAATGCAAGCTGCACCGCCTTATATCCTGCCTCTGCTAAAGCCAGCAATGAGATAGGTGTGCATCACTCTTTATTTGATCTTTCTAATTTAACGGATGTTGCAAGTGTGTTTAAAATTTTACGGTCGTTATCCAAAGTGTATTAAACATTTCGAATAAAGGGATTTGAAAATGGGTTACCGATCTTCAAACTTAGCTTTTAATGGGTGAAAATAGCAGCATTAGAATAGGTATTTAGGGATTAGCCATGGACCTCTGACATTTTCCAAATCATAATGAACGTATATGCAAGAACGTATATGCAAGATTTTGTTTTCTCACCACCACTGAGCCTGTTTTCTAAACATAACTTTTGTTTTTGAAGGATTTGGACAGACAATTATAAACAACCCGTTCCTGCACTGTTTAGAAGCAGCTATTTTTCCTCTTGGCCTTGATTTAAAATTATGCACTATTTCTTCATTTCTGATGCACAAATAGGAGTTCTCTTACAGTGAAAAGTTGTTTACCTAAAATTATTTATAATAGGGTTTTTCCTGTAAGCCTTTTTGGTTATTGTTGTGTATGATCTTGGAATCAAGTCAGTTGAGATATGCTTCTTGAATTTTGTGTATAAGAGTATTGAGGAAAATCTACCTTTGTTCTTCTACAGAGGAAGGCCTCGTTAATCGTGGATTCCAAGTCACGAGGCTAAACACATACACAACGGTATGGGCTCATTATCGTGTTAGTGTCTTGTGTTAGTGTCTTCTTATGGTGCTGATAATTGATTCTGTCTCTCTCTCTCTCTCTCTCTCTCTCTCTGATGTTGATTCACATATTCTAAAACACAATTGCATTTTTAATTTTTGCATGCTAAATATATTGTTTTCATGTATTTAACATAGTTGTTTATCAATATTTGGGTTCTGCAAAATATTAATCATGTATGCTTGTCTTCAATTATGAATTGGAGTTATAAAAAATTATTGCATGTGAATATGGGACATAGTGATTGTGTGAATTAATTAAGATAGATAAGTGTCTGCGGTTAATATTATTGAAACACGTCCCACCTGACCTAAATAATCCTTTGTCAGGGACCTGTTCACGAGGTTGATCAGTTGGTGTTGGAGCAGGCACTATCTGCCCCAGTCATTACAGTAGCCTCTCCGTCTTCCATTCGGTTAGTAACTACTTGAAACCTTTACTATCTTATATAGGCTCTGATTCTATGTCTCTGCAAGGCTTCTTCAGTCTGATTATTTCATCAGTTAGCACCTTTTAGATATCAATCTGAAACGATGTCCACGTGCAGACTGCAGAGATGGTATTATGTATCTAATGTATATTTATTCATTTATTTGTGCAATAGTGCTTGGGTCAATCTCATTCCGGAGCAAGAACAATGGAGTAATTCGGTTGCATGTATTGGTGAGACAACTGCATCGGCAGCGAAGAAGTTAGGCTTGAGAAACGTCTATTTCCCATCAAATCCTGGTCTTGAAGGGTAATCTTCAATTTTTTTTTTCCCATATTAGGAAACAAAAGAACATAGTATTAGGGAATCATGCAAAGTTTTTGGCTGATTATTTTGCTTCTTTGTTTTGGCTAGCAGATGGGTGGACAAAATCCTAGAGGCACTGGGATCTAGTGACCATTAGTGGAAGAGAATTTCAAGGTAGGTGTTTCTCATAATTGCTACTCCGTCAAATAGCTTTTTGGAAGAGTTCTATTCCGCCCTCAGCACCCATAACTTCGCATCCTCTTCTGTTTGCTTCTTCAAATGGTACTCGTCTCCGAAGTACCGTCTTCTGTTAATATGCCGAAGGTGTCATCAACAAAAGGCATGACTTTCTTCTCAATCATGAAAGGGGATATCTTGGATAACTAGTCATCATATTATCTTAATGTCGTGTATATATGTATCAACTCGCAATGGTCAATCGTTTCCAAGTCCTGGCTTTGTCAGTACTTGATGTATGTAGCTGTATAAGTAGTATGTAAGAAAACTAAAAATAAAAGACGAGTGCTCATTCTTAAATAAATAAAATTCATTATTCATATTCTATTATTAAGTTGTGCTGCACATAAGGAGCTGAACTGTCAGTGATAAATTCTCTCTAAGAACGAAGATTGATCTAAAGCGCAACATTCTCCGGAGAGGAGGAAGCGCACTGTTGATGAAAGAAGGGATCATCGTGAGTGCATGTCCGAGTCATTACTGACTCTCAATCTTATGTACTCCAGTTTTGGTAGAACAAATTTACCTCTTTGCCGGTTTCGAAGTTGCCTTTTAGAGGGTTTTGGTCGAATGAATTTACCTTCACCTCTTTTTTGGTTTCAATGATGGCCTAAGGGAAATAACATTAACTATTAGTAACTTTGATACTTGGACCAAAATAAGCAGAATTATGTTTTTGAGCACTTTTACTAGTAACTGTAAATTTCTATATCTTCAATTATTGTTATTTGTATACTAATAAGTTATAGTTTATAACAACTGTATACGTTCATGTCTACAACTACTAGTAAAAGTGTCCAAAAACAGTTTGGTTTATTTTGATCGAAAGCATTAACGTTTTTACTAGTTGTGATCATTTCCCTTGACCTAAACCTTATTGGAACTTTTCTAATCCGGAGCCCGGCACAAAACCTTGGGAAAAAGAGAGAAGACCCGATCTAGCAGTAGCCCCATATGAAGTGCAATAACTTAACCCCGGTGTTTAGGAAGCAAGAAAAAAAACGACAATAAATCAAGGGGCACCAACTCTCGACCTCAAGAGGCAATTGAGCACTAGTCTCAAGCTCATCATTGGCTATCAAGTGCACTAAGGGCTCTGGAATGCTCCTCTTTAACACAATCGCACTCAAGGGTGTGTTCCATCCGGGATAAGGATGTGCTCCTCTTCCACGCTGGCCCAAGTAGAGCACCCTCCAATGTCAATGTCTTATGTAGAATAATATGTCAGTCAAATATTAATAAAATGCTTTTGGAAGAATAAATAATATACCAAATGCAAAGAATTTTTTTAATTAAATAAATGAAACGTAGAAAATAAAATAAAATAACAATGTAGAAAACTGGATGGAAACCTCAAGCGGCGTAGACGAAGACACTGAGGACTATTGGACAGTTTCTTCTGAGTGATATTGCTCTCCCGCAGGTGCCGGATTAGACGCACTTTGAATCACGCTGCTCGATTTTGGCGAACTTGAACCATATCACCAACGTCAAAAGAAAAACAAGGATACAGGGAGAGGATTTGTGAAGTACTAAACTTAGGTCTGTGGAACTGAGAAGTTGAGCCCTGCTTTTTGGCAAACTCACGTTTAGAAATGGTGTCAGACAACACATTTATTGTGCCTTTATACTAACGGTTATACACGTTTAAAACAGAAGTTCACAACCTTAAAGCCCTCTTAATGCACGGTTACAACTCTGCATTAAGGCTCGATTACAAGAAGGAAACCGAAGCCATTAAACACCAATTAAATCAAGATTTTATTTTATATAAAAAATATAATAATAAATATGGAAAGAAAAAAAAATAAGGACTTCGGCTAGGCCCAGACCAACCCAGCCCTGCCTGTCAGATCGGACAGCACCGGCGGCACGCGAGTGTGTGTGGTGGGTCACCCTTGGGAGCCCAAGATTTATGCATTGCAAAGTCCACATATGTCTCCATGTGAGACTTTTGTAAATGTATTACCAATCGCAACATTTTCATTTTTTTCTTCACAATTTTTGATATTTTCTAACACACTTTGTGCATAAATTTCTCATTTAACTTAGCACTGATTTTTACAAATAAATATTCGGTCTTATACCCCTTTCTACAAATATGTTGAAAGTATTTAATTTCGTTAGTCTAGTCTTTGCTGAAACTTTTTCACAATTTTTTTTTAATAAAAAAACGCTCTTAAATAACAATATTTCAACGATTCCATACGTGAATGAAATTGAGTGAAGACAACAAAAAGGCACAATAGGACTCGATATGTCGTGATAGATTCTACGCTCAGTACCATATATGATAAGTAGGAAGCGCCTCTGAACCTTCCCTCAAAAAGCTACGACATCTTTACCAATTACTCAGTAAACATAATATCTTTGAACTGTTAGTCGTTTAATATAAATATAGCGCCCACTGATGTTTTCTTGACACGGGTCCCGATTTCCAAATTATGAAAAAAAAAACCTCCACCCAAGTCCCCTCCTCCACCTACGAGCATCCAACACTCGGACATAACAAATTTACATAGTAATACATTCCTCTATTTATTCCAATAACTCATTATGTTGCACCCAGATTTTCCTCACAAACAAATCTTTCATAATGAGCCCTCAATATCCATATTATCCTCAATTCTGTTTTCAACCTGGTGTCAAGATCCTAAGGAGACTCCAGATCCCTATGAAGTATATCAAGAGCTCAAAGACTAGGAGGACCACGAGCAGGGCCGGCCCAAACTCACCGAGGGCTCTAGGCGATTCAATATTTTGGGGCCCTATAATACTAATAAAAATTTAAATTTTCAGGGTAAAAAATGTAAATTTTTTAGAAAATTGGCCAAAAGTGTAAATTTTTAGGGTAAAAAATGTAATTTTTCTTAAAAATAGGCAAAAAGTGTAAATTTTTTGGGGCCCATCCACATATGGGGCCCTAGGCCTGGGCCTAGCCCTCCTTAGCCCAAGGCCGGCAGTGACCACGAGGAGGAAGACATGCCACCACCTACCGCTATAACTGCCAAACCTAGTTGTACACCCACAATCTCAACGAAGAATTGAAAAAGAGCGTGATCTCATATATGAGAGTTCTTTGAAGATGTTGGCGAAGAGAGTGAGAGAGTTGATAAATATGAATTGTGGAAAAAAAAAACGTGAGAGCTAACAACGATTGAAACAAGATTTTCTCTTCAAGACACCACTATAAGATGTGCATAGCAGCTGAGTCCTTAACTAAGTACGCAAGATTTCCTTAGAGCTTAGGAGAGAGCATGTCCAATCAATATATTATTTTCGGCCGACCAATCATTTAGTCATGTAGAATCTAAAGGTTTTTTTTTTAATTCATATAGTATTTAAATGATTTCTAGAAGAACACTACGAAGTGAGAATATCATATTTAAATGGTTTCTAGAAGTCTACTACGAAGAGATAATATCATATGCGCGCGCGCGCGCACACACACACATATTTGAGAAGAAAAAGACAACATAAAAGCCATTTTCATGTTAGAGTCGTTTAGTATAGCGTTAACCTCATCTCTCTGCACTTTATCTCACTCTCTATCTTAGATCTATTCCTTCGCCATAAGCCACAAAACTTCCAGCAAATCGTCGTCTATTACCATGTCGCATGCTTCAAAATACGGAGCTCTCGCTACAAAGCTTTCCACTGTCCGCTCTCTTTAAGGATCGAGACGAAGTTAAGTTTGACACTATCGTGATCCACATGGAAAAGAAATGGTAGTTGTGCGATCTCATATTGCCTTTGAAAAATCAAGTGCAATGATTTTGAGATTCTGTAGATAAGAGCTTAAATGGATTGGTCACTACTAGTCGCGACTATTTAGTAGCGATTTTTTGGACTTCAGCTGCGATAAAGCCCTCAATTCTTTGCAGTGGGTGGATACTACTTATATTGATAAGATTTGTGTTTTTTTCTTCTTCGAAGCATCACTTGAGAAATCAACAGTTAAGCATGTTTGATCTGGAGTGGTTTCAAGATGAATGACCTCATTAGATGTTTTTTCAGGAAGTGTGTGGGTGAGAAAAAAGCACACCATAACGACTCGTGTAGATTTTACGTAGTTAGTCGTTGATTCATAAAATAGTCATAAAACATATATAAGAGCCACAAATATGTAGACTAAAGCTCGATAAAAGCTTGAAATAGAGGCGTTATGCTAATTTTTAAGTTTCTAAATACATTTTAATTAATCCTAATTAATTATGGGCGAACTAGCTATCCATCCTATATATATTAAGCCCCTCTTTTAAAATAATAGGCTAACTATCACTTTAATTGGATAATTAGCCCAATTCACTAATAAACAATAACATATCCCTATTATACCCGTAGACACGAAGCCATTCTCCAAACACAGTCATTCGCGATTTCAGTTTGACAAACCCTAAAATCACTCGTGTACGATCCGAGCTTTCTTCGACTGCCGGAGAATCTCCGACATCACGTCCATCGCTGCCGAAATCCGTCTAATCAACCTAATCGACTCCACCGCGTCATTGTTCCTCTTCCACTGCGTCGCCATAATCTCGATTTCCCGACGGATGAGAAGGATGGTCGGGGTACGACCTAACCATGTCGATCAAATCAAACAGAGCTTCCACCACCGGCGATGGGATCTTGTATAGGTTGATGCAGAGGACGAGGGAGCGACTCGCCAGAACGAGTTCTTCAATTGCTGAATCGTTGAGTTCTATCGTCCGAGTCAGCAATGCTCTGAGTTCCAGTTCGGCGAGTTGCTCCGAACTATTTACGAACGAAGAAAAAGAAGAAGAAAAAAAATGTCTTGATCGGACGGCTTAGATTCATCGGATTAACTGTGATTATTAGTTGTATTAACTGTGAGCACTACTACAGATACTATTTTCCGGTGCGGAAGACATTCGGGTGCGACTTTTCGCACCCAAAATTCGCACCAAATGAGTCTTTCAGGTGCGACTTATCGCACCCAAAACTCAAACAAGCATATAAAATTTTCGCTGATTTTTTTAAACTTTGGGTGCGACTTTTCGCACCCAAAAGTCCGTCAAAACTTTTGGGTGCGACTAAAGTCTTAAAAATTTCAGCGGTCAACTTTCCCCCTCTTTTTTGTGAGATACTATTAGGTGCGACTTTCCGCACCCAAAAGTACTATTGGGTGCGACTTTTCGCACCCAAAAGTCCAAAACATTTGAGCGGTCATTTAAATACCCTAGGTCATTTAAACACCCAAACTCTCTACTTTTTTTTTCTTCCTCGTTTTTCTTCTCTTCTTTCTTTCTCTTCATTTCCCTCGAGCGGCACGTGCAAGAGAGAAGAAAAAAAACAAACAGCAACAATCAACAAGAGAATCGGCCGATCATCCACCTCTCCTTCTTCATCTTCTTCTCATCTTCTCCTTCCTTGAGCGCGCGCTATCCAGCCATCAAACCCGAGCACCGCGCGTCAATTAATCGAATTAACTGTGACAATTAATCAGATTAACTCACGCAGAGTTGGAGTTGCAAAAGCGAATGAGTCGGGAAACCCGAATCTGATAGACTCCTTGGCGTGGCGGATCGAGCGACGGATTAGATGTGACAGTTAAACGGATTAACTGTGACGGTTAAATGCATTGATTGTGATAGTTAGCTGGATTAACTTTTATAGTAAATAAGATTAACTGTGACGAGGTTCTCGATCCTCTCATCTCTTTCACCTCCGATGAGGATCTGCACAACATGCTTGACAAGCACAACATGCCTCACCTGATTTCGTCTCAAGGTAATCAAAATCAAAATCGAGTCTCAGTCGAGTCTTTCATCTTCTCTCCGACCTCGAACGTGGTGGAGCAGAACGCCACTGTGGTGGCGTATTCATCGTCGAAATCCTCGTCGTCTTGGGCGGCTGAGGCGTCGTCGACGTCGATTCGGCGTTGTAGAGGCGAAGCGTAGGCTGTGGAGGTGGTTGCCGCGTTTCGCGGCAGAGTCTTCTCTGCGGAGGCGAAGCATAGGCTGTTAAGGGTAATTTTGGAATCAATAATAAAATTGACTATTCCCCTAAATAAGTAAATAGTTAGACTAATATATTAATCTCTCCCCGATGAAGAGTCTAGTTACTTACAAATCTCATTAACTCTGTATAAGTAACTTTAAAAATAAAATAAAAATTATTTAACCTAGTGTATCAATGAGTTTACTTCGAGAAATGTATGTATCTTAATACGAGACACTCAAGTCGAAGTGGGTTTGCTTTAGATTTGTAAGGGAAAGACTACACTAGTACAAAAACAGGATTTCACGACGAAATATACCAAAAATGTTACTTTTCTACGACGGAACTCATTCTCCTCGTGAAAATACACCAAAATACACTATTTCCACACGGAAGTCAAAGACCGTCATGGAAAGTAAAGAATAACACTCTTTTCATGGCTGACGTTATTTCCGTCGTGGAAATGGGCACGTCGAGACTTTCCACAACAATTTTCTAAGACCGTCATGAAAAATCTGTCATTAAGCGCACTATTGTAGTTGTGTTAAAAGAAAATTATATGAGAACTTTTGGTTAGTAACCTCTTTCTGAACTGTTTCTTTCCTGAAAATCTTACTCCTTATTTATTCTTCAATGATTTATTTATTATTTTTTTCTTTTTTGAATGGGATAAATCTATTTTTTTTCTAACATACTAAAGCGCTGTATATCATTGTCCGTTTTCGTGTGACTTTTAATTTGGCGCAAAAAGTAAGGGACCAGAAAACTATGCAATGGTAAGGGACCAGAAACCCACGGAAACACGATTCGTGTGCGCGCGTATATATTGTATACAACGTCTTCTCAGCCATTATATACCCTAGTGAAATCATAATGTACTCTATAATCTGTGGTCTCTTGCTCTAAGATTAAATTCCTTTCCCATTCTCATTTCTTGTTGCTGATCACATTTTAAAAGAGAAAACAAAGAAAAAAGGGCTTCTGTATTATGTTTTTAAGGGTCTTCAAATGGGCCCTTCATGGGATCATGTAATATTTTTCATTATTCTCAATCACGTCAGCTTCGTATTCCTTGCAGATCTCATTTTTTAATCAAGATTTTAAGAGTTAATTACTGACGGATCGAAAGCACCTATATATATATATGTATATATATATATATATACATATATATATATATGACCAAAAAATGAAATCTCACTTGTGAATTAAACTATTTTGGTTGATTCAGTCAATTAAAAATGAGATCCGGTTATATAACCCAATATTTTTTTTTAGATCCGGTCTATAATTTAGGGGACAAAAGTAGAATGCTTCTCTTAAATTATTCATCTAAATTCAAAGTGAAAGTTCTCGCTTGGTTAAGAGATTAAAATGTTACGAATTTACAATGCAATTTATTTAAATTTTGTTTATAACGGACCAAAATGAAGATATTTAATAGTATCAGTGAACTGGACCAAAAAAAAAAAAAATAAATAAATAAATAACAACGCATTGGGATGATTTTTACTATATACTGAGGAAAAAGGTTGAGATGTATGGCAGCTTTGGATAAGCTTTAAGTGAAAATTGTGGTGGTACAATGATTTTAGCTAGTGGCGTGAGCTTCCCCACAATTTATCATAACTTACACTAAAGTTGTTATTATTGCTTTGAGAAGCTTTAAAAACCATTACAACTTTGAGAACTTCTTTTACGTGGTCGGAGACCATACGTCCTTTTTTTTTTTTTTTTGATAACATAAGAAACATATTTGCCGTTGAAATAAAACACGATGGAAATTTGGGCACAACAAATTATCACATCTCCTTCCGATTCATTTCCATATTCAAGTAATCTTTTGGATTTCACATGCCCTCATGTTGCAACTACTCTATGTTGGACTAACTATTTTGTGGAGGGTACCCATTTAAAACTTTATCATATAGAGATTCTTCTACTCGATTCTATATTTTATGTTAAATTAAACATTCCTTTACCTCCAACTCAAAAATTTCTTTTTTTAACACTAAAAAAATATATTTAATTACTATTTAATAGGTTTGACAACATTTTCAATACCAAGTTTAACCTAAATAAACTTAATTTGTACCTTTTATACTCAGTCATATTTCTTTATATTATGAATTTTACATATATTTAAAATAATTTTGTAGGCTCTCATAAACATATATATATTTTTAGGTAAATACATATTAAAGATATATTTTAAATATTAAGTATACGAATGATAAAATGAAATACAAATTGGAAAACCGGGGTTGAATATACCTGAATATTAGATGCTGGTCATTCATATCATTTCTTGTCAATTTAATTTTTTGTGTTGTATTGCACTTGACGATTTATTTTTTAGGGTTTTATAAAACATCTAAATTTTTTTTATTTTTTTATTTTTTTTTTGCAATGACGATTTAAATTTTTTTTAATTTATTTTGTTTAATTATTATCTATTAGATAATTGTTTTTAACACCAATTCTAATTCGATTGACATAAATAAGTGGTATTTGCATCTTATGTCACAAATTGGCAATCCAATTGCAAATAAGTCACACACACAAATTTTAGAAAGTTTTAGAGGAAGATGAAGTGATTTTTAATGAGGTATTGTAAAAATTCAGAAGACATGGAGTAACTAATGAAAAGATTAAATGATAAGAGAGAGTAATTTGAAATTTGCACATGTGACACGAATGTAAATACGTGACACAAATGCAATTTTGACAACTTTGTGACACAAATGCAAAAACTCGACGAATTTGTGACATTGACGCAAATTTCCCTATTCCTTGTGGCCGGCCCTTTTCCGAAGTGAGGGTTGGCCCTTGTGGTTCTTCGAAAAGGCGGCTGTCAATATTCTTATATTTTTTTTCCTCTGATTGCAGTTTACCCACTACAACTTGAACTCTTTAAAGGAAAGTTGTTTAGCCTCAATTAGCGATTAAAAATAAAGCAAAGAGCCAAAAAAAACAGGAAGATCGTGTTTAGATTAAGATCAATTTTCAGATGATCTTTATAATGAATTTGACATATGCGTCATGCACTAGGGTTCCTTCAATAATGCGGTCTAAAAAGATCTGTCCGAATCTGGTACAAATAAATTATACATAATGCTCGTACTAAGTGTTACTATGTGTTCTACATCTTCGATTTCTTGTCCAGTTTTCCAAGCATAGATTAATTACCGATCAAGTTTAAACTTCTTACACAAACTAGATATTTCATCCTCAAATAATAATATTAATTATAGATAATGCATGATATACGGATTTAATAAATTTTATTATAAAATAAATGAAATATTACTTTTTATATATATACGTTAACTTAAATTTTCTATAATATATATAAAGTATGTATATATACACACATAACTTATTTATAATATATAACTTATATATATATTATATAATTTGTATATATTATCACTACCAGAAATGTGGGATATAACTACAGTTTTTTTTTTAACTCCAGTTAGCTTTTTAATGGAGTATTTGAATACAGACTACGGTCACTTTTTTCTAGGCATATATTAGACTCTAGTCGAATATAAAGCTGTAGCTAATGGTCTTTTTTTTCTCTACAGTCAATATAAAGAAGTAGTGGTAATAGCCAAAAATTTAAAAATTACCAAAATTTCACCACTTTTGAATGGAGGGAAATTTTCCACTAAAATTTAGCACATTTCACTACAGCTAAATCTAAAAAAGTAGTGGTAGCACTAAAAAAATAAATAAATTTCTAACATTTCACTATTTTGATGTTGGAGGGAAATTTCCCACTAATTTTTTTGTTTTAACCGGTACATCAAAATCTCAAGTCTAAAATCGACTAAGTAAAAAAAAAAATAAACCCTCCCTCTCTCATCTTCGTGTATCTCACATTCTCAGTCTCTCTCTCTTCGTAAACCTCAGATACTCTCTCTCTCATCTCGTATTTTCACCCATCGCCGTCAATCTTCTTCATCTTCTCCGGTCTTTTTCTTCCACGTTTCTTTTCCCCTCCACGAACTCGTGACTGAGCTCGTGGTTCCTTGGTTTCAGCGAGATTAAGCGTTGATTGGGAGGAAGTGAAAGAGTCCCTGAGTGCTCTGAAATTCGTTCAAGCAAGGTAAAACATAAAACCCCTATCAGCCTTGAATCTGAGATTAGGTATTTAGTTTTGGATATTTGGGGCTTTTCGTTGTGTTTATCTCTCGCGGGTCTTAGTTGTTGATTTCCGTGGCTGAGATTGTTGTCTTGATGGCTGGAGTTCTCGTTTTAGATTTTTGGGTTTTAATTTAGGGCTGAGAAGTGTTTCGTGCTTTGGTTTGGTTTTATTGTCTCTCGTTCACTTATGGTCGTGTTGGTGTTTTTATCTCTCTCTCGTCTTACTTATGACCTTTGGAATTCTGAGACTTTGGATTCGAGTTTCAGTTTGGTTTGATTGCTTGAATCTAAGCCTCGCTCTGGATATTTGTTCTTTATGCGTTTGTTTTTTCAGACTGGTTTAGTTGGTTTTGAATCTGATTTTTGGTTTGATTATATTTGTTTTGAATCTGAAATAAAACTATTGGAGAGGCTCTAATAGCTCAGAGATCAACACCGAGCTTAGTCACTATCGGACAATCTCTAGAAGCAGCGGTGAAAACCGTCGGAGACAAGGCCGTGGACTTGAGCGATGCGGCCGCAATTCAAGCCGCTAAAGTCAGAGCTTCTCTTCCAGCAACGTGATCGGAGAAGGAAGATTTGGCACAAAGGCGTCATCGAGAATGGTTGGTGAGTATCGTTTAAATACCAAATTTTTAGCATTTTTAACAGGTTTGGCTGAGGGTCTAGGGTCGGCAGTAAGGTTGTTGCTCGACATAGGCGGGTTGCGTATAGCCTAAGACGGCGGTTCGGTTTGGCGAAGGCGCTGTCCGAAAAATGGCGGAGCTGCCGCTCGAGCGACAATGAGGCGGGGCTGGACAATGAGGTTCAGCGTCTCGATGTGGACGAGCTTTTACGTAGGAGGCGGCAGTGGCGCTGTGCGGCCTCTCGAAGCGAGAGAGTCTAGTCTCTCTTCAAACAAAACTAGGCTTCGTTGTACTCATAGAAAGCCTCGTCTTGCACTGGTAAAAATATTTTCCTCAAGGTCTGATTTCTTTTACTGTTTCTTTCCATTATTTATTTTTGTGGATGTTGTTTTTGTCATTGTCTTGTATAAACAGAGAAGTAAAAGCTGTGATGTTTAATGTTTGACATCATGTAATTTTATTTTGGTTGTAAAAGCCTTTTTTATTACAAAAACCTTATATTTATAGATCAGAAGTAGTATTTCATTATTGGAATTACTGTTGGTAATTGTTTACTTGATTTACTTTGTCTTATAGCATTGACTTGCAATCATAGTTTTGTTTATGTTGCATTTTGAATTAGATTTAAAGTCTCCCAAGTCCATGTTTGGAAATAAATCGTGGAATTATGACTTGTATATTGAACCAAGTATAACAAAATGTGATGTTGTGATCAAAGGCTTTTTACTGAATCTTTGTTATTTATTAAATTCAGTATGAGCTAAATGATCACTTGGTTTTGAAGTTGTGATGACCTTCTCGGTCTTCCCCTCCCTGAAGGTCTCCGACACCGTCGTGGAGCCTTACAACGCAACTCTTTCCGTCCACCAACTTGTCGAGAACGCCGACGAGTGCATGGTTCTCGACAACGAGGCTCTGTACGACATCTGCTTCCGTACTCTCAAGCTCTCCACTCCTAGCTGTGAGTAATTTCTCTCTTCTCTCTTTCGATTTAACTCTAGATCATGAAATTTATAACATAATGAAAAGAAACCTGTTTGTCTTAGTTATGTTTACACATTTTTTTTTCTGTGAATTGTCTATGTATATTAAAACTAAATGCATTAAGAAATATTAGTATCAACATAGGTAGCACTGGAACAAATCAGACAATTTCCATAGATGTGGTTCGTAAGCCTTACCACAAAGATTTGTTTATTCAACTTTGATCTTGGTTTTTTCAGTCGGTGACTTGAACCACTTGATCTCCGCAACCATGTCCGGAGTCACTTGCTGTCTGCGGTTCCCAGGACAGCTCAACTCCGACCTGAGGAAGCTAGCTGTGAACCTGATCCCGTTCCCTCGGCTCTACGACGAGGAAGAGGAAGAAGAACCCGACTACCAGGAGTGAGGGATTTAGGGGGTTTCTTGAAATGGGAGAGAGGTTAATTTTGCTTAACCTTGCTGCTTTCTTTCAAGTTATCAGCTGCAAAACAAATCTGATGTTGGATTATATTGAGTTTTTGTATTGATGTTCGTTTAAAATTCTTTAGGGATGTATAAATGATTCTATATTTTTATTATTTTATATTTATTTATTATAAATGTATTTTATTTTATATTTATTTAAATATATATTATTGTATAAACTACATAAATAAGATGTAGTCTATATTGTTAAAATATAATTTCATGAATTTCAACTACACCTAAAAGATGTAGTCTTCAACAAAAAAGACTGAAGTCATAGACAAAAAAGATAAGACTCCAGCGCAATAGATGCCACAAAAACGTCGTAGTCTGTCTAATTGAATCAATCAAGACTACTTGTTAAAACTGTAGCGTTTTTTTCTTATGTAATTGAGTTCTATATAACTACAGCATAACGTTGTAGTATTTATAGATGAGACTAGTAAGACTACATCTAAAAAATGTAGTTATATATTTTAACTACAGTCTTATAAAACAGATACACTACGGCAAAAAACTGGAGTCATAATCAAAGAGATAAGACTCCAGTGCAATAGATGACAGTCAATAAACTGTAGTCGACTTAAAATGACTATGGCGTTCGGCAGTAGTTAGAGGCCAAATTTCTGGTAGTGTATATCCATATTTTGTAATCTAAAGAGCATATTAAAATCCAAAAACACACCAAAGCACACATAAAAACTAAAACTTCAAAAACTACCACGTAAAAAAAAAACATTCAATACTACTTTACTAAAAAAAAAAAAAAACATCATTTGAACACAAATATTTTAACCTTTTAATTAAGCTTGAAAATTTGGGATTTCACAATAGTGGTTCATCTAAACATCACTTATAAATTAGTTTATAGTTGTATATGTTACTTAATATCTGAAAGAAAATCTAGACGACACCATGGCGATTCCGCAATTGAAAAAAAAAAGTTCCGTAATTGAAAAAAAAAAGTTGAAATTATATGCACATGAAGCAATCAAAATAAATAAAAAAGAACATTAAGTTAAGAAAATTGCAATCAAGATGCTAAAAGCAAGGAAACGAAATTTTCACGTAACTTACAAACATATTATTTTAAACTAGAATGATAAAATGAGTGTAAATAAAATTTTACTTATGCAAATCGATATAAATATATGAAAATTTCAAATACGTTAATCATGACTATTTAATTAAAATATTTGAATATTGATTATTATATGGTTATATAGTTCTCTAGTGTTTTTTTCTAAAACATATTAAACAGTAGTGCATTTAAAACTTCATATGATATGATAAGAACCACGACCACACGTTTCCATGGGTTGCAGAAATGTATGCTCCCTTACGGATGTAAAATTTATCATCTTTCAGCTTAATACCCATGTACTAAATCATGTAATCTTAGATAATAGTGCCACATGCATCTGCACTGCTAATATATCGTGTAATCTTGGTCAATAATGCAACTTCTAATAAAAAAAAGAACAATGACCGCAGGAAAATAAAACAATCATGTGGGTTGTATGAAGCAAGGCAGTTGATCGATATACGTATTTATACTGATATCTTTAAAACCCTACACACTGCATATATTTCTCTAAACAAAGAGAGTCCGCAGTGAAATTCTTTTCACACAGTTTTATTAAGAAAATATTTGGATATTCTAATCAAGTAGATAAATTTAAATGTGAGATTTACAATGTTCCTTATGTTTTAACCTTATGTTTTAATATATATATATATATATATATATATATATATATATATATATATCAATTAAAAAATATAAAAAATAAAGCGTCTATTTGACTTTAAAATTTTCTAAATTCCGCAAAAATTGAGAGAAATTACTCGACACAAGGTTGATATTGGTTAAAGTTATTAATGATAGTTTTTGAAGATATAGATTGGTTAATATCAAGTGCTATTTTGTAGAATAACATTTGAACTTTAGCTACTTAATGATTCCAATGTTTCAAGTAGATTATATCGTATAATTTTTGAAAATATTTTTCTGATGGTACTTGATGTGAAACCATGAAAATAGTCATTAAAGTATTTAAGAATTTCATAATTATGATAAATTTTCTTCTTTTATTATTCATGTGATAGAATATGTTTTGCTTTGTGCTCCGTAAAACTTTATGTACAAAATGTTAGTTAAGCGAATTAGTTTTTTTGACAATTTATGACGAAATGTAATTTTATGACAATGATAAGTTATGATTTATTTAAACGTATGTCAAAATTTAATTTATTAATTTATAAATTAATTTAGTTTTTTTTATATATATGCCTAGTGTGTGTTTTTTTCATAATAGCAATCTAGCTTTAAAATCATTTTTGAAATAGAACTAAGGTAATATATTTTGTCTCCTTTTAATTTATAATTAGAAATAAAATATAAATAAATTTTATATTATTTGTTATTCAGAAAATTCGTGCCTCTTCTCCCTATAAATACAACATGTTAGCCTTTCCCCTTTTGTTTTTTTTTTCAAAACCGTAGATTAAAGAAAATCCATTTTTTACTCTCTAAAATTCGCATGTATGTTACCCAAATTTTTAAGAATACCATTCCAACTCCAATTCATGTGAATTTTTATTACATTGCTCGAAATTGTATGATTGTATCGCAGGAAACTTTTCATGGCCTTCAGATCAATATCGAATCCGTAATGATTTTTAAAAACTCAGTCGATGTTTTGAAATTTGGATTTCACTGTGTCGACTTTTTATATTTTTTTAGTACTTGTATATCTTCGTTTGATCTCAAACTTTGATATGGTGTTCGTGATATTGTTACAAAGTGTATGTAAATATTTGGCTACATTTCAGTAATTATTTTCAACGAAATAATGTTTTTCTAAAAAGCCTTGCGGATCTGATCGTGGTCCAGAAAACCGAATTTTTACAAACATAACGTTTTTCCTTTCTTTTATCATTTTTAATAGTGATTTAAATACTGAGTATTTTTTGTTCTGAAGGATATCAACGAGGCGGAAAACTTCCGAGTTGTACGTTTTTCCAAATTCTGAATGGTAGTTTCTCAAATAAATTAGTTAAAGAACTATTTATAATTATGCTCGTGAATGGAGTCTATTTCCTTTTTATATATTGTGGAATCTTCAAGAATAGATAATATTGAGTTTGAAGATAAAAAATATTAGTTTCTTTTTGGTGTTTTCCAAGATTATGAGCACGGAAATAAATCTGTGTTCTTAGAAGCTTTAATCGACCGTTTTATGTATACAAATTTTTATGAAATAGTTAAAAGCCTTTATTGTCCAAGTCACTACAGGAAAAAAAGTGTTTTAAATGTTGTTTCCTTTATTTTTAAATTTTTACAGATTTGTTTTTGAAATTTTATTTTTCCCAAGCCCGAAGGGTATTTTAGTAATTTTTCCGTCAGCCGTAATTCAAATGATTTCCAGAACCTAAAGCATGTTTTAAATCCTTTTCTTAGCGGATCCCCGATAGTCTTTTATTCCAATTAGGTTTCAAATCAAGTAGAGCTTTCAATTCCGTCTTCGACTAAAGAGTTTTATTCCAATTTGTCAAGGTGAGAATAATCTCACTACAGTACAGATTAGTTAAAAATTAAATATGATGATTTTGTAATTCATGATGTGGTTTGTTTATAGCTTTAAATGTTTGTGTATGTGTTTCATTATTTGATTGCGTGATTGAGTCTAGTAGTTTGTGATTTATGTTTTGTAAGCTATGTGATGTTAGGTTAAAGTAAATTTGAGAATACATATTTTATTCTTTAGTCATGTTTATTCTATATGAGCATATGCACGAAAGTTTTTATGTATAGGTCATATATGTATGTAACGTAATTCTCAAAGTGAAAAGATAAAGATAACCAAGAGAGTCGTACCGCCTCGAGAGGTTTTACGGAGAAGCTTCCCGGGCCGAGGCTCAAATGGGGAAATTTCATGGGCCGAGGAGTGTGGGACTTTGCAAACCAATATATTCGTCTCTAAAGTGTGCACTGAAATACGTACGACTACCCTAGGGGCATCCGAACTTAGTTGATAGAAATAGGTACGACTACCCTTGGAAGTGTGCATTACTCTTTTTATTTTGTGAGCTTTATATTATTCTCACCGACCGTAAGCTCATCCCTTCGAGAAAAAAAATATACATCTATGTTGTACGTAAACAACTTCCAAGGAACTGAACAGGGCGGACTAGCGACGTCTATAGCGAGATGGTTGAGTTATGGTTTTCATTTACAAAATAAGTATTCCGCTACAAGTCCTCTAAGAAATAAATTTTAAAATGTTTATTTTCAATTATTTCAAAGTTACGAAGTTTCAAAGAGTTTTCTAATTTGGTTGAGATTTAGATTATGGATTATGTTTTAGTATTTTTGCTGCTATCTTAAGTTTTATATTCGTATTTTCAATTTTGGTTTAAGTACTTCTCATGAAATGTTTGATATGCAATCTTCATATTTTTCTTAAATGCTTTTGTTTCTTTTTGAGATCTTTAAAATTTTGGTTCGCCTTTATATGATGTGTTTTAAAAAAAAATTTCCTTCAAGTTTTTAATTTTGTTTTCTAAAATTTAAAAAGTGAGTTGCGTAAGACGGTCCAAAAAGTTGAATCGTCACACTTGAAACCAATGATTAAAATACTTATTCATAAAATATTGAAAATACGATTTTATTGCAATAGTGATTATTGAGTGACGGATATTTAATGATTATATAAAATAAAGATACATAAATAATATATAATATATCTGTTACCGATGGAAATTTTAATAATATTTTGTAAAATAATATAATAAAAATGCATTATATATTATAAAATTTCATATTGAATTAAACTCAAAATTCCAAATCATGTTTATAATAATTATTCAATCAACCAAAAAAATGACACTCAGTGTTGATAGACAATAATATTACAACTATTGTTCCGTGAAATACAAATGGGTACCGAAGTAAAACAGGTGCCGAGACTCAAATAACTAGGCGGAACTGCCTTAAATACATACAAATCTAATATATAAGACGGAAAAAAAGGTGAGAATGCTAAATAATATGTGGTCTATTTGGTGTGTAAAAAAGTGCATGCCTTCATTCTTCCTCTTCGTGATGCTATTTATATAAATTCTGAAACGTCGGGTATGTGGGATGATCAAACCCATATCTTGGTGGTTATTCGGTTATCGTACGTCCAAACAGAGTGGATAGTTATTTTATTGTTCGAATTTTATCGACGTACGTTAACCCGAGCACGTGTTTGTCGGTTGTAATTTTTTATATGTAAGTTTGAATAGTATTTTTGTCCTACTGGCTTCTCCTATTTTTGAAGTTTTATTCGATAAGGTTTGTTCTTACCCGATGAGCGGTTAGTTCTTTCGTTTGTTACCCCTAAAGTGTATTTTACTCTGGCATTAGTGTTGGATTTATACTATTCTCGGTGGTTATGAGCTGTATGCTCGGCATGTGTTAATTTAAGGAATAACACTCGAAGTGTGAAAAAGGAGTTGATATAACATTGATTCCAATTTTCAACATTAAAAAAAATCAATTAAACACAAGATAACACTTTTGGAAAATACTTACCCACGAGACCGATAAGTGAATTTGAACATATATTTGAAACGTAATTAGTTAGAACATAAAGAAAAATAACAAGGAAATATTATTATGGAGAAGTAGTGGTACCTAGGATAGCCTAGTGGTAATTCCACACCATCTCCTATGTGGAGGTCGTGGGTTCAATCCCCACTGCAGCTAAAAAAAAAAAAAAGAAGTACTTTGGTCAACTATTTCTATCCCAAGGAAAATAGACGTTTCCCAGTTAAAGCCAATCTATATTATTTTTACTGTTATTATGTTCCTCGTAAAAACCAGAAGTATAGCATAAAATAGTTAAATAATACAATTTAATTTGTAAATTACGAGTCCTTCACGATAGGATGAATTACGGAGTAGAGATCAGTTCTGTCTTTATATGTACCCACATAAACTGTTTTATATTGTCGTAAGCGTCTGTTAATAATTCTTGATTGCTGTAAGCAGAACGAATCCAATGCACTCACAATAATTAGTTTGTATGTGTATTATTGTAAGCAAATCTGCAAAATTTCGGTTATTACTAATTTTAAATGAACGCAAGTACTTCCAGGCTACGATATGTGTTATATTATTATTTTATATAAAAGACCTAAGAACTTGTCAATTTGAATACTATAAAACTTAATTGTAACTTGAGAGTTGAGACATGACTATGAATATGTGTTATCGTTTTGTGTGAGTATATAAAATAACTCTTTCGTGCTATATCAGCAAAACAAAAATAAACGTAGAAGAGAGACCATGATGTTTATAATGAATTCAATTTGACCTCATTTGTAGTGCGAGAGATATAAAATTAATATTGATTGTAACTATTATTTTTAAATAGATGTGTACAAATACAACACCGTCCTTGTAATAAGATCTATGTGCTTTGTCTGAATCCATGAGAGGATCTTATAAAGTAATTCTCACTGCTGCGCAAAACCACATCCACATTGGTAACATTGCATTGTCTGAAGATATATAGATGGGACAAACAATAATCAGTTTTTCAATATTGTTTTTAGAAGGGAGAAATAAATTATAAGCATTTAAAAGCGAAAATTAAATCATCGTAATTTTAAACAGGAAAACTTGCAGATATATCCCTTTGATTTGACGTGTTAAAATTTAGTTTTATATCATGCCCCCAACATCTCGCCAGTAATTTTCAAGAAATAAAAAATAAAAAATAAATAAAAAATCTCGCCAGTAATTTTTTATTGAGGAAATCAAATCAAAATTTTACTATATTTAATTACGCTAAAACACAATTAGATAACCCAAGATTATTTGCGGCAAATAATAATATCACTTCTTCTCCCACGAAAAGATTTGAGATGAATCTCGCGGGCGGGCTGGATTGGCCATATTTATTTTATTTTGATTTGTATGATAGTATAATATATTTTTATATTCGCACAGTCCCTATATTTGTATATATCTCTTGCATAATTGGCTAGTAAATTCCTAAAAAACACGATTAGATCCATAGATACAATATAAAATCTTTCCACAATTCTTTCACTATTCGAACAGTTATGTGTGCTTTTAAGGAAACAAATATATATTTATCATTGTTTAGATTAGGGTATAACTTAAACTAAAATATTATTTCATTTTTATATTATGAAAAATATGTAATGATTTAAATACAAGGTTTGATTATGCAATCATGAATATTTTTATTTCTTGAAAATAGATATCTGATATATTCTTAATTCGAATATCCTACAATATCATTTGAAAATTGTTGATGATTAAAAAAAATTGGTTTGACGGTTTTCATGAACACCCCTAAGAAAACTAGTTAATAGTTGTAAATAGTCGTTAATAATTGTAAATAAATGTTAACAGATTTGAAGAGCAAAAAATATAAAAAGATTTGATAGAATCGGAAACTTATAGTCACTGACCCTAAATCGAATACAGAGAAAGGTGATTTTGTCATGATATTACATTCCGTATAACGATTTCAAAAATCAAGATTAAAAAAAAAAGAACGTACTTTAAATTGTCGATATTTTTTAGAATGTCACTCAAATTTTGAAAAAAAAGTCTAAAATCCGCATAAAACTGAAAGAGTAACTGATTGCTATAATTTTGAAAATAAATAAACCATTAATACATAATTATTAAAAAAAATGATTTTCAAACTCATATATACATAACCGATTTTAATTTAAATCATGAGACTCCAAAGCATAAATGAAATGCTACAAACGTCTAAACAATGCCACATCACTATAATGACTATTTCTTAAACTTTATAGAAAGTTGTCTATTTAACAAAACTCCAAGTTTTGGTGGCTTAGTTACTTAAAAATTTGTTAAAAAATAATGCTATAATAATTAATAATTTGTTTATGTATATAATTGATAATATATGGCCCTTGTACATTTTTTTTTAATTTTATGTTATTGATATAATTTGAGTAAAAATTTATTCTCCAAGATCCTGTCAACACGAGAACAAAAAAAAGTTGCCATCAAAACGAAAAAAGAAATAAATTAAATATCAATGTGTATATATATATATATATATATATATATTTAAATAATATAATCATTTTAGTTATAATTATTGTTGTGGGAGATTTTCCATCACCCGAAAAAACATTAAAGCTCAACCCAAAAACTGAGAAGACAAGCCCGGCCCAAGAGGCAAAGAAAATCTCGACGTGGCCCGAGCAAGGAAAATCCGACATGGCTCAGGGTCGGCCCCAACCACAAAATATCCTGGCCTGGTCAAGAGCAAGTAAGGAAAATCCCGGCCTTGTCAAGGGCAAGGAAGGAGAATCCTGACCTAACCAAAGGAAGGAAAATCCCGGCCTTGTCAAGGGCAAGGAAGGAAAATCCTAGCCTAACCAAGGGCAAGGAAAATCCTGGCCCTGCCAAGGGCAAGGAAAGAAAAATCTCAACCTCACCAAGGGCAATGAAGGAAACGTCCCGGCCCTGTCAAGAGCGAGGAAAGAAAAATCTCGGCCTTGCCAAGGGCAAGGAAATAACGTCTCGGCCCTACCAGGGGCAAGGAAGGAAAATCCCGGCCCTGTCATGGGCAAGGAAGGAAAGAACGGCCCGGCCAAGGGCAAGGAAAATCCTGGCCCTGTCATGGGCGAGGAAGGAAAGACCCGGCCCGGCCGAGGGCAAGGAAAATCCTGGCCCTGTCATGGGTAAGGAAGGAAAAATCCCAGCCCCGCCAAGGGCAATGAATGAAAGGTCCGGCCAAGGGCAAGGAAAATCCCGGCCCTGTCATGGGCAAGGAAGGAAATACTCGGCCCGGCCAAGGGCAAGGAAAATCCCGGCCCTGTCATGGGTAAGGTAGGAAGAATCCCAGCTCCGCCTTGGGCAAGGAAAGAATGGCCCGACCAAGGGCAATGAAAATCCCGGCCTTGTCATGGGCAAGGAAGGAAAGACCTGGCCCGGCCAAGGGCAAGGAAAATCCCGGCCTTATCGTGGGCAAGGAAGGAAAAATCTCAGCCTCACCAAGGGCAAGGAAATAATGTCTCGGCCTTACTACGGGCAAGGGAGGCGACGTCCCGGCCTCACCAAGGGCAGTGAAAGAAAATCCCGACCCATCCAAGGGCGAGGAAAATTCCAACCCGACCAAGGGCAAGGAAGGTTCAAGCATTGTGCAAGGCTGACCCCTACAAAAATCAAGGGAAAAATGAAATGACCGTTCTACTCCGACTCATCACACTTCTATAAATACCTTCAGATTTCTCATTTGGAGGTAAGTTCTCTCACGACTTACAAAACCTCTGCCTCTCTTTCATCTGAGACTTTCTCTCACTAGAACCTTGAAGCAAGACACTTGGACTAATGTTGAGCGTCGGAGTACCCGCCGGAGGAAACCCCTCTGGGGTTCTTTAGCTCACGTTTCTCTCTTTTTCAGGTGAAGAGTCGTCGGAAACCCATTTCCGGCACGACGGAGGCGACAAGTGCCGAGACAACTTCCCCGTTCGACCACCGCGCGGTAATAGGGTCCGGCCCTAGACCGAACTGCGGACCGGTTTTCGTGTTGATCCATTTTCAGGCATTAACAATTATTAATTGTATAGCTATTAATTAGAATAGAGAGTTTGTGGCCAGCTTCTTTGGGATCCAAAACAAGGAATAATTCTTCATGCCCTATTCAATGTGTTTAAGAACATCTTGGAGAGTCTGAGATGGCAAGGCCTATTTGTGGATTTTAAAGATGAGATTTGATGAGAGATAAGTCTCCAAAAGTTTTGGTAGACTTACTTATATTTCACAAAGGTGAAAGAGAAAACCTCCAATGAGTTATGGTTCAATATTAGAGGCAATATATTGGTGTCTATATTGATATCGAACTTTGTTTATAATCATGAATACATGTTTAAAGTGTGCTCTAACATCTAAATTCAAGGGAGACTACCTATTGAAAACAACCTCAAGTAAAACTTCTTCCATTCAAAAAGGTACATGAAGAGCAAACCACCTTCTAGCTCTATTACATACACCACGAATAATCCACGATGTTTTAAAAAGTTGAAATCGGATGCGACGCACGTGTCGCATGCGCATCTGAATATATATTTTTTTTAAATTAATCGTGATTGATCAACATTCACCGCAGAAATTGCCCCATTTACCACCAATTTCATAACATTTTCCCACTTTCCACCAAAAGACTAATTTTTCCCAAAATGCCACCATCTATGTCAACAATGTTGACATATATTTTTGCCCTTCACTATGAGATGTCAACATTGTTGACATAGATGTCAACAATGTTGACATCTCGGTGGCATTTTGGACCAAATTAGTGTTTTGGTGAAAAGTGGGAAAATGTTATAAAATTGGTGATAAATGGGGTAATTTTTAATTTTTTTTTTAAACAGTCACGTCTATTTCCACGATTATCCTATCAAAACGGACAAGAAGTCGTTTTGTATCGTACCCGAAAGTACAAATTACAGTAACATATCTCAGTCAAACAAACTCCATTCAAAATTTGACAAAATATAAGTTAAGAAAATGTCTTATATTAAAATGGGTGTTACAGCTGAATAGTCAATTGAGATAAATGAATTTGCAAAATAATTGCAATTTGTTTAAAATTAGTGAAATAATAGAACTTTATACAAATATGCAAGTATCACATTTCAACAATTGTTTTGAGCATGTTGTATATAAAGCCCTTGTTTATACAACATAAAATTTTAATAGCAGGGTCAAAATAATTTTGACAATATAATTTAACTTTGCCCAGCTGAGTCTTTAAGATTTTTTTGTTATTCTACTTAAATAATTATTTTGTAGGACGACTTTTCTCAAAAGGAAATTAGGACAAACAAAGGTGTGATTCTAAAGATAAGTTGCGGGAAAGGATAGTGGGCATTTAGGTCTAGGATTGCAATTATCATGAAATGAAATTAAAAAAACAGAAACACATATCTTGGCAATTTCATAACAGAACCAAAAGTAATTATATATGATTGCGATCAAAAGTCGAGTTTTAGATTATTGTATTAAAGTCGCTGATAATAAGTCAATTGTAACGAGATTTATATGGGTATGATATATATGATGATCTTTTGTTAGTACCGTAATTGGTTGCTGTATGCAATGATAATGACTTTATATCGTTTTTTTTTCTCGGTCACAGTCATGAATGTGTATTGAATTGTAATTAGACCACCAAGAATAGGACGTAATTGGTTTTATAGCTGTCTTCAACATTTTTGTTTGTACGTTCCATAATTGGTTGGTCGATACCAAATATCAAAATATTACGATATATCGATGATATATCGATATCGACGAGATCTCGATAAAATATCAACTATAATTTTTATCGTTTTATAAATATCGTTAAAAAATCGATGATACATTGATAAAATATCGTTATATTTTAGTAGTTAAAAAATTCAAAATATCATCCGGATTTGAATTTTTTTAATAAAAAATTTATTATTTATTTATTATTTTATTTTTTAATTTATTTTAATTTCTTATTCTTTACTCTTTATATCTTTTACATATTGATTTTACTTAGTATTTTCTTATTTATATATTTAATATATATATATATATATATATGACAATACCTATTTATATGTATATATTTATATGTAAAATAAAACATCAAACTTTTGAATATATATATATATATATATATATGTATATATACATACGATTATCATAATTTTAATTTTTGTACGTAAAAGAAAAAAAATCAAGCTTTGAATATACATATATATATAATTATCATAATTTTTTTTTATTAATTTATAAAAATATATTATAAATTATATCATTAATTCATTATATGTGAATAATAACCAATAATATTTGAGTTTATATTAAAAAATGATACCATTTGAATACTATTTTATGATTTGTAGCATGTATTTTGAGTTTATTTGTTGTCTAGAATAAGTAGCATTTGAGAATTATTTTATCATTATAATAACTAATAAATTATTTTATATTTTAGATTTGTAGACATGCATATATTTTGAATTTAAAAAAAAAAAATTATATTTTATTATAGAATTTTTGTCGATATATTGATCGGTAGTAAATATATCATCGATAGTCGGTATTAAAATTGTTGTTAGATACCTATTGATATATCCATCGCTAGTCGATATATCAGTAAAATTAAAACCTCGGTATTAGTACATGTGAAAAGAAAAGACATAAATATCCTCACTTTTAACCATTGCCCTACTCGATAATCATTTGGCAATTAGTCCGATTAATAGTGCCGTTAAAAGGAAGATTACATTATAATAATCAACTCACGAAGTTATATGTATTCGAAGCGTTGAAGTAAGGAATACCATACAAATGTGACACTTGGAGTAACTGTCACGTGGTTGTTAAGTGACAAGATTATTTTAATCATTTAGTTTATTAAGGGTTAGCTTAGTATCATATCCTCGTGCAAACTCTTCACGATAACAACTATTATTAGAGAGCAATTATGTATTTTTCTTTTTCTTTTTTTTTTTTTCTTTTTTCTTTTTGTTTTTTTTAAAATGCACCGGAAACTAAAATCTCAATGATCGTAGTAGTCAGTTGTAATTATAAATTGTTAGCAATATTATAGTAATATTGACGTAAATAAAAGACAAATTGCATGCATGAAAAAGTACACGTAAAATAGATTACAAAAAACCCGGTTACCCCTTTATACTAAGAACCGGAAAACAAAAAATAGGTCGAAAAGTCGAGGCCCGTTGGACGGTCTCCTTGAAGCTTTTTATCGCTCTCCCACAGGTGCTGGAATTCGTGAGCGAAAGCCTCCCAGGATACAACGACTTCAGAGGCAAGGTGAGCACCAACCACTTGTCTCTCTCGGCGAACTAGAACCTGCGAGAATACTATCACCAAGACAAAGAAAAATTTCTGGGAACAAGAGAGAATCGGGAACAGTGGGGAATATCTGGAATTTTCGAGTTCAACTGAATGAGAGCTTAGGACCTCTTATATAGGCCAAGACAGCGAATTTGAACCAGCCATCAAAACGCCCAGCCTTAAAAGAGTTTAATGCTCCTAATGAGGCCATTAACGCTCGGTTACAAGCCAACGTTCACTCCTAATGAGGCCATTAACGTCGTGCCTTCATGGCGCATTGATGCACGGTTTCATGTTTAATTCCCAACCATAACGCGCATCATGAGGAATTAAATCAATAAGAAGTGAAATTTGTAGTAAAAAGAAAGCCCGAGACCGAGACAATTCCCGATTCCCGATTCCCGAAACCCGAAGCCCGAGCCCGAGCCCGGCCCGGACCGGCTCGGCTCGGCGGCGGCGGCGCGCGTGTGTGTGTGTGTGTGTGTGCGCGCGCGCGAGGGGTTAAGAGATAACCCACCCACACTCTCCTCTCTTGCACTTGCTTGACCACTAAAGAGAGAGGATAGTATATAAACACTACCACAACACACATCCCCAACCAATGTGGGACTCTTGGTTTTCACTTCCACAACACAACAATTGTGTTTCTTTAGCCTACTTTGAGCATCAATTTCTCATTCATCTTAGGTCCGATTTTGGCAAGCAAATATTCGATTTTATAGCCCTCGTTACGAGGAATCCGTATCACTTGGAATTATTCAATTCCGATGAGTGGAACCCACTCAACTTGTTGCCACAAATCAGCCATCCACAAGATAATAAATAAAATTTATTAACACATTTCAACAATCCCCCACATGAATGAAATTGAGACGACAATTATAAAGACACGACTCGATGTGGTGATAGATTCTACGGTCAATACCAGTATAGGATAGGTAGGCAAAGCCTTTGAACCTTCCCTCGGTAAGATATGCCATCTTTACTGACTACTCAGTAGACACGTTGTCCTTGAACTGTTAGCCGTTTTGCATAAACGATAAACATATCCCCCACTGATATCTCCCTGACACAGGTTCTGTTCTCATGGTTATGTTCATTTTGGCCCTGAACATCAGCCTGGTTCTGCAAGAGTTTCTAAAGAATTAAGCCCAATTAATTCTCCTTTGAAGCAGCCCCACTTCTCTCTCACATAGGTGATTCTTTTATTAAGAGTAATCCCGCATTACTCATTCGGAATCTCAACGATCCGATTTCACAGAATCATTAAAAGCTCTAAGCTTAACCTCGTACGGGAGTCACTGTTTAATACTTAGGAATAGGATTAGGGGTTTTCCCCCACAGTGACCTCACAAAGCCATTGACAATTAGGTTGTCCCTTTGAACCAAGATCTTGGGATCTCCAGTCATCATGGTTGGGTTTCCTTTGCCTTGGCTTTATTTGCCATGGGCTTTAGCCCCATTCCTTTGGTTGTCTTCTCTACTTGGTCCCTATTTAACCCTTTGGTTAGCGGATCCGCAATGTTCTCTTTGGACCTAATATAGTCAATACTAATGATTCCAGATGAGAGAAGTTGTCTAATGGTATTATGTCGTCGACGGATATGTCTAGACTTACCATTATACATCACACTATGTGCTCTACCAATAGCAGATTGGTTATCACAATATACACATATTGCAGGCATCGGTTTTGTCCAATTAGGAATATCCTCCACAAAGTTCCTTAGCCATTCGGCTTCTTCCCCACATTTATCCAATGCAACAAACTCAGATTCCATCGTGGATCTCGTTATCACAGTTTGTTTGGAGGATTTCCAAGATATGGCTGCACCTCCCAGAGTGAATACATAACCACTCGTGGCTTTTGAATCTTGAATATCAGATATCCAACTTGCATCAGTGTAACCTTCAATTACCTCGGGATATCTCGTATAGTGTAGACCATAATCACGAGTGAATCGTAGATATCTCAATACTCTTACGATTGCTTTCCAGTGTTCAGCACTTGGATTACTCGTATAACAAGCTAGTCTACTCACGGTGTAGGCTAAATCCGGTCTCGTGCAACTCATCAAGTACATGAGACTGCCTATCACTCTAGCATATTCAATTTGAGAGATGATTTCACCTTTATTCTTAGACAAGTGTTGACTAATGTCTATGAGAGTTCTCGAGACTCCAGAATCGTTATTTCCAAACTTGTCTAGAATTTTATCAACGTAGTGTGTTTGATCCAGTACAATCCCATTGGGTGTTCGGGTAATTTTGATCCCCAGAATTACATCAGCAATTCCCAGATCTTTCATATCGAACCTTGAGTTCAATATATCTTTTGTGGATTGTACCATACGATCATTACTTCCCACTATGAGCATGTCATCTACATATAAACACAGAATCACATACCCATGTTCAGTGGTTTTAATGTACACACATTTGTCACACTCGTTGATCTTAAATCCATTTGACATCATGACGTTGTCAAATTTCTCATGCCATTGCTTTGGGGCTTGTTTAAGGCCATAAAGCGACTTGACAAGTTTACAGACTTTCTTTTCTTGTCCAGGTGCAATACAACCCTCAGGTTGATTCATATAGATCTCTTCTTCGAGATCCCCATTAAGAAAGGCTGTTTTTACATCCATTTGATGAATTTCAAGATTGCGTAATGCAGCAACGGCAATTATCAATCTAATAGAAGTTATTCTCGTCACGGGAGAATAAGTATCAAAGTAATCAACACCCTCTTGTTGTTTATACCCTTTGATTACCAGTCGAGCTTTGTATTTATCAATTGAGCCATCGACTTTCATCTTGCTCGTAAAGATCCACCTAGATCCAAGTGTTTTACTTCCAGGAGGAAGGTCAACCAACTCCCAAGTGTGGTTTTGCATGATTGAGTCTACTTCACTTCTTATGGCTTCTTTCCATAAGTGACCCTCAACAGAATTCACAGCCTCTTTATAATTTAGAGGTGGACCCTCCAACATATAGGTGAAATAATCAGAACCAAATGATTTTTCGACCCTTGCTCGCTTACTTAGTCTAAGTCCCTCAGACTCTATCTCTTCTTCCGACTCTTCATCATTATCTTGAGTTATTTCCTCAATATCCTCAAGAGAACGGTTTGATGAACTTGGTTCATCTTCCTTAGACTTATAAGGAAATACATGTTCAAAGAACGAAGCATTTTTAGATTCCATAATCGAATCATTGTGTATATCGGGGTTTTTCGAGTCGTACACAAGGAATCTATATGCATTACTATGGTGTGCATACCCAATGAAGATACAATCTACAGTTTTTGGTCCTATCTTCATTTTCTTAGGAGTGGGAGCCATTACTTTGGCCATGCACCCCCACATTCGCAAATATTTATAGGAAGGTTTCTTTCCTATAAATAGCTCAGACGGAGACTTATCCTCCTTCTTTCGGGGTATCTTGTTCAGAAGATAATTTGCAGACAAGATCGCTTCCCCCCACATTTCTTGGGGTAACCCAGAACTTAACAACATCGCATTCATCATCTCCTTGAGAGTGCGATTCTTACGTTCGGCCACGCCGTTTGATTGGGGAGAATAAGGTGGAGTGACTTCGTGAATAATTCCATGTTGTGCACAAAAAGCACCAAATGGTTCAACATATTCACCTCCTCGGTCACTTCGCACTTTCTTAATCTTCTTATTAAGTTGATTCTCAACTTCCAATTTGTATACAACAAATTTCTCAATTGCTTCATCTTTGCTTTTAAGCAAATATACGTAACAATATTTTGTACAATCATCAATAAAAGTCACAAAATATTTATTACCACCTCTCGTGGGCATGAACTTTAAATCACATATATCGGTATGGATTAAGTCGAGAGATTCATTACTTCTTTCAACACTATGAAATGATGTTCTTGTAAGTTTTGCTTCAACACAAATTTCACATTTATGATTTGAGTCAATATTAAACTTTGGAATACAATCCAAATTAATCAACTTTCTCAGTGTGTCATAATTTACATGACCTAGTCTACCATGCCATAAATTAGACGACTCAATCATATAAGAGGAAGAAGAAGCTTTATTAATATCTTTTGCCTTGATGGCCATTACATTCATTTTGACCATGCCATTCTTGACATAGCCCTTGCCCACATACATACCATTCTTAGACAATACAAGCTTTTGAGACTCTAAAACCATCCTAAACCCATGGTTATCTAGCACAGTCCCAGAAATCAGATTCTTCCTCATATCAGGCACGTAGAGCACCTTAGTGAGCTTCAGTTCCTTCCCAGAGGTCATCTTCAAGAAGACTTCACCTTCCCCCTTGACTTCAGAGGTGGCAGAGTTTCCCATAAACAACCTCTCTCCATCTCCAGGTAGCTCGAGGGTGGAGAAGGAATTCTTATCAGTGCAGATGTGGCGGGTTGCTCCAGTGTCCAGCCACCACTCCTTCGGGTTAGAGTCAACCATGTTGACCTCGGAGACCACAGCAACGAGGAGGTCATTATCATCCTCCACAACATTGGCCTCCTTGTTCTTCTTCGGCTTTCTACAATCGACAGCTCGGTGACCGACCTTGTTGCAATTGTAGCATTTACCAACAATCTTTTGTTGGCCCTTCTTCTTGAACGTCCCACTCTTGACTCCAAGCTTGTGGGCGGGCTTCTTCCCCTTCGAGTTCTCGCCATGTTCGACGACGTTAGCTCGCTCGGAGACGGTTCTAAGTCTCCTATCGGATCCTCGGTTGTCTTCTTCGATTCGGAGGCGAACAACCAAGTCCTCAAGACTCATCTCCTTTCGCTTGTGCTTAAGGTAGTTCTTGAACTCCTTCCACCCAGGTGGTAACTTCTCTATCACGGAGGCAACTTGGAAAGACTCGCTAATGGTCATTCCCTCGGCTTGAATCTCGTGGAAAATGAGTTGAAGCTCTTGGACTTGACTCACAACGGTCTTTGTGTCCACCATCTTGTACTCAAGGAAACGACCCACAATATACTTCTTTGAGCCCGCATCCTCGGTTTTGTACTTGCGATCCAACGAATCCCATAGCTCTTTAGAAGATACTTTAGAGCTATACACGTTGTATAAAGAGTCGGCGAGACAATTCAACACGTGGTTTCGACAAAGATAGTCGGATTCGTTCCACCCCACATAGGCCCGAAGCACTTGTGGGTCGGCTTCACCCTCTCGAGGAGTGGCCGGAGGATCTTCGGTTAAAAACCGTGCAAGTCCGATGGTTGTCAAAAAGAAAACCATCTTTTGTTGCCACCTTTTGAAGTTGAGTCCGTCAAACTTCTCAGGCCTCTCGGCCGGCATCACCGTGGGAGGCCCTCGAGCCACGCCCACGTTTGAACCATCAAGGCCCAAACCCGCCATAGGTTGAACAAGACCCGCGGGTCCGTTCCCGGCCGTAGCCGCCATCGAGCTTTGTCCCAAGGTCACAGGGATTTGGCCGATGTTGATAAGGGTTGGCGGGGTGTTCACCACGGAGGGGTTGTCTCCAACGTTCCCTCCAAGATTCATGTTCGTCGAGTCGTTGTCGTTCACATTAGTCATATTTTCTACAAAAGAAAATCACACGTCAGTTATCTTCAAACAAATCCGAAAATAAATCCGAAACAAGTCTGGAAAAACCCAGAATATTAAAGAAAATAATTATTTCCCTTTCTCCACGCAACCTGTCTTCTCGAATAAAAAGCTTCAAGATTGTTAGCAATATTATAGTAATATTGACGTAAATAAAAGACAAATTGCATGCATGAAAAAGTACACGTAAAATAGATTACAAAAAACCCAGTTACCCCTTTATACTAAGAACCGGAAAACAAAAAATAGGTCGAAAAGTCGAGGCCCGTTGGACGGTCTCCTTGAAGCTTTTTATCGCTCTCCCACAGGTGCTGGAATTCGTGAGCGAAAGCCTCCCAGGATACAACGACTTCAGAGGCAAGGTGAGCACCAACCACTTGTCTCTCTCGGCGAACTAGAACCTGCGAGAATACTATCACCAAGACAAAGAAAAATTTCTGGGAACAAGAGAGAATCGGAAACAGTGGGGAATATCTGGAATTTTCGAGTTCAACTGAATGAGAGCTTAGGACCTCTTATATAGGCCAAGACAGCGAATTTGAACCAGCCATCAAAACGCCCAGCCTTAAAAGAGTTTAATGCTCCTAATGAGGCCATTAACGCTCGGTTACAAGCCAACGTTCGCTCCTAATGAGGCCATTAACGTCGTGCCTTCATGGCGCATTGATGCACGGTTTCATGTTTAATTCCCAACCATAACGCGCATCATGAGGAATTAAATCAATAAGAAGTGAAATTTGTAGTAAAAAGAAAGCCCGAGACCGAGACGATTCCCGAAGCCCGGCCCGGACCGGCTCGGCTCGGCTCGGCGGCGGCGGCGCGCGCGTGTGTGTGTGTGTGTGTGCGCGCGCGCGAGGGGTTAAGAGATAACCCACCCACACTCTCCTCTCTTGCACTTGCTTGACCACTAAAGAGAGAGGATAGTATATAAACACTACCACAACACACATCCCCAACCAATGTGGGAGTCTTGGTTTTCACTTCCACAACACAACAACAATTGTGTTTCTTTAGCCTACTTTGAGCATCAATTTCTCATTCATCTTAGGTCCGATTTTGGCAAGCAAATATTCGATTTTATAGCCCTCGTTACGAGGAATCCGTATCACTTGGAATTATTCAATTCCGATGAGTGAAACCCCCTCAACTTGTTGCCACAAATCAGCCATCCACAAGATAATAAATAAAATTTATTAACACATTCCAACATAAATTATATAAAAGCTTTGTTTTCAAGCAAAACTAATATACTTCTCTTTTTTGTGTTGAAAATATATACTCTCATTCTTCTTCAGTAAGAATATAAATTTACCTTAGTTGCTCTTGTGTTGATCTCTTTACCGTGGCTCTTGTTGTGTTGAAGAAAAAAAAGAGCGAATAGTTTTGTATGATTTTTCTTTGTTTGTACCCCAAGTCTTCAATTGTCAATACATTATTAACTAGAATATATAAAAGACAAAGAATAAAGAATGCCCTTGAAAAAGAAAAGAAAGAGCATTTCAGGAAATATAATAACGGATCGGATATATATAGTGTGACAAGATTAATGTGGTTGATGTAGATTCATTAGAATAATATGCAATATTTCTTTCCCACTTTCTATCGGAAACTAATCCCAGCAAAACTTGGTTTCCTATTTTGTTTTCCATTTTTTTTTCTTTAAAGGAAAGGGTTGGCAAGCATGTGATACAGCCAGCTTTTGTCCTTTTCTTATAATTAATTCTAAGAACTCTTATTCTTATTGAATGCAACCAAATCATATATGCTAGTGCTTCATGATTCTCCCTCAGAGTCCATATTATAATTACATGTAAAAGTAATAAATCTCTATTTCAAACAATCCGATTACGTTATTGATTTTACACGACTGTCCATACTACACAATTATTTTGTACAAAACATTGTCAAATTAACATTTTGTGCAAAGATTATTTAAAAAAACTTTCATGCAAAACATCTTGCTAAACAAAACTGTTGATCACGATCATTCTTAATCGGATTTAATTATTTTCCTCTCAACATTTTAAATGTTTAACAGACTAGCCAAAAACTATAACGTAGCATTCAACTTTTTTTTTTTTTTTCAACTTTAGCTTTAATTAATACTTATTTTGTTAAAAATGGTTGTTTATTTAAAAGGACAATCAAATTTTTTTTTTTAAATAAAAAATATATATTTCTTTCCATGTTTATTGCAGCTATTTCTAAAGCAAAATGAAGAATATACAACCATTTCAGTGTTTATTTTTTCTCTTTTTTAATTTTCTTGTTTATAATAAGTATAGAATTCTACATTTTTGCTGGTTGAATCAGGTTTGTCGGCACTTTATTTATGTTAATAATAGCATATATATAATACAAATAATTAGCAAATTAGTTATATATACACTTTTAGATTGTTATAGAGCCAAACTTTAGTAAATATTTAGTAAATAGCAATAAATGATTACGTGACAGCATATGGATGATTTACGATTCTCAAGTTTGTCTTTCTGATTTCGTAAATAATCTGTTAATAAATATTTGGTAAATATTGCATTATATGGCTATTTATCTAATATTTGCTTAAGATTGGTTAAATAGTAAATCATACATGTAAATATGACTATATATCTACCGAACCCTATATTGTGAAATTTGTTTCCCTGCATAGTATTCATAATTTACCTAAAGTAACTATTATTTCATTTGCAATGCATTACAATATTAACAACAATTATTATATATACATAAGTAGTATTCGTTATATATCATAAATAACCACTAAAACCCTTTATAAACAAGTAAAATGGGGTTACAAAATTTGTTATTTTTTAATATGATGATTTAAAGAAGAATATGTAGATATATATATATATATATATATATATAGAGAGAGAGAGAGAGAGAGAGAGTTTTCAAAATAACTATTTTGTAGTATTGAAATTTGATTGATTCTCTTTCTTTTTTGTGCTATTAAGTTTTAAAAATAACTAACTGCTTTACTTTATGCACGACGTTTTTTTAGCCGGTTGTTCTGACCTGGTGGAAAGGGAGGCCGGGGAAGTAATTCATTTTCTCTATGTTTATTGTGCCACGAAGTTCCTTCTGTTGCGCTTCTTGTTCTTTCAATTCATCCGACCCTTTTGTTCCGTGTGGCGCTTTGATGACTCCCATCCTTGGCGTCTTGCAATTCCTGTGCCACATATGTTTTTTAGGGTCATAGTTTCCTCGATTGTCAACTTCGAGTGTTATCCAAGACGAGGGTCGTCTTCATCGGATACAACATCGATCATGAGTATGTGGTCTCTTTGATGAGGTCTCCTCATGTGGGGTTGAGTTATTTAAGTCGGCTGGCCTGTCTCCTTTCGTTGGCGCTGGCAACCTGACTTCTCTTTACAGCTCCAACATGTTTTGTTTAGAGTTATGCGTAGTGAAAGAGGGCTATGATGGTACTCGGATGGATTTCGAATAGGTGATTTTCAACGGTGACATTTATTTGAAGGGCTTATAATTTTATATTATTTAACGTTATTTTATCATGCGTTTTGCTTTTGTTTGTTATTTTTTTTTTGTTCTTGTGTTTCGATATCGGTTCATGTTTTCCATATACAAGTGTGAACTTTTGTTTTGAGATGAAATAGTCACATTTTTTTTTTTTGTTAAAATTTTGATCATAAGATATTGGGACGTCCCGTTTACGAGGTGGGTAGTTTTCAAATGTTTGGATTCATCTATCAACTTTTAAAATATTTTAAACAGTCATATAGTTTCTCTAAATTTAGTGTGTTTTGTGCTACTATCATTCTTGTTTTGATATTTTTACAATTTAAAGTCTTAACTTTCTTTATTAAAGGAAGTTTGGTGTGTACTAGTTATGTTATCTGATCAAAAGTAGGCCTCTCTCGCGCTATCTCAAAATCTAGATTTACTTTAAAAACCGAACTTTTACCGATTAAACATAATAATTCGTCTTTCTAATTCTATAGCTTATTCCTTAGAAAGTTAAATAAATAAATCAATCAAAAGTTTAAAATCACCATAACCATGTAAAACATTTATCAGCAGTCTACTAGTTCACTACAAAGTCACAAATAACTGGATATACATTTACCTCAAAAAAGAAAAAAAAAAACCTGGATTTACATGAATTATTATATCCTGAAATTTTTATTCCAAAATATGACTTCAACATGTAGAAAACAAATTATGTAACGCCTAGAAAACAACAATAATAGGGATTGAGATCCTTAGAAGTTTCTTTTATTGTTGCTTGTGAGCCTGAAGAGGAAAACGCACAGAAAATGTTTTTGGAGCGAGAGAGAGAGAGAGAGAGAGAGAGAGAGAGAGGCAGTGAACATAGCACGCGTAGTTTGGCCTAATGGCTTTGTCCCTCTCTGCCTCATCATGAAGCAACGTGCTCTCTCTCTCTCTCTCACTCAACCTCAATAGGCATTAATATTTGCTAATTGTAACTCGAATAAAGAAAAATATTTTACTTTTCACTACTCACTCACTCACTAACCACCTAACAGCTCACTTTTGTCTCTCACTGATCACTGTCTCATTGACACACCACCTCTTTCTTTGACACACGTATTACACATCACACATACTCTCTTTTCTTTTTCCCAGCGGTGGATTGTGAAATTTGTGTAGATAGAGATTCTCTACACAACACAAACAGCTCTCAATTACAACAAGCCACAGCTTCATTTCTTATCTGGAAATTGGGATAGAGAATGGATTGGATTTGGAGGCCAAATTCTGATCCCTGCCATTAAAATTCCCTCTCTCTTTCTCCATGCGTGTTCAGGTGTGATCTCTAATTTATGGCAATTGGAACACAGTACTGTATTTATTAGCAAAGCTTTCATCCTGGTTTTGTTTTTTTCCCTCCTCTTCTTTTGGTTTTACTCTTGCGAATTTAATGATCCTTTATTTTTTTTTATTTAGCAGATTTTGACTTTGAATCATGAGCAGCAACAGTACAAGAACGAGAACCAGAGCGAGGAACATTGGGCTTCCACAAGCGAAAACGCCTCTGATTTTGAAGAATGAAAAAGTAAAAAAAAAAAAAAATTAATAATTAAAGAACTCTAATTAATAATGCTAAAAAAAAGTCTCTTCCTTGTGAAAGGAAAACCCTTTCCTTTCTCAACTGGGTCCTCTTATTTATTTTTATTCACAATTAATGGGTCTTTGAAAAACGGTTTCTACTGTGCAAAGTCTAATCCTGTTGGATTCCAAGAGTTTTTATTTACACTACACAGTCAGAGAGAGAGAGAGAGTCGTGCAATAATTCTCATTTTTATGAGCTGTTTTGATTTTCGAAATAAAGAAAGAAAGTTTCAAATTCATTTAGGAGGCTCCAGATGTTGGAGTTTCCCAAAAACAAGTAACTTTCTCTCAGATTGTTGATAGTAACTACAATAATAGTTATACTGATATTTATTAAGTAGTTGGGAGTCAAAGAAATTTTCCCTGAAAAAAAAGTTGTTGATTCTTTTCTTACATCTTCTTCTTCTTCTTACGGTTTCAGATTCCGATTCACATTAGATTTTTGTTCCATTCTTTTATTTCTCTCTAAGCTTATTGGATTTTTGGTTACTTCACAACTTGTGTGGTTGGGTAAAAGACGGGAAAAGCAGAAATGCAAGAGATTAAGCCGAGAGGCAACGCCACGAAAGTCTCTTCCGTCAACAGAAGAGTCGCGAGCAGAGAGAGGAAATTGGCTCTCCAACAAGATGTAAGATTTATTATCATTGTCTCTGTTTAAAAAATTGGTCACCCATTGGAAAATATAATTCGTTGTTTCAGGTTGATAAGTTGAAGAAGAAGTTGAGACATGAAGAGAATGTTCACAGAGCTCTTGAAAGAGCTTTCACTAGGCCCTTGGGAGCTCTGCCTCGTTTGCCTCCTTATCTTCCTCCTAATGTTAGTTTTCCTATTTTTAAGAAATTTTGATTCTTCAGTTTCATTATCCTCTTTTTTCTTTTTAAATTAAAAAAAATTATTTTTCAGTCAAAATGTTGACCTTTTGTTTTGAACAGACGCTAGAGCTTCTAGCTGAAGTGGCTGTGCTTGAAGAGGAAGTGGTTAGGCTTGAAGAGCAAGTTGTGAACTTCAGGCAAGACTTGTATCACGAAGCTGTCTACATTTCCTCTTCCAAGAAAAACATGGAGGTTTCAACCGACTCGTGTGATCCGACTTTCCCACCATTGAAGAGTCCCAAGCTTGAGCTTCCCAAGCTACTAGCTCCGCATTTCACCAATTCCGCAGCATCGACGACGACTAAGATCAACCAATTGCGATCGAACCCCGGTAAGTTTTTGGGTGAAATCCATGAATTGTCATATGATATTTATGGAATTAAACTTTGGAAATTCATTTCCTCCTTTTTTTTTGTCTATATATGTATTTTAGATGATAAGCAGGGTAAAGAAAATCAATCATACACAAATTCTACAAAGAGCAAAAAAATGCATACGCCTAGGACTCCGGTGAAAAGGCCTCCGACAGATCTAAAGTCTGCAGACAAGAGCTCGGATTCTCAAAAGTTGAGGGTAATGTACCAATTTTATTAGACTTTTATTTGGTCAATGTGATATTGGTGTGAAATTGATTTCAAAATCATAATGGGTTTGTTCAGTTAGAGAGCAGAGTGACAGACAATCAAAATACTGAGCAAAGAACATGCTCTGTCGCGGAGAGCAAGATTTCCGAGGAAGACGGCCCAAACAGAATCTCGGAGAGCATGTTAAAGTGCTTGTCAAGTATTTTCATAAGGATGAGTTCGGCCAAGTACCGAGGTAGCGTAGATAACATTCCGAGCTTCTCCGATTTATCTTCTCAAGACGAGCAAGCATATTTCGGAGACCCGTACGACATTTGCTTAGAGTTCGGGAAGAGGGACATTGGCAAATACAAGCAATGTTTTTCGATCGAAGCTGGCTCGATAAACCCCAACCGAACATCCAATTCATTGTTCCTGCTCCGCAGATTGAAGTAACAACCTTCCTCTATTCTATCCTAAATTAGTTTTTTTTTACTGTTCATGTTATTAATAGCTTGTTTACTGTGGTATAGGTTACTATTTGGGAAACTAGCTTCTGTTAGTCTAAACAACCTCACTCACCAAGAGAAGCTAGCTTTCTGGATCAACATCTACAATTCTTGCATGATGAATGTAAATGAGACCTTACTTCTTCATACTTTAATTTAATGCTACATCTTCAACCAGTACAAAGTAAAATAAATAGCCACATTAATTTTGCTGCACTTTTTCAGGCGTTCTTAGAGCATGGAATACCAGATAGTCCCGAGATGGTCGTTGCTCTAATGCAAAAAGTATGTTCCCCTGTTGTCCCTAATTATAGGATCAAATCAACAAAATATATGGATACAAATAGGCGTATAGTTTATCCCTGACATGAGGACACTTAAATCCTTGGCATTATTAATTTTGGGACAACAATTCCTAACGCTTTTTTTTTTTTTTGCAAAACAGGCAACAGTAAATGTGGGGGGTCACTTGCTTAATGCCATAACCATTGAGCATTTCATCTTGAGATTGCCTTACCACTCCAAATATGTAAGTGGTCCATAATGGTCAGCTCAATTAAATGAAGAAAAAAAAAATTCTAAATTTTTTACTGCCCATCGTCAGACATTTTCCAAAGGCGTTAAAAACGACGAGAAGACAACGAGGAGCATATTCGGGCTCGAGTTATCGGAGCCATTGGTCACGTTCGCGCTGTCCTGTGGAAGCTGGTCCTCCCCAACAGTAAGTATTGAGAGTTGGTTCATTTACTATCATAACATGTTTCTTCAATGATTCTCTGCCTTTGGTACAAGGCATTGATGATATTTTGCCCCAGTACTTTTGCATTTAACTAGTCGCTTTCTTTATCCATGAAGACCATATCATTGGTCCCCATAATCCCAAATCATTTTCTAGCTTTTTTTTTTGCTGGGTGCTAATTCTGATTGCTGATATTTTGATATGTATGATTTAAAAAAATAAAAATAAATTGAAGGTGAGAGTGTACACGGCGTCAGGGGTAGAGAGCGAGCTTGAAGTGGCAAAGAGAGAGTATTTAGAGGCTTCTGTGGGGGTTTCATCAACAAAATTTGCCATCCCAAAGCTTTTGGATTGGTATTTGCTTGACTTTGCAAAGGACATGGATTCACTTCTTGATTGGATTTGCCTTCAGCTCCCAAGTGAGCTTGGCAAAGAAGCTCTCAAGTGTCTTGAGAGAGGGAAAACTCACTCCCTTTCCCATTTTGTCCACATTTTGCCTTATGAGTTCAGTTTTAGGTACCTTCTTCTACACGCATAGAATAAATATATGTTTTTTTTAACCTATATTCTTTTCTTTTTTTGGGGGGGTTTACATGATTCTTAAGGCTTAAAATTTTTGTACACATCTATAATAATACTTTTTTAAAAATAGAATAAAAAATCATAGCAAAGTTAAATGTATAATCTTCTCTTCCCTGTATGTAAGAAGTTTGCTCTTTTACCTGCTGTAGTCATGAAAATATTTCAGATACTATTTAATGATGTTTTATTTTTCTTATATATATATATGTATATATATAATTATACATATTTTATATATGTATAATTATATATATACATATATATATATATATATATATATATATATATATATATATATATATCACATACTCCAATATGCGAATGGACCAAGTGATGTTGCAACGCATGTTTACCACATGACTTGTCATTATCTAACTCTTGGAATACAGAGTATATACAATTAGGTAACTTAAGTTTCTGCATCGGTTATATATACCACATAACTATTTTTTATGATAAAATAATTACTAAATACTATTAACTAGCCTAATTGTTTTTTTCTAAAATAAAATTAATTATGAAAACTAATAAAAAAAATTGGGAGTAAAATGTTAGTTGTTCTTCAAACATTTCTAAAACTAATTGAAATTTTCTTATTTTCCACTTTCCCAATTCGTCTGGAGTCTTGACGCACAAGATTACTATATAGTTGCCTAAAACAAACCTCGTGAAAGTCGATCTGATTTTTTATATTTATTTATTTTTTGGGGTTACATGTTAACATTTAACTAAAAATTTGAGGTTAAGGTTGATATGAGATATATCCTTTTCAAAACACTGGAATATTGTTGCTTTTACATCCCATTATCAGAGCAAAGCGAAGACCAAATTAAAAGGAAAAAGCTGGCTACTTTACAGTTGGAAAACAGAAATTAAAAAAAAATTATTTTACCAGTTAAAGTGATAGGGAGATGCCAAAAGAATTTAGTTGTAAATGAAAATTGACACAATGCATTTATTGCTTCAGGTATTTTAATAACCAGTTGTATTGTATATAATTATAAACTATCTCGTGCAATTTTAGTTGGATCAATATAAAGAGCAGAGGGTTTATTTATTATTATTTTAAGGGTCGTTCCCATGAATATGATCAAGCAATGAATTTGATTAAATCTTAGCTTGATACTGTCGGATTAAGTCGATGGATGTTTCGGACATAGAAAATAGTGTCAGTATGGGCATCGTATTTGTATTAAAGATGTTTATTTCAAATACATATTTTCGTATATTTTTTTTACTGTCTTCCAACCAAAATATTTGGTTAATTTAACAAAAATAATTGAAACATTCAAATGAAAGAATTACTTTCCTCGAGTAATCTCGATCCAAATTAAAGTTCATATATTTCCCGCCTCTAATTTGTATGTGAAGATGGCGTATTTTGTGCAATTCAACCAGCATTATTTTTGTTGAAAAACAAACATAGCAAATATATGGAGATTAGTGTTTGACATTAGGACTAGAGTTGGAGATGAAGTAAGAACAGCTAGGCAGTTCTGAAATGTCATTCTCGGGGCACTCACTCACGGCCACTATAAATCTATCAAGTGTGACAGTCTTGTTGTGGTCCATCAATTTGTTTTGCCAATTAAAAGTCCCGTTTTATTTCTTTTTATCAACAAGTATCGATATATCCTTAGCAATGAAACAAAATATCAATATTGGTTTCCGAAAAAACGAATAAAAACAAAAAAAGAAATTCAATACAAAACAAAAACATAAACATCGGGTAGTTATGGCGAATTTGTTGTGTTGTTATTATTGAATTTCAAGCACTTTTAGATTCCCACAACAGCCAACATAAATTACTTAGTCGTTTCTCAATATATATAATATATTTGGGTGAGCATATACATAACCATATATGAAATATTGAATTTTTTCATTTAGCTAATTTTTTTTTGTAAGTTTTTAGTAATTAGTCACGTAATGTTATTTACAAGCTCAAATTGGTGTAAATACCTTTTAAAACTTATAAAAAAATTAACGTGAAACACAAGGGTAAATTTGAAAATCATAAACTATTCAGAAGATACCACGTCGCCATTGTGATTCTTTATTTAAAATTTACAAAAAATTGACTATTTAACCAATTTTTTAGTTTATGTGACTTATTGAGTTACAAATTTGTAATATATAAATCTGCTAACTAATACTGACTAATCGAAGTGACATTCTGTAAAATGGCCTAATCTTCTTATTTTCATATTAAAAAAAACCTACATCCAAGTAGATACTTAAATGTAAATGGTACATATATGAGATTACAATTTTCTATTTTTCGCTCTCTTTCCTTCCCCTTCTTATTCATTTGCTATTTTTTTTCCACTAAGCGAACAATGAAGGAGTTCATTATAGAACTATTCATGAATCATTATTCCAATATTCCTGGCATTCCAAACAATCTGCATTAACTCTATACCCTATTTATTCCTATAACAACTCTTCATGTTGGTCCATCCTATCATTGAACCAAATTGACCCGTATATTCATTTGATCACTACGGATCGCTTATGATTGTTTGTTGTGAATGTACCCTGCAAGAACCCCGAATCATTCTCTTGAAGCCCATCCTCTTCATCATAAATAATCCGCTTGCCCCGAAATGACCTGGCCCAATAGGGAAATCCCAATTCATTGGGGCGCGGATCAGCATGCCGCGGTGAATATGTACCGTACATCTGAAGCATACGTTAAATGTGTAAATTTATCCTCTAAAAAAGGAAATATTGACTGAATTGATCGTAAATTATAATACTTTATGACTTCTAGAACCGGTAAGGAAGATGTTACTCGTAGGGCAAATGGCATTTCCTCTTATGAACTTTAAGGTGTATAAAGTTTCATATTTGATTTGAGAGAGAGTGAGAGAGAGAGAGAACCTAAATGAACCCTCTTCTTATTCATCCAAAAGTCGTCTTATTTTCAAAGAACCCTCTTCTTCTCATGTTCTTCTTCTAAACAAACCTAAATGAAGAAACCACTGCAAACCATAAGAACTTACCCAAAAAGCCGATCTTAAAAAATCCCCTTCCAGAGAACCTACCCAAACGCGCGCAAGTGCACGTGTCGCTCAAGTAATATAGTGAATTAAGTACGAGTGTCGATCCCATGAGAAAAAAACTTAATTAACAAACAAATCAACTAGCACGAATTGAACTTAAAGGAGAGATGGAAAGATGTCACAAATTATTGACAAGTTCTAACGCAAATAAATAGCAAAACACTCAAATAACAGTTGAAAGCAGAAAGAGAGGCTAAGGACCACGGCTTCATGGGTTTATTCAAGAACTTGGCGAGGAAGGTATTGCACAGCCCATCCTATATGATGATGGAATCGGGGGAAGGGGGGGTGAATTGATCCATGCTTTTGCCCAGTCACAAAGGGAAAATGGGAACATTCGGAGTCGGATGGCGTCCGCGTTGATGTTGTGGATTTGGAACTCCCGCACAACTCGTTGAAACTGGAGATGTGCTCATTCGAATCTTCATTCGGGGCTCCGAAGAATTGATTTTGCTGGATCATGTTGATCGTCCCCGTCTTGACCTCGAAGCTTTGGTTCCCTCTGATGGCCGGATTTACAATGGTCGGGCGATACCCTTGAGTGGTGGGTAACACATAATCGAGGAGTGGTCTTTCTTCGTTGGCCATGGTCACTTCTTCAATGACTTCCTCGTCTATGTTTTGCTTATTCTCCTTTCGATTTTTCTTGCACATTTTCTCGATTTTGGAATCTATCGGAAGGAGACTCGAATCACTGTCTTTTGGCATTAACCTTCAAAAGAGAAAGAAAACGCAAAAATAGGTGAGACACAGAAAATAAAAGAATGTTCAAATTGAAATCTAGTTTATTGAATTGAAATTAAAAACTTAGTTCCCCGGCAACGACGCCAAAAACTTGTTGCGATTTTTACGCGTGCAAGTGCACGTGTCGCTCAAGTAATATAGTGAATTAAGTACGAGTATCGATCCCACGAGGAAAAAAGCTTAATTAACAAACAAATCAACTAGCACGAATTGAACTTAAAGGAGAGATGGAAAGATGTCACAAATTATTGACAAGTTCTAACGCAAATAAATAGCAAAACACTCAAATAACAGTTGAAAGCAGAAAGATAGGCTAAGGACCACGGCTTCATGGGTTTATTCAACAGTTTGGATACACGAATTTCACGCACAATCAATAATCAACTCACTATTCTTTGCTACTCATACTCACAAAATAATATTGTTAAATCTCTCTCGAGCATCTAACAACCTATGTCAAAATTAGAAAAATCTTTTCTCGATCCCAATCCCTAACAAAAACATGCATTGATATTAAGAGCATTCACACGATTCTATGCCAACCTAGCTATCTCTAGCCTAGGAATGCATCATAGTAATTCAAACCAAAACACTAACAGCTTAATCTTTCTCAAGCATCAAGTTGAAGTATAAAATCATGAACAAGGTAGCTAATCTCGATCAAGCATTAAAACGGATTTGAATTAAGCAAAGTAATAGAGAATGAAAATTGAACTTCAATATATTAAATCATATCCATCACCGAATCCTAAACCCGCTACGCCGTAGTCCTTAATTGAATTAGTTCATGGCGTAGCGAGAAAGCAACAATAGAATAAGAGAATATGAAGAAGAAGAAACCATAATTAAAAACTCAATTGTAAATTAAAATACGGGAGTTTAAGAGTAAAGGAGAAGAAGAAAACTGTAATTGACGCGAATTGATGAAGAACGACTCTCATCTTTTTCTCTATCTCTCTCAAGCACTAAGTAAAAACAATAAAAAAAAGAACTAAGATCCTTAAACAAGAGGTTGAGAGGTGTATTTATAGGCCTAGGTCGAAATCTTTGGGTTTCTCTTAATTTTCGGAGCAGACTGGGTAATTAAAATTCGTGTTTCCTCTTTTTGTCTCGGTGCACCTCGCGGCGCGCAGTGTAACGGTCGCGGCGCAAGGTTGACATCTTCGGGACTTCACGTTCCGCGCCTCACGCTCGGAGAATATCGGCGCCCAAATTCCTTTACCTCGTGGCGCGCAGTCTGGAGGTCGCGGCACGAGGTAAACATTTCCACAGCATTGCGGAACGCGCAATACGCTCGGAGATTAGCGTGGGACCGATATCCAGACCTCGCGGCGCGCAGTTGGCCTATCGCGGAGTGAGGTTGTCCTGTTCTTGACTCCATCTTCGTTTTTGGCTCGTTTTCGATCTCGGATGCCTGGTTTTGTACAGATTTGCCCAGAGTATCATAAAAATCCCATCTAAACCTGAAAACCTTCAAAACACATGAAAAACCTCAAAACTATTCAAGAACAAGCTCGGATTTAGTCAGGATGATAGAAGTTTTCTACGTACCAAACGCACCTATCAAATACCCCCAAACTTAAACCGTTGCTTGTCCTCAAGCGACAAAACAATAAACACGAAAATAAAACACACAAAAGAAGTTACCTACACTAAAATGGTAAATCTCAATGCTTTAAGTAGAATAACTTACTCATATTTGCCTCAACTTCAAACCTCTCGACTTACATCGACACAGAAATCTATGGTTTTAAACTCTAAGTCAACTACCAAATGTAAAAGAATCCATACAAGTTTGTGTTAGCTCAAGCCGTTTGCAATGTTCTTTTTTCTCGATTAGCTTTCGATTCCCAAGTCTCGTAGCCTTTCCAATCCTAATATGCGACCACAAGAATCGATTCCTTTGAATGATAATTTATTCGATTCGATACACCATAAGCCTTCTCTTCATCCTTGATCTCCACTAATGCGCACACATCATCCCTAGCTCGTCAATATGTCTTAAAGGCTTGTAATGTTTTAGGCTCGGGTCAAAGGTAAGGAATGGAATTTTTGAATGGCTCAAACACTAACCTTAGCAACTCCATTTCTCACCAAAATCACAACCCTCATACAAAGCTCATTCACTCACCCCTTTTACACTTAGTCTTACTTTTCACGTGTTTTCCCACCAAACTTCAATTAAGCACAGACAAGTCTCTAATCTTAACTTCACCGAGCACCACGCCAAAACAAAGCACAAAAAGAATTAAGAAAATAAACAAAACAAAAGCCTTACTTTTTTTTTCCCTTTTTTTCTTATATTTTTTTTTCTTTTGACAATCAAGATCACCGGCATGGTGTCTAATGATCTAATAAACATGTAGAGACTACTCAACGAATCATATCACAAAAATCGTCAAAAAATAAAAATCACTCATGTTGACACTCAAGAGTCGCTAATGTTAGTGGGGTTCTTTGTGGGATTTCAAAATTTTCGGCTCGGCTTTTTCTAACTAAGTATCAAGAAAGGTAAATCGTACCTAGAACATTAACTACTAATGTACCCCCCCCCCAAAAAAAACCTACAACTTACGTTGACCCTAATGTAATTGCACAGTAAAGACGAAGGAAAGGGTGCTTACCTTGCGGGGGTGGCCGAGCTCCCATACTCGTCCTCGTCGTGGTCGCCCTCATCCTCGGGTTGGTGTGGGTTGTAGCTGCACGAATCCCATGAAGGGAATGCGGGATATAGCGTCATGAGGCGCTAAGGGTAGGTTGGGTAGCTCGGAGCGTCCGAGTAAATTGTCTGTTGATGCGCCATCCACATGTTGTAGATATTTTGTTGAAACCCGTCTCGCTCCCGTTGTCGCTCTCCGAAGTCATTGAGGAAGCTCCCTAAGGCATTGTGGGTGTCGCTCTAACGGGAGTCAAGCCGATTTTATCATGGTCATCACGTCACGTCGTTGTAGTTGTGCTCTTGTTCTCGGTGGGTCGGGACGTGATCCGGTTCATCAGGTGGTCCGAGAATAAGGGCATTTGGGTTGGCTCGATGTTGCTCCGGGACATTGATGAATCCCGCCTCGTCCGGATGTGCATCCCTATGCTTCCATTACCGGAGCTTCATTATCTTCTCGGCATCAATAGGGTCCCCAAGACCGAGTCGGACTTCATTGTGGACGATTTTCAGCCCTGCTTCTAGGCACATTCCGGTGATGATTCCACCATGCTCGAGTGTCAGTTCGGTGTCGTGGTTTGCGCAGAAGACGAATCGCTCCTTTATCACATTCCCAATGTTGATTGTTTTTCCGGATACGATGCACGCGAGGAGGGCGATGCGGGGGAGGTCCACGACGTGCTCTCTCTTGCACGGGAGGAGCGTCGAGCATATGAAGTGTTGCCACGCCTTGGCATATCGATTTAGATCGGAGATGGCTAGGAAGTTGAGGACGACTTGGCCACGCACCCTCTTCGTTTGGTATTGGGCTTCGGGGTGCGCAAGCAAGTGAATCCACTCCTCCCATCGTGGGTGCAAGAGGAGTGGTGCGTACTCATCATGGTCGGGCTCCGGGATGTCGAGATAGGCGTTGATCGCGACCGATGAGATGTTGACAACCACATTCCTCACACGAACAAAGCTGTCTTCGGTGATGGAGAGGTTCGATAGAACTCCCGAACGAGTTTTGGTGCCGCTCTCACGTCTATGTTGGCGAGTTTCTTCCACCTTCAACTCGTGATTTGGTGCTCCATGTTCCTGCACCGATAGTCAGGTCGGAGTGCTTTCTCGGGTAGCAAATTTACTTGACAAATCTTGTCCCATACTTCACCGACTCCGTCGATGAGCGTGGGGGCGTGGCAATGTTGGAAGCGAGCACCGAGCACGCTTGGGTCGCGACGATGATGCGGCTCGATGCATCTACAAGACAAATACACCCTAAATTAGTCTACCAAAATTCACTAATAGCATATGTTTGTAATGACCCACTCCCCAAAACTTGAATATCTCTCTCTCTCTCTCTCTCTCTCTCTCTCTCTCTCTCTCTTATTGTTACTCATGAATTCAAACCCCAAGTGATCAAAATTTCAAGTTCAATTTCGTTTAGACTTTTCATCGAACACATGGTGGGCAAGCCAAACTAATCAAACAATGAACAAAGTGAGCACACATTTACTCGACCCAGGCATCAAAATCACTCTAACCCATCATCTAAACACGAATCTAACACCAACTCATCAACGGAAATGAGTGTGAAGAATTTTACCTTATTTTCTTGAAGTGGTAGTGCAGAACACACAAAGGTAAGCAAGGAATGAAGGAGAAATTCAAGCAATGTGATGAACAATGGAATTAACGTGTTATTTCAAGTGTTGTTTTGCCAAAAAGTTTTTGCTCTTGAGAAAATCGGAGAGAGTTTGAGAGGGAGGGAATGGTTAAGTGGAAATGTGAGGAAACTGCCGTTCGAATTTGAAAAATTCGGGACCTCGTGGCGCGAGGTCTATGGGCCGCGCCGTGAGGTAGCAGATTAAAATACTGCGCGTTCCGCGCATGTTGCTTGGAGATGAAAGTTTCAAAAGCCCGCGATCAAGCGCCGCGCGCTAGGAGTCTCGCGGTGAGCAAGAGCGGAAATTTTCACTCTTTTCTTTTTTTTTTCGCTGAAAAACTAAGTTAACTAAAACAAAAGTCAAACGTAATGAACAAAATAGCGACATAACAAAACTAAAATAAAAATACAACGAAAGAAACCACGGGTTGCCTCTCGTGAAGCACTTTAGTTAACATCAATAGCTTGACGGGTTACCGCTTTTTATTGCTAGACGAGGTCGAGATAGGCCACCACTTTCTCGCTCTCAAAAACCGCTCCGAAATACGGTTTAATGCGCTGCCCGTTCACCTTGAATCTTTCTCCACTTGCGCTCTCCATTTCGAACGTCCCTGACGGGAAGGATTGCGTGACTTTAAATGGCTCGGACCACCGCGACTTGAGCTTTTCGGGGAAGAGTCTCAACCGGGAATTTTAGAGGAGAACTTGTTATCCCGGTCGGATCTCATGGGGCTTGATGTGCTTATCGTGTCATGCATTTGTCTTTTCTTTGTAGATCATCACGTTCTCGTACGCTTCTCGTCGGAGTTCGTCGAGCTCGTTGAGTTGAAAGAGCCTTTGCTTTCCCGCGGCTTTGTGGTCGAAATTGAAGGCCTTCATTGCCTATAGTGCCTTATGCTCGAGTTCCGCCGGGAGATGACAAGCTTTGCCGTAGAGGAGTCGATACGGGGACATTCCAAGCGGCGATTTGAAGGCCGTTCGGTATGCCCATAATGCGTCGTCGAGCTTACGGGCCCAATCTTTGAGAGAGCTTCCCACCGTCTTTTCCCGAATTTTCTTGATTTCACGGTTTGAGACTTCGGCTAGTCCATTGGCTTGCGGGTGGTAAGTGAGGACTTTCTGGTGCGTGACACTATACTTTGCGAGGAAAGCGGTGAATTGGCGATTACAGAAATGCGATCCTTCGTCGCTTATGATTTCCCGGGGAGTGCCATGACGCGTAAAGATGTTGTGCTTTAGGAAATTGAGCACCACTTTGCCATCGTTCGTTGGAGACGCCTTTGTTTCGACCCATCGTGTCACGTAATTGACAGCAAGAAGAATGTATCTGTTGCCGTACGAGGATGGGAAGGGTCCCATGAAGTCAATCCCCCATACGTCAAATGGCTCTATCTCCATGACATTCTTCAATGGCATATCATCTCGTTTTGTGATGTTCTCCCTTTTTGGCACCTATCGCATGATTCGACAAATTTCCGGTTATCGCGGATTAGATTAGGCCAAAAGAAACCGCATTGAAGTACATTTGCTGTCGTGTGATCGGGCCCATAGTGTCCTCCGCATTCCAAAGTGTGGCAGTGGTAGAGCACATAGAGTATTTCTTCGTCAGACACACATCGTCGGATCACCGAGTCCGCACAATGGCGGTACAAAATAGGCTCTTCCCAATAGTAGCGGCGTACAACGGAGAGGAACTTTTTTCGGCGTTGATGATTGAAATCCGGAGGGATTTTGTTGCACACCAAGTAGTTGATGAAGTCGGCGTACCATGGCGGTGCGATTACCTCCGAGGCTAGCACCTTCTCGTCCCTAAATTCATCGTCGATGAGCATGCGATGGTCGAGAATGTGTGAGAGATCTTCTAGCCGTGAAAGATGGTCGGCGACGAGGTTCTCCGTTCCCTTCTTGTCTTTGATCTCCACGTCAAATTCTTGGAAGAGAAGCACCCACCGGATAAGTCGAGGTTTCGCACCCTTCTTGGCCATCAAATACTAGATTGCGGCATGACCGGTGTAGACGATGGTTTTGTTACCGATGACATAGGGCCGGAATTTGTCAAAGGCAAAAACCACGGCAATGAGCTACTTTTCGGTGGTGGTGTAGTTGACTTGGGCATCGTTGAGAGTGCGGATCGCATAGTATATTGTGCGGAATGACTTGTCTCGACGTTGTTCAAGGACCGCACCCACGGCGTAATCACTTGCTTCCGTCAAGATCTCGAATGGTAGAGTCCAATCGAGAGCGATGATTATGGGGGCCATGCTTACCTTTTCGTTTATAATGTTGAACGCCTTCATGCACTCGCCGGTGAAGACGAGCTTTGTGTCCTTCTCGAGTATGTGTGCCCGAGGAAGCTTCTCACGCCTTTGACCGAGACCGGGGGTGGCAATTTCTCGATCATTGCTATCTTTGCCCGATCCACCTCCAGCCCTTGTGGTGACACTCGATGTCCCAAAACAATCCATTCCTTGACCATGAACTGACACTTCTCCCCGTTAAGCACCAGATTCGTCTCACGCACCGCCCTAATGCCTTAGACAAATTCTCGAGACAAACATCGTAAGTGGAACCAAAAAACAGAGAAGTCATCCATAAATACCTCAATGGTTTTCTCGATCATGTTGGAGAAGATGGCTGTCATGCACCGTTGAAAAGTGGTCGGGGCATTGCACAAGCCGAAGGGCATTCGCCGAAAAGCGAAAGTGCCGTATGGACACGTGAATGTGGTCTTCTCTTGGTCTTCGGGAGCGATGGCTATTTGATTGTACCCCGAGTAGCCGTCAAGGAAGCAGTAATACTCGTGGCAGGCGAGCCGGTCGAGCATTTGGTCGATAATTAGAAGGGGAAAGTGATTCTTTTGGGTGGCGGTGTTGAGCTTGCGGTAGTCCATGCAAATCCGATACCCTGTGACGGTGCATGTTAAGATAAGTTCGTTGTTGTTGTTCTTGATCACCGTCATGCCTCCTTTCTTCGGGACACATTGAACCGGGCTCACCCATGCACTATCGGAGATTGGGTAGATCACCCCCGCATCAAGCCACTTCAAGATTTCCTTGCGCACCACCTCCTTCATGGCTAGATTCAGTCGCCTTTGGTGCTCCACAGACGACCGAGAGTTGTCTTCCATGAGGATGCGGTGCTCGCAATAGGATCGATTTATTCCCTTGATGTCGGAAAGAGTCCATCCTATTGCAGGCATATGACTCCGCAACACTCGCAACAACTTGTCTTCTTCTTTGGCGTTGAGTTGTGCGGAGATGATGACGGGCAGTGTCTTCTTTTCGTCTAGGAATGCGTAGCGGAGATGTACGGGTAGTTCCTCGAGTTTGATCTCTGGTGGCTCCTCTATCGATGGTTTGGCTCATCTTTTGCTTTCTCCGAGCTCCTCAAAGTATCTTCTCGTATTTGCCTCAAAGTCGTTCATGTGATTTGCATATTCTAGGGCTGCACATGAGACAAACGCATTAGTGAAATCGGAGTCGTTTAAGAGGCATACCTCGAGGGGCTCCTTCGAGCGGAAGGAGTGATCGTGAACGACTGCCTCACATACGTCTACCTGGAATATGTCATCGCTCGCCTTTGGGTACTTCATTGCTTTGAAGACATTGAAAGTGACCTCTTCATCATTGACCCTCAATTTCAGCTCGCCTTTTTGCACGTCGATCAAGGCTCCTCCGGTGGCTAGGAACGGTCTTCCCAGGATGATGGGAATGTCGCGGTCTTCCTCCATGTTAAGTACCACAAAGTCGGCGGGGAAGATGAACTTGTCAACCTTCACGAGTATGTCCTCGATGCTGCCTCGGGGGTGCTTGATCGACTCGTCCGCCATTTTAAGTGTCACTCGCGTGGGCTTCATTTCGCCAATTCATGGCCTTCGGAAAATAGAGTAGGGAATGAGATTGATGCTTGCCCCCAAGTCATAGGGTGCCTTATCGAATGAGAACTCGCTAATCGCGCACTGAACGGTGAAGCTTCCCGGTGTTGGAATCGATCTAGGGTTTGAGAAAATAATTAACGCTTCGGTAAGCGGCGGAATTTAAAAAATTTTCTTTTACAAGTAAAACAGTTTTTACTAACCTAGACAAGTGCAAGTACATGTAATTAAAAAACCAATATGAGCTAGAAGTTTACTAACCTTTCTTGAAGCTTGAACTTTGAAGAAGCTTGTGGAAAGTTTGCAACGCTCGTCTCCCCTCGCAGCACGTCTCTCTTTCTTTCCTCGGCACCTCGAGCAACCACGAAAGTTTCTATCACTAAATCACTCGAAAAGAAGGAATCAGTGAGTGGGCACTTTTAAACACTACGACTTAAGAACAAGTCTCGAAGTCGCAGAGCTAAACACTAGGTCGAGTGAGGACCTAGGTGCCAAGACAAGAAAAATCGAAAATAAAATAGAAAGAGAGAGAGAGAGAGGATTTCGGCCACCACAAGGTCTAGAGAGAGAAGCTCTCAATCTCTAACTTATGTGGAATGAGAAAACAATGAGAATGAGGGCCCTATTTATAGGAGAAGGGTTAGCCTTAGAAATGGGAGTTTCCTCTTTTTTCCAAGCATTCATGAGCAATCTCTTATTGCCCTTTTCTCCATATGCGCCCAACATCTCATTCCCTTTAAGGGATTTGTTTCGTAATTTGTTTCCTCTTCTTTGCTTGTGTTGGCCGAATTTCCTTATGGCAAGCATAGGAAATTTGTTTCCTCTTTTTCTTTTGGCAAGTATCTTGATACATTTATGCACAAAATATTCTATTTCTCTTGGGTATTTTGGGAGCCCAACACTTCTAGAAAGGCTTCTAGAATTTTCTTCACTTGTTCATGACAACATAAGAAAAAGGCCCATTAAGAATTTTCAATAAAATTCTTATGAAATGAAATTAATTCACAAGGCCCAATGATCAAGTCATGGCCGAGTGACATTAAGTCATCAAATGAACTTGTCAAAAATTTATTGACATTCATTTCATCCTTTGTCTCAAAAGACAAAAATACCTTTTTGACTATTTTCGTTCTTGTTTTGACTTAGCTTCCAGTTTAACTATTCCTATCGATGTGATTCGTGACAGTGACCTCATGGACCCAAATGAACAAAGCTTTAGCTAAACACTTGGACTCAAAAGTTCACAAACCTTTTCCAAGTTTAGCTTAATGCCAACTGACTCCACTAAAGAGCTGACACTAAAAATCTCTCGGTTCAAATGAATTTATTTTCTACTCAAGAATTCACCTAATTGTAATGAGCGGATCCACTGAATATTATCTATGTTTACCCTTCATGAATGTCATCACCTAGTCGGGATTTACTAAATTACCATTTTACCCTTCTAGCTGTTATTTCCTCAACTCCTTTGTCGCTTGTGAATAAGTTAGAAACAATGTATTGACGAGGAGCTAACAAGTCACATTGTTTCATCCAAAAGAGTCAGGACTCAATTTGGACACTGGCCAGTTCATTTATTCACACTCCAAGGAACAAAGCATGAGGTGACATACATTGCATTTCAGCAATCTTGTACATGAATTCCATATCTATGAGAACTTCACAAAGTTACTCCTGACAGACTCACAACTTAGTACTTCACCAATAGGCCTTGTTCGGAATCACATAGTGAGTCCGAACTTTGACTTTCTCAAATGAGAATACTAAGGTGTGAAATGACATGTCTCATTTCAGGATTAAGGTAAGCATGATGCAATTCATACATAGTGACTTCGAGACATAAGAGGTTAAATGGTTTGTTCTTATATTGTCTCTAGAAGTGCACTGGTCAATTCAGTATCTTCGGAAGATACCTAGAAGAACTATAGAGTCCCAAACTCTCAATGCCTCATAACCAGACATCATAGATTCTTCTAACAATCATACTGAGGTCAATAGTCCTTTGACCCTAAGATTGCGAATATATCGTTTTAAGCAAACTACGAAGAGTTTGTTCATGCAAATCTACATTTGTCTCTTCGTAAGTTGCTAAGTTTGTTTATGGACTAAAAGACTAAGGTTTTATCATAAAGCTTCAAACAAAGAAAGAATGAATGAACGTTTCAACTTTATTATTAATGAATAAGCAATTACAAGCAAGAGTCTTCGTAAGACTATATGACATCAAATGTACATAAATAGACACTACTACTCTTCTTGTGGGCACCATTGACAACAAACTCCCACTTGACTCAAAGAAGATGTGAGTAGTCCTACATGCCCAATCCCTCTCGAAGTTGGTCGAAGACCATGTTCGCTAGGGCCTTGGTGAATAGATCTGCCATAGATCTACTTCACCTCCACGTCTCCGCGTTGCGCGATCTCTCGAATCAAATGGTATTTCCTCTCAATATGCTTAGAGCGCTTATGGCTTCTAGGTTCCTTTGAGTTAGGGACAGCCTCACTATTATCACAATAAAGGGTCATGGGCTCGTCGACGTTTGGAACAATTTCCAAATGCTTAAGGAACTTTCTAAGCCATACAGCCTCTTTGGATGCTTCACAAGCAGCCACATATTCTGCTTCCATTGTGGAGTCAGCAATGCAAGATTGGTTAATACTTCTCCACACAACAGCTCCACCATTAAGGATGAACACAGATCCCGAAGTGGATTTCCTGGAATCCTTATCCGCTTGAAAATTGGAGTCGGTATATCCCGTCATAGTCAGGTCAGTACCTGAGTATGTAAGCATCAAGTTCTTAGTTCTTCGAAGATACTTAAGAACATGCTTAACAGCAATCCAGTGCTCGGGTCCAGGGTTGGATTGGAAACGACTAACTACGCCAACGGCGAAACAGATGTCAGGTCTAGTGCAAGGCATAGCATACATGAGGCTTCCTACGGCAGAGGCGTAAGGAATCTTCCTCATGTCTTCAATCTCTTGTGCAGTCTTGGGAGACTGGTCCTTAGAGAGTGAAACTCCATGCCTAAAGGGTGTTTGACCCCTCTTGCAGTCTTGCATCGAGAAGCGATCCATCACCTTATCAATATAAGATGCTTGAGAGAGCGACAGGGTCCGGTTTTTCCTATCTCGAAAGATTTGGATTCCCAGAATGTACGCGGCTTCTCCTAGATCCTTCATATCGAATTGCTTTGCTAGCCAGACCTTAACCTCAGATAACTTACCCACGTCATTACCAATGAGTAGTATATCATCGACATACAGTACCAAAAACACAACTTTGCCTTCGTGTATTAACTTGTAAACACAAGGCTCATCTATTGAGTGTTCAAAGCCGAAGCTCTTTACAGTTTCATCGAATCTAATATTCCATGACCTAGATGCTTGCTTTAGTCCATAAATGGATTTAAGCAACTCACAAACCTTGGTCTCTTGACCTTTATCCACGAAACCATCTGGTTGAGCCATGTAAATGCGCTCGTCAAGATTGCCATTCAGAAAGGCTGTCTTGACATCCATTTGCCAGATCTCATAGTCGAGAGCTGCAGCTATGGATAGGAGTATGCGGATGGATTTAAGCATTGCGACTGGCGAGAAGGTTTCTTCATAGTCAATCCCTTCTTGTTGGGTATAACCCTTTGCCACAAGTCGTGCTTTGAACGTCTCGACGTTCCCATCAGGACCCCTTTTCTTCTTGTATATCCACTTACACCCTACGGGTTTAATCCCTTCAGGAAGGTCTACAAGTTTCCAGACTTTGTTGACATACATCGAGTGCATTTCAACTTTCATGGCGTCAAGCCAAAGGTTTGATTCAGAACAAGCCATTGCTTGGCTATAGGAAACAGGGTCATCCATGTCGGAGACGGCTACAAGAGAGTCTCCATAAGACATGTACCTGTCAGGCTTTTGAGTAGCCCTCCCACTACGTCTAAGTACTACTTGACGAGATTCTGATGAGTTAGGTTGTTTTCAGTTGGGGTAAGAACAGTTCTTACAGATGAGGTAGAAGCTTCCTCACCCAACTTTTCTTCAAGCACAATTTTGCTTCTAGGTTTCGCATCCTTCATAAAGTCCTCCTCAAGGAAACGAGCATTCGTGCTAACGAAAGTCTTATCGTTCTCGGGACTATAGAAAGTAAAACCTTTGGTTTCCTTCGGATATCCTACAAACAGGCATAATTCTGACCTACTAGCCAACTTGCTAGTCTTTTGCCTCAGCACGTGTGCAGGGCAACCCCAAATTCGGATGCGGCCAAGATTCACTTTACGGCCAGTCCATCGTTCATAAGGCGTACCAGGAGCCGTTTTAGACGGAACTTGGTTCAGAATGTAAGCGGCTGTTTCGAGGGCATATCCCCAAAAGGAAAGCGGGAGTGATGAGTAACTCATCATTGATCTAACCATCTCCATAAGAGTTCGGTTTCTTCTCTCTGACACTCCGTTTTGTTGAGGTGTGCCAGGTGCGGTAAGCTGAGAAGCGATACCTTCTTCTTTAAGAAAGTCATCGAACTCTCCAGACATATACTCAACACCTCGATCAGATCGAAGGGTTTTGATCACTTTGCCAGTTTGCTTTTCCACTAAAGCCCTAAAGACCTTAAATACGTTAAAGGTCTCGGATTTGCGTTTAAGCAAATAGACAAACCCATATATTGAGTAATCATCGGTGAAGGTAACGAAATATTCGTATCCTCCACGTGCCTGTTGGTTGAGCGGTCCACATACATCAGAATGTATTAGTTCCAGCAACTCAGTGGCTCTTCGACCCTTATCAGAGAAAGGTCGCTTAGTCATTTTTCCTTCTATGCAGGATTCACAAGTAGGTAGTGAACCTATTGCAGAGGCTTGGAGTGGACCATCCCTCACAAGTCTCTTAATCCTATCTAGACTGATATGACCAAGTCTTAAGTGCCAGAGGTATGTTGATTTTGTTAGATCGGAGGATTCAGAAAGTTTGATCCTCTTTGGCTCCCTAATTAGATCATTATCTATTTCGGTGTCTAAAAGAGAAGGTTGAGTGGGATAGATGTAGAAAAGAGCATTCTTCATACATGCATCAGTGACAAAAGAATTATCAGGAAACGAAATACGAATTCCATTCTTAATGAACTTTAAACAATAATCTTGCTCACGAAGACGAGCAACGGATATTAAGTTCTTCCCAAAGGTAGGAACAAAATAAACATTATTCAAGTTTAAAGTGCGGTCTTCAAAAGACAGCGTCACGGATCCCACAGCCTTTGCAGACACCAGGCTCCCATCACCCCATTTGAAACAGAACTCGCCTTCCTCTAAGCTTTTGGTTTTCTTGAAACCATTCAAGGAACAACAAATATGGTTAGTAGCAGCGGAGTCAATAATCCACGTTGATACATTATCAGCTACTAAGCATGCTTCGGTAACTAGGACAATACTATGTTCCTTTGCTTTGAGATTGGCAGGACAGTTCTTTTTATCGGCCTTGTAAGGTCTCTTCACAGTTCCAGAGGCGGAGGCTTTTTGCTCAGTAGCATGTGCCTCTCCTTGATTCCTCTTTCTCTTAGTGAAACCTACAGCAGTGTGAAGTTCCTCCATAAGCTTGGTAACAGTGTACTCTAGCTTGTTAATGGAGTAGTTTATCTTGAAGGTATCAAGAGATGCGGGGAGAGTTTCTGAGATCACATCTATGACATTCTTCCCATCAATCTCAGATCCTAGGATTTCCATTTTACTCAGATGACTAATGATCAATATCATAAAGTCTCCAATAGGAGTCCTAGCCTGCATATGACAGTTCATAAACTGTCGGACTGCTTGTAGCCTTGTTTGACGCCTTTGCCCTCCAAACATCTCAAGGAGATTGTAGAGCATGTCAGCGGCAGTCTCGAAGTCATGATGTTGCTCTTTCAGCATATTGTTCATAGATGCCAAGATATAGCACCTCACAATCTCATCGGATCGAAGCCAGGCCGCTAAGGCGTCATTGTCCTCTTGAGTTGAATCATTATTCGTCAGAGGAGGACATGGGGTGGTGAGTACCCATTTGTGCTTGTTAACGGTAGGTATTATGTCGAGGTTACGTTTCGAGTCTATGTAGTTTTCGTTTTCGAGTTTGTTCGAGGAAAGAATGAAAGAGAGAGAGTTGGGAGACATATTGCCTATAAAAGTTGAAACAAGTTTATGATTAGTCTTTGGTTTAGGATTTAAGTTTGTTTAAGACTTTATAAAATCCAAAGGTGTTATAAACCAAACGATAATTTACTCCTTCGAGGGAAGGCCGCAAAAAAATCTCCATTTATAAGTAAATGACACATCATTAATGCTTAGCCAAGATGTCAATACATCAACATTGACTAGCCACCTTGTAAATTGGTTTGATCACTCACATCCTTTCGCAGGGCCTCGAGGGAGGATTACTAGGGATCGAGTCTAAGTGTGTAACCAACCACTTAGTCCAAGAGATCGACTTTGAAAAACAATCCACCGAGGGGAGGCCTTGCCATCATCGTCTCACTCTCGGACGTAGCTCATTGAGCAATGATCAGAGCAAAGCGCCCTTGAGTACTCTCATTTAAGAGAGGGCCACGAGGGTGACTCTTAGTCCGGCGACACTTGCACTTTTCATTAGTGTTGGGGATCGTGGGTTACAAACAACGAATATAACCCTCCCACTTAGTTTTTGGAGTTGGTTCATCGACTCTTATAAGTTCGGAAACAAATTTCCTAGTTAGAGAGCGACAGAGCGGACAACTAGAAGAGAATCCTAGATCGACATGTTCAGAGCAGTATTAGTGCATAAAGGCACAAGGTACATACTCGATCTTTTCCTATTTTCTATTTCGGAAAGTGCGTGAGGGAAGTGTGAACTTCAACTCACTCGAACACTTGAAAGTTTGAGATTACACATCTTTTTATTTTTCGGCTTGTCTACAAGGAGACCTCCCACTCAAATTTTCAAGAGCATATAGATTTTGAACATATGTGATATAGATATAGTTTTGAAAACATTTTGAAAATTTATTTGATTTGGATGACAAAATATTTTCAAGTTTGAAAGTGAAAACGGTTTTTCAAAATTCAAACTAGTTTTGTAAAAATTCAATTTCAATTAAACTTTCAAAAATAAAAACATTTTAATCTTATACATCATGTTTATAATCATATGAAAAACATTTTTGCTCAAGAAAATTTTCTCATTAGAGTTCTATAACTCATGGTAGTGGGGTTTGAAAATCCGGATTTCTAAAAAACTGGAGTTTCAGACAGCCGTGCACCTCGGAGTAAAATTGCCATATCTGGCGGCTCCGATGTCCTTTTCAGCCGAAACCGGTGGCATTGGACAGAGGACAGACAGATCTTTAATTTGATTCAAGAATCATTAAATTTAGATTTTGGATCAGAGAGTTATGCCACTTTTAATGCGGGTTTACTCCAGCTCGAAGAAAAAAGAAATAAATTAAAACTTTGGTCCTTTTTAGGTGCGAAAAAGAATCGAGTGTAACGGAACGTTTTAAGATGTTGTTTAAAGCTTTTATTTGTGTTTTATTAGCAGGGTAATAACATAGAATAAAAGAAATAACAACAAGCATAAAACGAATACGGTAAATAAAAGAAACTAGAAAGACAAAGTAACTAGTCACAAAATTTACCGAAATTTCTCAAACCTTTAAAACACGTTTTTCAATATAAAAAATTAAAAACTTTTATAACTGATTCTAATGTGTTTTAAAAACATCCCAAACTCATAGAAAATCAACATGCTTTTTAATTTAAAGACAAGCGCATTAAATTAAAAAAATCTAAGATTACAATTCTAACTTGTCACAAAATTAGTAAACTTTCGAAAACGATTTTCAAGCTCATAATTTTAAAAACATGTACATGTATATCTTTGACCATAGCTCTGATACCATTTGTTGGAATCGATCTAGGGTTTGAGAAAATAATTAACGCTTCGGTAAGCGGCGGAATTTTAAAAATTTTCTTTTACAAGTAAAACAGTTTTTACTAACCTAGACAAGTGCAAGTACATGTAATTAAAAAACCAATATGAGCTAGAAGTTTACTAACCTTTCTTGAAGCTTGAACTTTGAAGAAGCTTGTGGAAAGTTTGCAACGCTCGTCTCCCCTCGCAGCACGTCTCTCTTTCTTTCCTCGGCACCTCGAGCAACCACGAAAGTTTCTATCACTAAATCACTCGAAAAGAAGGAATCAGTGAGTGGGCACTTTTAAACACTACGACTTAAGAACAAGTCTCGAAGTCGCAGAGCTAAACACTAGGTCGAGTGAGGACCTAGGTGCCAAGACAAGAAAAATCGAAAATAAAATAGAAAGAGAGAGAGAGAGAGGATTTCGGCCACCACAAGGTCTAGAGAGAGAAGCTCTCAATCTCTAACTTATGTGGAATGAGAAAACAATGAGAATGAGGGCCCTATTTATAGGAGAAGGGTTAGCCTTAGAAATGGGAGTTTCCTCTTTTTTCCAAGCATTCATGAGCAGTCTCTTATTGCCCTTTTCTCCATATGCGCCCAACATCTCATTCCCTTTAAGGGATTTGTTTCGTAATTTGTTTCCTCTTCTTTGCTTGTGTTGGCCGAATTTCCTTATGGCAAGCATAGGAAATTTGTTTCCTCTTTTTCTTTTGGCAAGTATCTTGATACATTTATGCACAAAATATTCTCTTTCTCTTGGGTATTTTGGGCGCCCAACACTTCTAGAAAGGCTTCTAGAATTTTCTTCACTTGTTCATGACAACATAAGAAAAAGGCCCATTAAGAATTTTCAATAAAATTCTTATGAAATGAAATTAATTCACAAGGCCCAATGATCAAGTCATGGCCGAGTGACATTAAGTCATCAAATGAACTTGTCAAAAATTTATTAACATTCATTTCATCCTTTGTCTCAAAAGACAAAAATACCCTTTTGACTATTTTCATTCTTGTTTTGACTTAGCTTCCAGTTTAACTATTCCTATCGATGTGATTCGTGACAGTGACCTCATGGACCCAAATGAACAAAGCTTTAGCTAAACACTTGGACTCAAAAGTTCACAAACCTTTTCCAAGTTTAGCTTAATGCCAACTGACTCCACTAAAGAGCTGACACTGAAAATCTCTCGGTTCAAATGAATTTATTTTCTACTCAAGAATTCACCTAATTGTAATGAGCGGATCCACTGAATATTATCTATGTTTACCCTTCATGAATGTCATCAGCTAGTCGGGATTTACTAAATTACCATTTTACCCTTCTAGCTGTTATTTCCTCAACTCCTTTGTCGCTTGTGAATAAGTTAGAAACAATGTATTGACGAGGAGCTAACAAGTCACATTGTTTCATCCAAAAGAGTCAGGACTCAATTTGGACACTGGCCAGTTCATTTATTCACACTCCAAGGAACAAAGCATGAGGTGATATACATTGCATTTCAGCAATCTTGTACATGAATTCCATATCTATGAGAACTTCACAAAGTTACTCATGACAGACTCACAACTTAGTACTTCACCAATAGGCCTTGTTCGGAATCACATAGTGAGTCCGAACATTGACTTTCTCAAATGAGAATACTAAGGTGTGAAATGGCATGTCTCATTTCAGGATTAAGGTAAGCATGATGCAATTCATACATAGTGACTTCGAGACATAAGAGGTTAAATGGTTTGTTCTTATATTGTCTCTAGAAGTGCACTGGTCAATTCAGTATCTTCGGAAGATACCTAGAAGAACTATAGAGTCCCAAACTCTCAATGCCTCATAACCAGACATCATAGATTCTTCTAACAATCATACTGAGGTCAATAGTCCTTTGACCCTAAGATTGCGAATATATCGTTTTAAGCAAACTACGAAGAGTTTGTTCATGCAAATCTACATTTGTCTCTTCGTAAGTTGTTAAGTTTGTTTATGGACTAAAAGACTAAGGTTTTATCATAAAGCTTCAAACAAAGAAAGAATGAATGAACGTTTCAACTTTACTATTAATGAATAAGCAATTACAAGCAAGAGTCTTCGTAAGACTATATGACATCAAATGTACATAAATAGACACTACTACTCTTCTTGTGGGCACCATTGACAACACCCGGATCTTTGAGCTTTGGTGGGAGCTTTCGTTGTATTATAGCACTACACTCTCCCGAAAGTGTGATGGTGCTACAATCTTCGATCTTGCGCTTGTGCGTGACGATGTCCTTTAGGAATTTTGTGTAGGCGGGCATTTGCTCGATGACATCGGCGAGGCGATGTTGATGCGAAGTTGCTTGAAGAGCTCCATGAACTTGCTATATTGCTTGTCGAGCTTCACATTCTTCAATCTCTGCAGGAATAGCACCGGCACCGGCTTGATTGTGGCAGAGGGTGAGGGAGGCATGATCGTCGGAGTCGCGACCGTTGATGAATATGGTTTGTCTTCCTATTTTTCTTTCCCCTTGTTGGTGCTTTTGAGTTCAAGGCCGCTTCTAAGTGTGATGGAGTTGCATTGATCTCTCGGGTTGACTTCGGTGTTGCTTGGTAGAGCGCCCTGAGGTCGTGCATGGAAGTCCCTTGGTAGTTGCCCCAACATCGTCTCGAGATTCCGGATTTGTGCCTCTTGATTCATCATTCTCGCTCGAGACTCGGTGATGAAGGAGGCCAAGAGCTCCTCTATGTTCGACTTTGGTTTGGGCTAGACTTGTTGATGTTGTCGACTATTCTAGCCTCCCACTTGTTGTTGATGTTGGTGTGGAACTCCCGGTGGTCGATTTTGTAGGAAGCCTTATAGTTGTTGCGCCCTTCATGCGAAGTCGGGGTGGTTGTTCCTTGCTCCAGTGTTGTAGTGCTTGGAGTATTGGAATGTGGGCTGGTTGTAATTCCCCACGTAATTCGCATTTTCTGCATGGACATCATTCGTGTGCGGGCAATCGTCGGTGAAATTACTCCATTGACACCAGAAGCACGGCTCCCAAGTCGTTTGCGTGGAGTTCACAGCGGCTTTCATCTCTTTCATCTCCTTCATCTTCTTTTGGAGGTTTGCCATCTATATTGTCATCTGTTGCATTGTCTCCGGATCAATCGTGGTTGTCGCGGCTTGAGCAGTAGCGGGGCCGCCCTTCACGATTCTTCTCTCTATCGGGCATTGATCGTTGGAGTGTGCTAATTCTTCAAGGAGAGCTTGGAACTCTAAAGGCGTCTTAGTTAGCACCGTGCCTCCCGCAGCGGTGTTAACTAAAGTCTTCGTTAAGTTGAGGAGTCCGTAGTAAAACGTTTGAAATTGGACCGGTAATGTAACCCCATGATTAGGACATTTTCGGAGAATCTCCTTTAAGCGTGCCCATGTTTCGTGGAGGTACTCGCCGTCCATTTGCGCGAAGCAGTGAATGACGTTTCTTAGGCGGGCTGTCTTCTCGAACGGGAAGAACTTGGCGAGGAAGGTATTGCACAGCCCATCCTATATGATGATGGAATCGGGGGGAGGGGGGGTGAATTGATCCATGCTTTTGCCCAGTCACAAAGGGAAAATGGGAACATTCGGAGTCGGATGGCGTCCGCGTTGATGTTGTGGATTTGGAACTCCCGCACAACTCGTTGAAACTGGGGATGTGCTCATTCGAATCTTCATTCGGGGCTCCGAAGAATTGATTTTGCTGGATCATGTTGATCGTCCCCGTCTTGACCTCGAAGCTTTGGTTCCCTCTGATGGCCGGATTTACAATGGTCGGGCGATACCCTTGAGTGGTGGGTAACACATAATCGAGGAGTGGTCCTTCTTCGTTGGCCATGGTCACTTCTTCAATGACTTCCTCGTCTATGTTTTGCTTATTCTCCTTTCGATTTTTCTTGCACATTTTCTCGATTTTGGAATCTATCAGAAGGAGACTCGAATCACTGTCTTTTGGCATTAACCTTCAAAAGAGAAAGAAAACGCAAAAATAGGTGAGACACAGAAAATAAAAGAATGTTCAAATTGAAATTTAGTTTATTGAATTGAAATTAAAAACTTAGTTCCCCGGCAACGACGCCAAAAACTTGTTGCGATTTTTACGCGTGCAAGTGCACGTGTCGCTCAAGTAATATAGTGAATTAAGTACGAGTATCGATCCCACGAGGAAAAAAGCTTAATTAACAAACAAATCAACTAGCACGAATTGAACTTAAAGGAGAGATGGAAAGATGTCACAAATTATTGACAAGTTCTAACGCAAATAAATAGCAAAACACTCAAATAACAGTTGAAAGCAGAAAGAGAGGCTAAGGACCACGGCTTCATGGGTTTATTCAACAGTTTGGATACACGAATTTCACGCACAATCAATAATCAACTCACTATTCTTTGCTACTCATACTCACAAAATAATATTGTTAAATCTCTCTCGAGCATCTAACAACCTATGTCAAAATTAGAAAAATCTTCTCTCGATCCCAATCCCTAACAAAAACATGCATTGATATTAAGAGCATTCACACGATTCTATGCCAACCTAGCTATCTCTAGCCTAGGAATGCATCATAGTAATTCAAACCAAAACACTAACAACTTAATCTTTCTCAAGCATCAAGTTGAAGTATAAAATCATGAACAAGGTAGCTAATCTCGATCAAGCATTAAAACGGATTTGAATTAAGCAAAGTAATAGAGAATGAAAATTGAACTTCAATATATTAAATCATATCCATCACCGAATCCTAAACCCGCTACGCCGTAGTCCTTAATTGAATTAGTTCATGGCGTAGCGAGAAAGCAACAATAGAAGAAGAGAATATGAAGAAGAAGAAACCATAATTAAAAGCTCAATTGTAAATTAAAATACGGGAGTTTAAGAGTAAATGAGAAGAAGAAAACTGTAATTGACGCGAATTGATGAAGAACGACTCTTCTCTTTTTCTCTATCTCTCTCAAGCACTAAGTAAAAACAATAAAAAAAAAAAGAACTAAGATCCTTAAACAAGAGGTTGAGAGGTGTATTTATAGGCCTAGGTCGAAATCTTTGGGTTTCTCTTAATTTTCGGAGCAGACTGGGTAATTAAAATTCGTGTTTCCTCTTTTTGTCTCGGTGCACCTCGCGGCGCGCAGTGTAACGGTCGCGGCGCAAGGTTGACATCTTCGGGACTTCACGTTCCGCGCCTCATGCTCGGAGAATTTCGGCGCCCAAATTCCTTTACCTCGTGGCGCGCAGTCTGGAGGTCGCGGCACGAGGTAAACATTTCCACAGCATTGCGGAACGCGCAATACGCTCGGAGATTAGCGTGGGACCGATATCCAGACCTCGCGGCGCGCGGTTGGCCTATCGCGGCGTGGGGTTGTCCTGTTCTTGACTCCATCTTCGTTTTTGGCTCGTTTTCGATCTCGGATGCCTGGTTTTGTACAGATTTGCCCAGAGTATCATAAAAATCCCATCTAAACCTGAAAACCTTCAAAACACATGAAAAACCTCAAAACTATTCAAGAACAAGCTCGGATTTAGTCAGGATGATAGAAGTTTTCTACGTACCAAACGCACCTATCAAATACCCCCAAACTTAAACCGTTGCTTGTCCTCAAGCGACAAAACAATAAACACGAAAATAAAACACACAAAAGAAGTTACCTACACTAAAATGGTAAATCTCAATGCTTTAAGTAGAATAACTTACTCATATTTGACGCGAATTGATGAAGAACGGCTCTCCTCTTTTTCTCTATCTCTCTCAAGCACTAAGTAAAAACAATAGAAAAGAACTTTGGGGAAATACTTATCAACAATTTATGAATACTTAAAATCCCGATAAATGACTTTGTTGATGGACACGGAAAAAAGTTGCTTATTTTGATGTATGATAATCTTTACAAAGCAAGAGTTTTCTTATTATGCGATTAACCCATTGTTTAGATTCAGAACATACATTTGTGTTCATTTTCCAAGGGCAATCAGGATTGCAACATAGAATATTAAAAAGAGTTTTGCTAGATCTTTTGCTCCTGAATTCAAAATCAAAGCTATCCTACTCATTGCAGAAGTTAAACGTCTTTCAGAATAAACATGTTATGCACATAACTTTCCAAATTCATAGGAAAAGTTTTCAAATTTTTATCATCAAACAAAATAGTTTCTCTTTCAGAAACATGATTTTCTCGATGATTAAAATTTGAAGAACTTATTTTTTCAAAACATTGTCGTTCAAAAATTATTACCGTAAACATAACAAACATATTGTTAATACAACAACAACGCATATTAAACATAATAATTAAAAAAAATTAAGATACATACCGGACTCGACTAATGACCAAGAGAAGAAGTCACATTCTTGGGATGTCACATCATACACAGTGAAAAACCAGAACAAATATAAGTTCAGATGTTTAAGTCCTTTTGTTCTAATTCAAAATTCTAAAAATAATATTAACAACACATTAATAACTACTTCCTGTAAAATAGGTAATATTAAATAATAATATTTGTTTAAAACCAAATACACATGAAGGAAAAAATAGGTAATATTAAATACTTAAAACCAAGGATCGAAATACCGTTACCGTTACCGTTCCGAGCTTTCGAATTTACTGGTAACCCCCCCCCCCCCCCCCCCCCCCCCCCGGTAAAGGAATACGGGGGAAGCGGGGAAAAAAAGGAAACCGGTAGCGTTGAACTTACCGTTACCGTAGATGAATACCGTCAAATACCATATTTACCGAGGGGAATTCATAAAAGAAATATACAAAAAAAACATACAAAGTACGTAAGATAAAATTCATAAAATTAAAAATAGTGTAGAATGTTTCAACACAATACCAAATTACAAACACAACAAAAAGTAAGTTTAATAACCAAAATGATAAAGTTCAACACAATCCACCAAATACTATTGTTCAACAAATTCAACATAGGAGGGATACAAATGACTACTCAAAGCGACCGTATGCAGCGGTCATACAGTAATCATACCAAGTCATATAATGAGCACATGCACGAAAGTACATGTCCAAGTGATAGTCGTACTCATACTGAGATGAAGCAACATACATGGAGTGGAGGGGATAACCTGGAACTGGTCGCACCGTTTCGGGAGCGTAAGTTGATGCATATGAGTCCTAGTTGTTGTAACTGGAAGATCCATCATCATAAGATGACTCTGTGCCTTGAGGACCAATTGATACCGATCCGAAGTTGTAGGACAAGTCATCAACGTCATTGCTAGACGTAAATGACTTGGCATCATTCATACCTCCGCCCTGACCTCCGCGCCCGTATCCTGAATAAAAAAAGGCAGGGTGATGAAGACGATCGAAATCTTCTTACGATGATGCGTATCCGAGTTGAGCACCGCCGACATCACCAAATGAAGTGCCTCCAGCAGTAAAGGAACCTCCAGCCCGATATGAACCTCCACCACCTCCCCCTGATCCATCGTCACCTTCACCTCCATCTGCTCCGCTTGATCTACGGCTTGAACCTCCGCCATCTGAATCCGAACTGTCTCTGGATCCGCGTTGAGGTTGGACGTCCTCGTTCAGCACTCGCTCCGGATCAAGTCCAATGTCTCGAGCCGCTTCAGCTACTGCCGGATCCGGCATCTGGTTGACGTCGTCCATGTGAACTTCGTCAATCCAGCGGAGCATTTCGTCGTCTCCCTCATTGTCGTTCCCCGAGCGTTCGAAAGCTCGTTCAATGATATCCAAAGGATCCATCGGGGTGAGGTTGTTGTCGTGAATCCGAGTTGCTTCTCGGAGCTGCAACTTCATGTTGTATGAGCAGAAAACAAGCTTCTCGAGTCTGCTGTACGCTAGACGGTTCCTTTGTTTTGTGTGGACGAGGGCAAATGTACTCCAATTCCTCTCACAAGCGGAGGCGGATGAAGTTTGTGACAAAATTCGAATGGTCAACGTCTGTAAAGTCGGGGTCCAATTTCCGTAAAGCTCCCACCACTCACCTGCAATCATGTGACATAAATCATAAGCTTACTTGACAAAATTCTTACCATTCCATGACATAGTTAATGCATACAATTCATCTCACAAGCTTACTTGCACAAAGGGTGCCTCGTGCCGAAACAACACTTCTTTGTGAGAAGCCCCATTGAGCGTCTCGAAATGCGATTAACTGTAATTAGAAAATCAAATAAGACTTATATATTCATAATGTGATATAGCTTGTAACAATTTATAGTTTTATACCTCTCTCCCAAGAGTTGACCCATCAAGATCCGGATGAAAGAAGTCGAACACCTTTGTGACAGCGGCCATGTGAGTATTGTTCATGATTATATCCGGGTTAAACATCAACTTTGGATTTAGGAAGAAAGCTGCAATATGTAGTGGATGTTCCATTTGAGTACTCCATCTGTGGTTCACGATGTCGACAACCCTTTTCTTCCCACTCATCGCTTCCAACTTCTTTTTCATCTCATGGAAGACGTAGTATAGTAATCCCATCGTGGGATGCACCTCAGTGTCCACTAATCGAAGAGTGGTGTACATCGGCTCGAATATGGCACATACTTCGTCCACCGAATGCCAGAATCTGGGTTTTAAACAAGTCTCGGATACGGATCTACCTTCAGGAGTTGCACTCAATTTGGAATCATCCCACCATTGACTACTGAACATCGTCCTCAACGCAACTCTCTTCTCTCGGAGACTTCTGAGAGCTAGATAGTTCGTGGCAAATCTTGTTGCGTCGGGACGGATGATTTCACCTAGGGATGTCTCCCGTAACTTGGACAACACAATACTGTGGTTGTAGATGAACTTAGTCGCATCCCTCGCAGATTTGATTGTATGCTTAACACTATCTCTCTTCCTAATATCTTCAAACATCAGATCTAGACAATGTGCGGCGCAAGGTGTCCAGTACACATGGTACTTGTGTTGTAATTTCAACCCGGCACTCCTGTAGTTCAAACCGTTGTCGGTCACAACTTGGACGACATTGTGTTTTCCGATTTCTTTGACCACTGACCTCAATATTTCGTAGATGTAGTCCCCTGTTTTCGTATGCTTTGACGCATCAACGGACTTTAAGAACACCGTTGCACCAGCAGAATAAACCATAATGTTTATGATGCTCAGTCTGGTCGGCCCCGTCCAACCATCAGTGAGTATGGTGCATCCGTATTTTACCCACCGCTTCTTTTGTTCTTCAAGGTAGTTCTCCGCGTCTGCAACCTCCATATCGAGGTACTTGTTATGAATTTCATACGGAGTTGGTATAGGAACGCCTGGACCTGCAATATGCCAATATACATCATGTTAACGTTTCAAGAACACATGCGATTCGACAATATGAAAATACAATTACTTATCACGAATTGAGGATTACCTAGATCTTAAGCGGACGCTATCATGTTTTTGAACTCATGCGAGGCGGCCTTACTCGCCGACACATGTTGGTGAACAAAGAATTTTGTTATGTGTCTTCCGAGCCACGTTTTCTTCTTCGGATCAACTATCTCATCAATTTTTGTTTGCTTCGCACTCGCTGACTTATATAATGACGGAGCAGCTGGTGGAGATTTTGCCGTAGAACCACTGCCGGGCCCCGACATCATCCGAGCCTCTCATTCCGTCTTAGCCGCCTCTTTTCTTGACCTCTTCATAACTGCTCGTAATTGCGCTTCGTAGTCTTCTTCTTCTGATTCTTCCACGCCGACATTTTTAGTCAATGTCTTGCGAAGCGTAGAATCCAACGACTGTTTGTTCTTCTTTTTTACGACATTGCCTTGAAGTAAAGCTTGCATCTTTGTTTTCACTTAAGGAGGGGCTTTCTCACATAATTTAACACTCCTCGTTGGGTCTACATGGGCTAGGTGGTTTTTCACTCTCATGATGCCGCCACCTCCCATAATGTGCTCGCAAAATATACATTGGTGTGTGCTACTTTTTCCGGGAACGGGTGTACAGTACCTCCTAGCTGGGTCGGGGGCCTCCATTCTTGCAAGTTGTAATCTACAAATTAACAAATCACCTTTAGCAAATTAAATTACACTAACAATCATGAATCGTATTCACAAACTCTAAAGGGTTCCCGGATCTAAATGAAAATTTTAAAAAAAATTCATAACAAAGTTTAACATAACCATAATCATTACAAAAAAATCATAAACATGAACACAACTCTAAAATTAAAAACAATTCATAACAAATTCTTCATAAATCAATAAACAAGTTCAACATAACCTTAATCATCACTTACTAATAAAAAAATTACAACATAATTCGGATTAATTACAAAAAAAATTAGAATCATGAACACAAACTCTAAACTTAAAAACAAGTCACAACAATTTCCTCAGAAATCAATAAACAAGTTCATCATAACCTTAATTATCACTAACTAATAAAAAAATTACCAAATAATTCGGATTAATTACAAAAAATTAGAATCATGAACACAAACTCTAAAATTAAAAACAAGTCACAACAATTTCTTCATAAATTAATAAACAAGTTCATCATAACCTTAATTATCACTAAATAATCAAAAAATTACCAAATAATTCGGATTAATTACAAAAAAATTAGAATCATGACCACAAACCTTAAATAAACACTACATTTAAGTTCACAACTATCAATTTATACTTAAGCTTCAAGAATTATCAAGAAATTTGAAAAATTAAACTCAAAATCAAGAAAAAAAAATCCCGGGTCGGGAAGCTCACCGGAAAGCTTTGAAACCGGGGGGATCTGGGAAGAAATCAACAGAGTCGCGTCGGGAAGTTGGAGGCACGGCGGGATCCGAGCGGGATCTTGGAAGATTTCAACGTGGACGCGGCGGAATTTGGAGGAGAACTTACCGACGCAAATGAAAAAAAACAGGGGGATTCCGGGTTTAAATATCCGGTTTTTTTTTTTAAGCGAACCGGACCGGGAAGTGAGAACCGGGTTCCTGCCCGGGTCCTGGTCTGGTTCCCCCGGAATCACCGGAAACTTTCGATTTTGATGGTTCCGGTGCCGGGTTCTTCAAAAAAGGGGGAACCGGACCGGTTCCCGTCCTGTTCCCCCGGAATTTTAATCCTTGCTTAAAACACGCTACATAAATTATTATGAAAAAGAGGAAATAGCGACAAAAACACTTGCTACTTGATGATTATCCGAAATCATACTTATTTTTACATATTAGCTGCGCCGTAGGTACTTCCGCCATTCAAATTAACATAAGTACACGTGGACAACTCAAATTTCATGAAAAACAAGTTAAATTTTTTTAATTATACAAAATAAAATAATAATTTTGTAAAATACACAAAAATACATTCAAATTTTGGTTAAACATACAAAAATAAAATAATAATAATGTTAACAATAAATTAATAACTTACCAAAAGAAAGTTAATGGCAAACGTTTGGTAATTTAATCATAATATAAAAAATAAACTCAAATACATCCTAATAATATAAAATAAAATAAAAAATTAGCTCTGCCTTCTTATTTCAATAAATTATTAATTTATTGTTATTAATTAATTGTTATATCAATATTAATTGATTTTGTGTTTTTACCAAATTTACTTTTTATATAAAATACGTACATAACTTAATTTTCACGAAATATGAGCGGTCCACGTCCATTTATAAGTTTTAAAGGTGGATGTACCTATGGCATAACCAAAACATTATATTAGGTAGTTTTACCGCAGCAAAAAAAGATTAGGTATATTTAATTAAAAAAATAGATATATAAGTATGATTTTGGGTAACTATTAGGTATTTTTGTTATTATCAGTGCAAGAGAGAGGGTGGATTGGTTCAACCCTAGTGTGGTGTCCAAGCTTATGAGCTTATGGTCATCATAATCCCTTATAGACTTAAAATCGCAATACAATACAAAAAAAAAAAAAAAAAAAAAAAAAAAAAAAAATTAATAAATAAAAAAAAATAATCTCCATTGACCTTGAAGTTGACATTTTAAAAGTAATGAGGTGAAGCTGTCGCGCTCTTAGTAGTAAAACTGCTGAAAAAAAAAAATTATTGGCTGAAATTTCCAAGGTGGCGAGGTGAGGCTATTGTAACGATGGAGTATAAGCATAGTAGTTGAATAATTTTATTTACGAAGTATAGGTCGATTGCGTATGTTATTAATTATGTTTCGGTATTGCTGTAAATAAATAGGATTTTTAATTTTAGAAGAACAATTACTTGAATTTATATAATAATAACATATTAACGCCTAAAAATAATAGAAAAATCACTTTTCGGTGAGTTTGAGATTATCCTGTTTTAGGATAATCCTAGTATTTAGGTAATCAGATTTGCATGAATATATTTGTTAATATTAATCCACGCTGAATAAAGTTATTAAAAATCCCTGAAAATCTCATTTACATTTTTCTCTCTTTTTGTTTGTTTGTCCGTCATCCAACAAAGCTTAAGGCCCCGTTTGGTTATGTTTTCTATTCCTGTTATCTGTTTTCTGATTCTAAATTCTAGAAAACAGTTTTAAAAAAACTGTTTGGTTATAAATTCAGAAAACAGATTTAGAATCATGTTTCTGTTTTCTTTGAAATTTGTTTAGAAAACAGAAAACAATGAAAAGTTGTTTTCTATTTTATCTCTATACAATTGAATGGAAAACATAACCAAACAACATTTAAAATATTATGAAACGTAATTCTAAATCTGTTTTTTAAATTTAAAAATTAGAATCAGAAAACAGAATTTAAAAACAGAAAACGAATTTAGAAAACTAAACCAAACGGCCCCTGAGCTTTTTTAAGAGAAGGCAACGACAGTAGCATTGGGAGTTGTAATCGACTTTACTTGAACGTAAAATAAAAGAATTTTAAATACGCAATATGTGATCAACAGATCGAAGGCGTCATGCTGGGCTCATGTGTTATTGGGCTTCAATGTTTAACTACAATATGAACTCATGATAAAATGCTAAGGGAGAGGCACAAGTGTAATGAGCTTTGAGCCCGGAATTAAATTTGAGGGGGCGAGCCTAAAATGTTGAAAAAATTACCACAATTACTATTATTTTATAACATATTTCTCATTTTACACTAAAATTATAATTTGAAAAAAAAAATACTAGTACAAAGAGGAGATAGAATTTTTTTTTATCCATTTTTACCCTTTTTCTCTTGAGTCTAGCAAGAAATTTGGTTTTCTATTGTTGTTGTTTTTTATTTATTATTTATAAATCTATGTTTTTTGACGATTTGTTGACATATATATCAACAACTGACACAATTTATTGACATATATATATATATATATATATATATATATCAACAAATTACAACACTGGAAAGTTTATTGATTTGTTGAAATATATATATATATATATATATATATATATATATATATATATATATATATCAACAAATGACAACAATGAAAAGTTTGTTGATTTGTTGACATAAATGTCAACAAATGACATAATTTGTTAATATAGATGTCAATAATCTGCTCAATTTGTTGACATATATGTCAACAAACGCATGAATTGTTGTCATAATCGTCACAATCGACATGATTTGTTGAGATAGAGGACACAATTTCTTCATTATTTATGTTAATATTTTACACATTTATTCTACAATAATACAGAAAAATACACAAACATACACTCGGATTATGCATACAAACATACACACACGAAGAAATCAACTGAGAACCATCTCTACTGGCAAGGACAAAAAATTCAATAAAAATAATCTTGCTAAGTTCACAAATCAATAAATATAAATTTAGTAGGAGATAGAAAAATCAGCAAATTTTTTTTAAAAAAAATAATAATAATCAATCTAGTATCCAGAATTAACACATAATTCTTTACTTACAAAGCAGCAAAAGCCATTGAGAAATTTTTATTAATTCATAATAAAAAAAAACAAAAACAAGACTTTTATTTTTCTTTCATGAAAACCGACCGGGTCTCGTGGAAAGATCTACGAATAACGAGGCCACCTTCACAACCCACTAATACGTCAAGGGCATGATCACAACCAGTTCGGAATTTTCTTAGTCGGAATGAGTTGAATCTGTTCATCATTTTCCGCTGGAAGATTATATCTTTATTGCCTGTAAAACCTGATTCTTCCGGCTTTATTGAAATACACTTTAAGAACATATAAAATCAGATTGAGATCATCATATTGTTTCGACTTTTTCGGGAAAATCGGTCTTCGGGTATCTAGGCATGGTTTATGCCATGATCAGTATAGGTGTTCTTGGATTTCTAGGTCTACAAATTCTAATACAACCAAAAATCATGATCGATCCTCTCATACCTACACCACAGCACAACAAATTTACCAAACAACAACAAGCGAATTCAAGATCCTTAAAATAATTCATGTTAGACATGTCCTCGTTTGATGTGCTAAGATCCCCTGTCCTCTTTTTATGGTTTATTCTTTAGTGTCCTTCCAATTAAAATAAGTCATGTTATCATTTTATTTCATTATTAGTTTATATTTATTTAAACATAAATTAAAATAATTAAATTGGTTTATTTTGCTTGAAAAGACACAAATAAATACACTAAAAAGGGACAGAGGTTCTGAATTTCTCTCAGTACGCCAAAAAAAAGGAGTTCATGAGAGCGACTCGTATGAGGCAGTCCCAAAGTTTAAAATTTCGGGAAGTTGCTTGAAAATTGCGCCAAAATTGCTGTAATTTTAGAAGTCTGACACGTTTACAATCATATGTGCGTTTCGCCTTTTTGCATCGCGGGTATTACGTTGAAATTGCGTGGAAATTTTAATGTCGTTACGTCCATTAATCTCGTTTAGCCTATGGTATAAAACAAAAAAAATCATTCGCATTCCACACCGTAATTTCTGTCGTGTCGTCCAAAAGCCGACCAAACCAATGCAAATTCAACAATATTTCGAAAAATTGTGCGGAAATTGCGTTTATGTGTGTTTTTCACCTATAAATTGTAATTTTTAAGGTTTTTCATTTGTTTCATTGGATGTTGTTTGTACTTGTTTCATGGTGAACATATTATTGTTTTAGTATTTTTTAGGTGAGGTTACAAATTGTAAATTGATGTTAATTGGAAGTTAATTGTTAAGAAATTGTAGTTATATATATATATATATATATATATATATATATATATATATATATATATATGTATTTGTAAACAACTATTTGAAAATATGAAAAATTAGAATTTGTTAGTGAATTTCATATTGGGGTACGTAGTACATGAAAACTTATTATGCATGTTTCTTATATTGCTCTTGACTTTGATATTTTCAACTTATTATGCGTGTTTATTATATGTATTTGACTTTGAATTTTGAACTTATTATGGTTGTGTATTACGCGTGTTTGTAATTGAAACTTGTTTAGAACCTGTATGGAACTTATTTTTATATTTGAAATTGTGCTACATTATTTCTATTGCAATTTCCGCATTTTATCGCAATTTCCGTCGACATAAAATTTTCAAATTTCCACATTATTTCTGTCGCAATTTCCATCGGCCACCGTAATTTCCGCTTTTTTGGACCATCGGGACAAAATTGGTAACCGGTATTTCAAACCTTGGGCAATCCGAGCGAAGAGAGAGGATCATAAACGGGTAAACCTGGACATTTGGAATATAAATGGAGTGGAATTTCATTCCTTCCGGCCAATTTAAATGAATGAAAATTTATTTCCACTGACAGCGCATGAAATTAATTATTCCTTCCGTTGACCAGCGGAAATCAGCAAAAATGATACATAAATGTTCATTCCAATGGTTTCCGCTGATTTCAGCCTTTGTTTTATTCTTTTATTTTTTTAACCTCTCATTTTCTTTTCTTATAAATATCACCCTTATTCACATAATTTGCTCACAACTTTTTCATATAATTTCTTCACCTACTCTCTTCAACTACTTTAACTCTTATACAATATTAATATATATTTATTTTATTATAAATTTTCTAACTTAATTTTCATATATAATTTTAGTGTATAGTTTTAATATATAAATTTAGTGAAAATTATCGTTTTCTCCACTTTTTTGTTCTTCTTTATATATATAGTTTTTAATATAGTTTTAATATGTAATTTTCAAATATAAATTTAGTATATCGTTTGTAAGATTTTATGAGTTTAAAAAACTAAATTACTCTCAATTTTCTCACTTTACATTTTGGTCCTTATTTAAAAAAAACACTACATGCATTTAAATCCTTTAAAAAAATGTATTTATTTTAATTATTATTATTTTATTTATGGAAATGGAAATTTTTACCAATGAAATGGAAATTTTCACCAATGAAATGGAAATTTCCCTTCAATAATGAGTGAAATTTCGATCAATACTGGAAGGAATAAATTCTTACAGTCAAATACGAAATTCCACATCTTATGGAAGTGAATTTTCACTATTCCTTCCATAAGCTCAGGTTTACGAATGGGTATTGCCTTTAAAGATTAATTTGATGCTTCCGACCTGGCCATGATGAATAGAATTTGCAATGTCCATTGACTTAGAATTTGCTGATTTGTTTTCTTATAAAAAAAAATTGTAAATCTATTGCTTTTGCCGGTTTTCCGTCTTCTCCTATTGTTTACTCTTGAGTTCTTAAGAAATTGGCTGTTACTCTTACATGTGCTTTTAATCATAAAAGAGACAAGGAGTTACTATGCATGAAGACGAAGAGGTGGACACAAAATTGTAATGACTACGTTCCCAACATTACTTACTGTGTTGTACAAGCATAGACTGCATAGTGACGGTTCTTAGCCTTAAATTATACTTCTCCACCATGATCATCTCTAAGATTTCATAATAACTTGTACTTACTAGTTAACCCCACACTTTTACTGTATATATAATTTAAGTCCTAACACATCATACAGAGCAACAATCTTGGTTTGGCTTTTTCCCCACATATCGAGCTCTCAGCTATAATATCGTAACCAAAAGTAAGAAAATAAAGGGTAACAATCAGGGCTATAATTGTTGACTGCAAATCATATGAGACAAATTACTTCTTTGACTGCATGCTTCCATACGGCAAATCAAAGCCTTGGTTCATACCTCAAAAAAAAAAAAAAAAAAAAGCCTTGGCTCTGAAGCAAACAAAATCAGCTTCTTCACATTTCATTCATTAACTTTGTCCCACTCTTCAAACTTTTTTGACCCTTCTCTGTTTTCCTTTTTATTTTAACTACTTTTTGGGAAGGAAAAAAAAATACAGTTGCTGTTATAGTAGATATGAGATGAAACTAAACTCAGTAAAGCGAACTAACACTTAAAGACATATATACCGATTCCAATATTTTATCCTATGAATTATTTCCTAGGATAAGTCAGATATTTTTTTTACTCTATACTAACCAAAAAAAAAAAAAAACTAATTTCAACAATATACATATGGTTATTTTCTTATTTTTATACTCTACTCGAGATAGAGCATCACTATATTTTCAATCTATTTTTAAGCCCCATGCATTGCAATCACGCCTGCGCCTACCAAGGAAGCTTGATACGTGAATAACAAACCAACCAAGAATAAAATAAATATGTAATACACAATGATTTGTACATGTGACCAATTGGCAAATACCACATGTAGCCACAAAGCGTAATAAGTAATAACACTACTATATTTTGAGATTTCATCCATAACATAAAAAAATAAAAAACAGTATTTGTAAGTACGACTCTTTCTCTCTCTCTCTCTCTCTCTTACCCTTCCCAATATCTTCCTCGCCTTCACAACTCCACTCTTATTTAAAACAGAATAAAAAAACACCAAAATACAATACATCACAAAACCAAACCACCAAACACCCAAGTCATTGATTAATCACAGCAACATCATACACATAAATGGAAGTGGCATCTCGATTTCCGAATACTCCGACGAGGCTCGGCGACTTCTTCTTCAGCGCGCCAGCCAGCCCCTCCAGAGTTTCCGACTTCTTCCACCCAACTCCGGCGAACAACGACGACGGCACCGACTTCGCTTTCGAGTTCAGCGAGGACCTCGAGCGGACCTCCCTCTCCGCCGACGAGCTCTTCCACGGGGGCGTGATCAGGCCGCTGGAGGCGATCCGGCGGGGACGGTCGCCGGCGCCGGAACTTCCTCCGACGCGGTCGGGACGGAGGGCGGCGAGGTCGCTGTCGCCGCCGCCGAAGCCTTCATCTCCGGCGAAGAGCTCGCGCTCTCCGTCGTCGTCATCGAAGAAGTGGAGGCTGAGGGATTTTCTTCTGTTCCGAAGCGCGTCGGAGGGACGCGCGGCCGAAAAGGACCCGCTGAGAAAGTACAGTGTTGCGGCGGCGGAGGAGGTGATCGGTCGGAGGAGGAGGAGGTCGGCGCACGAGGTGCATTACATGGCAAATAAAGCTATGTCGGAGGAGATGAAGAAAAAGACGTTTTTACCCTACAAACAGGGAATTTTGGGGAGACTGGCTTTCAATCCCGCTCTTCACGCCATCTCAAATGGATTCGGCTCTCTCTCGCTCTCACGTGCCTGAATTTATTACTACCATTATCCATTTCTCGTTCTTCTTTCCTTATTTCTAATGTAATTAGTGTCTCTTTTTATTTATTTATTTAATTAACTACGAAAATATTGATTTTGAAACAATACAATATTATATACTTTCTTTTTCTCTTTGATGATATACAGTGATGTATAGTATACTTCACTTGCGTATGGGCCTTCCTTTACCGATCTAATACGACTCGATAAGTATTAAGAATACTTAGACAATGGGTTAAGGTTTTAGGTTTCGGATCAAAACCTAAGACCTGTTGAGAAATGAGAACTCTTATGGGCCTCATTCATTCTTTTTTATTTTGGTGCAACAGATAAATCTTTACGTGCTAAGTCTTTGTAGGTTTAAAAGTAAAGCTCGATGGTAGATAAACTAGAACACGCCTAAATATCACACACTTGCATATTTTCAACGTCTAATCAATCAGAAACTCGTAAATGGGAATAGGTAATATATAAATGGAGTTAAATAAACAGATCTACCTTTTGCTGTGCATTGTTGACTTAGTTTTATAGTCTTATCTTCTATTTCAACGACAAAGCATCAAGAGAAGCCCACTGCGTCATAGCAAGGCATTTGTCACGACTTACACAATTATTAGACCTATTATTTTTGTAACTATATATGAATCATTAGAGGGACGTATGTGTAAACGTAACTGAAGCTAATTTTCACATATGAAAAATATTAATAATATTTTATATTACATGCCTGAAAATTATTGTATATAATTATTATTGTCTTAATTATTAAGAAGCATGAATTTAATATTTGCTAGAAGGCAGAGGGGTACAGCTGTTAAGCGGCGGTTGGAATGCGGATTTTGATAATAAAAAGTATTTATTATCTTGTAGGCCGGTGATTTTAGGACATTATTTGAATGAGATCCACTCAACGAAATTTGTTAATTATTGCGTATTATTATTTCTTGCGAAAATGGGTATTATATCGATAACTAGATCCACGATGGAACCTGAGTTTGTTGCTTTGGATAAATGTGGTAAAGAGGTTGAATGGCTAAGAAACTTCGTAGATGATATTCCTAGCTGGACAACACATGTGCTTGCAATTTTTATATATTGCAATAACCAATCTGCGATTGGTAGAGCACAAAGTGCTATATACAATGGTAAGTCTAGATATATACGTCGACGACATAATATCATTATACAACTTCTCTCTTCCGGAGTCATAAAAATTGACTATGTAAGATCCAAAAAATATATTACGGATCCGCTAATCAAAGAGTTAAATAGAGACCAATAGTAGAGAATACGTCAATAGAAATGAGACTAAAGGCAATTATATAAAGTTTTAGCAAAGGAAACTTAACCATGATGACTGGATATCCCAATAACTTAGTTCAAAGGGACAATCTAACTGCTGAGACAAAGTAATGTCACTATAGGGGAAGACCCCCGGTCGTATTCCTATGATAAAACGGTAACACCCGTACAAGGCTAAGCATTGTTCTTTTAATGATTCTTTGAAATTTGACCTTTGAGATTCCGAACGAGTAATGCGGGATTACTCTTTGATGTAAGAATCACCTATGTGAGAGAGATGTGGGCCCGCTTCAAAATTAATGGGGGCTTAACTTGCAAAACTAGGAGCATGTTTACGGCCGAAATGAACATAACCATGAGAACTAAACCTGCGTAACAAAGATATTAATGGGATTTGTGTTTATCATTTATATACAAGCGACTAACAGTTCAAGGACATCAGTCAGTAAACATGGCATATTTCCACTAAGGAAGGTTCAAGGACTTTGTCTACTTATCCTATACTGGTATGACCGTAGAACCGATCACTATATTGAGTTGTGTCGAGTCTTTTTTTTTCATTATGTAATTTCATTCATGTGGGAGATTGTTGGAATAAAGAAAAGATTTTGATAATAAAGAGTATATATTATCTTGTGGGCTGGTGATTTTTGGGAAAGATTTGAGTGTGGTCCACTTAACGGAATTAGTTAATTCTTGCGTATTAATTATTATTGATTATAAGTTTTCCAAAATTAGAGCTATAATGAATGAAAAATTGATGCTCAAATTATGCTAAATGAAACACATTAATTGTGTGTAAACACATTGGTATGTGAATGAAGTGAAATGCAAGAGTCTCGCATAGATTGGGAATGAATAAATGAGTGAGCTTATATATGCAATTTGTTGAGAAGGGGTTGACCAATTTTGTAGAAGGGTAAGGGTTTAGGGAAGCTCAAGTTCACTACACGCGCGCGCTACAACTGATGTCCGTCCGGTCGATCGATCGGTCATGTTGTGTCGTGCCGTGCCGAGCCAGACCGGGCTTGGGCTTTTTTTTTTTAATCCTTATCTTTTTTATTGAAAAAATCACTTATGAAAGTTTTAATTCCACAAATAACTTTTGTTATGTTGAAAATTAATTTTTAAAGTTGATGCAACCGTGCAAATTAATGCTACGGATTACACTTGAATGATAAACGATTCTGAACATTTTGGAGGATGGTTATCAGCCAAGTTAAGAGCATTAATGGGTTTTAAGGCCATAATTGGTCGGTTTTTTTTTTTGTGTCGTTCAAGTTTGCTAACCACTCTGAGACCGTGGCTATGAAGGGTGGCCTTGGGCTCTCATTCGAACACACCTTAAATCGAATTCTCTCTACTTTCTTCAGCTCCCAAATTTTTTTGTTTTCTTTGTAGTCGGTGTTTGATTTTGTTACAAGTTTTGTCTGCCGGACAAATATCTTTGGTGTAAAGTACTTCTCAACGTTATTGTATCTTGGGGGGTCTATTGCTCATCAACTCCAACACCCTTGGGAGAGCAATATAAGCTTTAAGAAAACCGTCGACGGTCCTTAACGTCCTCCGATTTTCTTTCCTTCTTTTCCGGTTTAAGGTTTATTTATTTTGTTGATTGTTCTTTTCTTTATCTAGTTTATGAAATAAAATAATAATCACTTTTAATTTTTATTTAAGAATTAATGACACTTTTGCCCCCTGATGTATGGCGTTCCTGATAATCCACCACCTAATATATAAAAACGACCACTTTTGACCTTAATCTTTGTTTTGATTTCAAAGTTGTCCTTCCGTCAAATTTTTTGAACATCCGTCAGTTAAGTAAGCACGTGGGTCTCACGTGATAGACATGATAAGGGTATTTCGGGTAAAATACAATAAGACTATTATTTATGATCTTCATCTTCTTCAATGGCGTCTTCTCTGCAACTCTCCAGCTGTTCAAAGCCCCTCATTTTCCTCAGACGACCCTATCTCATCTCTCACCGTCCGTCTCGCTTCTCTGCTCCGCCAAGAGCTTGTTCTTCCTCTTCTCCGTCGACGCCGTCTCGGAGGCGATTGATCGCCGACACAGCCGCGATATCCCTCTCCGTCTCCGCCGCGCCGTTTCTAGGCTCCGCACTTCCGGCGAGGTCCGTGGACGCTCGATCCCGGCGTCGTCCTTCTCGATATCGCCTTTGTTCCCGATGGCAGAGAACCATGGCTGTGCCGATTGTAGTCTGTGGCCTGCAAAACGGGAAGGAAAAAAAAAACATTAAAATCCATCGTCGCTAGGGAAATTTCAAATCAAACCAACTATTACGAAAACCAAAAAAAAAAAAACTAATACTCACACTCAAGCCTCAACGGGAAGGCGCAATAGGTGTATCGAAGATGGGTTTCGCGGAGCGAGTCGATCCCGTCTTTCCTTGACGGCGAGTGCCTCTCGATCTCGTCCCTCGACAGAAACACAGGCTCGTCCTCCTCCAACTTCGACCGGTCCCTTTTACACGAGCTCGAAGTCGAGGCCTCCGAAACGTGCCTCGCTGGCGGCGGGCCCGCGGCGAACTCGTGAGCAAATGTCGGGAAATAGGCTCTCCCCGTATCGCCCCAAGTGGAATCCGAGAGCCTCCTTCTCTTCCAAGACGGTGCATTTTCAGGCTGCTTGTTGTTTTCGTAGTTGCTGCACATATTATCTCTGAATCTCCGGCCATCCTTTTGTACACCTCCGACGCCGGCGACACCTGGAAGATGACTATTTTCCTTTTTTTTTTTAAATTTTATTTATGAAATCATAGCAACAAATAAAAGAGTGGTGTAAGACAAGGGTATTTTGATAAATTCTTGTATTTAAGCTATCACGTGAGAAAAGAGTGTTAAGATAACTAACGTTTGGGTTCAAAATACACGGAAGGTTCAAAATCATTACAAAAGTTTATATTAGGGAGTAAATCGATCGATTTTATAGTACGATGGGTGTATTTTCATAAGCGCCACATTTCAGGGGGCAAAAGTATCATTAATTCTTTATTTAATTACTTTCCGTGCAAACTCTTTTTATTTTTCATATTATAAATATTATTTGTTGTAGTATTAATTTTAACAGGAACTTATGTTGATATGAAAATATATGGCTATTTCATGAGAAATAACAATTATTTATGTATGCTAGAGTTACGCAATCGAAATTCATAGATAAACAATAGAAAAACGAAACAAACATACATACAGACGAAACTTCTTGCGCAATTACTGATAAACAAATCACATTCCAAGAACAGAGAAATTAGAAAGAGATGAAGAAGAAGGGACACATATTTATCCTGGTGCATATCAATGTGATCCTAATCCAACTTGGGTGTGAGATGACCTATTTTGCAATCCAATATGAATAAACGTTAACTGCGGTAAGAGTACACCAAACTCCAGTTACAAGATCAAGCTCCGAACAATCTCTGAGCGAAAACTCTCTCAATCACTCTTGTTCTCTCTCTAGCTCTCTTGTCTCTCTGTCTAGTTAGGGTGTTTACAATTCATGGAACTAGGATGATTAGATACAATGGCTCAAAGGCCCTTATATAAAAATTAAAACCCTCTCTCGGATTAATCCTCTATATCTCAGTTGCTTTTTGACTTTGTCAATGCTGATGTAGACCAATGAAAAGACACCTTAGTTCAAAAATCTCCACCTTGTCTTGTCATTCTGATCTTCAGTGAATCACCCTCTCCCACGCCCATCCTGAAGGTCTTCAGGCTTTGACAAACCTCAACAAATCCAAAGCTTCTTGGAATTTGCTGATAGGCACTGGTTTGGTGAAGATATTTACAGGGTTCACCTTTGTAGCTATCTTCTTCATGATGACTTGATTGATGTTGATGACTTCCTTAATGAAGTGTAGACGTACACCGATGTGCTTTGCTCTCTCGTGATGCACACTGTTTTTAGACAAGTGTATAGCACTTTGAGAGTCACAAAACACAGATGTCTCTTCATTCATTTAACCAAGTTCTCTCACAAAGCCTTTGAGCCACATGGCTTCCTTTATAGCGCTTTGAGAGTAACAAAACACAGATGTCTCTTCATGCATGTGTAGTTGATAAAGCCACCATGTTGCACTGAGGCATTCTAACTCACAATATTTCCACCAAAAGTAAAAACATAAGCTGAAATAGACTTTCTCTTATCCAAATCACCAAAATAATTACAGTCACAAATAACCAGAGATTCTACAACTTTGACCTTTAGACCCTTTGAACATCATCTTCAAATTCATGCTTTCTTTGATGTATCTAACAAGCCATTTTGCTGCTTCCCAATGTTGTTTTCCAGGTTTACTCATAAACCTACTGATCAGGCTCACTGCTTGAGCAATATATGGGAAAGTGCTAATCATTGCATACATACAACTACCAACAGAGCTAGAGTAAGGTATATTCTTCATGTACATTGCTTCCGAAGTTCTTCCTCTCATGTAACAGCTCTAAGCTTAAAGTGAGCTCCAACTAGTGTAGACACACTCTTGCTTCACTTAGACCAAAGAGATCCACTAATTTTATGAGATATTGCCTTGTGACAGAGTCAAACTTCTATTCTTTCTATCTCTCATGATGTCCATGCCCACAATTTTTGAATTTTTGAAGCTTGTCCAATATCCTTCATCTCAAACTCTGTATTGAGTTGAGCCTTCATCTTCATCACTTCTTCTCTATCCTTGCATGCTATCAACATATCATCTACATAAATCTGTAGATACATGTATTCTTCTGAATTTATCTTGGTGAACAACTGTCATGTTTGCTCCTTGAGGAACCTTGCTTGCTCATGAAGTCATCAAATATTAAGTACCAATGTCTTGGTGACTATTTTAAGCCATAGAGTGACTTCTTCAGCAGACATACATGGTTCTTCTCGTAAACCCTTCTGATTGGTTCATGTACACTTCTTCAGCTTTCCATGCAAAAAAGTTATCTTGACATCTAATTGCTCCAGCTCAAAGTTATACATAGCTTTTGCAGACACGATTACTCTGATTGGAGTGTGCTTTACCACATGTGAGAACACCTCATGGTAGTCAATACCATCAATATGTGAGTAACTTTTCACAACGAACCTTGCTTTGTATCTCACTTTCTCTATTCCATGAATTTTTGGCTTGAGCATGTAAACTCACTTGCAACCTACAACTCTCTTATTTACAAGTCTATCAACTAAAAATCTATGTCTGATTCTTCTCCAAAGAGTCCATCTCTTCTAACATAATCTTGTGCCACTCTCTCCATTTTTTGTTGTATTGAGCATATCTGTATTCTCTTGGTTCTTCTTTAATTGCTTTTACTGTGTTGAGAGAAAAAGCAATAAGGTCTGCTCAGCAAATCTTGATGGTAGTAATGTCCTTCTTCTGATTCTATCTCTTACCAACCGATAGTCACTGAGTCCCCAGTGTTATCAACTGGATCTTCATATTGGTCATCAAATTGGCCTTGAGATTTATGATCTTGAAACATATATTGTCTCTGATCATCATACTGACTTGCTCTACCTTGATCAGTAATGCCTTTTAGGTTAGCGATGATAGTTTGTACCTGTTCATGACCTGAAATTTTCTGATCAAGTTATGGGCTTGTCAGAGAATCAGAGTTAGTTTTAAAGAAAACTTTTTCATTGAACACAATGTCTTTACTGATCACAATATTTTTATCATCAATAAGCCAGATCCTATGTCCTTTAACACCGTTAGGATAGCAAAGAAATATACCTTTTCTGGCTCTAGGATTAAATTTACCTTGACTGATATGAATATAAGCCACGCACCCAAAAGGTCTTAGGTGATAATAGCTTTGCTTGTGTCCTGACCACACCTCTTCTGGAACCTTAAATTCTAGTGAAGAATTTGGTGATCTATTGATCAAGTAACATGCTGTGAAAGCTGCTTTTACCCATAACTTTTGATTCAATCCATATTCAGAGAGCATACACCTCACTTTATCCATTATCATTCTGTTGAATTTATCAGCTACACCATTCTGCTATTGAGTGTATGCACATTTACGTTTCCCAGCTATACAACTTCTCACACAGAAATCATCAAACTCACTGTTACAAAATTCAAGATCATTATCTGTCCTAAGCCTTTTGACTTTTTGTTTGTCTGGTTCTCAATGAGGGTTTTCCAAGAAACAAATTTGTCAAAATTCTCATCCTTTGTTATGAGAAAATATATCCAAATTTTCCTTAGAAAAGTCATCTTAAAAGGAGATAAAGTACTGACATTTTGAGATAGATTGAGTTACCTGAGGTGATCCCAAAGATCAGAATGGATATAGTCTAGGGTACCTTTCGTGTTGTGTGTAGCTCTTGTGAAACTTAGCTTGTGTACCTTGCCAATGACATACGTCTCACAGAAATTCAACTCCTTGATCTCCTTGACGTTGACGAGACCTTGTTTGCACAGTTCTTGAATGCCTCTTTGGCTCATGTGACCTAGTCTCTTATGCCAAAGTTCAGTTTATTCTGATGTTGTTTGAGATGTGTCTGATTCAACAAGTACTATGTCACCTTTTAGGACATAGAGACCATTCTCTAACTCTGCTTTCAATGCCATCAAACACCCTTGAAGATCTTCAAGACTCTACCTTGAGCCTTGTAGGAGTAACTTGCAGCGTCAAACACATCAAGAGAGAGTAAGTTTCTCTTTATATATGGTATGTATCCTACATCCCTAATAATCTTGCAAGATCTATCACTCAATTGAATCTTAATTGAACCAACACCAAATACATCACATGATTGGTTATATTCCATTAGTACTTTCCCAGAACTCTTTGACTTAAAGTCAAATAACTAATCCCTTCTTGGAGTCATGTGAAAGCTAAAACTTGAGTCCAAGATCCATTGATCTAAGGGATCTTATTCTAAAATTGCAAGCACTTCCACCCCATCCAATCCACTCGAGATATTTTCTGAATCTTTTGATGAGTTTGCTTGACTTGAGTCTTTTCTGTCAGGCCAATTCCTTCTCCAATGCCCTTCTTTGTTGCAATGCCAACATACATTCCTTCCTTTGGTCTTGACTTTGACCTGGACTTGTTTCTCTTTCCCTTCTCTTTCTCTCAGATCACTCTCTCACGTTCAATCATTCACTCCTTGATGGTTTGACTAGTGACTTGAGATCTTGTTCCTTCGAGTATGCTGCAGTAACAACCTCATCTAAAGATAATTTGTCTCTACCATATTTCAACATATCACGTAATTGTTCATATGATTTAGGACGAGATGATATTTCAATGTGATCCTAATCCAGCTTGGACAAGAGAGGCCCTATTTTGCGATCCACTATGACTAATCACCAACTCTGGTTAGAGTACACCAAACTCCAGTTACAAGATCAAGCTACGAACAATCTCCGAGCAAAAACTCTCTCAATCAGTCTTGTTCTCTCTCTAGTTCTCGTCTCTCTCTCGTCTATCTCTCGTCTCTCTCTCTCTCTCTCTCTCTCTCTCTCTCTCAAGTTAGGGATTTACTATTCAATGAAATAGGATGATCAGATACAATGGCTCAAAGGCCCTTATATAAAAACTAAAGGTCTCTCTCGGATTAATCCTCTATGTCTCAGCTGCACTTTGACTTTAATAATGCTTATGTGGACCAATAAGAAGACACCTTAGTTCACAATGTACCTCCCCAAAATGAAATTATAACTCCCCAAACACAGCTATAATACGCAGCCTTTTCAAAGATTTTACACACACGATTCTCTATACAACTCTTCAAAGCTTACCACCACTCGTCATGTATTTCTCAGTTTACTCTTCTTTCCTACTTGTGCAACTCATATTCTTTTTCTGTATTTCAGCGATCCAACGCACTATTTTTTAATAAGATTTCCTCAAGCCTTCATTTATGATAAACATGTGTGCTTTAGTGTTTGAACCTATATTTATACATCAAAATTTTGGCTCTAGAAGAAGAGGCTCTCAATATCAAAGTAAGAGCCATTGAGAGGAGTGACCACGATGACGACGTTCTAAACCACGACGAAGAAATTGTCCATGAAAATAGTTTCCACAAGGTGTAAGCCAAAGCTACTGAGGTAGCTGGGCCAACACAACTATAGAGGAAGATTCAGTTTCACTATTGTGCCATTGTGGCTTTTCTATTATAAAGTGTTAGAGATGATACAAGTTAGTTAGACTAAATACTTGAGTGGTGTAACGTTGCTTTTGGGTCAACACTTAGAATCATCTATGTTTCGATCTAGGGGTCGGACCTTTTGACTACACAAGTTAAGGTGTGGTGAAGCCTTTCTCCTTTTTAACGTCTTTGCCTCGTCAAGGACCGAACCTCATGCGTTCTTTTTCTTTCCTTATGTTCACGTCTTCGCATTCTTCGGGTCTTCAAGCCCTCTCGAGTCTTCAAATCTTTGCATCCTTCGTCGAATCATCAAGTCTTTGCTTCTTCGAGTCTTCAATCCCTCTTCGTGCTCTTCAAATCGAGTCCTCGAGTCTCCATGTTCTTCGTGATTGTGGAGTTTTTCGAGTCTTTAAGCCCGAGAGTCTCCATGTTTTTAACATTCGTCGAGTCATTCGTGTCTTCAAGTCCAACAGTCTCCGCGTTCTTCGCGTATCTTAACCTAGAACATGAGAAAAGTAAATCTAGATGAGTGTGAAGGGTTTTCACTCGGCATGCGCTCTGATGCTCAATATTAGAGGTGTTGTATATTGTGTTTTTGTGAATCAATTTATGCTCGTCTCTATATTGCTTAGAGATATAATTTATGGTGAGAAGTATGTAGAGTTTTCTCAAGTCAACATAATTAACTTACCTTGAGAAAGAGTTTCAGGGGTATTTATAGCGCTCTTGGAAGTTATTAGGCCCTTCACTTATGTTTTGAGCACATGAGAGTCAAGTTGTGGCAAAAATGAGACATTAGCGACCATCAAGGAGGGTTGGTGGCATCACCATTGGCAGCGTGGATGAGGTTTGTGACACCTAAGGTTGACGGCAACTCAGGTTGGCAACACAGATTGGCGGCACTAGGTTTGCGGTGTGGCGGGTTGAAGGAAAAATGCATTTTGAAGGAAAAATAGATGTTAAAGGAAAATAGAGGTTGGAGGAAAGCTTGATTTGAAGGAAAAGACGAAAGTTGGGTTGAAGGCGAAACTCGGATTTGAGGGCAAAAGTCTGGTTCAAGGCAAAAGTCTGGTTCAAGGCAAAATTCGGGCTGAAGGAAAAACTCGACTTGAAGGCAAGCGATAAGTTGAAGGCAAAACTCAGGTTCAAGACAGGCGTTAGGTTCATGTTGAAGGCAAAAGTCATGTTGAAGGCAAAATAGGGATTGCAATAATTCTTGCTTGTTTCGGAGTTGACACCACCTTTGCCCTGAGCAATACTTTGTTTGTAGGGTTGACCCTGGTGCATGGTCTTATCATGTCGTTTTTTTTACTTGCGATGGTGTTATTTTCACCTTCTGAAAATGACGGCGTAGTAGTAAGTGAATACTTTTCAAGTCAATGAAGACATCCTTGATCATTTGATTGTTTTCATTATCTCTATATCTCTCGTTCGTACACACTATAATGGTATTAGAGCGGGATAATACACACTTTATCTCTCACAAACATTTTCTAACACCGCGTCCAGCGAAACCACGTTGATGCTTTGTTCCACAACCCCCACTCGTTCTCGCATCCCATTGCAAGCTCAAGCAAAACAAATTTATTTTACGGAAGGACATCGGCTTTCTGAATTTTGTATCCACAACCTATTGACCATTTATTCACCAATGAAGTACATAAATCGTGAAGGGATCGCCGAAGATATCAATCCTGAATTCTTAGATTGAGGTACCAAGATCAATTCATTTTCTCTTGAATGTTTTCCTCAATGACTTATAATCTTGGTTCTAGGTTTTTAAATTGTAAAACCATAGTTGAATTGATTTCAACATCGGAGCCATTCTATGGATATCTCGAATTCGTGCAAAGGTGTCACAATATAAAATTGACGATATAGAACACAAAGAAGCAGAGCCTCACAATCAGCGATTTCTTGACAAAAAGTTGCAACCACTACTACAAATATGACTTTTAGTAGCAGAAAAGCGAAATGGACTTTAGAAGCGATAAATCGCGTTTGAAGGTACCGCTAAGATATTAAAAACACATTTAAATCAAAATTTTAGAAATTCGAAGCAAAATTTACTACTTCTAAAAATTGGTGAAAATCTTCTTTTCGCAGATGATAGCATGGTTTTCTGTCGAGCGATACTTGACGAGTACGAGAGGGTTACAGATATTCTACGGACTTATTCAGAGGCCTCGGGCCAGATGGTGAACTTTCAAAAGTCTGATGTCTGTTTCGGTACGGAGGTTAGTGATGTAGAGGGGGAGGCTTTGGCTCAGATCCTAGGTGTCAGGAGGACAGAGTGCCATAAGCGTTATCTGGGTCTTCCCGCGTTCACTGGTAGGAGGAAGACGGAGCTTTTTGGGTTTGTGAGAGACCGTGTATTGGAAAAGATTAAGAGCTGGAACGGTCTCTCCCTCTCGCAGGCAGGCAGAGAGGTTCTCATTAAGTCCGTCCTTCAGTCGATTCCCAGCTACGTGGCCTCTTGCCACAAGATCCCGCTGCGTTTGATTAGGGACATCCATTCGGCGATTGCCAGATTCTGGTGGGGGGGGTGGAACAACGACGAGGAAGATCCACTGGTGCAAGTGGGAGGACCTCACGAGACACAAGTCAGAGGGTGGGATGGGCTTCAGAGATCTGGAGAAGTCCAACCAAGCCCTTCTGGCTAAGAGTGTTTGGAGGCTCCTCAGGAGACCAGATAGCCTGGTAGGCCAAGTCTATAGACAGGGCTACTTCTCAGACGGAGATATCATGACGGCTCAACATGGCTCGTGTAGCTCTTCCATGTGGCGCAGTCTTCTTTGGGGACGTGAGATCATTCAGTCCGGTTCGAGATGACGGATCGAGGACGGGGAGTCTGTGTTGGTCATGGGCGACAGTTGGGTTCCTAGAGACAGACCTGTAACCTGGATGGATCCCCCTTGGATTCCCCTCAATATGCGGGTTGCTGAGCTTATGAGATCCGACGAAAGTTGGGACGCCAATCTTATTACCGCGATGTTCGGGGTGGAGGATACTGCGGCGATCTTGAGCATCCCGCGTGGTGGTGAGGGTATTCCTGACGTGCGACGCTGGCACTTCACTGAGGACGGAGAGTACTCCGTCAAGAGCGGTTACCGTGTTGCGATGTCGAGGGCCAGTACTCCGGTCGCCAGCTCTTCAGATCCGACGGAGATGGAGAGGTGGTGGACTTAGTTCTGGCAGCTGAAAGTTCCTCCTAAGGTGAAACGCTTCTGTTGGCGAGTCTGTTTAGGCCAAATTCCGGCCAGAGCAGTCTTAGCCAAGAAGAGGATCACCTCTTACGACAACTGTCCGGTCTGTCAGGAGGCTAGAGAGACTGTTTTCCACGCGATATTGGGTTGCAGGTGGAGCAGGAGAGTCTGGAAGGAGGCGGGCTTCAGCCATATTCTCCCGCCTTTCAGAGACGACGATGTTTTCGACGCTATCCTCAGAGCGACGGAGGTCCTTGAGGTTCGTTTCCATGAGCTTTTCATTACTATTATTTGGGAACTTTGGAACCACAGGAACAACGTCTTAGCTGGGAGATCAGAATGGAGCCAGCCACAGCTAGTCCAGTGGACGGTGAGCTTCCTCGAGGAGTACAGAGCGGCTACGGTTGGGGAGACCTAGTCGAGCATGAGGGTGAACTCCCCTAGGGACGGGACCCTCTCGATTAACGTCGACGCGGCACTAGCTCGCAACCGTGGAGGCTTCGGTGTCGGTTGCATAGTTCGAGACCACACCGGAGAGGTGATCGCCTCGCAGACGCTTTTCCTGGCTAGGGGGTTCTCCCCCCAGCTTGCGGAAGCGTATGCTGTCCTCCGCGGCATAGAGCTAGCTCGCAGCGTCGGTGGCAGGAGAGCGGAGATCCAGTCTGACTGCTTGGGGGTAGTGAGGATGATCGATAAGGGTGTGACGCCTGCGACCGAGCTTGGGACGATCTTGCACCGCATCTTCAGAGAGGTGAGGGAGCTTGAGGTTTTTAGCATCATGCACATTTCTCATCTTTGTAATGTTGCAGCTCATAATCTAGCGCGTTTTGCGGTCAACCATCACTCGTCTTCGACCTGGCTGGGTTTAGTCCCGCCTTGTTTGGAGGAGGCCATTAGGACCGATGATCGCGAATTGAGGTCCCGCACGGCCCCCTAGGGCTTTGTTATTTGAATGTTTTTGTGTTTTCTTCCCGTTGGTTTCTTTTTTCATTCTTACCTTTGTAACCACGGTTTTCCTCCGCCATACGTGAGGGCTTTTATGATATTTCGTGGCACCGACCACGCTTCCTCAAAAAAAAAAAAAAATTGGTGAAAATTTAAGCGTACATTTTGACCACTTTTTATTTGATCGGACATTTAAAGCGACTTGTCACATCTAAAAATTAAGTCAAGGAAGATACATCCTTTGTTGCCTCATCTCCGCGACCACACATCTCTCTCTCTCTCTCTCTCTCTCTCTCTCTCTCTCTCTCTCTCTCGTGTGCAGTCACCGCGCGCGTTAACTCGCCTCACCTTCAAACTCAACATCGCCTCGTTCTAATTGGCGCACGTGCGTGTTCTAGGAATATATATGATTTTATTTTATTAGATGTATATAGTTTAATTTAGTTACGGACATTGTTCCTGATTTGACTTATTCAGATACCTTCCATTCTACATATACTCTTTTACTCATTCATGGAATCATTAATTTGACCTTTTAAATGTGTTAGTATCGCAATTTTGCATCTCATACTATTGACCAAGGTTTAAAATTTCAGAAATTTGCATGAAAAATTCGCCAAAATTGCGAAAATTTGAGAAGTTCGGCACATTTATGACCATATGTGCGTTTTGTCATTTTATGTCGCGAGTATTGCATCAAAATTGCATGAAAAGTTCCATGCAGTTGGGTCCATTAATGCCGTTTAGCCCATGGTTTTAAAAAAAAAAAAAAAAAAAACGTGACATTTTCGTCACAATTTCCGTGGCATTTCACGCCGCAGTTTCGGTCATGTCATCCAAAAGCCGGCCAAGCTTCAACAATATTTGTGGAAATTGCGTTTATTTGTGTTTTTCAGCATATAAATTAATTTTTTTTTTTAGGTTTTTCATTTTTCATTGGATGTTGTTTGTACTTGTTTCATGGTGAACATATTATTATTTTAATATTTTTGAGAGGTTACAAATTTTTAATTGATGTTAATTGAAAGTTTTTCATTATTTATATATATATATATATATATATCGTAAACAAATATTTGAAAATATAAAAAAATGATACCTTGTTAGTGAATTTCATATCTGAGGGTAGTACATGAAATTATGATGTACTTAGAACTTATTATGTGTGTTTCTTATATTGTGATTGAATTTGATATTTTTCAACTTATTATGTGTGATTATATGTATCTGACTTTGAAGTTTGAACTTATTATGGTTGTGTATTGTGTGTGTTTGTAATTGAAACTTATTATGTATATTTAGAACTTTTTATATGTGTTTGGAACTTATTTTTTATATTTGAAATTGTTCAACATTATTTACGTCGCAATTTTCATGTTTTGTCACAATTTCTGTCGGTCACCGCAGTTTCCCTCGACATAATTTTTTCAAATTTCTACATTACTTCCGTCGCAATTTTCACCGACCACCGCAATTTCCGTTTTTTGGAGTATCGGCACAAAATCGGCAACTAGCATTTCAAACTTTGCTATTGACATCAAAATCATCTCGAGAAATTTAGTTTATAATCTCAGATATAAAAGATGGAGGTTAAATGCATGGCAACGAAAAGTGAGGGATATTTAAGCAATATTGTCAAATTTGGCTTTTCATCAGAGGGAAAATCGCCTAGAGACTGTCAAAATTTTGTTACATGAAGTATCATAGAGAAGTACAAAATATCGCAACTCAATATTCAGGTAAAGTCTGAAAGTTTCATGGCAATAATTTTTTTATGTCTTTTTCAAGAACAAGTAAGAATATCTTTCTTACAAACAAAATCCATTTGAGTTTTATATGTACAAGCAAAAACCAAATTAATTGTTTGCTTTTCTCGTAGGCATTAATTCCTTGATGGTGTCTTATTAGTCTAATAATTAACTACCTATTTTGGAACGGACATTTAAGCAACAAAGTTGTAAATCCTTTCCATTAGGAAAATTTCATTTTCTAGATCTCGTAACTATGCAAAATTAATGGTTATATATTTTGTCTTCAAATGGTTTATTAATTGGAGGGGTATATTAGTCTAAAAACGTGACTGCAAGTCTATTTTCCCAAATTGGTACTAACAAGTCTAACCATGATCTAGAAATTACATGGATCAAAACACCAGTTTTTATTCAAGAGTGACAAGTCTTGATCGGACATTGTAAACTTTACCAAACAACATGCCAGTAGACCAGAAACTTTCTGTGCAAACTACAGAGTTGGGTGTTCTCATCTGAGTATGATCGAAAAATTATTATCTCACCCATATAGTCGACGAATATACGTCACTTTTCATCTCTTAGTCAAAGTTTTCAATTTTGATTGGAGTGATATCATCTGCAACCTCAAAATTTCCAACCAGACGTGCGAAGAAAAGCATTTGTTGTTCCAGCGTGAACTTTATGTTCTCAGCCTGTTGAAAGCACTATGTTATTACTGTTTTGGGAAGAAAGAATAAATCACACGGTGAAGTGTAAAATTTCTTGTAGATACCTTTCGAAATCCGTGTTGTTCTCCTTCATATTCCACGAGTGCAACAGGCAAACCCTTTTCCTTCACGGCTTTATATATTTTCTGAGCCTGATTAGGTAGCACAACCTGAAAATCAATGGTGTTCAAAATCGGGTCGAAATTAATCACTACAGATTCTGGTTACATCACTTAAACCTCTAATGACCTAAGCTTCTTACCTTATCATCCAACCCCTGAAATAGGATGATGGGGCAACAGAACTTATCAACGAAGTTTATTGGAGATTTCTCAAAATAGTTTGTTTCGGTTCCTGAAATACGTTTTAGTTAACATGTCAAAATAGCTTCCCAAAATTAGAATAAACTAATGTACAGTTAAGATCATTTGCATTACCGACAAGGTTGTCGATATAGAAAGATTCAAATTTGTGTGTATCCGCTCTCAGCGACTTCAGATCAGCGACCTGTTCATTGTGCAAAATACACATTAATCATTCACGTCATTTGCTTTCTTGAAAACAAAAACGTTGCTGCAAGTTCCAAGCAGCTGATCAAGAATATCAAAAGATTAATATGTTTTAGCTCTTCAGCATACCGTTCCTCTCGATAGAAAACATGGAAATGAGAAAATTACAAAATGTAAGAAAGTAAAAAATATGACAAACCCAGTGATTTGGAACTTACACCATACAAGGAAGCACCAGCTTTGAATGTGTCTTTAAACGCAAGAGCAGCTAAGGTTGTATAGCCACCAGCAGAGCCACCAGTAATGCATAGTCGTTTCTCGTCGACCTTGCCTGACTCCACCTATGTAAGACATGCACATAATCAAGTATTAATCATTGTTCTAATTTGTTTTTAATTGTCGATATTCACACAAATAACAGAAGCTTGATACCAAAAATTTAGCACAGCTGCAACAGTCATTTACATCCACAACCCCCCAATTCCCCAACAACCGCTCTCGATATTCTCTGCCGTATCCTGAAAATCATACAGAGTAAGATCGGGCATTAGAGAAGAGTCTCTCATAACTGGAAAAGCCAACGGAAACTAAGAGGAGAAACTTTGTAACATGGGAAGCTTAAGGGAAACATAGAACTAGATGAGAGAGTACATCAGAAATAAGGTAGGAACAAACCAGTGCTTCCTCCATAATTAACATCGACAAAAGCCCAACCGCGACTAGTCCAATACTGAACACTCAGATTCAACATTCCACGTGTTTCAGCTGTTGGGCCTCCTGCAATAATTAAGGAACAAGAATGGCCTCAAAAATTCTAAAATAACCGTGGTGTTTGACATATTCAATCACGCAAGACAAGGTATATAAGCATGAAATAGAATATAAGGCACGATAATCCACAAAAAAAAATGCTTCTCAAAACAAGCACCGGTTTTTATCCATCACACTTCTCAAAAGAACGCTTTATCATAGTACCAGCAATCTAATGCATCAGGCAGGTAAGCATATATTTCCACCGATAGCATTTTCGTTTAGAAACTATGGATGACAAGTCGTTGGCCATTAACAGAAATTAACGGTATACAAATATCCAAAATATAACTAATATAACTGAAATTGACAGAGATTAACATTGCCACATCAGATTCAGTGGTTATGTATGAAACATATTTGAAACATTGGCTTAATAGCAATATTAACGTTTCAAGGCTTAGTCCGTTATATTTTTCTTTCTAAATTAGGACATACCATGGCTCTTCAGTAGCAGTGGAGGCTTTTCTTCCTGACCACCCTGGTAATTGGGATTAGTAGGTGGATAAAAGTATGCGTAAGCAGTTTGACCAGGGACTTCTGTCGGGAATTCAATTAGTTCAGGTACACTGAAATAAGATCTGTACTTCAAACAATCTGGTGATGAAGACCAAATAATATCAAATCCAACTGCTTTTTCCTTTTGCTCATCCAGTGTCACCTGATCATTAACACACAATATTGTAACAGTGGCAAGTAATAAGACAGCACAATCATAAACTTAAAGTACCATCATGTGCAATCAAATGTGGATATGAATTTTATTACCTTTGCAACTGATGATGGTTGAGTAGCAGATGCTCCCTCAACATAAAGGCACTTATTTGCTGAAGTCTGCAAAAGCAACACAAACAAATTTGTCATTTACTAGCGCCATGACACAGTCATGATAAGGTTTACGAGAGTACAATGTTATCAATATCGGTGAAAGGGATATCAAGCAAAGATAGCGCGCTTTGAGCTTCATTTAGAACTCCAAGATACGAACACCCTTTTTGCCTGCAGTAAAGTCCAAAGTACAGATAATTACACGCCAGATAAAAATGATAAAATAAACAATTTCTTATCTTGGTTCCTAACATCACCTGTAGCTGCAAGCAATTAAGTTGTTTCCTTTGTTGCTCTGAATAATTTCATAAGAATTTGTTCCAAAAACCCACAAAGGCCTTGAAAATTCTGCATCCAATGAATAAACTGACACTACCGTATTATCAGACTCAACCTGTTTAACAATATTCAAAACATCATTAATAAGTAGAATGGCACTAACACACTGAAAGAAACATCAAAGTTAGAAGATGCCTACCCATTTATAAAGGTTCCAAAACCCAGTTTTTCTGTCTGTTATAAAAAACAGTTCCCCTGCAAGTATTCAAATATAAAGAATGAACTGCGTCAAAAAGATATGCAGACTACATATTCAACTTCAATCATCAGCTGATATTTAAAGAAACCAATATAATTTTAAAATGAAAACAATGTATTTGGAGAGAGCAGCTCTGTTCGGCATGAATCTTGGAACAATAGTTGATATCATGAATAAATCATCCAGACAGGATTGGAACAATGACTTTTGGCCGATTTTTAAACAACTTACGACATTCCATTTTATCTATGAATATTATTCTGAAGAACATTCTCAACAAATAAACCAGGATGTACCAGTTGAGGACCACTTGGGTTCAGTTGGTCCCTCTCGAATGGCAGGATCCGAACCAGCAATACAGATGCGTTTGTTAATATCTCTGCGAAAAATATTACAAAATATTTGCATGAGTTTGAGCCTGAACTTCTTCATTACGAAAAATAGGAAAATCATTCAAAATCAATACAGTGCAAAATAATTTGTGAAAACTACAAGAACGCACGTGCGCACACACACGAATACACACACATACATATCATAACCATGGTGTCCGAGTTAAACCCGACTGAAATAAACGAGGCTCTGGCATTATCGGCAGGGAGACTTACCCTAGTGGCCTCAATTGTTGCGTCTAGGGGTAATCGAACAAGGACTGATAAGGTCCCAAGAATCGCCCTTTCCACTAGACAAATATTTACTCCAAAGATCTAGGCGAATGAAAATGGATATCATTACCCGTTTTCGGAAATATAGCCAACCCAAAGTTGTGCACTATCCCACGGCATGTTAGGATGACTCCATTCAATCCATGCTATCCGTTCACCTTTGGTATCGATGCGAGGAAACGCATAGAAGTCGTTTCCTCCTATTAGTACTTCGGGTTCTGAATACCACAACACATTTGCACAACGAAAATCAAAACAAACTAACTCTATGTCTTCGCCACCCATGACAAATATTCTTATGCAGTGAAAAACTCGACAAACGAAAAAAAAAAAAAATTATAATATTTCCTCGAACAATTCTCACCCTGAACATCATCACATCCCAGCCTCACTGTTATAATATCTGCCACTGGATTTGTGCTACTTTTACGACGATCTACACACACACAAAAAAACAAGGATAAGAGAAATCCTGAAATTGATCTTCTTTACTAACCCAGCAGCAACAAAATAACCCCAAAAACTACCTTCACGAACAGCAATGAAACGATCAAACCGGGAATCAAACACACCGTCCGCGTAACTAACTACTGGCCCTCCATAATCTGGAGTGATTGGTTTGACCGAAGAATCTGCTTTGCATTCAGTACATAACATAATTAAATAAATTTGATGATTCAAAAGTCAAAAAACAAAACTCTTGATTGTACAACATTTACTACGACAATAAAGAATCCATTTTTTTTTTTTGCTCAAAAGAATCCAATTGTAAGACACAGTCTTCTATATGGTTGCAACAAGCATTACACGCGTAGCAACCTGACTGGAGGTTCAGATACATCCTCTGCACAGTTCTTTCCCAACCAAAACACACAGAGAGACACATTCAATGTAAATACACAACTAGAAATAAAAAACGGCGTCAGTGTAAAAGCACACCATTGGAATCGTGAATAGACTGCTTGTAGAGCCTCTGGTCCTTGTAGTTGACGAAAACGACGGAGTCACCGGACAAGGAAAATGCTCCGCCGCCGTACTCCTGCGCCACCGTGCGGACCGCGTAGCCTCCGGGCGTGACGTCGACCGGATCGTCGCCCGGAGTCTCCGGTTCCCTCACCAGAACCGCTCGCCTGAAACATCCCGAACGGTTCAGCTACAAAACCGAGCGGAGAACAAAGACTGAACGAGAAAAGACCTAGCGTGGAATTCGTACCCTCCTTCGGCCGGGCGGGACTCGAGCCAGATGAGGCGGCCTCCGGGGCCGAGAGCGGAGCCGCCGAGGCGCTTGGAAGCTCCGGCCACGACGTCGGCGGTGATCGGAGATTTCCAGGAGCCGTACGGAGCGACGGCGGCGGAGTCCGGAGAGAGAGAAGCGGACATGGCCGGTCTGTTGGAAGTGAGACGGTGACGCTGGTGTTGGTGATAGTGAGGATTGGTGATTGAGAGTCGAGTGAGAATGGAGCTGAAAGAGAAACGAGGAAAAGCTGAATAGTGAGCTGAGACTGAGAATCGAGTGAGACGGCCAATAGTTGACGACACTGCCATTTCCCTTACTTTGGAAGACTGGTCTTTTTATACATATTTTACTATTCAATGATAATGCACTTTTTTTTCCCTTCCCCAAATGGTTTAAAAATAGTTCCAATAATCATTAGAAGAAACGGTATTGAACGATTCTGTGACTCTAAATTCTACATAAATAATCGACTATGGTATGTCTGGCGGCATGTCTTGGTCTTGTCTTTGTCTTTGGCTTGATCTGATGATGTACTTCGATGGCGAGTCGTGACTTTGCTTGTGGATTGTCCCGGTGACGAGCTATGAATGGGCACATGATTTGCCCCAATTGCGTGTCTTGATGATGCCCATATCCTTATTCGATGATGTTCATGGTGAGTTGTGGACTTGCTCGTGGCTGGTCCTAGTGACGAGCCATGACTTGTCTCGGTCGTGTCTTTGTGTCTAGACTCTTGTCACGTGTCAATTTTGTTGTTGGAGAGTCGCTTTTTCTTATTCAGACAATGACAACATACATTAACCCCTAGTTCCATGTAAAGCTGGAAATTTGGTTAACCGAAGTTAACCCTTAGCCAAAATTCTCGGTCATAGGTTAACCTTTAACCTAAAAAAAATCAACTCAATTAATTGCAATTAACCGAATTGTTTGTACAAAATCTGCACAAAGTCTGAGCATTTAACCGTGTAAGTGTTAAATATTGTTTGTACAAATTTATATGTGTGGCTGACAAAAAATAAACAAAGACTTTTACAATAAAAAAAAAAATTGAAAAGAGAATTGTTTGTACAAAGTCTACACAAAATCTGAGCATGGCAGAGTAAAGTTGTGGTCCTTGTGGATTGTGGTCAAATGAGGCAACTGCTCACTGCTGTAAATATTTATCTCTTGTGCCGGTCACATGCTCAAATTGTGGCAGCGTAAGTGTTTAAATATTTTAAAGTGTTTTTTTTTTTATTTCGGTTAACTTAGGTTAACTTATAACTTAACCGGTTAAAATTAACCGTACAGTTAATTTTAACCGAAAATTCGGTTAATTTTAACCGAGTATTTTCGGTTAAAAAATAAATCAAAATTATATATTTAACTGAAATTTCAGATTTAGTTCCATGTGCAATTATTCTGTGTATGTGACTAAAAGGTTTTTTTTTAATCATCATCCCAGTTATACTTGAGAACTTTATTTTTCATTCGAGTCTCGTCATCGGGTTTGAGTTCCTTTGCGAGCATTTTTTCCTCTTTTTTTATTTATTATTTATTTTCGATTGAGCTCGAAGGTGGGGTTCCCTTTTTTTTTTTTTTTTTCGAATTTGGCAAGTTTGGAAGTGAGTTGCTTCTGTGGCTCTTTTTATAGCTTGAATCTTTCTTTTTAGGATTTTTCTATTTTATGTGGTTGCAAGACTTCCAAGGGTGAGTCTTCCCTTGCTTTGACCAAGATTCTCCTTATAGTTATAGTTAGGTACTCACTATTTCATTGATTTAATTTTAATTTTATTTTCCCTTGGTTTATTTTTTAATTACATATTTTACTCGTGTGAAAGACAAGATATTGCAAAACAATCGAAAAATCATTAACGGACTATATCAGACCAATGATTTTTTTTAAATAATCGGTATGATAAAAATTGATACTTTTTTATTACCAAAAATATGTGTCATTTTCCAAATATATGCATGAGTTCTAATTGGGCGACTTATAAAGTATGAAAATTGTGGGAAAAATGAATATCCAACAAAAGTGAACTGCTTTAGGTTTTGGTTCTTGTATATAAATATTATTTTTTATTTTAATCAAGAAAGATTTTGTATTATTCACTTAGATTAGCTCCATTGTTTAATGATAAGCAATATAGTCCAATCGCTTATTTGGTAGGTTATCTCTATTTCGTGAAAATGTTTCAACTTGAGATTTATTCCTTGTACCTCAAGTAACAAATGAGTACATAGCACTTAAAATGTTAGAAAACTAGCCGCCAAATTTGTTACTTACATCAACCCAAATCACCATGGAATTAGGTAGTTTTAAGCAGGGATTGAAATATCGGGAAAATCGATCAGTATACCGATTTTTGGCACTTTTCGGTAGCAGTATAAACAAAACCTCTAAATACCGAGAAAACGCCGGTTACCAGAAGAAAACCGGAGTTGGCTATCGAAACTCCGAAAACCATGTCAATTTTTTAAAATTTTAAAAAATTTCAACCAATGATCATGGGCCGACTTTTGAAATTTTAAACACATGGACATTAAATAATAGAGGGTTGATTGCTCCAATGGGTGTGTTAAAATGAAAAACGTGATGTATTGTAATGAAGATATTGTAGACTATTTACATTTTTATCCTATGTATAAAAATATTTATATATAATGATGTGTTCACTGGATACCCCTCCTTAAATCCGGTATTTGCCTGTAAATCACCTCGATAACGGTAGCTTCATCGGTACAGTTTATCCTTACCCTCATTGGATACCCCGATAAACTATTGGTATCTCCCGGTAACCCAGCAAAATTTGAGTCCCGGTACAGTATCGGTAACAATATTTTGATATTAATGGTACATTTTATAAACTAGAACAAAAAATAGAAAGAAATATTTTTTACAAAGAGACACAGACAGAGAAGAGATCATGAATTTCATGAAAACTTGAATATTGTCGTCCTCTTTCTCACAATTCCTGCTGGATGTTAATCGTCGAAGTTATTGATTTTGATCGGAGTAATGTCATCAGCAACCTCAAATTGTCCGATTAACCTTGCAAAGAAGACCATTTGTTGTTCGAGTGTGAACTTAATGTTGTCGGCCTGCACCAAATAAAAATTAGCACCACATTGACGGAAAAAAAAAAGACAAAAAAACATCATTCATCAACAGACAAAAACCCGAAAAGAAAAAAAAAAACTTTCGGAGAAACCATGTTATTCTACCTTGTACTCCACGAGAGTGACAGGCAAACCCTTTTTCCTTAACTGCCGTGTATATCATTTTGCCTTTTTTTCCTTAACTGTCATGTATATCATTTTTCCTTGATCAGATGGTACAACCTAAGAAAAAAATAACGATTTTTAACAAATTTTTACCAATGTTAGTTGGGTTCTAGATTCTCTTATACCCTATCTTCCAATCCTTGGAATATGATTGATGGGCACGCAAATTTGTAGACGCAGTTTATGGGTGATCTATCGTAAAAGGCATGTTTGCTCCCTGAAAAGAATTATCTTCGTCAAGAGAGTCGTCAAGATAAGAACAAACTAGTGCTTTATTAAGATACCACTCGATCTTATTACCAAAGAGGTTATCTGGGTAATGAGATTCGAATTTGTTTGTCTCAGCGCTCAGTAGTTTCAGATCAGCTATCTGTTCACATGGTCCAAGAAATACATATATAACATCCCATGTTGAATTAGTGAGATTCCGAACAGCTCATTGATAATTATGATGTACAAGGAAGCACCGGCTATAAAAGTATCTCTAAAGGCAAGTGCACCCAACATTGTATAGCCACCAGTCACACAAAGCCGTTTCTCGTCTACCTTCCCCGAACCCACCTAAACAAGCACATATAATTTATGTACGAGATTCAAGTAATGTTCCAAACAGAGAAAGATATATTGTCCGCATATCTAATACAAAGAATACTGAAAATGTTAATGCATTGCACAACTGCAATAATCATCTACATCCACGATCCCCCAATTTCCCAACAATCGCTCGTGATATTCTCTTCCATACCCTGAAAGACCACATAGTCAGTCACAAAGCCAGGATTTTATCGGAAAAATGTAATATTTAGTAGACTCGTTATTGCAATGAGTGTAGGAAGAACTAGGAAGAAAAAAACATGTCATTGTGAATAATTGAACCAAAAGAAATAGAGAAAATGCCTCAACTACCACAATTTGATCATAAGTTTTTTCCAATTTCCCACCAAAAGCTTAATTTGGCCAAAAATACTACTAAGCCACTTGTACAAATACAATTTTACCCTCAACAATCGATGTCAAATATTTATGTCAATTGTTGACATCTATGTCAATAATTGACATCGATTGTTGACACCATGTATGATGATGAATAATGTTTTAGCTTCATATATGTCAACAATTGTCTGGCTCCAAACCCCGTTTTTCCGATCTGTGATAAAAAAAATAATTCCTCTGCATAGATTCATATATGATGATGAATAATGAAATGAATTGATGATCCAGAAAAAATGTTTTAGCTTCCAAACAAATATATCCCAATAAGGCTGTACAAAACTCATTCTTAATTAGACATTGTTACAAAAAAAAAAAACACTAATTCTTGAGTACTAGTAGATGACCACTTGGGTTTAGTTGGAGCCTCGCGAATAGAAGGGTCAGAGCCAGCAATACAGACGTGTTTCTCGATAGCTCTGCATAAAGCGCGTCGTTAATGTTTGAGTGTAAAGCACATCAACAGAATTGGGAGGTGAAGAAAGAAAACATGAATTACCCAGCTTCGGAAAGAAAAAAAAAACCGACCCGGAGCTCTGTTTTGTCCCATGGCATGTTGGGATGACTCCACTTGATTCACGCCATTCTCTTGCCGATCGGGTTGATACTAGGAAATGCGTAGAAGTCTTTTTCTCCGATCAGTACACGCGGTTCTGATTCATTTCATCACATTTCAGCCAATATGATCACAAAGAAAAAATATTTGGTGAGATATCTTACCATGAATGCCTTTGCTTCCAAGATGAACCGCAACAATCTCCGTGGTCGCTGGTCGCACCTGCACTGCTTCGACGGCGATTTTCGAATCTCATCAATGCAAGAAAGCTTATTTTTCTCGATTATAAAACGAGTATAAAATGTACCTTCTCAAACATTGACGAATCGATTAAAGCTTGGATCAAACACTCCGTCAGCATAGCTAATCACTGGTCCTCCGTAATTCAGGGTGATGGGTTTGGGCGAAGAGTCTTTTGGTCAAACATTTAGTAAGACTCTGCTTTAGTTCACACACACACACACACACACAGATTGAAGCACCAAAATGTTCACACACACACACACACACAGATTGAAGCACCAAAATGAAAAGTAATGAAATAAATTGTGAGGTCGTTGAGGAACTGCACATAAAGCCTCTGATCGTAGTAATTATTAAACATGAGGGTGTCACCGGAGACCCTAAAATCACCGCCACCGTACTCTTGAGCCAGTGTCTAGACCGAGAAGCCGACGAGAATGACGTCCTATGATGCTTCTTAAGGCCTTTCCGCCTCCATCACCACTACGCCTCGTCTACATTTTGAATCATATACGTGAACAATATTTATCATTGCTATTATGGGTAAGTTTTCTTGAAAAGAAAAATTAGTGAACCCGTTTTTTCTTCAGGGCGAGTCTCGAGCCAGATGAGACGGCCGTTAGAGTCAACGGCGATACCGCTGAGCTGCTAGGAAGCTCCGACGACGATGTCGGCGATGAACGGAGACTCTCACGACCCGTAGGGTGCGACGGTGAGTAGGGGTTGAGTCGCCATTGTTTATGTTATTGGGTCGTCATCGTCGACGGAAAGTTTCTCCGGCTCGGAATGCATCTTATCCAACCTTGCGACCACCAATCGTATAACATTGTGCAAAACCTAGCTTCTAAACCCATCAATAGAATCCATGTGGCTAGATCCGCTACGAGAAACCACATTTTGATATACTCAAGCATGGTCCCTTCCGACACTTCATTTAACGCTTGCCAATGGTCGCAAATAACTCCATGTTTATGACGAAGAATTTCAGTCTATTCCTCGACTAGTCATCTGGGTAAAAAGAACACGGCCCAGTATCTATTTTAAATGTCGGAAGGTCTATTTTTACTAGTATATGGTTAACGACTTACTGAAATATGTTACCTACTGATATATCGATTGATATCTTATCAAAATATTCATACCGACTATCGATACAACCGATGATATATTGTATATCACTTATCGACGAATATACTGTCAAATATCTCATAACAAAATTTAATTTAAAATAACGTATAATATTTACACACACACACACATATATATATATATATATATATATATAAGTTGAAATAATAAAATAGTTCTTAATCTACTTATTCAAATTAATAAATAAACTCAAACTACACACAAATTTTAAAATATTCGCAAATGTTACAAATTGAAGATAATAACAAATTTAATTATGAAAACATGTAAGTTACATGTATATACTTTTTTTTTAAAGATATATACATATATATTTATTTATACATATAAATTATGTATGTTTATATATTTTTACTTATACATATATCATATATATAAGTAAAAGACAAAAGTCTATCTCATGTACATTTTGCGATGTTAAAAAGAATAAAACAAATATATTGGTATATCTATATCATACATGAACATGGTTCGTTTACGGTTACCGTTACCGGGACTTCAATTTTGAGGATAAATCATTTATCGGAGGGGAAATTGAGGGGTGTTTAGACAACAAAAAACAATCGGTACCTGCAACAAATCACTTACCATAGAGGAAACTGGTAAAAAAATGTTGGAAACCGAGTGGTATTCATATAAATGTTTTGCAAAAATAAACATATTTTCATAGTTCATACACATGAAATAGTTCATACAACGAATACATGATATCAATTCATCATCACAAATCATCATATTCATCATCAAATCATCGTATTCATTTCAAGAACATCATTCATCATCACTAAACATCATAAGCATAATATTCATCTCAAGAACATCCACTCAAGAACATCATAATCATCATATTCATCATCAAATCATCATCTACAACATCAAAAAACTCAGATTCGGATTAAAAATCAACATTTTAATTCGGGTTAAACCTAAAAATACATAGAAATCTATACAAAACAACCAATAAACTCATATTTATTGCTCAAACCCTTGAAATCATGAATTAAAGTAAAAAAAATTATAAAAAAAAAAGAAAAAAACTCAAAATTTGAGAAATCTCCGAAACTTACCTGCCGAAATCCAAAGAAAACAGACAAAAAGGCAACGCCGAACGGAAATCGCCGGAAACCATCGAAAAATTGGAACCGAAACGGTTACTTGCGAACCGTTATCGATTCTCTCCAATAAGCCGGTTTCCAGCCTATTTTCTCGTAAAGTCAATCATCACTGATGAGGGAGTAAAAGTAAAGAAAATATAATAAAATGAAATAAATGGCAGATCCAACATGGAAGTGAGAGAAAAAGTATCCCACATGGATTACATACCACCATATTATCAATAAGCAACTAGTATATAGGGAGTTATTAAGTGTTTTATACCGACAACTCCCAATTTTTAAAATATCAATGGTATATCGAGGTATACCTTCGATATTTAAAACGCTGAGAACATGCAATCAAGCTTTCATAACATAATCGCAATGAAGATAAACTCAATCAGAATAAAGGAATCAGTAAAGACTTTGTTCCCAATGTGAGTTTTATTTTCTTCCTTTTTATTTTGAAAAGGAGATGATTTTTTTCTTGTATCTTTTTATTTTTATCTCACAGAAATGATGAAGAGTATGAAATTTAATTATTTTATTTATTTTTAGAGGCCCAAGACCTAAGAAGGTTTGCCACTTGAGACCCGTTCCACGTCTCTCACATAGAAGTATACTATTTCATTATTACATAGAAATAGAAGTATATGTACTATATTTGTAATGACATAATATAACAATAAACCATTGAAGTATACATAAGCCATGTTATGAGGGATTTTCTCTGATTTGAAAAACATCAAACCCAACCAAAAAACAAAGAAGCATGACGAATTCGGCCCAATAAACAAATTGAAGGGTTTAGACTCAAGACAACCAGGCTCACCTCCGACCCCGCAAAAGGTGACATTTATTCCATCACGACGGCATGGGTTGACTTCTACCCCATTCCCTCTCGGCAACAGGGGTCGACCTCTACCCTCATTCCATCTCGACAACAAGGGTCGACCTCTACCTCCATTCCATCTCGGCAACAGGGGTTGACCTCTACCCCCATTCCATCTCTGTAACTGGGGTCGACATCTATCGCCATTCCATCTCGGTAACAGGGATTGACCTCTACCCTTTTTTCGTCTCGCAAAGAAGGTTCGCCTCTACCCCGAACTTGAAATGAGGACCCTAGTAAATAACGATTTTATCCTGAATCATCACATCTCTATAAATACCTCAAATCTCTTCATTTTGAGGTAAGTTTTCTCACAACTTAAAAAACCTTAGGTTATCTCTCATCTGAAACATTCTCTTTCTAGAATTTTGAAGCAACCTCACATACCACTTGGAGAAATGTTGAGCGTCGGAGTGTCCGCCGGAGGAAACCCCTTCGTGCCTCTTAGAGCCACCAGAAACCTCTTTTCGGCACGGCGAATGTGACAAATTTGGAGACAACTTTCTTGTTCGACCACCACACGATCATAGGGTTCGGCCTTAGACCGAACTGTGGACCGATTTAAGTGGTGATCCATTTTTCAGGCATTAACAAGCCACATGCTATTACCGCTTTTACATAATATTGTTCTTTATTTCTAACATTGAATCCCGTCGCAATTTAAAATTATTCTATAAATGCAAATTAAAATTCCATTTTTATTGGCTTTTCATTTATTTTAACTCTTATATTTTTATGTAAACTCCATTTTACCCTTATTCATTCGTGTCCTATATATAATTTATTTTAAAAAAGAAAAAACAAATAACAATCACGTAATCATGGAGAATACATACAGTGGAAAAGGGTAAAAATTGATAGTCGATTGTTATCAAAATCACTAATTCGACCGTCAAATCCAGAACTCATAGTTGCAATTCAAACATGGAAGGAAGCCATCTCTTGTGATGTATGAGTTTTATTAGTCTATTTTTATTTAGGACTATTTTAATTTCAAAATTGAGAATTTGTGGGTTAAGGTACTAATTTGAGGTTTGGTTCGGTTTCTTATATCAAAGTCAACATAAATAAAAAGTCAACAAAATAAATATTTGTGACAGTGTTATCTATTTTATGGTATAATCTCATCATTTTAATTCAAACGACATTATTTTTGTCGTAAGTTCTGTGTTTTATCGCAATTTTCATTGTGCACCGCAGTTTTTGTCGATTTTTTTTTTAATTTTCATATTTTTTCCGTCGAAATTTTTATCAGCGACCGCAACTTGAAACAGTAATAGAAAGGTGCCAAATTCGAGCTACTTTTGAGACCAGATCGGCACCTTATCGACCGTCAGCATTTCAAACCTTGATTTAAAGGCACTTTGATCCTGACATTAATTGAAAAAAAAGCATTACGTATTTATGCGCTTCAGTTAATAGAAGTCAAATTTTTTTTTTTTTTTAAAAATTACGGTATAAATATGTAATGTTTTCTATTTTACACTTTCATATACTAAAACAAGACATTAACTATTTATGTCGTAAAAAAATTATATATAAGTGTATAAAATTGAAAACATTAGTAATTTATACCGCAATTTCATCTAGTAAAGTAACCTGTGAATTTTAATTATTTAAAAGTTTGAGGGGGTGATCCCTACCTGTCTTCGCCTTTGCCTCTTAGTCGGGTAACAAAATTGAAAGCCGGTTTTGTGTCGTTGTAGAAATGAAGGTACTGTAACTATGGAGTTGCTAGGGCTTGGTTTCGTGGTTCTGATTTGTATTCAAATATAGCCGTTGTGGTGGCGTTATCAAAGAGAACTTTGGCTCCGCTAGAATTAATAAGCCCTAGCCGCCATATAGTAGAGCCTGAAGTTTTGGTCGGTGTTCAAAAGGCGTCGATCGTCTGTCACGGGGCTATTGTAATGTAACGTGAAGTCAACGGCTTGGTGTAGCTTGTGTCAGCTCCGACCACCGTGAGGTTGTGTCCGGCGATGTAGAAAAAGAGAATGGTGTTGTGTTGATCATTATGAGCAAATAGGTTGTGTTGGATTGACTTGTAGCCTGAAAGTGTGCAACAAGATATATTAGAAGTATATACTTTTAAAAAATATTAATTTGAGAGCCTAAATATATGGTTGATTATTGAGTAGTTATAATGTACCCAATTTTGAACATTCGTAGAGATCTCTGGGTTGACCGTTTATGGTCAAAGCATCAGATTCATTAGGAGCACCACCGCTTCTAACTTCTTTCACCACTCTCCTACATGGATATTTTAAAACATATATCAAACCTAGGATATGTGCCTTTGGGTTTTTTGGGGAATAACCTTTTTTTTTAAACGTGGGCGGTGCCACGAAGATTTCATAAAAGCCCTCACGTATGACAAACTCGAAAGTCACTATCCCGACGTGCGGGAACGGACCTCTCTGTCATCGCACTACTACAAACAGTGGATTCCACAACGGTACAGTACCGTTGTGGAATGATTCCACAACGGTTCTGTACCGTTGTGGAATCCTCCGCTGTGTAATGATTCCACAACGGTACAGTACCGTTGTGGAAACCTCCACGTTTCCACAACGGGATAGTCCCGTTGTGAAAAATGAATCAATTTTTTAAAAACTCGCCGCGGCCACGTATTGACTTCGCCGCGGCGTGATCTTCCACAACGGTACCCCGTACCGTTGTGCAATAGTTCGCCGCGGCCAATGACATACATGGCCGCGGCGAACAAGAATTATGTTGATTTCCGAAACGCGCCGCGGCAACGTTACGTACTCGCCGCGGCGTGATCTTCCACAACGGTACAGACGTGCCGTTGTGGAATAGTTCGCCGCGGCCAATGACATACATGGCCGCGGCGAACAAGAATTATGTAGATTTCCGTTTCTCGCCGCGGCAACGGTACGTACTCGCCGCGGCGTGATCTTCCACAACGGTACAGACATACCGTTGTGGAATAGTTCGCCGCAGCCAATGACATACATGGCCGCGGCGAACAAGAATTTTGTTTTTTTTAAAATTCTCGCCGCGGCAAGGAATACCTTTGGCTGCGGCGAGATGAATTCCCATGAAACTTTGCCGCGGCGTAATGATTACACGTCGCGGCCAAATTGTACCTGAGAGCTATTTTTTTGTTTTCCAATTAAAAACCTAAAAATTAAATATATCCAAAACCAAATATATATCCAAAAAATCCAAATACATCCATAACATCCAAAATATATACATAACATCCAAAACCAAATATATATCCAAAAAATCCAAAAATAAATATCTATATCCAAAATCAAACTAATATTGACATTCTATAAAAGTTTGTACGTATAACACCCACTCTTCTCGAACTCTCTCTAAGTTATCCGGTGTATATGACTTCTTCATTTGTAATTTATCTATACCAACTCCAACAATATCACGCATATAACTTAAAACATAATACCCGCATTCCGTGTTTCCGATTTGTTTGGGAGCCGAGGCATTTGTGATTAAGGTTGATTGACCGTTACTTCGGGCTTCTTGATTGTGAAGCTTGAAATCCGAAAAAATCCTTATACGCAAAAAAAAAAAAAAATTAGAAAAGAAGCATTAGTGGAAATGAAATATTTCAAATAACATGTAATTAATTTACCTTTTTATCAACATCCTTAAATCCAATGGGATTTTATTTTTCAACGGATCGAAGAACATCGCTTGATCTTTCCAAAGATCGAAGACAACAAGCATCCAATGTTCATTTAAATTGTACGGCATCAAAACTAGTTGTTTTGGTTTGCAATTTCGTACTATTTTCCCGATTTGCTTGACGCGTTCGGATAAATGGGCCTCATCGTTGTTGGTTTGGAGGTAGCAACTCAAACCCGCTTCAACAAAACACATTACTTCACTCCGCTTATTTTTGTCTAATATGGATTGTAGATAACTACGAAAAACAATTATTGGATTAGTTAATAAAATGAAATATTGTATATTGATATAAGAAAAAGAATATAAAAGAAATATTTACCCCATGTAAACCGTTATGCATGACGCGCCTATTTCCTCGTATGTAAGGAATTCTTTAACATCGTCAAACATCACCGGAATACGCTCTACGGCGATACTTGCACAAACTTTGACATTGATTGCATCCCCTTTCGGTAACATTACTCGGTTGGCATGGACTGATTCCTCTGTTGAGGCTGATTTCCATAGTTCGTCGGATTACGGCGTCCTGACTGCTGCTGGAAACGATTCCTCTTGAACTGATTCCCTGTATTCGAACCAGCTTGTGGTGGCGGCACTATAGTAAGAGGAGTTGGAGCAGAAACTGCCACGTCTCCATGCCAAGCGTCGATCCTCAACGCCCTTTGAATCGCACTAGCATAGGTTCTTGGCCCAGTGTCTCCGCTCTCTACCAGCTTCACGATTCCAACGTTCAAACCATGCATAAACTTCGTCTTCCGTGCTTGATCGGTCGGAACCACGGACGGAGAAAACTTTGCCAGCTCGTCGAACTTCGCAACGTATTCCGCTACTGGCATCTTCCCTTGACGCAGATTCATGAACTCTCGAATCTTGCCGGATGTGCTTGCCTCGCTCAGGTATTTCTCATGAAAGAGGTTGATGAAGTGTACCCATGTCATAGTCGTTACATCCTCTGACATGACAGTTACTTCCCACCAGCTTCGAGCCTCAGAGGTCATCTGGTAGATCGCGCAAGCTACGCGCTCCGCGTCGGACAACTGCATGTAGCTAACGATCTGTTGGATCTTCTTGATCCAATTCTCAGCCGCTACAGGGTCTGGACCTCCTTCGAACACTGGTGGCTTCTGCTTCCGGAATCGTTCGTACACTGGCTCTCCTATAACAGGGGCTACATCAGGAATACGGTAGTTCAGCTCTTCCGCTCTCGCTACCGGTAAGGCTGGAAGAGGTTCTTGAGGTTGGTTCTCGGCAGCTAGAGGAGGATCCGGTGGAACCTGCTGATCCATTCGCTCAAGCAGCAATGCCATCAAACGATTCTGTCTCTCCGTTTGCTCATTCCTTTGCTGCGCTTCTCTAGCCTGTCGTTCCAACGATTGCTCTATCCTTGCGATACGAGCGTCAAGACTTTCCCCTTCTTCCGCCATTACTTCCAGATTCTAAAGGAATCACATGACAATAGCCAGGTCAGAAACTGAATGACGCCAGAAAGCTCAAGATAGCATAACATATACTTCAACGAATCCAAACAGTAAACACAGCACACCGACACACTGATACCCTCATACTCCTAGTAACCATAAACAAAAAGGTTACACATGTAGACACTCAGACCGTAAACAAAATGCTCAGTCAACTAATAGATCTCACAGTCTACAGAAACGACTAAACCTGTGGCTCTGATACCAAAAACTCACCATTTCCTTATTGTGAATTCTTATAATTCATTCAACACGGAGAGAGAAGAAAATTTCCTCTTATCAATAAATAAAGGAAATTTTCTTCTCTCTCCGTGTTGAATGAATTATAAGAATTCACAATAAGGAAATGGTGAGTTTTTAAAACTCTGTCACGACCCGCAGGACACCCGTCGCCCTCGGATCGCGACCTTTCTCGTAACTTTTTCATAATCATTTATATTTTCAAACGAAATGAACATAAAACATTTTCAAACGTCATTAACAAAACGTTTATTAAACAACAGCGGAAATAAAATTAATTTACATATAAAGAATAACAAGGGTTCCTAGAGCTAGTCCGCTAAAAACTGGTAAAATTTTTCGCTTTTAAAAGGGGTTACAAAAATGCGGACTACCCTAGCTTGCTATCTATAAGCTATATAAAACTTTCACGAGCATACAAGCTCGGTTTCCAAAAACCAGATACCCATTTCCCAAAAAGACATTTCCTATGCCACAGGTCGTCATGAGATCTACCTTGACTAGCACTCCTGCTTCGCCTGAGCTTTTCCTTTATCTACAAGGAGATGGATTTAAGGGGTGAGTCACACCGACTCAGTAAGCAGGATATCTAACCTAGCACTACATGAGATGCATGGGTGCAGATGATAGAATGCAGATGACAGCAGGTGATAGATTCAGAAGAATAAAGAAGTTCAATCATTCAAACAGGATAACAAAAATATCATTCAATCAACATAGACATACTCAGTTTTAGAACCCCGTTCTAAAACAATCAAACACATAATCATATAGGAATCCGGCTAACAACCGTCTTCCTAGAAACTCATCCATCTCGCTCATACCGGCGCCTTACATCAGTGGACTGGCCAATCAACACTTCAGTCCGCAGCCGTTCATGAGAGATGAGTAAACCATTCTGAGAACTTGAGCCTAGTCCTCAAAAGGCCGAAGTTTTAATGTCTGGGATCCACTAGCACATGTAGGAGGGCCTTGACGCGCGTATGGTAGAGGGGAGCAAACCCTCACCAATCCCTGGTTGGTCCAGGGTTTCATATTTCCCTCAGGACAGGTAAGCCACTCATCGACTTACCTGAAGCCACCCATCGACTTCCCATTAAAGGGCCTTCAGGAATGCCACTCGCTACATTGCCGACAAGAGTTCGTTATGTTTTACAGGAGCTGTCTACAGCCTACCTGCCTATCTTAATACAGGAGGAGATCTTATCGGGATAAAGCCCGTCATTAACATTATTAATTTCACTGTATGGCTCTTTAAGTATTTTACAAGGAGTTGTCGACAGCTGTGAGGCTGGACCTTCTCCTAGAACAGTTCCTCTCGGGATTGAATCTGGAGGACACCGTCTTTCCTCCTCCTGTTGTCCTCTCATCAGGACGAAGGGGTAAAACCTATAACAGAAGCTCAACATAACTTTAAAGGCTTCAAGGTTCTTAACCCGCTAACCGTTTAACCCTATCATTTTATTATCTTATTAGTTAGTGGCCGAAGCCTTATTCGGTCATCTTGTCTAACTGATGGTTTCTCTTTGTTTTAGGATTAAACGAAGAAACATAAACAATTATTCTAGTAGGCACCATTCCCCTTTTTGGCGCCTCAAACTTAAATCCCACTTACCCGGAATAGTTCGTCAGAGAACTCGATGAATTCCGGAGGACACTTTGCTTTACACGCTTCCCGAGACCTTTAGCACGTCCTGGAGCGTCGAGAGAACTAGAAATCCGAAGTTGGAACTTCGTTAGTTATCGAACTACTTGAAAAGATGATGGTCGTTGTCGGGATTAGATTCGAGTCGGTTCGGAATTCGAGAATTTAATTCATTATTCTCCGGTTTTTCGGAAGTCAAACTTATTCAAGACTCGCGTATTTTCGTATCGAGAATAATACGAAATAAAATCCAATAACATGCTTATGAGTCTCAAATAAATTGATCCGAATAAAAAGTAACCGAGAATTCCAAAGCGAATCAAATCAAACTCTTAAACGTTATTAAATAAATAAACATAAATTATTTATTTAAATACGCGAAATACATCACATAATCAAATCCAAGAGTATTTAAACGCACTAAGCGATTTAAAAAAACTCACGAGTTTATCGAGCTTTAACTACGATAACTCTTTTCTTGAAAATTCCAAATTCCGGCTTCGTTGCCTTCGACTCTGTCGGTTCCCGCTCGTCCGTCTGAATCTGTAATCAAGTCGGGAAATCCGATAACGAGTCAATTTCACAATTTCAAACTCGTATCAATTCCAAAATCCAAAACCCGACATCTCAAACCCGAACCAAATCAAGTAAACATAACCCGAATCCGAGTAACTAAACGCTAACACACAAAAACGTTCACACACAATTACCAACCCGAGACTCAGATTCAATCTCACGAAGCATAACGGCCAAGACACATCACACGGCCAAAACAACCATTTAATCCAAATTATCCAGAATCTTATACCAGCATCACCGTCTCATAACAATACTCAAAAATTCGTTCACAAGCGACTCAAGCTCATCAATCAAAACGCAGAATCAAAAGAAACCCCAAAAATCAAAACCTAATTCATGAAATTCGGCAAAACATACCAAAACCAACAAAATACGAGATCAATCCTCCAATACAAAGTTTCAACATCGAGAATCAAGTTCAAACAACAACTTATCACCCCCAATTTCTCAAAAATCATCATCAAACTCGAAATCCCCAAATCTACCAAACCATGAACCCTAATCACGAAATCAAATCCAATGAGAGGAAATTTCTACCTCAAATCGTGAAATTAGGCGTTCTTGGTGAGCTCTCCCACTTCCCCGACGTCTTTCCTCTCGGCCCGACGTCACGGCGACTCACTGCGGCGCCTTCTTTTCTCGGTCGGAGCGTGCACGGGTGGGTTTGGCTGTCCGGCGTCGCGCGATGACTCGGAGCTCGCCGAGACTCGCTCAGATGCGCACAGGTCCGGCGAAGCTCGAGAAGAGAGAGAGATGACGGCGGCGGCTGGTCGCGCGATCGGCGGAGGCACGCGTGCAATCGGCCTGGTGCTCGGCGCTCGCGCAGGAAAAGAAGGAGAAGGTGAGAGAGAGAAAGAGATGGTGTGGGGGTGATGATGACTTGCTGAAGCTTTTCACGTTGATTGTTTTTGTTGTTTTTTTTTTCGTTTGCAGGTGTGTGAGCGCGCGGGAGAAGAGAAGCAGAGGAAGAAGAAGAAAAGAAGAGAAAGAAGGGAAGAGAGAGAGAACGTGAGGTGTCTGTGTAAGAAAGAGGATTAGTGGAATAAACAAACCACGTGGCGACTCCTCACTAAGCCACACGTGCACAGGTGGCCCACCCGATTTGTGACACGTCTCTCTTAAAATAACCCCTCTTTTCTCTTTTCTTTCAGTTTCATCCCTCAAAACGTTGCACATAAACTCTTTCAAAATAATATTTCACAATCTCGTCCTTGATTAATTGAAAATAATCTCGAAAAATAACCGAGAAAATCCTCATTAATTCTCGTTACCTTGAATATATTTAAGGGATTTCGGAATTTATTTTCACTCTTGAGATTTTTAATCTCCGAGTACATTCCGAGTAATTTTATTCAGAAAATAATATCCGGTTTACTCGAATATCTTTATTCCGAAATTTCATCACCCTCAAATATTATTTCCTTCGTTCTCAAGCACTTAACTTTATTCCAACATTCAAGTGCTTTCAAAAATCTCTTTCCTTATATTCGGATTATCAAAACTCACCACTTCCTTATTGTGAATTCTTATAATTCATTCAACACGGAGAGAGAAGAAAATTTCCTTTATTTATTGATAAGAGGAAATTTTTACAGAAGCTGACGTGTACAAAAGTCGGGTCTCACAACCCCTAACCCCTTAAAGAAGTTTCGTCCTCGAAACTTAGAAAAGCGATGGGTACTTTTTCTTCATTTCTTCTTCGAGTTCCCATGTCGCTTCTTCGACATTGTGCCTTTTCCATTGCACTTTCACCAAGGGGATTACTTTGTTCCTCAAAACCTTCTTTTTCCTGTCGAGAATTGCAACTGCTGGCTCTTCATATTGTACATTTTCTGAAACCTCGACTTCATGGACCGGAAGAACGTGAGAAGAGTCCTCCACATATTTCCTTAACATGGAAACATGGAAGACATTGTGCAGATGAGACATTGACGGTGGCAAAGCTAAACGATAAGCTACCACTCCAATGCGCTCCAGGATCTCAAAAGGTCCTGTATACCTGGGGCTCAGCTTACCCTTCTTGCCGAAACTCATTACCCCGCGCATTGGTGAAACTTTCAGAAACACTTTGTCTCCGACCTGAAACTCAAGAGGTCGTCTTCGTTTATCTGCATAGCTCTTCTGACGATTCTGAGAAGCCTTCATCCTCGCTCGGATCTTCTTGATTGCTTCTGTGGTTTGCTCTAGCATCTCTGGCCCTACTTTGGATTAATCAACGTATATGAAATCTTCTTATCGTCATCGGCGCTAGGTTCACTACCACCACCGACCTTCAACACTTGTGTGACCACCGGGCCGCGACTCTCTTTTGCAATTTCAGTTTCTATTAATCTCTTTGGCCACTTAACGAAGCCCCCTACGGCTTCTTCAATAGTCTTGGCTTCATCGGTGGGAATCGGCAAAAAAGCTTTCTTAATCAAAGCCGTCGCAATGCTCACTCGAACGTTTACATCCTCCAAAGATGAAAAATGAACGTGTTCGGCATTCATGTACGCTCGCCCGTTTGCTACATGAATCGTGCCTCCATTCATGAAATCATCAAGGAGGAGAATGCATTCTATGCTTTCATCCGAACACGGTGTCACCGGCGTGGTTGGATTCATTGAGCAACTTGCTCGAACACTATCGGGTTTGTCGGCAACTTCATGTTGAGATTGTTTATCTAATAAATTCACTAATGTTATTAAAAAATATATATAAAAATATTTGACTTTTTTACTTGTATTAAAAAATTAAAAATTACCTAAAGACGTTACTTCATTAGCCTTGTCTTCATCACCATCTTTAGCCATGTCTTCATCACCGCCCTTAGCCATCTCTACATCATCACCCTTAGGCATCTCTTCATCAACACCAATATTTTCCTCTTCATTTGTGGGACGTAGGACACTAGGCAACTCGTCATTAGCATCTTTGAGACTCAAACCATTTTGAGTTAAGGCTTTCATAATGAAAGATTTTAACTCACACATTTCTCGACGTAACTTAGTTACCTCGTCACTCGAGTTTGACCGACGAGATACGGAATTGCAACTTGACGAGTATTTAGATTGCCCACGAACACGACCGGGATGTTCCTTAGATTGCAAGACATTTTCCATAGACTCATCCGTAACTTCTTGAGATGATTTTCCCTTCATTCTCGACTCAACCCATAATACCTCTTTTGTAGGCCATTCACCCGTTTCCTCGTACTATTATCAAGCAATACCACAAATTAATTAATAAATATTATGAAACATGGACAACAAAATAAAACATGTAGATCTAACCTTTTGTTGATCAAGTTTTCGATATCCATTGCGGCCGGTTCTAGATTTGTACACGTTCTTCCTCGCTATTTCTTTCCCATTGTCCGATGATTTTTTGAACATATCGGAACGTCTATACTCAACAAATTTTATCCAATCTTCTTCGGTGATATTTCCATAGCGTTTTAAAACGTATTCCGGCCTCTTCAAGACGCTTGGATCATTGAGGTTGTCTTTGACTAGATCGTTGTATAGCTCGTGACGGAATAACCTCGCCGCTTCTCCAACTCTCATAAGACAATTATTCTTAAGTTCGATAGGGACCGTAAATGCTTCACATATTTCGTTCCAAATCCTTTCTTTTAGCTGTTTATGCTCTTTTAGTCTCCAATCGATCATCGAAATTGGAACGTGTTCTCTAGCTAACACGCCAAAATAACTCGATAACTCATCACCCTCCTTATCCAATGGTTCATCTCTATCATTAAATTTGACGTTTATCTTTTTACCAAGAGTTTTAACCTTATTAATCTTGGGCATAAGAGTATTTCTTCTTTTCCCGGGACCATCGATATTGGTGGATCTCCGTTTACCGCTAACGGTACTAGTGGAAGTATTAGATATAATCTATGAAAAAACAAAATTCAACATAAACTCAATTCAAACCAATTCCAACACAAACTCAAACTTAAATTCAATTTCAATTCAAACCAATTTCAATATAAACTCAAATCGAAATTCGATTCCACACTAATTTTCTACATAAATATCAAATTCCATATTCAATTTCTATATAACTTAAACACAAATACACAATTCTAACCTAATTTCAACATAAAAATACAAATTACATAAAAAAACACTTACCCATAACCTAATTTCAACATAAAAATACAAATTACATAGAAAAAACACTTACCCGGAGTGAAGATGACGAGCACGGAGGCGTGGTGGGGAGATAAAACGTCAATGACGTTGTCGGGACTTGTGGTCGGAGGGTTGTGGTCGGAGGCAAGGTTTTGTGGACTTAGAAATTTGTGAAGAAGAGAGGAGAGAGAAGGACGGCGGCCGAGGAAGAAGAGAGGAGAGAGAGGGACGGCGGCCGAGGAAGAAGAGAGGAGAGAGAGGGACGGCGGCCGAGGAAGAAGAGAGGAGAGAGAGGGACGGCGGCCGAGGAAGAAGAGAGGAGAGAGAGGGACGGCGGCCGAGGAAGAAGAGAGGAGAGAGAGGGACGGCGGCCGAGAAAGAAGAGGAGAGAGAGAGACGACGGCGACGAAGTGGGTGTGGGTCGGAGAGAAAGAGAGAAGAAGAGGGTGGGTCGGAGAGAAAGAGAGAAGAAGAAGAAAAATGAAATTTCTGAAAATTTTGAAAAAAATCGAGTGGGAAAACTGTTTTAGGGTCTGACCGCGATATTTCGCCGCGGCCAAAGTCCAACGTCGCCGCGGCGAGTTCATTCCACAACGGTATGACCGTCCCGTTGTGGAATATTTCGCCGCGGCCACGTATCTGATTGGCCGCGGCGAAACATTCTGGCCGCGGCGATCTTCATACGTGGCCGCGGCAACATAGTTCACAGATTTACATAGCCCCTGGAACTCATTTCGCCGCGGCCATGTAGATACTTAGCCGCGGCGAAACATTCACATCGCGGCGATCTTCATACGTGGCCGCGGCGAAATAGTTCACAGATTTACATAGCCCCTGGAACTCATTTCGCCGCGGCCACGTATGCAGTTCGCCGCGGCGTGATATACCTGGCCGCAGCCAAAGTATAGTATAGCCGCGGCGAACAGTTCTCAGATTTATTGGAACTCATTTCGCCGCGGCAATGTATTTCTTTCGCCGCGGCGAGTGTATTCCACAACGGGACGATTGTCCCGTTGTGGAATCTATTCGCCGCGGCTAGGTATAGTGTTAGCCGCGGCGAAACATCGCGCACTGGATCTATAAATTAAAATTTCTCGTCATTTTCACTTTCTAATCTCAAAACCTCATTCGGAAACCCACTCCAAACCTAATTCCGACCTGTTCTGCGCCATTCTTAGTTATCACTCTCAACTATACGTCCAAATCTTGTAAGTTATTCTCCTACTTGCTTTGAATATACTTGTTTTTTATAACTTGGTAATTAGAATGGGTATTTGTTGTAAAATCTAGGATTTTCTATCATTGAAGATGAAAAAATGGATGTGGGAGAATAGATTAACTGAGATATATCAAGAAGGTGTAGATGAGTTTTGTAAATTCGCTAGAGATAATATGGACGACGTGAAATCTATCCGTTGCCCTTGTGTTCGATGTGGAAATCATAGGCATTTTTCGCTTGATGTTGTTCGAACCCATTTGTTTGCGTATGGAATAATGACCTCCTATCAAAGATGGTACTATCATGGTGAGGTTTTTCGTTCGACGATAAACAATAGCGTTGATGATATTGAAAATGATGTTGATGATATCCCCGGAATGATGAATGATTTGGAGGACGATTTTGTTGACCGGCCGGAGTTGTTTGAGTCGATGATGATTGATGCGGAGACACCATTATACGAAGGGTGTACAAGCTTTTCGAAGTTGTCGTTTTTAGTTACGTTGTTTCATTTGAAGGCGTCGGGTGGTTGGACAAACACTAGCTTTACAAAATTGTTGGAAACACTTATAGAAGCCTTTCCGAAAGACAATAAAGTTCCTTTAAGTATGTATGAGGCGAAGAAGACTTTGGGCACATTAGGTATGAAGTACGAGAAGTTCCATGCGTGCCCGAATGATTGTATTTTATACAGACACGTGCATGAAAATCTAGATGAATGTCCGATCTGCAAAGAGTCGAGGTGGAAGAAGGGTAAAATGCCACGTGACGGAGTCAAAGGAGTTCCAGTTAAGGTATGTTTTCACTACTCGATTATCAAATACATGTATAGCCTATAATGGTATGCTTCTTATTGTTTTTTTATGATTACAGTCGTTATGGTACATTCCTCCAATGCCACGCTTCCGACGAATGTTTAATAGTGCCAAACACGCGAAGAACATGGTTTGGCACTCCGAAAAACGTGTCAATGATGGTGTTCTCAGACATCCTGCCAATGCTGCCCAATGGAAATCCTTTGATTTTGAGTATAAGGATTTCAGTGCTGATCCCTGAAATCTTCATCTTGGTTTAGCAACTGATGGTATGAACCCGTTTAGCATGATGAGCAGTAAATACAGTGTTTGGCCGGTTATATTGGTGAACTACAATCTCCCTCCAAAACTCTGTATGAAGAGAAAGTTCTTGATGTTAACGCTTCTGATATCAGGACCGAGTCAACCAGGTAATGATATCGATGTTTATTTGGCACCGCTTGTTGATGATTTGAAGATGTTATGGGATAAGGGCTATGAGGTTAAAGACGCTTATCGTCGAGATTCTTTCAACTTACGGGCAATGTTATTGTGGACTATTAACGACTTTCCGGCCTATGGAAATTTGTCAGGATATTCTGTGAAATGCTCGATTGGTTGTCCTATTTGTATGAAAGACACATCTTCCATTCGGTTGAAGCATAGTAAGAAGACTGTTTTTCTCGGGCATAGAAGATTTTTACCAAGAGACCACCCATTTAGAAGGTTAAAACAAGCATTTGATGGCAACACAGAAGAATGGCTCCATCCTCGAATTTTGTCTGGTGAAGATGTCTACGAGATGGTAAAAAACGTCAATGAAGTCCTTGGAAAAAGAAAGCGTCGTGCTAGTACTAAAGAGTCGTTTCAAGAGAATCCTTGGAAGAAGAAATCGATATTTTATGACCTTCCGTATTGGAAGACGCACTACGTTCGGAATTGTCTGGATGTTATGCATATCGAGAAAAATGTTTGCGAATCCGTTATCGGTACTCTTCTTGATGATCCACATAAATCGAAAGACGGAATAAAATCTAGAAGGGATCTCAAGGAGCTGAATATAAGAAGTATTTTGCACGCCGATGAGGAGGTCGGACAAAAAACTAAATTTCCAGCGGCTAAGTATACTCTAGAAAGGAAGGAGAAGAAGAAGTTGTGTAAATGGTTTGCGTCTATCAAAGTTCCCGATGGTCATTCTTCAAACTATACGAGATTTGTATCTATGAAAGATTTGAGACTTATTGGAATGAAGACTCACGATTGTCATGTGCTTCTACAACAAATGTTACCTCTCGCCTTGCGTGGAATTTTGTCACCCGATGTGAGATTTGCAATATCCAAGATATGTGTATTCTTCAACTCGATTTGCTCGAAGGTTATTGATCCTACTCGGTTGGATTCCATGCAATCGGAGTTGGTAAAAACTCTATGCATGCTAGAGAAGTTTTTCTCACCTTCGTTTTTTGACATCATGATTCACTTAACTGTTCACTTGGTACGTGAAGTGAAATTATGTGGGCCCGTATTTTTACGTTGGATGTATCCAATCGAACGTTACATGAAAGTGTTGAAGAGTTATGTGAAGAACTACAATAGACCGGAAGGGAGCATAGTAGAAAACTATATAGCTGAGGAGTCCGTTGAATTTTGTTCGGAGTATTTAACTAATGCAGACGCGATTGGGTTGCCAAAGAACACAAGTCATGAATCAAAAGCTTTATCTACAGGTATGTTTTCTGACACTTTCTTTTGTGTATTTAACTTATTCATGAGAGGACCACTACTTATATGAGTGGTTATGTATAGGTACTTATTCTATCGTCAACCGGAAAGAGTGGGAGCAAGCCAGTCTCCATGTCTTGCATAACGTTTCCGAGGTCACGCCGTTTGTGGATATTCATTTGAAAGAATTGAGGGCAAATGATCCAAAAAGAGCTAAAAATGAAAAATGGTTACAAGAAGAGCACAATCGTTTGTTTCAGAAGTGGCTTGGAAAACGATTATTTCAAGAATCAGGACATTCAGAAACGTTGAGCAAAATATCTGGCGGTCCTTCGTCAATGGTTACAAGGTACACTGCTTGGTATGTTAATGGTTTTACTTTTTACACCAAAGAAAGAGACAACAAGCATCCCGTTCAAAATAGTGGTGTTACATTACTTGCTGAAGCATTACACGTTTCTTCGGCAAAGGATAAAAATCCAAAAAAAGCTTTTATGAACTATTATGGGTACATTGAAGACATTTGGGAACTTGATTATTGTGGGCTACGAATAGCTTTGTTTAAGTGCAAATGGGCAGACAACAATCATGTTAAAGTTGATAAAGACGGAGTTACGATTGTCGACTTTCGACGTACAAGTTACGAGAATGATTCATTTATTTTGGCCTCACAAGCAACTCAAGTGTTTTACGTACCAGAACCCGTCAATCCAGATTTGTCATTAGTGATTCACATGAAAGCGAGAAATATTGAAGAAGATGAAGACGACAACATGTCTAATATCCCCCCATTCACATCCGGCTTGCCACTTGTTGATGAAGAGATCGAAGATTTTGATGATGATGATGTTTCTCATTTACATCGTTCGGATATCAATCATATTTTAGTGTGAAAACAAAAAAAATATGTATTTTAGTTTATTTTATGATATATACTTTATATAATTATTGTTAATATCCTGTTGATAAATACTAATATGGCCGCTTCCAAGACTATAAAACGTCAAGGCTTAATATTCCGCCGCGGCCATGATAACTCGCCGCGGCCATGATGAAAACACGCTGCGGCCATGTATAAAACACGCCGCGGCCATGATGATATCGCGCCGCGGCCAATAGACCAACTGGCCGCGGCGAAATAAGTTCCAGATACTTTGTTTTTTTAGGAACCCACTTCGCCGCGGCCATGTACAAAACACGCCGCGGCCAATAGAACACCTGGCCGCGGCGAAATAAGTTCCAGAGTCTATGTTTTTTTAGGAACCCACTTCGCCGCGTCCATGTACAAAACACGCCGCGGCCAAGATGTCTCGCCGCGGCCAATAGAACACCTGGCCGCGGCGAAATAAGTTCCAGAGTCTATGTTTTTTTAGGAACCCAATTCGCCGCGGCCATTTATAAACACGCCGCGGCGAAGATGACTCGCCGCAGCCAAAACAACATGTGGCCGCGGCTAATGTCTTCTTCATCGGGGAGAATCTATAGTTATTACTTTTTAATCTGAAGTAATATCAAACACAATCAATACATAAATTTTAAATACTCAAATCATCCATTCAATACCATAACACTACCATAACAAGTCTCAAACATAAATTCATACAATACCATAACGAGTCTCAAACACAAATTAAAATCTGAAACAAGTATCAAACACACATAAAGACATAAATATTTAAGTCTCACACACATAAAAAAAAAAGATGAAAACAATTATTAAACTTAGAAGGTTTCAAAAAACACATAAAAAAATTTACTCGTTGTCGTCGTTGTCATTCGTAGGTGGTTGTGGTGGTGGTGGTGGTGGCCCCGGGTACTGAGGAGGTGCCATATGCGGTGGCCATTGCGGTGCTTGCGCCTGATAGTATGTGTATTGAGGATATGGAGGAAACCGGTATTGATTCTCCTGATTGATGTCCCATCGACCAATCAGCTCGTTCAATCCTTCGAAAGCCGCGGCGCCATATTGTCCTTGTTGGTACATGTAATCTTGGGTGTGTTGATACCCGCCAACGAGATAGTGGCTACACCGAGCAATGTACTCTTGGGTGGCGGGATCATACCCCGGAGGTGGTTGTAAACACAACAGTGGCTCGTTGAGTGACGGTTCATCCTCATCTTCTTCATCCTCTTCCTCCTCTTCCGGCTCTTTGACAATGTATCTCTCGATCGTCTTGTCATTAATAGGCGCCCCACACTTCTTGGTTGTGTCGTGTTTTGCGCCTCCAACACCGGCATTCAGACACAAGCCGTAGATGATTGACGGATACGGCAACCCATTTTTGATATTCTTGTAGTCGATTCTCTTCATCCAATTGTAGATGAATCGACCGACGTTGATGGTGTTACCACGAATGATACAAAACAAAAGATGGACATGTTCTTCGTCGAGGCGGGTGAAGTGCTTTATCGGAAAGAGACGGGAGCAAATGAAATAAATCCACGTTTTTGCGAGCCTGTAAATTAAACACCGTTATATTTAAAACATGCAATTAATAGAAAAAATAAACACCGTTCTATTTAAAACATACAATAGATAAAATAATACATGCAAAAAAGAAGAAAAGTCTAACCTCGTCAGTGATTTACGGAAAAGCTTTCTAACTCCTTTGTCCATGACCCAATTCTCTCCTGGAGTAGTCAACAAACTCAACATTTCATCGAGATTAGGATTTCTCAACCATTGTCGATAACCCTCATTCTTGAATTCGATGTCCGGGGTTCCTAGCAATGCGTTGATGGCTCCGACACTACAATCAACGTCTACACCACGAACCGTCACCACATCATCCTCGTGATCTGGTAAGTTCGCGTAGAATTCGTACATGAGCGTAACGTTTGCTTTGTGCTCGGGTGTGGCACATAATTTTCTCCAAGAGAAACCTTCGATGGTATTGTTGATTTGAGACCCTATAGGCGTGGTTGAGCTCACCTTCAACCCTCGTTCAAAGATCGGACTTCGTTGAACGAGGATGTCGTAGCGTTCTTCTGCGGCCTTGCTAGTGAATACCCGACTATTATAATCCACTACGGGTTCGGGTTCGGCTTGACGAGACCTCTTATTTTTTTTGTGGGGGGGCGAGAAGAGCTAGGGGCGGCTTCTTTGTGACCGGCGGTTGTCTTTGAACGGCCCATTTTCACCTAATTGAACAAATCATTTCAAACTCAAATTCAACAACATTTTCAAACAATAAATCATCTTCAACACAAAATTAAACTCAATTCAACACTAAATACATATAAAAACACATTATATTCAAATAAATAAAACATAAAACTCATCACAAACACAAATTCAAACTCAAATCCGACCTCAATTTAACTACAATATCAAAATACAACTCATTTTAAATCTAAAATAACATTATACCCAAAATCATAAATTAGAACAAAAAACCCAAAATAAAAAACCCTAATTTCGGCCAAATCTACACCCCCAATATCATAAATTACAACCAAAATCATAAATTAGTTTATAAATCACACAAAGTATTCATAAAAATTAGGATTTTGATATGAAATTGAGATAAAAACATACCTTGATAAAAGAATTTGGTGGGAGAGAGAGCAAGGGAGGCGACACCGAGAGAAAGAAAGAAGAGCACGGCGAGATTTTGCTTCGGCGAGGAGGGCGGCGAGATTTGGCGGCGGCGAAATGGCGGCGAAGTTTCAAGGTTGGTTTGGGAGGAGAAATGGCACAGAATCGGCCGAAATGAAGGTCTGAGGCGAGAGAAAGTGTAAAAAATGAAAAAAGAAATCGAAATGAGGCTTTTATAGTGAAGCCCTAAAATTTTTTACGACATTTCGCCGCGGCGAGTTTCAGCCTTCGCCGCGGCGAAATGTCATAAAAAATTTCCACAACGGGTTATTGTCCCGTTGTGGAATCGATTCGCCGCGGCGACTCATAAGTTTCGCCGCGGCGAGATGTCTGACTTCATACCTTTCCCACAACGGTACAGTGTACCGTTGTGGAAAAGTTTGGCCGCGGCGAGTTTGAGCCTTGGCCGCGGCGAGATCCAACAACGGGTCACTGTACCGTTGTGGAATGTCCAGAATTCCACAACGGTACTACAGTACCGTTGTGGAATCATAAAGATTCCACAACGGTACTGTGGTACCGTTGTGGAATCCTGGATATTCCACAACAGTACGGTGTCCCGTTGTTGAATCTTGGACATTCCACAACGGTACGACTGTACCGTTGTGGAAGCATATAGATTCCACAACGGTACTGTGTTCCGTTGTGGAATTTCCGTTGTGTAATCCAACATTTGTAGTAGTGTCGGCTCTAATAGCCTCTTCCGAGCACGGAGGGACAAGCCCCTTCCATGTCGAGTCGTGACAGCAAAACGGGCTAAGTTGTGGGCCGCAAGTTACATAGCCGAGGAATAAACGAAATTTTAAACTCAGCCAAATTACTAACCTCTCTCTTGATGTGATGCAAGATTGTCCCGAGTTCAGTCGTGTGAATCTTCCCCCCTGCCACCGCCTTGACCACCTCCGAGCAATCCGAATGAAGCTCCAATCTCGACTCGCCGATGCTGAGAGCTAGAACTACGTCTTGGAGGACCGCAACCGCCTCCGCAAGCTGGGAGGTAAACCCCCTAGCTTGGGAAAGCGTTTGCGAGGCTATCACCTTTCCGGTGTGGTCTCGAGCAATGCAACCCATACCGAATCCTCCCTGATCCCGATCTAGAGCAGCATCCACAGTCACCGAGATTGTTCCTTGCGTCGGAGGGATCCACATAGGCTTGGCCGGATTCTTGTCTTTACTCTGACCGACTCCCTTGTTCGCTTCTCTAAACTCTTCGAGGAAGCATCCCGTCCACTGTACAAGCTCAGTCCGGTTCCAAGTTTTCTAGGGAAATAACCTTTAACCAATACTTAAAATTTATGTTCTTCAAAAAAGAAGGTTCAGACTAGAATTCTTCAATAGAAATCCGACCCAATTTTCAAAATCGTTCAATTATTTTTTTTTTCCTTTTAAAAAATTACTTTAACTAGTCCTCGATATTTAATAGTTTATTTATTAGAGGTTGATCCTAGATATATGCTTCAATTAGATATTCACACCCATTAAAAAATGTGAAAGAAATATTGGACTGACCTAAAATATGATAGGCACATCTATGGGAGGAACACCATAGCTAGTTTTGAAAGGATATCCCGATCCATATTTGGGGTGAATAATAATAGCTCCATGAACTGTGGCTCTAGACCAGTTACTATGAGCATGCCCACCATAACGTTCCTTTCCTCCATAGAAAATATAACCTTTCGGTTAAAATTTTCTCCGGGTTTTATCGGGCACTGTGTTATATAAGCCGGGCCGTCCGACCACGGATTTCTCGGCTGCTTCACTCCATGCCCGCCATTAAATAATTTTTCATATTCTGGTATTTTTTTTTTGGTGTTTATACAACTATATACCTACTACCAATAAATAGTGATGTTTTGTTTGGCCTTGTTATGGACATTCACGTATATTGCGTCTCCTTTGTGAACCTGCAAAGTTGGACCTGGAAACTTTCCGTTCACCGTCAAGATCTCCTTGGTGCTGCACAATCTTGTGTATGGTGCGCGCTTCTTTCACCTGCAAAAACAAAAACAAAAAACATTATTAATTAATGCATTTGTTTTTACAAAACCAGTACAATATATGATTGGCTGATCGTGCAGAAAATCCATACAGGACATATGATGATGATTCATTATAATGAATATACAAAACAATGGGAAACTGTAAAAGTCGACCCGACGAAGGCAACGTGAAGCATATGATATATAGCGCCATTGCGTCAACCACCTCCCTGGAGCTCACCCTCATAATTAATCTCAAGCAGACAATATGTATGGGATTAGTTCTTTTTAAAATTTTCAACGTAACAGATGTGGTTATATTAGGCAATTGACCAATATTCTTTCTTTTTTATAATTTTCCAATACTTTAGTTATCACGTATATATTCATACATTAAACTTCCATATGTAATTAAAGTTTTTGAACAATTGTTTGAGAGGTTTCTCTGGCGTTGGTTTCTGTGGGATGCATAAAATTTTCTACGGTAAGAATTGATTTATAATAATTTCTTTTGTTCATGATCATGTTTACTTTAAAAAATGTATCGAAATAGATGTTGTTTCTAATTCGCTTGCGATGTTTTTTGGTTTCCCAGATTGTCTCGATAGAGCATCATGGTAGATCATCGTTTTCATTGTGTATTTAATCATGTGTAACTGTTTTGAAGTGTAGTAGCAAAATTGTTGATAGACCATAATAAAAGTAATTACATTGTTTATTTCTATATATTTTGGTTTATTTCAATATGGCCAAATTAAGATTAGATACTGTTAATTATGGTTAATTTTATGCGTACATGTTGAGTAAATCAATGCTCACTAGTCTTACCACCAGAAGCTGAAGTCATATCTCACTTGAATGTGAAAAGGAGGACATAAAAAGAGATCCTGCAAATTTTAAGCATCTTCCTTTTTTTTTTTTTTTTTTTTTTTGTTTACAATGAAGTTTGAATTTAAAATAATAATTTAGGTTGTGTGTGTGTGTGTTTTTTTTTTTTTTTTTTTCATATTTTGGAATTTTAATAATACAATGATTATTTTTTTATTTTTTATTTTGAAGTGCTTAGTAGTTTTATGATTCCTAACTAGTTGAAAAATATTATGTAGACAAAGTTTTGTAAGATAGATTATTACTAAGGTTGTATGTTTCTAACTTTGAGATTTTTCAGATCTTGAACCTGCATTCTATTTGAAATGAAAATAAACTCAAATTAACCACAATTTATAGAGTGTTGTATCATATTTCAAATCAATTTAAACTATACCTTCAAAAAACTACTAAAACGTAAAATTTAACATTGTATCTCACATAAAGAAAAACAACTACCAAATTAACAGCAATATACTCTATGAAGAGCTAGAAACACTGAATACGGGCGATTGTAATCTAAAATCTTTTATTAAATTGCGTGTGAGTAAAAATAAAGATTTGGTTAATTTTTAAATATTTTATCAAAGATTTCTTTCACTTTCACGTTGTGTCAAAGGATTTCAACAGATTCTAAGCATTTTTTTTTTCTATTCCATTATTTAGTAATGACTTTCCTTTTTATTTTTAAATTTTTTAAAATTTCAAACGTGGGATATTCATTTACACTACAATAAATATCACTTCTAAGCGTAAACCCAACAGCGACTATAAATGTAGTCGCCGGTCATTTTTTAAGCAGCGGCGACTACATATTTAGTTGCTGTAAAATTTCGACCCACTAAGCCCCACCTCGCCCAAATATAGCTTAATTTCAACTGCACCAGCGTTTTAGCCCCGTAAACACATAAACAATTCATTCCCCGCGTTTTCTCGACCTATGAATTCAATGGGTCTTGAATTCAATTGACGACGGAGAACAAATTTTTTACGAGCGCATCTCCGCGGCCTCTCCGCTCCGCCGTAGTGAATCCTCCTCTCGGTCGTTCGACTCCCTCGCCTTAACTCTGGCGACAGGACCATCCTCTGCATCTCTCACGCGGACAAAGATTCTCAGAGCTCTTTGGATTTCTCTTTGGCGATTGCCCAGACCACGACGACGAGGATTTCGCTTTCAGCTTTTGGTTCCTTCCCCACTGACGACCAGACTCCTTCTTCCCATTCATAGGTTTTTGTTTCCTTAATTGATTTTGCTATTACGGCTGATAGGGATTATGTCTCCATAACTAGTTATCTCTATGGATTCATGTTTAAGTTTTTGAAATCAAAATTGGAATTTGCTTATAAATTTGAGTAACAGAAAATCATAATTGGAATTCACCTTGATTTTTTTTTATTTGTGATAGTTGATTGTCGTTTCATCTTTTGACCGTCGCCGGAAGTCAAGAGATTTTCATCTTTTTCCACATATCTTGCTGATTAGGGGATTTTATATATTTAGGGTTTTTTTTTTATTTGGGGACTGATTAAATTATAACACACTCAAACTGTACTTGGAAATTCAGTTTACGCTGAATTGGTACTTGTTGTTCTTATGAGTTTTTCTTATATGATTTTCTGGATAATTGTCCTTTTAAATTGACTCTTTGTTTTATGAAACGTTGCTAATGAAAACTGAACCATATTGCTGCAAATAAAGGATTTTCTCCAACGATTTCGCAGACCGCAACGACGAGGATACTGATTTCGGTGTTTCGATTTCGTCCCCGACACCCAAACGCTTCTTATTCTGCTTCACTGGTCTTTATTTAATCTATTTTCAGTCTAACATTATGAAGAAATTTTTTAAAGAAATATCATCTACCTCTAAATGATATTTTAATCTCACTAGCAGATGAACATTTCTTTTTACTTAAAATGCATTTGTAGGGGGAAAAAGTGACTAGTTCAGCAAAATTGTATATCATAAGCCTATATCTCTATATATCTTTGTCTTTGATTACTGTAACTGGGCATTAACTAAAATTCCATGTACATAGATGAAATTGGAATTGGATTTCGCTCCAAATTTTGATAATTGTAGTTGGAAATACATAGTAACAAATGAATTGTGTTCCATGTAAATGAATTGTATTCCATGTACTTATAATAGGTTATCTCTAGTTCGTGAAAACGTTTCAACTTGAGTTTTATTCCTTGTACATCAAGTAACAAATGAATACATAGTATTTGAAATGTTGGAAAACTAGCCGTGAAACATGTTACTTACATGAACTCAAATCACAATGGCATTAGGTAGTTTTAAGTGGTACATTTTATAAACTGGCACAGAAATAGAAAAAGAAACTTTACATAGACACGCACATGGAGCAGAGATCATGAATTTCAGATAAACTCGAATACTGTTGTCCTCTATCTCACAGTTTCTGATGGAAGTTATTTGTCGAAGTTATCGATTTTGATCGGTGTAATGTCATCAGCAACCTCAAAGTGTCCGATTAACCTTGCAAAGAAGACCATTTGTTGTTCGAGTGTGAACTTAATGTTCTCAGCCTGTACAAAATACAAAATCAGCACCGCATTTATGGAAAAGAAACAAAATACCAATCTTTCAGCAATGAACATATATCCCAAAAAGGAAAAACAAACCTTTCGAAAACCATGTTGCTCTCCTTTGTACTCCACGAGAGCGACGGGCAAACCCTTCTCCTTAACCGCCGTGTATATCTTCTCCGCTTGATCAGGTGGTACAACCTAAGAAAAAAAAAAGCGATATTTAACGAATTTTTACCAATGTTAGTTAGGTTCTACATTCTTTTATACCCTGTCTTCCAGCCCTTGGAATATGATTAATGGGCACGAAAATTTGTTGACGGAGTTTATGGGTGATCTATCGTAAAAGGCCTGCTCGCTCCCTGAAAATAATTGTCTACGTCAAGAGAATCGCCACGATAAGAACAAACTTTTGATTTATTGAGATACAAACTCAATCTTATTACCAACGAGGTTATCTGGGTAGTGCGATTCGAATTTGTGAGTCTCAGCTCTCAGTAGTTTCAGATCAGCTATCTGTTCACATGGTACAAGAAATGCATATATAATATCCTAAACCTCGTGAAATTTCAAACAGGTCTCTGATACTTACGCCGTACAAGGAAGCACCGGCCTGAAAAGTGTCTCTAAAGGCAAGAGCAGCCAAGGTTGTATAGCCGCCGGCAGAGCCACCGGTCACACAAAGCCGATTTCCGTCTACCTTGCCCGAATCCACCTATGCAGAGCCACATGTTATTTATATGAGATTCAAGTAATTTTTCACAGAGAAAAATATATTGTCGGCATATCTGATACGAAGTAGACAGAATATGTTAGATACCAAATATTTCGCACAGCTGCAACAGTCATTTACATCCACGATCCCCCAGTTTCCCAACAATCGCTCACGATATTCTCTTCCGTACCCTGAAAAACCATACAGTCACAGTCAGAAAGCCAGAATTTTATCGGGAAATAAGGAACATTAAGTGCGTAAAATTTAATACACCCAGAATTCCATAGAGTAAGATCGGCGTAAAATATTGGAACAATGAATGTATTAAGAACTAGGAAGAACAAAACATATCATTGTAACAAAGTGCTTGCATAAAATGGAAAGAAAGAACGAAACCTGCGCTTCCACCGTAATTTACATCCGCGAAAGCCCAACCGCGACTTGTGTAATACTGAACGTTCAAATTCAGCATTCCACGTGTTTCTTGCGTTGGACCTCCTGCGAATAATTGAACAAGAAGAAAGAAGCAGTGTAAACTGTGAAGCACATTCAAGTTTAATTTAAGGCCTATACCGTAACGCACACATGTCAAATCGATGCAATTTACCGTGGCTTCTCACTAGCAGGGGAGGCCTCTCTTCCTGACTGCCTTGGTAATCGGGGTTTGACGGTGGGTAAAAGTATGCATAGGCAGTTTGACCAGGAACTTCCGTCGGAAATTCAATTATTTCAGGCGTGCTGACATATGATTTATATGTCAAAGAATCAGGCGACGATGACCAAACAATCTCGAACTCAACTGCTTTTGCTTTCTCAACATCCAGTGTCACCTGAACACCAAAGACAAGTAAATCAACTTAGAATAAGATTAAAAAAACGGAAACCTATGAAGAGAAAAATCCATTACCTTTGCTATAGACGATGGTTGAATCGCAGACGCTCCCTCGAGATACAGGAATTGCTTATCAAGAGTCTGCAAAGGAAGATACGCATTCGAATTTATAAGGTTCTAGAGCGAGGCCCTCGAGGCATTGGCACCACTGTAACGCTTCAAAGAGAGAGAGAGAGAGAGAGAGAGAGAGAGAGAGAGAGAGAGAGAGAGAGAGAGTACAATGTTATCTAAATCAGTGAAAGGGATGTCGATCAAAGATAGAGTGCTTTGAGATTCATCCAGTACCCCAAGATATGACCACCCTTTTTGCCTGACATGAGAGAATCCAAAGTTATATCAAGATTAGATAATAAATTCAAAGCCATTACTTGGCTGGCGTCTCAATTTTTACCTGTAGTTGCAGACAATCAAGTTGTTTCCCTCCCGACTCTGGACAAACTCGTAAGAATTAGTTCCATAGACCCACAACGGTTTTGAAAACTCCGCGTCCAAAGAATAAACTGATTCTACTGTGTTGCCATTCTCAACCTGTGAAAAAACAGTTGACCATGCGATGATCAGCAAATTGAATCTTTACCCATTGATACAAGGCATAAAAACTCGAGGCTTTACCCATTTATGAAGATTCCAAAACCCGCTATTCCGATCTGTGACGAAAAATAGTTCCCCTGCATAGAGTCATGATGAATAACGAAATGAATTGATGATCCAAGCAAAACGTTTTAGCTTCCAAACTTGTATATCCCAAAAAGGCTGTAAAAAATCTCAGTTCTTAATTGGACATTTGAACAAAAATAAAAAATAAAAAAATAAAAAATAATTTTTACGTACCAGTTGATGACCACTTGGGTTCAGTTGGAGCCTCGCGAATAGAAGGGTCAGAGCCGGCAATACAGACGCGCTTCTCAATAGCTCTACATAAAACCGTCTTTAAGTTTTGACTGAAAAGCACATCGATGGGGCTCAGAGGAGAAGAAACAAACGTGAATTACCCAGTTTCGGAAAAATATCCGACCCAGAGCTCCGTTTTGTCCCATGGCATGTTGGGATGACTCCACTCGATCCACGCCATTCGCTTGCCACTCGGGTCGATGTGAGGGAATGCGTAGAAGTCATTTCCTCCGATCAGTACCCGTGGCTCTGATTCATAGCATCACATTTTAGCCAAATTTGATCACGAAAAAAAACACTTTCGGTGAGATAACTTACCACGAATGCCGTCACTCCCAAACTCAACCGCAACGATGTCTGTGGTCGCAGCTGTACTGCTTTGGCGGCGATCTGCAAATCCCACCGATGCAATAAAGCTTATTTTTGTCGATGCTAAAACGAGTATGGCCATCTCAGGGACAACGAAAAATGTACCTTCACGAACGGTGACGAATCTATTAAAACGCGGATCGAACACTCCGTCGGCATAGCTGATCACTGGTCCTCCGTAATCCGGGGTGATCGGTTTGGGAGACGTGTCTGGATTTTTTTTTTCCGGTCAAAGATAAAGCAAAACTCTGCTTTAGTTCACACTCCAGTGCGCAAATCGCAGCGAATAAATGTTGGAAAATGAAAATACACATACTTGTGAGGTCGTTGAGGAACTGTATGTAAAGCCTCTGATCGTCGTAATTGGCGAAGACGAGGGTGTCGCCGGAGATTACCCTGAAGTCACCACCGCCGTACTCCTGGGCCAGCGTCCGGACCGAGAAGCCGACGGGAGTGACGTCCTCCGATGCTTCTCCGGGCCTTTCTGCCTCCCTCACCACTACGCCTCGTCTACATTTTGAACCATATACGTGAACAGCATTTATCATTGCTATTATGGGTAAGTTTTCTTGAAAAGAAAAATTATGTGTACCCTTCTTCTTCGGGACGAGTCTCGAGCCAGATGAGACGGCCGCCGGAGTCGACGGCGATACCGCCGAGCTGCTTCGAAGCTCCGGCGACGACGTCGGCGGTGATCGGAGACTTCCACGAGCCGTAGGGTGCGACGGTGAGCAGGGGTGAAGTCGCCATTGTTTGAGGGTTTAGAGAACGCTGGGTTTAGTTTTTTGACTTGCAAATTGCAATTGATTGTTGTGCAGGACACGACAATAATCGTCGTCATATATATAATATAATTTTAATTTTTAAAAATATAATATAATTTAGGAAAAATGAGACAAATATACCCTGTGTTTTAATGAAATGTTGAGTTTAACATTTGGTTTTCAAAAATATCGAGTTCATACCCTCTATTTAACTGACGAAATTATACCTTTTGTTTAACTAAAATGACACAATAATAGCCTGAAATAGACACAATTATACACTAAAGTAGTATACGGACAGATACGCATTTGTTTGTAAATGAACATAGATAAGGAAAATCAAATGCACACCAATGACTAAAGGTAAGGAAAGATAGGCACAAATGATGTGATCACCTATATTAGTTTAGGAGTAAGGAAAACGTGCGAATTTTGGTAGGCATTTATTTGATTTATTTGAGAACACACACACACACACGGGATAAAAGTTGCTCAAGGCTATTAGAATATGAGTATAAAACTCAAAAGTTGAGATCTCTAGACAATAATGATTTAATTCTAGAATTGGATGAAAGCACGTTGTGTGGAAACTTTTGATGACCGTAATATAGACCACATTCAATTTCGAGCAACTCATTGGCTCTTTCAAAAAACCTTTAAAAGTTAATGAATGAACCAAAGTGCTCGAGGACTACCAATCGTGATAAAAAGATGTATTAGTGTTTGTACCGCCAAAAGACTAACAAAAAACTCGAACAAAGAACCCAATACATGACTAAGCCATCTTTGGAATACAAAAACCGCAATAGAGTAGCGGATAAAGCATACACAAACTAATTGCACATAATACACTAAACAAAACAAAACAAAACCCCTAACATCAAGGGTAAAACATGCAAGTTCAACAAATTAAAAATTATTTATAATAAAACTAACTATCTTCTCTATAAAAATCACCACATAGGACAACAATCGCCATCAGCGCACGGAAAGGATCGCGGCGGAACGGGACACGGAGACGTATGAGGTAGGGGAGATGACGGAGATGGAGGCAGAATCCGGCGAGATGGAGACGGAATCCGGCGAGATGGAGGTGGAATCCGATGAGAGTGGCGTGAAGTGCTCCAAAAATGATGTTTTAAAGAAGATGACGGGAACCACCATCTCCCCCTAGATCGAGGAACCACCATTTAAATGAAGATATATCTAGATAAATTTTGCATAATAAAAACATTATTGCACTGATATACCGACTGTTTATTTATAATGACCATCCTATTATTCATAACATTCTTCTATTTACATGAGCATTATTAAAAATCTTACTACAAAAATTAAGTGGGATAAAATCCATAGGAAATTAAAAAAAGTACAATTGAACAAAGTTGCCCATTTTAATAAATTTTGTAGTTGACTCTTGATATCATGATGAAAGTTGAATTGATTAGTCTTTTTGTGATGAAATACGATGAGTTCTTGGTTGGAACAAATGTATTGGATATTTATATTAATATTATTCTTTTTCTTGATCTTGACTTAATAAAAAGAGTTTCCATGGGATTCGTTATGTCAATCATTCATTTTAAGAACACAATACATATCAAATGATGAGTAACGAGCATTTGTTTATAAGAAGTTATAAAAAAAATGAAAATACCTCACGTTAATATGTACCATGTAGGTACTCTTTCTGTTGTTGGCCCGTCTCGAACCGACAGGATTAAAAGAACCCTTTGAGCACGTGCCGTCGCCGAGCCGGACGCCTCGGACCTCACGATAGGAAGTCTCGGACCGGCCGGCCGTCCGACGCTCGTCCGCTCGGTTAGTCGGCCATCCGGACAGCAGTCCGCTCGGCCGGCCGGCCAATCGGCCGCTCGGCACTCGGCCAGTCGGCCATCCGGGCAGCAGACTCACGGCCGTCCAGCAGGCGCTCAACCATCCAGGCAGCACACCTCCCGGCCATCCAGCAGGCAGTCAGCCACTCGGCCAGTCGGCCATCCGGGCAGCAGACCTCCCGGCCGTCCAGCAGACGCTCGGCCACTCGGCCATCTGGGCAGCATTCCGCTCGGCCAGTCGGCCATTCAGCCAACGGCCGGCTGGCCACTCGGCCGTCCAACCTCTAAGGCATCACCGAGCTCTATAAATATGGAGCTTGGTCCTCACCGAAAAGTAATCCAATTCTCCTCGTGCTTGAGTACCCGAAACGCTGCTGAAACCTTAACTCACTCGTTTCACTCAACGCCAGCGACGAACCTCTAAACACCTCTACACTCCACCTCAATCCTCCTAATGTTGAGCATTAGAAAGGTAAACAGAGGCACCCTCTCTGTTTCCCCCTGTAGTTCACGTGTTTCCTCTTATTTCGGGTTTTCCAACGAACGTTATCGACGTTCGAAGCTAAGGGACGACTTGTGATACCAAGTCTGACACGATCAAACCCAAATGCGACTACTCGGTCCGACCTTAGGTAGAACCGTTTGAGGCTTCTCAATCGTTGTTCGGAAACGAGCGACAATATTTTGGTGCTAGAATGAGGGACTCGCGACTTTAGCAGCTCGTTCTTCCCTCCACTACATCTTATTCCGCATACACTTTTCAAGCTTGCCATCGAGAGATGAGCAAAGCGCCCATGGCCTCCGCTGCAGGCGACCCAAGCGGCCATGGCACCTGTGCCGTTAGTTCAAGGTACGCCTTCCGTCTATTCCGTCACAGGGAATTGGGGCGTTCGTCCCAAGGCGATGAACCAAGTCGTGATCCTCCTCTTCTTGACGATGATGGCGAGAGCCTCGTCGAGGAGACAAACCAAAGATTAGCCGAATTGTTAGCAAGACCCGGGGTGAATAAGGATCTCATCTCACGTCTCCTGGGCCACGAAGGTGAGGGCGAGGATTCGCAAGATCACGGCTACGTCGGAGACGAAGAGGTTGAAACATCCAAGATGGGTCAGTCGTTCACCCGATCACCGACTGTTTGCGGTCACAAGGGGGTACACCCTCGCTCAAGAAGATACCCTGGAACGTCTGTGTCTAGACACTAGGATTCGAGCAATTTCCACGAGCGCGCAATCTCGAGATCCCGAGAGGGACGTCTAGATTCACCATGCACATCCGACCTTCTCAAGGAAAAGATGGCGCAGATACCCGAGACGTCCGTCCACTACGTCCGGATGATCTTCCCACGCCGAGAGTCGTGGGAACCGCGAACAGGGATCTGAGAGATCGCCTCACATCCCGAAGGGAACCTCAAGGGGAAGACCTGAGGGAGAGGCTCAACAATCGCTGTGAGACCACCGGGGGAGTCACCTTGGGACGCAACCCGCACAACGTTGTTGACCAAGCGTCCAACGAAAGGCGTGTTGTCACACTCACGGCCCCGGCCGTCGGGCCCGTCAATGACTTTGACATGATAACGATGATCCAAAGTCTTCAAAACCAAATCCTCGAGATGTGAGAGTCGGGGCCAGGCGCTTATGGGCCACACAAGAGGGTGGAGATATCCTATTCTCCGTTCATCGCCCAAATTCCCACACGACCCTCCATCGAGAACTTCAAGTTACCCACGATCCCTCCATACGACGGACGGTCTGACCCCAACTTTCACATACAACATTATGAGACGTGGATGCTGATGCAGGGGCAGCCCGACGCCACCCTCTGCCAGGCCTTCAGCTTGACCCTCACAGGCTCGGGCTTCAAATGGTTCCGGAGTCTCAAGCCAGGCAGCATTGCATCCTTCCAAGCGATGAGAGAGGCGTTCCTAGCTAGATTCGCCATGCTCATGCATGGCACAAAGAAGCCAAAGTCCTACTTATGGACTATAAGGCAGGAGAGCGGCGAAACGTTGCGCGAGTACCTCGCCAGGTTCACGAAGGAATCGCATAAAGTCGAGGGCTTCGTCGACAAGAACGCCATCACTACTATAACCAAAAAGGCCAAGACGAGTGACTTCCTAAAGTCGATCGTGGGCAAAGCCCCGAGGGACATGGCTGAGCTAATGGTGAGAGCCAGGACCTACATGAGAATTGAAGACTACCTTAAAGGGCGGAAATGTGGTGATTATAGCAGCCGTCGTTGAGACGAGCGAAGCGGTGACCCCCCGAGTCGCAAAACAAAAGGAACAAGGTTAGCCAGGCCCCTAACGGCCGCCTTCCCCTAAGGTCGCAACAGCCCCTCGTCGACGACTTTAGAAGATCATCTTTCTCCCTACTCAACACTATGCCGGATCGAATCCTCACTCTCCACCGAGACAATCTAGGATCACCGGCACCATTGAAGAAGGATCCCGTGATGCGGGATAGAAGCAAGTATTGCGAGTTTCATCGAGATCATAGTCACGTGACCTCTGAGTGTTATCAGTTGAGACGACAAATCGAGGCGCTGATCCAAGACGGAAAGCTGAAAGAATTTGTCATTCGCGCCACAGGGGTGACAACCCCGACCGAGCGCCCGCCTCAGCAAGGAAAAGGAAAGGGGCCAGCCGCAATAACGGCCCCCGGAGCGAGAGACGAGCAAGCGAGCTCGAGTATGAATATTGTGAACACAATCGTGGGAGGGTTAGAGTATGGCGATTCTCACAACCAACGAAAGAAATATTTGAGAGCTGTCTCCCACGATAAAATCGCCCAAAGTATCAACCTTACGTACGTGCCACCCCCGTCCGTCTCGTTCGAGTCAATTTACTTCACCAAACTTGAGGTCAAGAGAGTCCTGCACCCGCATAACGATGCGATAGTCGTGACAACGACAGTCGCAAATAACATCGTTCGCAACATCTTAATAGATAACGGCAATGCAGTGGACATCATATTTAAGTCGGCCTTGGACTGCATGAAACTCGACGGAATAAGGTCCACACCCATCAAGACCCCCATCTACGAGTTCTCCGGGGAGAAGGTCTGGATCGAGTGGTCCATTGATCTGCCGGTGACTTTCGGGATGAGAGGCGACATCGAGGTCACTCGAATCGTAATGTTCCTCATAGTTGATGAGCCCACCGCGTACAACATGATCATAGACCGACCGACCATCATTGGCCTCAAAGCCATAACGTCGGTCTATCACATAATGATGAAATTTCCCACTGAGGGAGGCGTGGCTCACATGATGGGGGACCAGGCCATGGCAAGGTCGTGCTACGTCCGGGCCATGGATAGCAAAATGGTTGTCAACGAAGAGGAGCACAAGATGGTAAGCACGGTGTACTACCTTGGAGACGAGTTCCCGTGCGACATCAAGGAAGGATGCACATTCGGTGAGCTGGACCAATGAGAGGAAACGATGCATCACAGGGTGGAAATACCCGACGACCTTACGCCGTTCGTGTTGGATGATGCCAAGCCCGACCAAGTGGTCAAGATAGTAGCCCAGCTCCCAACTGACGTCAAGCTCGAACTCCCAGCCTTCTTGCGAGAGCATAAGGATGTCTTCGCGTGGGCACACACTGACATGCCAGGGATCGACCCCGAAATAATGGTGCACCGCCTCAATGATGAGAAAAGAATACCCGAGAGGGTACAACCAAGAAAAGCGTTCAACGGGGAAAGGATCTGGCCATTGGGGATGAAGTTGATAAGCTTCTCGCCGCCGCCTTCATCCGAGAGGCAGAACACCCTAAGTGGGTATCAAATGTGGTCATGGTAAAGAAACCAAATGGGAAGTGGAAGATCTATATCGATTACAAAGATCTCAATAAGGCCTGTCCAAAGGATAGCTTTCCTCTCCCGAGGATTGAACAACTCGTGGATGCGACGGTGGGCCACGAGTTATTAAGCTTCATGGATGCATATTCGGGCTACAATCAGATCCGAATGCATGCGGATGATCAAATCAAGATGACATTCGTCACCAATCGCGGCATTTACTACTACAAAGTCATGCTGTTTGGCTTGAAGAACGTATGCGCAACTTATCAACGACTGGTGGAGGTATACGTGGACGACATGCTCGTCAAAAGTTTGAAGATCGGAGACCATGTTTATGACTTGAATGAAATGTTCGCAATCTTGCGGCGCTACAAAATGAAGCTCAACCCCAACAAGTGTGCATTTAGGGTCGAGTTGGGAAAGTTCCTTGGGTACATGGTGAACAAGCGAGGGATCGAGGCGAATACCGAGAAAATCAAGGCGGTCTTAGAAATGAGATCACAACAAAACGCGAAAGAAGTCCAAAGCTTGGCCGGCAAGATCACGGCCTTGACAAGGTTTGTATCAAAGGCAACAGACAAATGTCAACCCTTCTTAATGCGAGAAGGCGTTTCGAGACATGAAAACGTACTTCGCCACGCATCCGTTCCTCTCCAAACCTAAGGACATCGAGCCATTGTTGCTGTTTCTAGCTCTGTCCGAGAAGGCCACTAGCGCGGTCCTCATAGAGAAGAAGATCGGGTACAATGGCCCATCTAGTACGTCAACAAGGCACTCCTCGATGCCGAGACACGCTATCCGGAGATTGAAAAGCTATCCCTCACCTTGGTCATGAGCCTACGAAAGCTACGACCGTACTTTCAAGCGCATCAGATCATTGTGCGTATAGGGCATCCAATAGAGAAGGCATTGCAAAGGGGATCCTCGACTAGAATGGTGATACGGTCACAAGAGTTAGCGAATATGGAATCACATTCCAGCCTAGGACGGCGATGAAGGGGCAAGCCTTTGCCGACTTTGTACACTACTACAAATACAGTTTTTCGGTGCGGATGACTTTTGGGTGCGACTTTTCGCACCTAAAAGTCGCACCAAAAATTACTTTCGGGTGCGACTTTTCGCACCCAAATGTCACTGAAGTAACCTCAAAATTTCGCTGATTTTTTTTTAATTTGGGTGCGAAAAGTCGCACCCAAAAGCTCATCATACCTTTGGGTGCGACAAAGTCGCACCGAAAAGTCCAAAACATTTCTAAAAATTTAGCGGGATTGATAAAGTCCAAAAAATTCCAAAACATTTCGCTGATTAGAAGAAGAAGGGAAAGGAAAGAGAAGAAGAGAAAAGAAAAGAAGAAGAATGGGGTTGAGTGGCCGAGAGAGAGAGAGAGAGAGGTGGAGCGAGAGAGTGAGAGATAGAGACAGCAGCCATCGAGACCGAGCACCATCTTGCGCGCGCGACCGAGAAGAAGCGAGCGCCGCCGCGAGCACGCCGAGGACGCTGGCCGAGAAGGGATCGTCGAGGAAGAAGGGAGAGAGCGCCGAGGAGACGTGATTCACAAACAAGGTGAGATAGGATTTCTCCCCCAAATTGGAATTCGATTTCTAGGGTTTAGAATTTGGATTTCCGAATTTGATAGTTCTTGGGTTTGATTTCGATGAGGATATCACTGGTTGCTTGATTTATGCTCGTGTTTGATGAGATTTGTGATGATTCTCTTGTTATGATTTGGTTTTAGTTGGACCCTGTGATGTTTCTCTCTCGGTGCCTCTGTTGGTTCGATTATGTTTTGTTGAATTTGGGGCTTTTGATTTTCAAGGTTGTCTGGTGAATTGATCTGTACTTTGGAATTGATATTTGAATACTCACTTGAGTTAGGCCTGATTTTAGCTTGGAATCCTTTGGTTTAAAGCTGGCCGAGTGTTTGAGTTGATATGGATTTGAGCTTGGTTTTTGTGACGTGATTTTTGTTCACAGGTTATTTGAGTTCGAGTCGGCCGTGTGAATTATTGGCCGTGTGAATTGTTCGGCTTTGACTGAAATCCGTGTGGTGTGTCGTTAAAAGTAATGGTTTGGTTTGATTTTTTTGCGAGTGTGATGTCGAGTGAGGCTCGGTTTTAGGTAGGCTGAACAGGCTCGGGGCAGCGGCTCGAGACGGCAAGGGTGCATGTCCGAAGATTGTCCGAGGTGCCGCGCGAGCGATGACGGGACGGAGCTGAGCAGCGAGGTTGTCGACTCGATGATTTGAGAGCGTAAATTACAACGTCAAGGTAATTGAAATTACAACGTCACAATAATTTAAATTTATATATTTTCATCTTTTAATTCATATATATATTATTCCCCTCTGTCCTGCTGAGGAAACATATTATATGGCGAAACTGATTTTCTTTTCCTTCACTTTTTCAAGGTTTACAAAAAACTGTACAATATGTGACATTATTCCCCTCTGTCCTAATATATATTCCTTGTACCTAAATGTCAGTATTTCTGTCCTAATATATAAACCTTAACAGTATTTCTTTTCATTAAACAAATTTGTATGAATAAGAGCGGTACGTAAGAAATAATTAAATACATTTGTATTTGAGTGTGTCAAATTTGAGTATATTGTCGAGGTACTTTAAATGAAAGAGGATAATCTTGATTTTATTATCGGATTTCTAGCACAAGTAGTCTATGAGATGTTATGCAAATGTCATTTTGATTGATGAGTGGTTTGGTTTCGGTCGCGAGTTTTTGTCGAGTTCTTAGTCTCGGTTTAGGTGGGCGTCATGAGTGGTTTGCGCGCTATTGTTTTCTCGTGCTTTAGCCGATTTAGGGATTTAATTGTGGGTGTTCAACTTATAATCATGTGCAACGAAAGAGAGGTCGGTCTCATCACGAATCTCAACCCCTCCCCATGAACCTCAGTCTCATGATGATTCATCGTCTCTCTCTCTCTTGTGTGTGTGTGTGTTGTGTAGGTGTACCAGCAATCCATCGCGGCGGTGTGCAATTTGGAGTGGGAGTGGCAAAGAAGAAGTTGATCAGAGAAGAAGTGTACAAGTGGCAGCGCGAGCACGCCGAGGTTGAATGAGCACCGCCGCGAGCATGCCGAGGTTGTGAATATAAAACCAATAATCTGAGAATTGTTAGTTTTGAACAGCCTCCGTAAATTGACGTGGGCAGTTCGATACCTATTTAATTTGGATTTGTTGATATTTTTCCTGGAAAGTAGACGTTATGGGCTTTCTAAAATGACCAAGAACGTGTAAATCCGTTGAGATTTGAGTGAGTTATGAATTTTTGAAAGCAGGGTTTTAAAGCTGGGAATTTTAAGCGTGTGGGAAAAAAATTAGGGTTGAGGAATTATGATTTGGGGCTTTTAATTTTTTAGATTAGTTTGATGATTCTGGAGTGTTTTGTGGCTCGGTTGGTGTTTGTGTGCATGTATTTAATTTCTTTTTATTTTTATAAATAAATTAAGAATCGAAGTCACTTTTAAATCAGGTGACAACTAAAGCATTGATAATAATTACGTTTTTCAAAGATTTAAAGTCACTTTATAATAGAGTGACGTCTAAAGCATCATTTCTTGGTGACTTTTGGGTGCGACTTTAGGTACGGAAAGTCGCACCTAAATGTCGCACCCGAAAGTCATGACTTTTGGGTGTGCGACTTTTCGCACCTAAAGACCTTTAAGTGCGGACTTTTGGGTGCGGAAAAGTCGCACCTAAAGGTGTCATTGGGTGCGACTTTTGACTTTTAGGTGCGAAAAAAATCGCACCCAATGCTATTTTTTGTACTAGTGGTAGCGGGATTCTCGTACACGCTTGGAGTATGAGCTGGAACAGAAACGGCAAGGGGAAAAGATCACATGCGAGAGCAGTCAAAGAAAAGGGAAGTCGGCTCGAGTGGGCCAGTGTGGAATCTACATGTGGATGGTGTGTCAAACGCACGAGGGGTTGGTGCCGGGGTAGTATTGACAAATCCCAATAGGGAAATTTTGCGATACGCGTTACGCTTTGAGTTCAAGGCTTCAAACAACGAGGCCGAGTACGAAGCGTTGATTGTAGGGTTAGGGTTGGCCCAAAGGCTAGGGGTCGAGAACCTTCGCATTCATTGCGATTCTCAACTCATCATAAACCAGGTGAAGGACGACTACATAGCCAAAGAACCAAATATGATCGCGTATCTCGCAAAGACGCTGAAGAACCTTGAGGCCATCTCTTGGTTCGAGATCGTACAAGTCTCGCGTGAAGAGAACGCCGAGGCCGATGCCGTAGCGCGACTCGCATCAAGAATAGACAAAAGAGAAGAAGGGAATGTTCCCATCGAAGTCCTGACCCGACCCTATGTCTCGAGAGATGACGTAGGAACCGTTAGAGAAGCATCCCCTCCACCTTCATGGACGACCCCGCTAGTAGAGTATATTGTTGTCAATGGTGCCCACAAGAAGAGTTGTAGTGTTTATTTATGTACATTTGATGTCATATAGTCTTACGAAGACTCTTGCTTGTAACTAATTATTTATTAATAAAAGTTGAAACGTTCATTCAATCTTCCTTGTCTGAAGCTTTATGATAAAACTTTAGTCTTTTAGTCCATAAACAAACTTAACAACTTACGAAGAGACAAATGTAGATTTGCATGAACAAAATCTTCGTTGTTTGCTTAAAACGATATATTCGTAATCTAAGGGTCAAAGGACTATTGACCTCAGTACGATTGTTAGGAGAATCTATGATGTCTGGTTATGGGACATTGAGAGTTTGAGACTCTATAGTTCTTCTAGGTATCTTCCGAAGGTACTGAATTGACCAGTGCACTTCTAGAGACAAAATAAGAACAAACCATTTAACCTCTTATGTCTCGAAGTCACTACGTATGAATTGCATCGTGCTTACCTTAATCCTGAAATGAGACATGCCATTTCACAACTTACGTATTCTCATTTGAGAAAGTCAGAGTTCGAACTCACTATGTGATTCCGAACAGGGCCTATTGGTGAAGTACTAAGTTGTGAGAATGTCATGAGTAACTTTGTGAAGTTTTCATAGATATGGAATTCATGTACAAGATTGCTGAAATGCAATGTATATCACCTCATGCTTTGTTCCTTGGAGTGTGAATAAATGAACTGGCCAATGTCCAAATTGAGTCTTGACTCTTTTGGATGAAACAATGTGACTTGTTAGCTCCTCGTCAATACATTGTTTCTAACTTATTCACAAGCGACAAAAGAGTTGAGGAAATAACAGCTAGAAGGGTAAAATGGTAATATTGTAAATCCCGACTAGCTGATGATATTCATAAGGGTAAACATAGATAATATTCAGTGGATCCGCTCATCATAATTTGGTTGAATTCTTGAGTAGAAAATAAATTCATTTGAACCGAGAGATTTTCAGTGTCAACTCTTTAGTGGAGTCAGTTGACATTAAGCTAAACTTGGAAAAGGTTTGTGAACTTTTGAGTCCAAGTGTTTAGCTCAAGCTTTGTTCATTTGGATCCATGAGGTCACTGTCACAAATCACATCGAGTAGGAATAGTTAAACTAGCAGCTAAGTCAAAACAAGAACGAGACAAGTTTTGTGAAAATTGTCTAAAGGGTATTTTTGTCTTTTTAGACATATGACGAAATGAATGTCAATAAATTTTTTGACATTGTCATATGATGACAAATGAAATTTAAATCACACGGCCAACTTAAAGAATTTGGGCCTTGAGGATTAATTTCATTTCATAGAATTTTACTTGAAAATTCTTAATGGGCTTTTCTTATGTTGTCATGAACAAATGAAGAAACATCTAAAAGCTCCTTCTAGAAGCTCAAATTTCGTCCAACCCAAGGAAAATAAGGCTGAATTTCGTTCATGCCATAGTGGGAAAGAGAGTTTATTTTGTGCATTAATGTATGAAGATACTTGCCAAAAGAAAAAGAGGAAACAAATTTCCTCTAGAAGGAAAGTGCATTTTCGGCCAACTAAGAGAGAACGAATGAGGAAACAAATCCAAGGACTTGCATGACATGTCATGAACGTCCAACATGGGTAGAAAAGAGGAAATAAGATTTGCTCATGCCTCCCCTATAAATAGAGACCTCATTCCTCTCATTCTAGTCATTCCACATAAGTTAGAGATTGAGAGACTCTTTCTCTAGACCTTGTGGCCGATTTCTCCTCTCTCTCTCTCCCTAGTTATTTTTCATTTTGGTTTGGCACCTAGGTCCTCATTTGACCTAGTGGTTTTAGCTCTTCGACTTTGAGACTTGTTCTCGAGTCGTCGTGTTTAAAAGTGCCCACTCACTAATTCCTTTTTTTCTCGAGTGATTCTTGTGATAGAAACCATCGTGGTTGCTCGTGTTGCCGATGAAAGAAGAGAGACGTGCTGCGAGGGAGACGAACGTTGCAACCTTCCGAAGGCTCATCCACGTTCAAGCTTCTAAAAGGTTAGTAAATTATTTATGCTCATAATAGTTTTTATTTACATGTGCTTGCTCTTTGTCTAGGTTAGTAAAATCGTTTTACTTGTTAAAAGAAAATTTTTGAAATTCCGCCGCTTAACGAAGCGTTAAACTTTTTCTTAAACCCTAGATCAATTCCAACATATATCTCGAAAGGGATTCTCCCTGAGGACCGAGAAGAAGCGAAAAAGCTGAAAAATCTTGGCCTTGAAGTACACAATGCGAGGAGACATCCTCTACAAACGAGGTTATTCGATGCCACTGCTGCGTTGCCTCCGTGAAAGCGAGGCTAAAAAAATCCATGCATGATGTGCACGAAGGGCTATGCGGGAATTATAGCGCAGGACAGTCCCTCGTACTGAAGCTCCTCAGATTAGGGTACTTCTGGCCGACCTTGAGAAAGGACGCGCACGCATGTCAAAGATTCGCTCACATCCCACGGCAGCCTCCCGCACCCCTTTGCCCGATCATCGTCCTGCGACCGTTCGTGAATTAGGAGATCGACCTAATCAGCGAGTTGCCAATGGCTCCACGGAAATTTAAATACGCCATAATCGCTGTCGATTATTTTACCAAGTGGGTGGAAGCGGAGACATTAGCCAAAAATAACGAGGCAAACACTACGAACTTCATCTGGAAGAACAGAGTGTCCCGCCATGGAATCCCGGCCTCGATCGTGACAGACAATGGGAGGCAATTCGACAATGCTCGCCCGCGCGACATTTGTAGCCAACTCGAGATCAATAAGACATTCTCCTCTCCTAACATCCGTAAGCCAACAACTAAGTGGAGGCGGTGAACCGCACAATCAAGGAGAACCTGAAGAAGCGGCTGGAAGAGAAGAAAAGCGCGTGGGCTGACGAGCTCCCGTTCATCTTGTGGGCGTACCAAACTACTGCTTGTAATGCAATGGGGGAGACCCTGCTCGCCGTCACCTACGGCATTGAAGCTGTCGTCCCCATCAAGATGGAACTCCTGACCTTCCGAATGGAAACGTTCAACGAAGAAGGAAATGACGACGCCTTGAGATTCGAGCTCGATTTGATCGACGAGAAGAGGGCGGACACCTTAACCCGCCTGGCCGAACAAAAAAGAAAGGTCGAGAGATATTACAACTCGAAGTTCAAGCTTCGAAAATACACAGATGGCAGTCTTGTTCTTAGGAGGGTGTTCCAAAACACAAAGGCAAAAGGCGACGGAGTCCTAGGACCTACTTGGGAAGGACCATACCGAGTTAGAAGGGCCATTCACAGAGGCACTTACGAGCTCGAAAACATGGAGGGACAAGCCTTTGGCCACCCATGGAATGCCGAACACCTAAGAAAATACTATAAATATGAGGCTAATCAACATCAACGACCCCCTATATTACTTTCCTCTATTATTGTTGGAATTGATCTAGGGTTAAAAAAAAGATTTAACACTTCAAGCAAGCGGCGAAATTTAAAAATTTTCTTTTAAAAAAGTAAAACATTTTTACTAACCTAGACAAAGAGCAAGTGCATGTTAATTTAAAACTATTAAAAGCATTACTCATTTACTAACCTTTGTGAAGCTTGAATGTTGAGAAGCCTTAGGAAGGTTGAAACGTTTGTCTCCCCACGCAACTCGTCTTTCTTCTTTCTTCAGGAAACTCGAGCAATCACGAAAGTTTTTATCACAAGAATTACTCGAGAAAGAAAGGAATTAGTGTGTGGACACTTTTAAACACGACGACTCAAGAACAAATCTTAGAGTAGAAGAGCTAAAACACTAGGTCAAATGTGGACCTAGGTGCCAAAACAAAACCGAAATGAGCTAGAGAAAGAGAGGGGATGGGCGGCCACAATATCTAGAGAGAGAAGCTCTCAATCTCTAACTTATGTGGGATGAGAAAACAATGAGAATGAGGGCCCTATTTATAGGAGAGGAATTACCTTCAACAAGGTAGTTTTCTCTTCTATAGACTATCACATATTCATGAGAAAATATTACCCTTATTTCTTCCCTTTAGATGTGCAAGGTACTTGGTGTAAGTCCTTGGATTTGTTTCCTCTTTTATCTTGCTTCTCCCTTGCCTATTGTTGATCGAAATCCCATTTCCTTGTTTAGGAAATTTGTTTCCTCTTTTTCTTTTGGAAAGTATCTTTATACATCAATGCACAAAATAAATCTCTTATTCTCTCTATCGTATCGATGGTTTTGGCTTCTAGAAGGACCTTCTAGGTTTTTCTTCATTTGTTCATGACATCATAAGAAAAGCCCATTAAGAATTTTCGAGTAAAATTCCATGAAACGAAATTAATTCTCAAGGCTCAATTCACTCATCATGGCCGTGTGAAATATTTGTTGTCATCATATGACAATGTCTAAAAATTTATTGACATTCATTTCGTCCTATGTCAAAAAAGACAAAACTACCCTTTAGACAATTTTCGTAAACTTGTCTAGTTCTTGTTTTGACTTAGCTTATAGTTTAACTATTCCTACTCGATATGACTTGTGACAGTGACCTCATGGATCCAAATGAACAAAGCTTGAGCTAACATACTTGGACTCAAAAGTTCACAAACCTTTTCCAAGTTTAGCTTAATCTCAAGTGACTCCACTAAAGAGTTGACACTGCGAATCTCTCGGTTCAAATGAATTTATTTTCTACTCAAGAATTCAATTTAATTGTGATGAGTGGATCCACTGAATAGTATCTATGTTTACCCTTCATGAATATCATCAGCTAGTCGGGATTTATAAAATTACCATGTTACCCTTTTAGTTGTTATTTCATCAACTCCTTTGTCGCTTGTGAATAAGTTAGAAACAATGTATTGACGAGTAGCTAACAACTCACATTGATTCATCCAAAAAAGTCATGACTCAATTTGGACATTGGCTAGTTCATTTATTCACATTCCAAGGAACAAAGCATGAGGTGATATACATTGCATTTCAGCAATCTTGTACATGAATTCCATATCTATGAGATCTTCACAAAGTTACTCATGATATCTTCATAACTTAGTATTTCACCAATAGGTCCTGTTCAGAATCACATAGTGAATCCGAACTCTGACTTTCTCAAATGAGAATACTGAGAATACGTAAGCTATGAAATGACATGTCTAATTTTAGGATTGAGGTAAGCATGATGCAATTCATACGTAGTGACTTCGAGACATAAGAGGTTAAATGGTTTGTTCTTATTCTGTCTCTAGAAGTGCACTGGTCAATTCAGTACCTTCAGAAGATACCTAGAATAACTATAGAGTCTCCAACTCTCAATGTCCCAAAACCGGATCACATCATAGATTCTCGTAACAATCGTACTGAGATTAATAGTCCTTTGATCCTTAGATTGCGAATATATTGTTTTAAGCAAACCATGAAGAGTTTGTTCATGCAAATCTACATTTGTCTCTTCATATGTTGTTAGGTTTGTTTATTGACTAAAGACTAATGTTTTATCATAAAGCTTTAGACAAGGAAGAATGAATGAACGTTTCAACTTTTATTAATAAATAAGCAGTTACAAGCAAGGGTCTTTGTGAGACTATATTACATCAAATGTATAAAAATAGACAATACTACTCTTCTTGTGGGCACCATTGACAACAGTTTCTTAATTTGTTCATGACAACATAAAAAAAGCCCATCAAGAATTTTCAAGTAAAATTCAATGAAATGAAATTAATCGTCAAGGTCCAATATTCTTAACATGGCAGTGTGACATCTTTCATTTATCATCATGACAATGTAAAAAAAAATTATTTATTGACATTCATTTCATCCTATGTCCAAAAAGACAAAAATACCCTTTTGACAATTTTCGTAAAACTTGTCTAGTACTTGTTTGGACTTGCTTATAGTTTAACTAATCCTACTCAAAATGACTTGTGACAGTGACCTCATGGATCCAAATGAACAAAGCTTGAACTAACATACTTGGACTCAAAAGTTCACAAACCTTTATCAAGTTTAGCTTAATGTCAACTGACTCCACTAAAGAATTGACACTAAGAATCTCTCGGTTCAAATGAATTTATTTTCTACTCAAGAATTCAACTTAATTGTGATGAGTGGATCCACTGAATATTATCTATGTTTACCCTTCATGAATATCATCAGGTAGATGGGATTTACAAAATTACCATTTTACCCTTCTAGCTGTTATTTTCTCAACTCATTTGTCGCTTGTGAATAAGTCAGAAACAATGTATTGACGAGGAGCTAACAAGTCACATAAGAGGTTAAATGGTTTGTTCTTATTCTGTCTCTAGAAGTGCATTGGTCAATTCAGTATCTTCAGAAGGTACCTAGAAGAACTATAGAGTCTCCAACTCTCTATGCCCCATAACCAGACAGCATAGATTCTCGTAACAATCGTACTGAGATCAATAGTTCTTTGATCCTTAGATTGCGAATATATTATTTTAAGCAAACAATGAAGAGTTTGTTCATACAAATATACATTTGTCTCTTCATATGTTGTTAGGTTTGTTTAAGGACTAAAGACTATAGATTATCATAAAGCTTCAAACAGACAAAGAAGAATGAATGAACGTTTCAACTTTTATTAATAATTCAGCAGTTACAAGCAAAAATCTTCGTGAGACTTTATTACATCAAATGTACATAAGTAAAGAAAGAATACTACTCTTCTTGTGGGCACAATTGAAAACATCTTATATATTAAGATTTATCAAACATTCATCAATTCATAGTCTACGTATCGAACTGAGTCACATGCACGACATCTGAGCTTGGGCGGTGAACTAAAACTGGTCGATGATTGGTTCATGCCTGTGTAGTTGAATCTGAAATCATATATGTGGAACACAAGTGGAGGTTGATCACTTAGTGGGAGCATTCTACACTTGTGGTAAATGTACGATCCAGACAGATCTCACATGTGGATTTGTCATTTAAGGAACCGTTACGACACACCAATCGAGATCACAAATGATGGTCACAGTGAGACTTGATATAAATCCTTAAGTGACCATGAACATTGGATTATGTTACCGCACTATTTGACTCATTCGCTAAAAGGCCACAATCATGCTAATCACAACTTATGTCTTGGGAGCATTGCGGAACATGGTTCGAGTGGGAAATGATTTACAGATATGGAATCCAGCCTTCTTGAAAGAAGGTAAATATTCTCTCATCTAAGGGTTGATTCCAGAATCGATAGATTGTGCGCACTTCCGAAGTTTGTACGTTTGGAAGAATCTTTCGTTGGGGAAGCAACAATGCTCAAGGCTTATAGGTGTCAAGAAAAGTATAACAGAATAATTTACTTTTCTCAACACAAGTTGAACATGGAGGATCTTGATCACGAACTGATTATATCATTGGACACTCGTCACGATGAGTAAATATAATTCTAGTACCAAGGAAGGTTCAGTCTTAGCTTGCAAAGTGGAGTCTAACCAAGATTAGACAAATCGATGTAGAAAAGAGAAATGTCTTTTTCGCATTTTTATCGGATTTGTTAAGCTTCTAATACTAGGTCCATAGTCCCGGATTCGACTATGATAAAGGCGGATAAGAACTTTCGAATAATAAAGTTTTCATTATTACAATATCACTAGCTGTAATTGTGATTGACAACATCAATTCTAAAATATGGGTATTTGTAGAATTAAATAATTATTTATGGTAGTATTAATTATTTATTGTTTGATCAAGTGAATAATTAATCAATTACTTATTTGTTTATTGTTGGACCAATTAAACAAATAATTAATTGAGTTTTAAGCAATTGGGCCTTGCACAAAATGAGGTGGACGATTTTTTGGAGGATCCCGGCACAGGATTTGAGCAAATCCTCCTTGGCCGTGTGCCAAAATTCGTCCATGCCATATATTGATACTTACCAATATTTTCTCTTTAGTTGTTTAAATACAGGAGAGAGAATAATATTTAAAAGGAAATAAGATATTGTCATTTATTCTCTATCATGAATATTAATGAGAATAATATTTAAAAAGGAAATAATATATTGTCATTTATTCTCTTTCATGAGAGAATAATATTTAAAAGGAAATAAGATCTTTCCTTTATTATCTCATTAATAAATATTCTCTATTTAAACAGGAAATAAAATCTTATAGATATTGATCTGATGGCTAAGAGAGAAAGTAGGATTCATAAGATAAGATCCAATGGCCAAGCTTAGATTCACTAGTGTGAACATAATAAAAGGAAATAATATATGTTGGAAACTACCAAGAATATATAATTTCTACTACCATAAATAGTGGGTTCATGAGAAGAGAAAAATACACTTCTGTGCATTAGAAAATTCGACCAAGAGATCTCTTCCTCTCTCTCTTGGACGACGCCCCTCTCCCCCTTTGAAACTCTGTGATTCCAATCTCATAAACACGGTGCGATCTAAACACCTCATTATAGATCGTAGTGAGATAAAGATTGTGCCCACTCATCTTTCTTATTCATCTCGGAGATTACGTTTAGGAAGATACGGTGTCATCACAGACGAGTTAAGAGTATCGAGGAGCTAAAGCTTAAAGAAAGAGCTAAAAGCTTGAAGATAGTCTTTTAAGACTGAAGACGGATGAGTCGAAACTTGAAGATTTAGTAGCTGATCCAAAACATGTAAGTATTAATGAATCTGTGGACCTAGCTATTATTGGTTGCTTGACATTGCTTTCGTGAATAATTAATGGGTAAATCTAGATCTTGTTAGATAACCATAATATTAATTAGCTCTTGTTAGTGTAATTAATCTTTTCCACACTTAATATGGTTATCAAGGTGCAATAATCACCAACAGACCGCTATTAAAGAAACATTATGCCCTTGATGGTCTCTTGACGCATTCATTCACACATATGGGGTTTTTAGACATGTAAGAATAGCGCGCTAAGAAACAGTTTGTGTAGTGTGTGCTTGTAAACTCTATTTTATCCTTCATCAATTCAGTGAGAGATAGAGTTTGGGTTTTGTATTGTGATTTATATTCGCACTTGTAATTAAAAGAAACAAACAATTGTAGAGTACTTGAGTGGAAGTGAGGGTAACTCATATTCAAGGGACGATGAGTTAGAATTCGCGGGTGGAAATAGGAAACGGCCTTGAAGTTGCGTTCATTTGTATAAAACTGGTGGTACAATTGACTACTTTTGATATAGTAAATTTTCTTTCCACTAGGCAAAAATGCCCTCTAGAGTAAAAGACATTGCACCTGGATTACCAATTTTTTGTGTTATTTACTTTGCATAATGCTTTATATTGTCTATCTATTGCTTCAAATTGTCACACTCATTGTCTCAACGTTGTGTGACATCTTGTCTATCTCTAAATAAAATTTCAATTTTGATTAGTAAGAGATCACTTTTAGGATTGCATCATCGGCTCTATATGTTTAAATCATAAACATACACATTTATAATCACATATCTAGATATGTCTTTTTGATTGAAAACGTAAGGGCCAATGAGAATATTATTGACATATCATATCGTATTAAATATTTGCTCAATCGGTTTAGTACATGCACCCAGATTACTATAACCTGTAAAATGATCTTTTCAATTTGATGAACATCATTAATTATGTACCTAAATTATTTAAGTTTTTTTTTTTAATCAATTGGTGTTTCTCATAAAAAAAATTCAGTATCTATCAATCGGTGTAAATAATATAGTGTAGGGAGCCTGGAAGTTATTAATCAGAATGTCAACCATACGACAAGATCATCCAGATGTAGGCTTCTTATCTTTATATAATGAAGGATGAAGAAGTCACCAACGGCATCCCAAGTAAATCCAATGTTAAAATTATATTCGAGATCTATGTCCCTTTCGATTAACGAACCAACATCGTATTAATTAAGGTGAAATTGAGAACACTACAATCAACGTCCACGAAACAATGAATTAAAGTAGACTAGATCAAGGCCACCCTGGCCAATTTCATTAAGAAACATGAGGCTACATATGTTAAGAGGCCCAATGCAGATATTTTTACCAATTCTTTCAATATATATATATATATATATATATATATATATATATATATATATATATATAATACTTGTAAGCCATTTTGTAGCAAATATTAAAAAATTCATAAGTTTATTAAGGATAAATTACATTAATTCCCCATGTACTCTAGCTTCGGTAGCAAATTGTCCCTTCATTTTGAAAAAATCACAAATATTTATCTGAAGTTTTGTTTTGATCGACTTTTGCCCATTCCATCAACTTTTATCAGTTACTATCCATCAAAGAGGCACGTTTTAGGCACGCGAGAACTCAGTTGAGGTTATAATTGTATTTTTACCATATCAAGTTTATTCTCATTTATTTAATATGTATTTATTAGTTTAATTGATTAAAATAAGTAAAATATTAATTTCAGTTTAAAATAATTAATAGATTATTCATTCATTACAGTTCATCTCGCTCTATCCTCCGTCCATGGCCGCCGAGACCATCCAAAACCTAAATTCCTGATCGGACCCTAAGATGTCCGCCTACTACAGACAAGGAAGGCGCACCACGCCATGGTCACCATCGAGTGGCTCACCCAGGCTCAGGCCTCCGTGGACTGTAATCCCGACGAGATTCTCCGGCCGGAGTCCTATTCTCCAGCGGAGGTGGGGAAGTCGTTAAGCGTGATCGACGAATTCAACGGCTGGAGGAAGCAGTCAGATTTGGCCGATGCTGTGGCGGTGATGCAAGCCCATTGACGATTATCCGATCCTCAAACCGAAACTCTTCGATCGGGTCCTCGGATTCCGAAATGCATCCGACTCTTCTCGCTCACCACCACCACATCCAAGGTCTTCTCGTTATTGTTCTCGGCCTCGATTTTCTTTTCCTCTTTGTCATTTTCATAATCGACACTACTACAAACTGTGGATTACACAACGGACTTTTCACAGCACTTAATTTAAGTATTGTGAAAATTAGACATTTTACTAGGGATGGAAATTTGGTCCGGACACGAAACACGAAACGGTTACGACACGATTTAAAGCGGATTTGGATCTCAATAAATGGGTCGGTTCTTAATTGGATCGAACACGCTAACACGATTAAATAACGGTTCAAAACGACACGATTACGGTAACACGATAAAAAACCGATTAACACGATTATTAAATGGTCGACACGAAACACGATTACGACCTGCACGAATATGATCCAATTAACACGATTACGAGTAATAGCACGATTACGATCCATTTAAACACGATTAATATTATATATGTAAAATTATAAATTTATAACTATAAACATAAAATTATAATTATAAACATAAAATTGATATTAGAAAACATGATATAATAAATAAAGTATATTCGTATAAATATCAATTCACATATGATAACATACAGTCAATAGTATATCAATTGACTTAATGGGAGCAATAGGAATCCCAACTCATATCGAACAATCACAATTACTATAGTCTCATAATAACATATCATATTCAATTTTATTTTATATCAATTCAATTCAATTCAATTCATATCGAACAATTTTCATTCACAATCACAATAACTCTGTGAGAGAGAGAGGTCAAATATTTTTCCAATCTTTCCCTCCTTTTATACAATTGTTTCTCTCTCTATCTTATTGTCGATCTTCTCAAACTCTCTCTCTCTCTCTCTATTTGGGTTTCGGAGAGTGACATGGACCGTGGTGGAACGTACAACCCTCGAACGGTCGACGAGGTTTTTAGGGATTTCAAAGGTCGCAGAGCCGGCATGATTAGGGCTCTCACTACCGGTAACTTCGCTATTTTTTTTCTTCTTCTCTTAATTTTCCTCGCGAATTTTCGTTTTGCCTACTTTTTAGTCTATTTTTTGTTTATTTTTTCTTCCCATGTTTCAGATGTCGAAGAGTTCTACCAGCAGTGCTATCCTGGTATGAGTTTTTCCTTCTTCTTTTTATATTTTGAACAATTTCGTGTTAATTTGTGTTCTTCATGGAAATTTTTTTTATTTTATAAGAAAATTTTAGAGAGAAGAAAGTGAGAGCAGGCCGGTTGTGGGGTTTCGGAATTTCAAGGTGTTAAAATGCATTTACTATTAAACCCAACGAACCTACTGTCTTACCCCTTTCACATTCTGGAAGTAATGGTTTTATTTTTACTATCTGTGGGTTTGCTTATGCTATTGCGATTTCAATTTTGCATTTAGTTCAATTGTGGTTATTCTTTTTTTTCCAGGACTTTATTTCGTGTGGTAATACTAATTCAAACATGCATGCTTTACCCATTTATAGAATAAAATAAATAAACACGCTTTGAGTTTTACAATTTTTTTTATATTTTTATATGACGTTTTTCTGACTCAATTGTTTTCTGGGAGGAATTCTGTTGGAGCTTGTTTCGCGTCAAATGAAAGGTTGAAATCGGATGATTTACTCGTGTGTATGTGTGTCATTATGTTGAATGTTGTATCGAGTTATGTTATATCAGACAACAAGTTGAATGCTCTTTTTTTTTCTTTTTTTTTTTCACTAATTGTGTTGGAAATTCAACTATAAATAAAGTTGAATGCCTTTTTTTTATATTAAACCCAGAGTGTTATTGAAATGCAATATGTAATCGTAAAGGGTTTCGTATTTTCAAGTGAAGAGTACTTATGATACACATTTTGGAATAATGCCTGAACTATATTTGTGTGGTGTTTGTTGACAGAGAAGGAAAACCTTTGTCTTTATGGGTTTCCGAGCGAGCAGTGGGAACTATATCTGTCTATCGCCTCTATTCTTTCAAATAAAGATGTATTTGGTACTATCTTGTTTAGTCTCGCTCTCAACCACAAGCAGGTACTTTCTTTTTAATATCAAACTCACTATGTTCTTTCGGCCGAACGATTCATGTACTCTGTTTTTTCCTTTTATACATGAGCATGTATTTTGACCCTGCATTTTTCGGCTATATCTTGGGTAAGTTACCTATTATGTTTGATATATTTTTATTTTGTTAAGACTATTTTTTTTTTCTTTTATGATTATTATGGTTTTGATAATTGAATCGCAATTAATTGAGTCCAATTGTCCAAACACGATTAAAACACGATTAAATAACCCATTTAACACGACTATTAAATGGTTTAATTTAAATGGTTATGGATCAGTAAAAAAATAAACGGTCGGATTTGGATCTAAACTTCAAACACGATTAATAAATGGTCGGATTTGGTTCTAACAATTATTTATGCAAACACGATTAACACGGCACGATTACGACACGAACACGAAATTGCCATCCCTACATTTTACGACGTTTATTTTGAACTATTGTGAAATATGAGTGCTTTTACAACGGTACAGTGTACCGTTGTACAATCTCGCAGCGGTCAGGAGTACTTCTCGACGCAGCGAGATAAAGTCTGGACTTTGTACAACGGTCCACTATACCGTTATACAATCTCCTTGTGGCCAGGAGTACTTCTCGCCGTGGTGAGATAAAGTCATGATCTTGTACAACGGTACAGTGTACAATCTCGCCGCAGCGATGAGTACTTCTCGCCACGGCAAGATTGTTACAAAAAAAAATTATTTATCTCGTCGCGGCGATGAGTACTTCTACGGCGAGTTTTTAAAAAAAATTATTACATCATTACACAACAGTTCTAGTACCGTTGTGTAATATTTCGCCGCGGCGAGATATATGTGTCGCTGCAGCAAGAAATTCCACTGGCCTCTTCACTTACTCACTGTGGCGATGTGTAATTCCTGCCACGGCAAGATCTTCCATAACAGAACAAATATGCGTTGTAGAAGATCTCTCTGCGGCGAGAAAATTCCTCGCTTATCCGCTTTTTCGACGCCGCGATGTGTAATCCCCGCCACGGCGAGGTCTTCTACAATGGATATGTGTTCTGTTGTAGAAGAACTCGCTGCGGCTAAGTAGTGAAAAAAATCCACGATTTTTACAACAATCTACGACCGTTGCAAAAGCTTTTACAATGCTCAGCTAACCGTTGTAAAATACTGGATTACACAACGGTTAGCTAAGTGTTGTAGAATCTTTCTATAACACTGGATTACACAACTAAGCAGAAGTGTTGTAGAATTATTTCACAACAGTTTTTAAGTGTTGTAAAATCCACAATTTGTAGTAGTGCGAGAAAAGTTTATTGGGGGGTTTTTGGTCGTGCTCTATTCTTCTTCTTCTTCAAGTTATTGTTCAGAGCCGATATGATGAAGGCGCCAATGGAGAGGGTTGCAGTGAGACCAGTGCGGTGGTGGCCGGCGAGGGGGTGACGATGGTCGTGCTCTTGTTTTTTTTTTTTTTTTGTTCTTCTGGTTGTGCTGTTAAACTCAAAAAATTGTCTTTTATTTCTTGTTTTTATAAAAAAAAAATAGTTTATTTATTTATTTTAACAAAATTACTAATTTACCCTTTAAAAATTGGTTATGTGAGAATTACATGCTCAAAATAATTAACGGAATATTTTTAACAAAAGAGGCAACGTGATAATAGATCAAGAGTTCAAAGGAATTCATGTAATATATCCTTATATTAACTCCGGTTGAAGGTCGAAAAACAAGAAAATATAAATAGCTCATAACTACTTGAATTTTATCCAAAAATAAGTTTAAAATAAGGTAATATAATAATTCTATATCCTAGAATTATCACTTTATATCTCCATCAGTTGTTCGGTTGCAATCTGATTACTTATGGTCAAAATCACAACAACACGAACCATCGGTTACAAACATATAAGAATAAAAAAAATGGACTTAAAAGAAGATTGTTTAGAGACTCACAAGCACCATAAAAATCTCATAGTTGGATTTTTTTTCCTCAGCTGCTTATGAACAACATATTGAAATAACTGTTGAATAATTAAACTTGATTTTGGGTTATAGTATTTGGGCATAATTATTTCTAGTTGTAGTTTGGGCCTTTAGTATTTTGGACCTAGTTAAGTGGTCATATTATCTAGAATATTCTTGATATGCCTAGAGAGCTTAGAGAGAATAAATTCTAGAATAATCTTATGATATCTAAGATAGTCATTAATAAGGAGAATTCTCTAGAAAAAGGTTGTATCTAGAGATTTCCATAGACTAGTATAAATAGGTTTGTAATCCCACACTTTTGTATCAAGCCAAAAAATAAAAATTTATCTTTTCTATAAAGAAATTCTCCACCTCTCTACTTTATACCCAAGCCTCCAAATTTCCAAACTTTTTCCCTAAACACCCAAAATATCTAAACACTTTCTGCACCAACCCAAATCTTCCTTCCAACAAAGTGGTATCAGAGCTACAAGATCCTCCTAAAGATGGCGAATAGCGGTGTTCCCTTCCAAGTCCCTATGCTCACGAAGAGCAACTATGATAACTGGAGTCTTAGAATGGTGGCTCTCCTTGGTGCACACGACGTGTGAGAGATGGTCGAGAAAGGCCACACTGACCCAGAGAACGAAGGTAGTCTATCTCAAACTCAAAAGGATAGTTTGAGAGACTCAAGGAAGAGAGACAAGAAGGCTCTCTATCTAATCTACCAACAGTTAGATGAAGACACGTTTGAGAAGGTCTTGGGAGCAAAGTCGGCCAAAGAAGCTTGGGAGAAGCTTCGAACCTCTTACAAGGGAACGGATCAAGTCAAGAAGGTACGTCTTCAAACTTTAAGAGGAGAGTTTGAAGCCTTGCATATGAGAGAAGGTGAACTCGTCTCCGATTATTTCTCTAGAGTCTTGACGGTTACCAATAACCTCAAAAGAAACGGCGAGAAGTTAGATGACGTGAGAATCATGGAGAAGGTTCTTAGATCCATGGATTTGAAGTTCGAGCATATCGTCAGTGTCATCGAAGAGACGAAGGACTTGGAGGCCATGACAATGGAGCAACTCATCGGGTCGCTTCAAGCTTACGAAGAAAAGAAAAAGAAGAAGGAAGATATCGTGGAGCAAGCACTCAAAACACGAGTCGATTCGACAAATGAAGATCGCGGTGGAAGCCAACAAAGAAGAGGTGGCGGTCAAGGACGAGGACGTGGACGAGGTTGGAGGCCCAATGACGACAACAACAACCAAAGATGAGAAAGCTCATCCAGAGGTCGTGGGAGAGGAGCCACAAAACCAAGGTATGACAAGTCACGGATCAAATGCTACAACTGTGAGAAGTTTGGGCATTATGCTTCCGAATGTAGAGCTCCGCGCAATAACATAGTTGAAGAGAAGGCCAGAAGAAAGAACCTAAGAAGACGCGACGGTTTTGTTGGCTCACAAAGACAACGAAAGGGGAGGAGATACACAATGGTACATTGATAATGGTGCGAGCAACCATATGTGCGGGCGAAAAAGCATGTTTGTAGAGCTTGACGAATCGGTGAAGGGGAACGTTGTTTTCGGAGATGAATCAAAGGTGGCGGTGAAAGGTAAATGAAACATTCTCATTTGATTGAAGAATGACGATCATCAATTCATTTCCAATGTCTACTACGTGCCAAACATGAAGAGAAACATCTTGAGCCTAGGACAACTCTTAGAGAAAGGTTATGATATTTGATTGAAAGATAGTAACCTTTCTATAAGAGACAATGCGAACAAATTCATTTCTAAGGCGCCGATGACAAGAAATAGGATGTTCATCCTCAACATTCAAAATGACGTCACACAATGGATGTGCTACAAGGAGGAGTCGTGGTTTTGGCATCTTCGATTTGGGCATCTCAACTTTGGAGGATTGGAGCTGCTCTCCAAGAAGGAAATGGTCAAAGGATTGCCCTCCATCAGCCACCCAAATCAAGTCTGTGAAGGATGTCTACTCGAAAATCAATTCAAAATGAGCTTTCCAAAAGAGTCAAGCTCAAGAGCTCAGAAGCCATTGGAACTCATACACACAGATGTGTGCGGTCCGATCAAGCCAAGATCACTTGGTAAGAGTAACTACTTCCTTCTCTTTATTGATGATTATTCAAGAAAAACATGTGTATACTTCTTGAAGGAGAAATCCGAAGTGTTTGAGAACTTCAAAAAGTTCAAAGCCTATGTTGAGAAGGAAAGTGGCCTTGTGATCAAAGCCATGAGATCCGACCGAGGAGGAGAAGTCACTTCAAACGAGTTCCAGAAGTATTGCGAAGACAACGGTATTCGGCGACAGCTAACGGTGCCAAGAACCCACCCAACAAAACGGAGTGGCGGAAAGGAAGTATAGAACAATCCTTGAGATGTCAAGGAGCATGCTCAAGAGCAAGAGACTACCAAAGGAGTTACGGGCAGAAGCAGTAGCATGCACAGTTTATCTATCAAACCAATCACCGACGAGAAGCATCCTGGGAAAAACTCCACAAGAAGCATGGAGTGGAAGAAAGCCCGGAATTTCTCATCTTAGAGTCTTCGGAAGCATAGTTCACGCTCATGTGTCGGACGAAAAGAGAAGCAAACTAGATGACAAGAGCGAAAAGTACATCTTCATCGGCTACGATACCAATTCCAAAGGCTACAAACTCTACAATCCAGATACGGGGAAGATGATCAGCAGCCGAAATGTCATCTTCGATGAAGAAGGAGAATGGGATTGGAGATCGAGCAATGAAAATTTTAACTTCTTTCCTCAATTTGAAGAAGATGATGTGGAGCAACCAGAGCAACTAAGAGAAGATGCGGCTATCCTACCGACTTCACCAACTCCCAGTTCTCAAGAAGACAAAAGTTCAAGTGAAAGGGCTCCTCACTTTAGAAGCTTGCGAGAGTTATACGAGGTAGCAGAAAATCAAGACAACCTTACTCTCTTTTGTCTATTTGCGGACTGCGAGCCTATGAACTTTCAAGAAGCCTTAGCAAAGAAGACTTGGAGAAACGCCATGGATGAAGAGATCAAGGCAATAAAGAAGAATGATACCTGGGAGTTAGCTTCACTTCCAAAAGCGCACAAGGCGATCGGTGTGAAGTGGGTCTACAAGGCAAAGAAGAATTCCAAAGGAGAAGTTGAAAGATATAAGGCGAGATTGGTGGCGAAAGGATATAACCAAAGAGTCGGCATCGACTATGACGAGGTATTTGCTCCTGTTGCTCGACTAGAAACTGTTAGACTAATCATATCGTTAGCGGCTCAAAACAAATGGAGGATACATCAGATGGATGTCAAATCCGCATTCCTAAATGGATTCCTTGATGAAGAAGTCTACATCGAGCAACCATAAGGATATGAAGTTAAGGGAGAAGAAGACAAAATCTTGAGGCTGAAGAAGGCTCTATATGGGCTGAAGCAAGCCCCACGAGCTTGGAATGCTCGAATTGATAAGTACTTCAAAGGAAAAGACTTCATCAAGTGTCCATATGAGCATGCACTTTATATCGAAATCCAAAACAATGATATATTGATTGTATGCTTGTATGTAGACGACTTGATCTTCACAGGGAGCAATCCAAGCATGTTCAAGGAGTTCAAGAAAGAGATGACGAATGAGTTTGAGATTGACATTGGGTTCATGTCTTACTACCTTGGTATTGAAGTGAAACAAGAAGACAATGGAATCCTTATTAGTCAAGAAGGCTATGCCAAAGAGGTGCTCAAGAAGTTCAAGATGGATGACTCAAACCCAGTCAGCATGCCAATGGAATGTGGAATCAAGCTGTCAAATCACAAGGAAGGAGAAAACGTTGATCCAACATTCTTCAAGAGTTTGGTTGGAAGCCTGCGATACTTGACGTGTACGAGGCCTAACATCTTGTATGCTGTGGGAGTCATCAGTCGACACATGGAGCATCCAACTACCACTCATTTGAAGGCGGCAAAGACGATTCTTCGCTTCTAATGATTACAAGCTTCTTGGATATAACGATAGCGACTGGGGTGGAGATATAGATGATCGAAAAAGCATAAGTGGCTTCGTGTTCTACATTGAAGACATAGCCTCCATGTGGATGTCGAAGAAATAACCGATTGTCACTCTTTCTACTTGCGATGCAGAGTACGTAGCTGCCACTTCATGTGTCTGTCACGCAATTTGGCTACGAAACTTATTGAAGGAGTTGAGTTTGCCACAAGAGGAGCCGACTAAGATCTTCGTGGACAACAAGTCAGCAATAGCCTTGGCGAAGAACCCAGTCTTCCATGATCGGAGTAAGCACATTGACACACGCTATCACTACATTAGAGAGTGTGTTACCCAAAAGGAGGTGCAATTGGAGAACATGAAGACCCATGACCAAGTACCGATATCTTCAGCAAGTCCCTCAAGCGCGAAGACTTTGTCAAGTTAAGAACTTTACTTGGAGTAGCAAAATCAAGTTTAAGAGGGGGTGTTGAATATTTAAACTTGATTTTGGGTTATAGTATTTGGGCCTAATTATTTCTAGTTGTAGTTTGGGCCTTTAGTATTTTGGGCCTAGTTAAGTGGTCATATTATCTAGAATATTCTTGATATGCCTAGAGAGCTTAGAGAGAATAATTTCTAGAATATTCTTGTAATATCTAGGATAGTGATTAATAAGGAGAATTCTCTAGAAAAGGTTGCATCTAGAGATTTCAATAGACTAGTATAAATAGGGATGTAATCCTACACTTTTGTATCAAGCCAAAAAATAAAAAGTTCTCTTTTCTATAAAGAAATTCTCCACCTCTCTACTTTATACCCAAGCCTCCAAATTTCCAAACATTTTCCCTAAACACCCAAAATATCTAAACACTTTCTCCACCAACCCAAAACTTCCTTCCAACAATAACAGCATATTGAAAACCATCTGATTACCTTATTCTTTGCAATATAATCAACCCGGCGAAGATAGCGTGAAGCATGGGCAAGATATATACCGCCATTCGGTCAACCACCTCGCTGGAGCTCACTCTCATAACCTCACCGAAAGCAGAAAAATATCTAAGGCTTGATTGATCTTAATTTTAGCGCCCACTCCAATCAAGTACATAGGCCGATATAGCGTGGTATTTGAATAAGAGCAAACGCGCGCAAAGTCCAGCGGCTAGCAGTTACTGCGACACAGAAGACAAAATCAAATCCCAAAATACATAAGATTACATTCCAAATTATTTATTCTCTAATTTATTACGTATTCTATTATTTTATATCAAGTGCATTCATTGGCTTGGCTGATGCTAGGCAATTACATTCACCTTGAGTTTTATTGGAATCTGACAACGAGAGAGAGAAAGATTCTACGAAGGAATTTCGGAAAAGAAGAAAAACTGAATTGATTTCATTGATTAACTGTAAAGGAATTTAATTCCTTATATACAAACAAACGTATAAGTTTAGTCAATACGACTAGTCGTACAAGCTAAAGAGAAGAAGACACTAGCTAACTAATAACAAATTAAAAACGACTAATTAGTGCACGTGACTTGTACACTAAGAAATAGACTATTCTAAACACTCTAACCCAAAACTCCCCCTCAAGATGAATTTGGTGCAAAGAGGCCGACCAAGTTCATCTTGGATGACAGTCTGAGAATCATCGGAGAGGGTAATGGTTTTGTGAAGATGTCTGCAACTTGAAGATGAGTCCGGATAGGAAGTAATTTCAGGGTTCTACGATTTAGATGACCCCGGACAAAATGTAGATCAATCTCATTGTGCTTGGTTCTCTCGTGATACGTTGGATTCGAAGCAATGTGCATTGCCGCTTGATTGTCACAGTAAATCACGGAGGCTGAGTCAGCAACAATCTGAAAGTCCTTAGCCAATTGCTATAACCACAAGACTTCACTCATGACCGCCGCAAGAGCTATATACTCTGCCTCTGCTGAACTCCTAGCCATCGTTGACTGCTTCTTCGACTTCCAAGCAACAAGAGCATGACCTACAAAAACACAATATCCAGTGATGGATCGTCTAGAATCAGTACATGTACCCCAATCAGCATCTGAAAAAGCATGAAGGTATACAGAAGAAGAAGAAGAAGGATAGAATAAGCCTAATCTTTGGTTAGACTTAATGTAACGAAGAAGATGATGTGCAGCATGTAGATGCTTGTCCCTTGGAGAATGAACAAATTGGCTTAAACAAATAACCGCAAAGGTAATATCTAGACGAGTAATGGTTATGTACAATAAACGACCAATGAGTCTTCTATAACCAGTAATATCAGTTAGCACATAAGTGTCATCAGATAAAGATAAGTCAACCCTAGTATTCATAGGGGTCTTGATAGGTTTAGAATCAAGAAAACCCGAGTCCTCAAGAATCTGAAAAGCATAATTCCTCTAACTTAAAACAATCCCTTTCTCTGACCTAGCAATTTCCAAGCCAAGGAAATATTTGAGATCACCAAGGTCCTTCAACCTAAAAACTATGCTGAGAAAGGTTTTAACATCAGCAAGAACAAGTTTATTTGGACCAGAAACAATGATGTCATCAACATACAATAAGATAGCAACAAAATTATTCCCACTACCACGAGTGTACAAAGAATAGTTAGATTTGGATTGAATAAAACCAATTCCCTGAACAGCCTCAATGAACTTCAAGTTCCACTGTCTAGAGGCCTGTTTAAGACCATAAATAGACTTATGTAGCCTGCAAACCAACTTCCCTGTATGTATTTTGTACTCCCTCTGAGGTAAATAACCAAGAGGCAGATCCATATATACTTCTTCAAATAAATCTCCATTAAGGAAAGCATTGCTAATGTCTAAATGAGACAAGTACCACTTTTGAGAGGAAGCAATACTGAGTAAAAACTTAACAGAGACTAATTTAGCAACGAGGGAAAAAGTACGAAGGAAATCAACTCCCTCTTGTTGAGTGTATCCTTTAGCAACTAATCGTGCTTTTCTTCTAGCTAAATTCCCATCAACATTCAACTTATTTGTGTAAATCCACCTGCAACCAATAGAGGTCTTGTTGGCAGGTAAAGGAACAACTGACCATGTATTATTAGCACGCATAGTAGTGATCTCTTTGTTGGTGAATCAAGCGCATATCAGACACGAACAATCGCTCTGATACCACTTGTTGAAGATGATTCTCCCATATAACCATATTAATGCGGAAAAATAATTAATTACGCTGATCATAAGCTAATTAAATTATGGTTATAATTAACAAGATCTAGTTATGTTTAATTAATTTAATTCACGAGAGCATATTTATCAAGCTACCGATTTGAAGAAAAACGAATAATTACATTGATTTTCGGTTCAGCTACAGAACGCTCCTAAACCAATCGCGTACTCCTAGCGTCCTCTTGATGAAGGACTCGAGGATGACACCTTAGTCTTCCGAAACGTAATCTCCGAGACGAATAAGAAAGATGAGTGGGCACAGTCTTTATCTCACTAGTGAATCCTACTTTTTCTCTCATCCATCAGATCAATATCTATGGGATATTATTCTCTATTTAAATAGAGAATATTTTATTTAGTGAGATAATAAAGGATAATATATTATTTCCCTTTAAATACATTTTCATATATTCTCCTAAATACTTTCCTTTAAATAAGGAGAGAATAAAAGATAATATCTTATATTATTCTCTCTCCTTTATTTAAACAACTAAAGAGAAAATATTGGTAAATACCAATTTGAAAATTTCGAACTTGATGGCACACGGCCAAGGTGATTTGCGCAAGTCCCTAGTGCCAAAACCCTAATTCGACTTTTCCATGTGTGCAAGGCCCAATTGCTTAAAACCCAATTAATCATTTATTTACTTGGTCCAAAAATAAACAAATAATTAATAATTGTTTATTTACTTGATCAAACAATAAATAAACAATTCTACCATAAATATTTATTTAATTATGCGAATACCCGTTTTCCATAATTAATGCTGTCAATCAGAATTACAGCAAGTGAGATTGATAATGATAAACATTATTATACGAAAGTTCTTATGCGCCTTTATCAGAGCCGAATCGGGGACTATGGATCTAGTAATAGAAGCTTAATAAATCCGATGAAAAAGACGAAATAATCCTTTCCATTTTTTCATCGATTCGTCTAATCTTGGTCAAATACTCCACTTTGTAAGCCAAGAATGAACTCTCCTTTAATACTAGAATTATATTTACTCATCGTGACGAGTGTCCACTGATATAGTCAGTTCGTGATCAAGACCCTCCAGGTTCAACCCGTGTCAAGAGAAGTCAATTTTTCCGTTATACTTCTCTTGATACATATTAGCCCTAAGCATTGTTGTTTCCCCAGCGAAAGATTCTTTCGAACGTTACTTACTTCGAAAGTGCTAGCAATCTATCGGTTCTGGAATCAACCCTTAGGTGAGTGAACATTAACCTTCTTTCAGGAAGGCTGGATTCCGTATTTGTAAATTACTTTCCACTCGAATCATGCTGTGAGAGTCCCAAGACATAAGCTGTGATTAGCATGGATAGCCTTTTAGCGAATGAGTCAAAGAGCTCAGTAACATGACCTAGTGTCCATGATCACTTCAGGATTCAGATCAAGTCTCACTGTGACCATCATAGCGGCCTCGGTTAGTGTGTCGTAATGGTCCATAAACGACACATCTACAACCAAGACATGTCCAAGTCGTACACTTACCACAAATGTAGAATGCTCCCACATAGTGATCAGCCTTCACCTATGTGTTCTAGATATATGACTTTAGATATAGCTTTCCAGGCGTATATAAGTCATCGACCTCATTTTAGCTCACCGCCCGAACTCAGGTGCCCAGCACGTGACTCGGTTTAATACGGAGGATATGGAAGATTGTTGTTATTGATTCTAATTGTTTAGAAATCAACCCACTAATCATATAATGCTAATAAAGTAATCATTATCGAATTTAGTAATCATTTACTCATTATCTTCAAGTGGGCAATATTCTCAACAATCTCCCACTTTGACCAGAGAAGATAAGTTTCCTTCAGCCAATTTAATTCTTTGCCATCATTATAGACGGTTTAGACTTTGACCCAGGATTGAGATTCCCATCATATGTATTCCCACTTTTATCTATACTCTTTATGTCGATCTGACATATGTCCCATTTTCATATTATTCTAGTTCATGCATTTTTGCAAGTGATCTTTGACTTACCATTTAAGGTCAAGTCAAATTGTTCATAGTAAATAAATTTACTTTAGAACAGATTAACACTTCGCATACCTTTAGATTATACACCAGACTTTATATCTAAAGATAACACGTCTCTCTATCAAGGTGTACATCCCTTTGGTGCCAAAACAGGTTGCACCATTGCATGGTTTGATCTCATCACACCACTTACTATAGTGTGATTTATTGAACGTGTTTAAATAAGAACTTATTGACCTATTTCCATTACTTGGTTATTTATAGTTCATCCTTGTTTGTCGTGTTTATATTCAATATATACACATGACTTTAAGGATCTACTATATTTAAATAACTAAGTATCTCACTATTTCCAGAAATTACAGTGTTTACAACACATGTAGTTATTCTCGGAAATACGACATTGTCTAAGATCTAATTATTAGTCCTTTTAAAGACAATGTCAATAGCTTCAACATTGAGCTCATACCTTATATGAATAAGTATGTTTGAGACATAATGGAACGAGCATGTCGTTTCTAAATTTAATTTTAGAAACAGTTAGCTCAGTCAATTTACTTGTGTCATAATGAGGTCTAGAACTATAATAGTAATGACTTTATTCATGACACTTGTTTAGAAGCTACACTTATCGATCATTCTCAAAATATTGATTATAACAAACATCCATGTACAATCATGATTAGTTTGTTAAGTACTTAGGATCTACCTTTCATATTTCAAAAGTTTTAGTAGTATAACTACTTCGATCCATGTCTTTATGTTATTGGAACTTCATCCTCAAAGGACAGTTCATCTTCAATTTTGAAGATCCCTAATGAAGTGGTTCGTGGTATCAGAAAGAAAAGTATCATTGATGATAGTGTCTCTCCTTAAGAGCTCAATCCCTTACCTTATAACTTATTAAAGCTTAAACCATTTCATTAATCCTTTTATAGATCTCTCTATTCCTTTAAGCTAATAGCTTAACAGGTAGATCTATTAAATATGGGCTAATAACTTTCAGACAAGTTAGTTTGATCGAGAGTGATATCACAAGATCATGTCTTTCCATTTAAGGAAAGTTTATTGTTGATGAGAGTGACAAGGATCCATTCTAGGATGCTCCCACTAGGTTATTGATTTTAACGACAAGATAATTCAAAATTATCATTCCTTTCAATTCATTGATTTATGTGGCAAGGTAATCATTTATTAATTACTCTTCCACTTTAATTATTGAATAATAGCATATACATTCCGATTAAGGATGCCATCTTCAATGATGAGTTTAATCCTATGAAGGATGTTGCTATTAATTGAACAACAAGTGGCTAGATTTCATTAAAGAAAGCTCCCACTCTTTTATTGAACAATAGTGACTAGAATCCAATTAAGGATGCCCCCACACAATAATATTGATTATTTAGTGGCTAGGTTCCATTTAAGGATGCTCCCACTCAATCAATACGAATATTAGTGACTAGGTTCCAATTAAGGAAGCTCCCACTAATTTAATTCATCATCAGCAATAACTTTTAGTTGTGTCTCTTTTATTACTTATTATTCGCACAAGTCATTGTCGAATAATGGTAATAATTATTTAGACGCTTTCAAAGCTCTAAATGGTTCTGAAACATATTCAAAATAAGAATTTAATGAAGCAATAAAAGCTAATTAAATTCTAACAGAGATAATAACTTAGAAAATATTTATATTTATTTATTGTGCTTCTATATAGCATACGAACGGAAAAAAATGACCTTCATATTCTATACATTTTTCATAAGGACATAAGCATTCATGCATATTCAAATATCATAAACGCAATCAAGGCATTCAATTATAGAAGGAAATATTTAAAGACACAACCATGTGTTCATAAATAATGTAATAAAACATAAAAAAAAGAAAGATTCATCCTATCTGGAATAACTATAAAGGCTACAGTCCAGAAAACCTCGGATCATTAAATGACACATCTCATGTTCAAAAATAAATCCAAAAATGAAAGTAATAAAACTAGCGGGTAATTAGATCGTCAAACGGAGCATGAGCTTATCTACAATTCGGGCTTGAATTCGACATTGTTCATCAAGCTCGTCTACACACGTGTGCTCCATCAGATCTGCTCTGCAACAAGAAAAGAAGTATGCTCATGAATAATTATCCCCAAAACATTTTTAGGATATCTTTAATCATGAATTTTAAGGTACCATACCAGCATTCTTCTTGTTTTTCTCAAGCTCAGCCAAGTACAAAGGACAATGCCTCTTCCAATGGCCTTCAGTGTTGCAGTGGTGGAATTTACCAATGCTTTCTCGCTTCTTCTGTTTTCCTTTTCCACTTCTCTTGAAGTTCTTCCTTTCCTTCTTAGCGGGACCTTTTCCCTTTGAAGTATTTGGGCGTGCCTTAGATGACTCAGCACCAGAAGTCAACTTCTTATTGGTTTTATGCGAAGAACTCTTGTCAGCATAGAGAGCCGACCCTTTGTTCTTCCCATGTCGAGTTATAGACTAGAAAGTCTGTAGTTCATTCAACAGCTGAGACAGTCCATACGTCAACTTGTTCATGATGTAGTTGGACGTAAACTGTATGAAGTCACTCGAAACGGAATTCAGGATTATTCCCACCTAAGTAACCTCATCCATCTGTGCCCCATGGAGTTCAACTTCGGTGAAGTAGTTAGTCGTCTTCATGACATGATCCCTCACCGGAGTTCCCGCAATCATCCTAGTGCTAGTTCACTTACGGGTGAGCTCAATGCGGGCTTGCTCGCTTTGCATCCCAAACATTTGTTGCAACGAGTCAAGGATCTCCACAGCGGTCTCCATCCCTTCCATCTTAGTTCGCAACACATCAGATATGCTTGCGAGCATGTAGGCCACCGCCTTGTTATTGGCAGTAGTCCACTTGTCATAGTCCTCCCTCAAGTTCTTGGAGGCACCATGAGCAGGAAGAGGAGGTCTGTCTTCAGTGAGGATAAAGCGAATGCTTTCACTCACAAGCACAATGTTGAGATTCGACTTCCACTTAGGGAAGTTATCTCCAGTCAGGACGTCTTTCGACAACAGGGTCATAATAGGGTTCGACATGATTACTAAAAACATAAAAGTACATTTATTAGCAATATGAAAAGAAACAACCATCAATATAATTTAGGAAATAAAAACTATAATGCAAACATGCACGGGATAAAAAAAAACTAATCAAAAGAACCCAGTTTTTATATTCCAAGGTAATTCGACTAATAGCCACAATCCGTTTCACTCTGGTGACGTAATGGAGTGCACCTAGTGAAAATGAGAACCATCTCAGATTATTGAGCAATCATAGTACATGTACCTTCATAACTATGCTCACTAACTACCAATTTTATAGGAATCTTTGGCCACATGAGCAACCACCGGTTGGTTCATGCATGAGTCAACCCAACATTTCAGTGAAAGAAATCTAGCTCATACGCACTAGCGTAATTAGTACACGCATAGATCAACCCTCCCACCTATCGTCAGAGACACAACCTTGGTATTGGAATCAGAAAAGCCCTTCCGAATGGAACTGACCACCATGTTTAGAAAACCACCGGTCACGAGGGGATCTTTCATCCTCACGGTGTTGTGTCAATGTTGGAGACCTTACGACTCAATAAACTTTCAGTATTTAAATTTTTCTAGCATTAACTTTAATCTAGATGATCCACTCGAGTTAACTAAGTCATATTAAAAACTCGAGTGTTTCTAAGCTACCCTTATGTTTCGATATAGCTTAGTGATTAGGAATTCGTGACATCTAGTTTTGATTATCCTAATAGTATTGGCTTGGTGACAAAGCTCATGACAGCTACTCTTATCGGCTTGGTGACAAAGCTCTCCGATCCGTTCAACTCATTCATTAATTAACTATCCTAATCCAATTAGACAATTTTAATGAATGAAAGCCCATGACAACCATTAACATACGATACATGATCTAAGTTATAGCATACAAGCATGGCATAGTAATTAAATAAAGAAGCAAGAGCATGAAAGAATGGTTTGATTCGGATCCTATTTGATTCTATAAAGTAAATCAAGATGAGCCCAATCATATTGGCCCATGGATTCAATTGGGCCCATTCTTATGTCCTTTAGAAAAATAAATCAATATCAAATTATTTAATTTTTCCAATTTTTTTTTTATCGAAAAAATTAATTAAGTAAGGGCGCATTCCAATGTCCCATTTAAAATAAATGGATATCATAATCATTTATTTTGTAATGTTTTAAATAAAAATCATTAGGGCTCAGCCCATACAATTAATTGAATAAAACATTTAAAAACTTATTTTTTTCGGTAATTTTTTTTAATGAGTGAGCCCGTGGGCCCACTAGGGTTTCCGGGCTGAGGCCCGGACGAATCCTCTAATCTTGACATAGGTCAAGATTAGACTTGAGGCTGCACCGGACCGTTGCCGCCACGAGGGCGCGGCCCGCCACGAAGAGGACGGCCGAGACTTGTCACAAAATTTTGTGACAAGTTTTCTTGTGGCGTAGTCGTGGAGGCTTTCTTCGTCCGTCATGCTTCTTCGTTGTGTGTCCGTCTCTCGCCGATCGTCGTGATAAAAAACGTCGCACCATCAGATTAAAACAATAATAATAATAATAATTACGTAAAGCCTATACCCTTTGAATTTTGGGTTTACAAAAAATATAGAAAAGCGAGAATCAAATATTTTACAATCAAACCACGAATCACAATCCACATATCATATATTGAATTGCATGAAATTCACATTCACATATAATTTCATTCAAACCATATTTAAATTAATTACAAGAACGAATCGATTAATTAATCATAACATCTAACTCTAATACCACCTGTTGGTGAATCAAGCGCGTATCAGACATGAACTATCGCTCTGATACCACTTGTTGAAGATGATTCTCGCATATAACCATATTAATGCGGAAAAATAATTAATTACGCTGATCATAAGCTAATTAAATTATAGTTATAATTAACAAGATCTAGTTATGTTTAATTCATTTAATTCACGAGAGCATATTTATCAAGCAACCGATTTGAAGAAAAATGAATACTTACATTGATTTTCGGTTCAGCTACAGAACACTCCTAAACCAATCGCGTACTCCTAGCGTCGTCTTGATGAAGGACTCGAGGATGACACCTTAGTCTTCCAAAACATAATCTCCGAGACGAATAAGAAAGATGAGTGGGCACAGTCTTTATCTCACTAGATGGCGAAACTAGGTGTTTCGAGATCTCGCTCTTATTTTACTAAGAATGAAAACGAATTTCCGAGGGAAGGGAGAGGCAGAAGTGCACGGCCAAGGGAGGCTAGAATGCACGAATTTTTTCAATAATTAATTGCTTAATTTTGCCTTCCCATGAACCCCTATTTATAGTACTAAAAGGAGATATTCATGGAACCTTCCAGAATATATTATTTCATTTTATTGTGTTCACATTACAGGATTTAATCTAGGCCCTTGGATCTCAACAAGTGAATCTTACTTTTTCTCTCATCCATCAGATCAATATCTATGGGATATTATTCTATATTTAAATAGAGAATATTTTATTTAGTGAGAGAATAAAGGAGATTATATTATTTCCCTTTAAATATATTCTCATATATTCTCCTAAATACTTTCCTTTAAATAAGGAGAGAATAAAAGACAATATCTTATATTATTCTCTCTCCTTTATTTAAACAACTAAAGAGAAAATATTGGTAAATACCAATTTGAAATTTTCAAACTTGATGGCACAGTGCCAAGGTGATTTGCGCAACTCCCTAGGGCCAAAACCCTAATTCGTCTTTTCCATGTGTGCAAGGCCAAATTGCTTAAAACCCAATTAATCATTTATTTACTTGGTCCAACAATAAACAAACAATTAATAATTGTTTATTTACTTGATCAAACAATAAATAAACAATTCTACCATAAATATTTATTTAATTCTGCGAATAGCCGTTTTCCAGAATTAATGCTGTCAATCACAATTACAGCAAGTGAGATTAATAATGATAAACATTATTATACGAAAGTTCTTATCCGCCTTTATCAAAGCCGAATCGGGGACTATGGACCTAGTAATAGAAGCTTAACAAATCCGATGAAAAAGACGAAATAGTCATTTCCCTTTTTTCATCGATTCGTCTAATCTTGGTCAAATACTCCACTTTGTAAGCCAAGAATGAACTCTCCTTTAATACTAGAATTATATTTACTTATCGTGACGAGTGTCCACTGATATAGTCAGTTCGTGATCAAGACCCTCCAGGTTCAACCCGTGTCAAGAGAAGTCAATTTTTCCGTTATACTTCTCTTGATACATATTAGCCCTAAGCATTGTTGTTTCCCCAGCGAAAGATTCTTTCGAACGTTACTTACTTCGAAAGTGCTAGCAATCTATCGGTTCTGGAATCAACCCTTAGGTGAGTGAACATTAACCTTCTTTCAGGAAGGCTGGATTCCGTATCTGTAAATCACTTCCCACTCGAATCATGCTCTGAGAGTCCCAAGACATAAGCTGTGATTAGCATGGATAGCCTTTTAGCGAATGAGTCAAAGAGCTCAGTAACATGACCCAATGTCCATGATCACTTCAGGATTCAGATCAAGTCTCACTGTGACCATCATAGCGGCCTCGGTTAGTATGTCGTAACGGTCCTTAAACAACACATCTACAACCAAGACCTGTCCAAGTCGTACACTTACCACAAATGTAGAATGCTCCCACATAGTGATCAGCCTTCACCTATGTGTTCCACATATATGACTTTAGATATAGCTTTCCAGACGTAAATCAGTCATCGACCTCGTTTTAGCTCACCGCTCGAACTCAGGTGCCCAACACGTGACTCGGTTTAATACAGAGGCTATGAAATATTGTTGTTATTGATTCTAATTGTTTAGAAATCAACCCACTAATCATATAATGCTTATAAAGTAATCTTATTATCGAATTTAGTAATCATTTACTCATTATCTTCAAGTGGGTAATATTCCCAACACTCTTCTGCCATTGCTCTCCTCTAATCCTCTGACTTGACAGCAATGTGGTAGAAAGATGGCACTGAATTAGCTGTGACATACAAAACAAGATTTCTAAAGCCAACAAAAAATCTGTTATATTTAAGCATTTTATCAATAGTATTCTTAGATTTATAACTTTGACCTGTTTTAAGTAAGTTGCAATGATAGTCTTTGAGATAGACTGGTGGAACATGAGTCCTTGAAGACTTTCTGATTGTTGAATCATGAAGATCAGGTTGATCAAGAATGGCCACCGGCTGGGCAGGTTGATCAATGATTGGTTCTTGTGGGGCAAGGATATCAGGACCATAAGATGGCTCAGGGTGATGGATATGTGTTTGATCATCATGGACACTCTCAGAAACACGAGACTCATGAGAAGAGTGAATCATGTTATGAGTCAAGACATGTAAAGAAAGGCCTGCAAAAGGATCATCCATGTTGTTAGTATGCTGCACGTTCTTAATAGCGAAGATATTTTCATAGAAAAAAACATCACGAGATATGAAGACATCCTTGGTATTCATATCCAAGAGTCTGTAGCCCTTAAGCCCTTGAGGGTAGCCAATCATGGAACATTTCCGAGCTCTAGGCTCAAACTTTAACCTATGTGCACTCAGAGTAGAAGCTAAGCACAAGCACCCAAAAACTCTCAAATGACTATGTTCAACCTCCTTGTTATACAGAATTTCATAAGGAGTAAGATGAGATAAATTAGGGGTAGGAGTACGTTTAATAAGATATGTAGCAGTCAACACACAATCTGTCCAAAAAGTAATAGGAACATGTGACTGAAAAAGCAAGGCTCTAGCAACATTAAGAAGATGCTGGTGCTTTCTTTCAGGCACATAATTTTGCTGTGTTGTTTCAACACAAGAAAACTGATGTACAATCCCATGCTTAAAAAAATCAGTGAAGGTTAGTTCCTTTGCATTATCAGAACGAAACTGCTTGATAGTAGTAGAAAATTGATTCTTCACATAAGCACAAAACTTAGGAAAAACAGTATGCACATAAGATTTTCAACAAGAAAATCCAACAATACATGCTTTTATCATCAACAAGGGTAAGAAAATATCTGTGAAAATTACGAGAAGTAACCTTATAAGGTCCCCACATGTCACAATGTATCAGATCAAACACATTAGCAAGAAAATGATTTGCAGAGACAAAGGGCAATCTATGTTGCTTAGCTAAGGGAAAAATTTAACAAGGCAAGTTCTTATCATGATAAAAAACAGAACAAGGTAAACGAGATTTCAAAAAATCTAAACGCTTGAAAGAAAGGTGACCTAGCCTTTGATGCCAAGTCTGTGCTGTCACTTTATTCACATAGATAGCAGAAGTGGTGATGATGTCTTTGGTGAGAACATATAAATCCTTACATAGCCTACCATTCCCAATCATCTACGAGTGATTGATATCTTGAATGAAGAAGGAATCACAGATGAAAGTAACAGCAACCTTAGAGTCTTTGGTTAAAGCATTGAAAGAAATCGAGTTAAACCTGAAGCTAGGGACATATAGAACATAATGAAGAGAGAGATCAGAGTTCAAAACCATGTCACCTATAAAATAGACAGGAATGATAGTGCGGTTTGGCAAAGTAGTAGTATAGTTAATAACACTCATAAGTCTATTAAAAAGAGATTTTTCAGCACTAATATGTCTAGTACAACTAGAGTCCATAATCCAAGTGCCTAGAGAAGAATTAGTGCAAGAGAAAAATTAACCAAACCATATAAACCTCTCTTTGAAGAAGTGAGACTGACTTCTCCAGATGTGGACACTTGATTGGAGAGATGGCTGATTAGCTGATGGATTTGCTCGGATGAGAGGCTGGAAGAGGTGTTGCTCAGGGCAGATCCGTCGATGATTCCTCCCATACCAGTTGCATCCACTGCATTTGCTTAAGGCTTGGTCTTGAATTTGTATCCTGGTGGATAACCATGGATCTTGTAGCACTTATCGATTATGTGACCCAGCATCTTGCAATGCGTACACATTGGACGATCCTTGCCTTTGAACTTCTTTTGATCATCCTTGACCGTCATAGCCAGCGAGTTTGACTGATCTGTGTTGGCAAGAATATCCAATCCAATCATTCTCTAAGTCTCTTATTGAGTGAGAAGTGCATAGACTTTACTCATTGGTGGAATAGGCTCCATCAACAGAACTTGACCACGCATATGTGTAGGTGTCATCAAGCCTCATCAGAAATTGCATGACATACTCAAATTGAGCATAGTCATTTAATTTCGCTTTTCCTCCGCAAGAACAAGCGCAAGTGCATTCTGGTTTGAATTCACACAATTCTTCATGGAGCGACTTTGATTTGGTGAATTAGACGCCGATAGTCTTCTGATCTTGAGCAAGATTGACGAATTCGTGTCTGAGCTGAAAAATCTGTGGACCATTGCTCTATTGAAATCGATCTTTGAGATCATTCCATATTTCCTTGGCAGTTCCTCCATAAAGAAGGCTTCCAGCAATTTCTTTGCTCACAAAATTCATGATCCACGCCACAATAGTACTGTTGTTGCGACTCCATAGGTGGACGAAAACTGGATCCTTTGGAGGAGGTTTCTTGATAGAACCATCAATGAAATCTAATTTGTTCTTCGCCTTAAGGATAAACATCATCGATTGACTCCACGCCGTGTAATTCGTGCCGACAAGAACATTTGAGACAAGAGAGCCTCCAGAAGAATCAGAGTGATGCAAATAGTATGGATCATCAAGAATAGACCTAGGTCTCTGGTTGTTGTTGATTCTGGTGATTGGCGATTCCAGCGATGAAGCTTCCTGATCCGGCATGATCGCGAAAAGGAAAGGAGCTCAAAGATGAGGAGAGGAAAAACGCTTGAGGTCGGAGAAGATAATCAGAAAGAGCGGAGTAGCTCTGATACCATATTGGAATCTGAGAACGAGAGAGAGAAAGATTTTACGAAGGAATTTCGGAAAAGAAGAAAAACTGAATTGATTTTACTGACTAACTGTAAAGGAATTTAATTCCTTATATACAAACAAACGTACAAGTTTAGTCAATACGACTAGTCGTACAAGCCAAAGAGAAAAACGACACTAACTAATAAAAAGCTAAAAGCGACTAATTAAGTGCACGTGACTTGTACACTAAGAAACAAACTAATCTAAACACTCTTACCCAAAAAGTTTGGCTAAATAGTTTAAAGTAATAAGAGAAAGGGGTAATTAATTTGCCTAAAATATTTTGTAGTTAATCATCGGCAAATCGTTTTCCGGGGAACCAAGAGGTAAGTGCTTAAATTGCTGTTCAAGCTAAGTGAATGACATAGCACTTCATCGTGACCCCAGAAGGACCCTTGTAGCACAATAATTTGTGACATGTTTCTTTAACCGAGAGAACAGCTTTTATATGTCTAGGTCCATTTAATGATTTTGTTGTGTATCAGAGGAAATTTTTATTTTTTTTAGAGAGCGTAAAAACTCTCATCATCACGCAACCTGGTACAAACCATGTTGCATTCATTCTGGTGGTCGTGAGACTCTAGATTTGACTTATAGTTAATATGAGTTGCAAAATAGTATAGCTATCAGGAAAATATATATGAGGTCAGGTTAAGAGTGCATTATTTATCAATTATAGTAAAATAGAGTTTCAATATTATCATATAGACAAAGTGTAAAGGAAAGAATATTCATCTTGATTCACGCTTCTGTTTGATAATTAAACAACCATTAGTTCTAGGTTTCCTATTATTTTTTTCTCATATACGTCTATTCACAAACATGAACTTAATTAGGGCTTTTATTGGATAACAGATAGTACTATTCACAAAAAACTACTTATTGATGAGTAAGTAGGTATACATTGGACAAGACCAAGAGTCGTATTTGCTTGTTGTATCAACATCTAGTATTATTAACTCGATTGTTTGTGAATGGTTGTAGTCCTACTCAACAACTGTCCGACATGGAAGGGCAATTTGGTCCTTTAAGAACTACATGTCACGCTAAATGATCAATAGTACAAGCATATTATGTTGAACTTAAGATATTTGCCGAGAAAGTGTACCAAAACTTGAACCCCGTTGATAGGCCACCAATAATTCAAATGGTAAATAGATCATCTGACAATCCTTACACGTCACTTTTTCACAATTGGAGCTCTTGCATTTTTGTTATTGTTGTTATTACGTGTCATGAACGAAGACATGAGAAAGTTAAGATTAAACACACTCTTTTGAATATTCATATTGCTTTACCTTCTACAAATTTCTCAAACATTGCTTGGATTACATATAATTTAGTCCCGTAGCCACGTTCATTTTATTTATCCGATATATTAATTGGATTATACACAACATACTATATAGGTGGAGGTTTAAAATCAATATCCCGGAAACAATTCCGCTAGGAAATTATGAATAATAACAATACTAATGATAATAATACAGCTATGAGCTAATACAGAGAGAGAATGAAAAGACAGGACGTGACCTAATTGAGTTAATTGATCAAGTATATGATAAATTTGGAATGAGTATAAGCCATCTTGAATACATATCGCCGAAATATATTGAAATGTGCCTAATTTCAACCTTCTATTAATTCATTCCATCGACTAAATTAATTGTTCCTTTCTACCAAACAGCCATAAACATTATTTTTTCTAAATGTATATTTAAAAGTATACACAATTTAAGAATCTCATGTATACGTATGTGTGTTTGATAAATGTACTTCAAGAAAATTTTCCAAAAAAAGCTATGACATTGAATAATAAAATCCACGCGTTTAAAGTTTAATTTCTGAGATCGCTGCTTAGATTTTCTAAACAATCTGTTAACTTGTCCATGCCAATATAAAAATAATCAATGCTACGTACAAAATAACTTTATACACACATGATATATAAAATTATTCTCCATAATCATGACTCAAATTAAATGATAGAAAGAAGTCTTGTCATTATCAACGTTAATATAATGACATTGTGGCATCAATTTATTTATTAATGTTGAGTTAATACAACCAACTGTACGTATTGTTTTATATGCCAAAACTATAAATATTTAAGTGGAACCCATGGCTTGTAGCAAAGTGATTTATCTTCTACTATTCAGCACCAAGTTAGCTTTATGAATTAAAAAAATATATAATAAATAAAATAAGAAACTCATATTGTTTAATCACTAGTACATGTGCTATTGCTCCTTTGGCTTGTTAAGTCAAGTGGGTCATTGTCCACAACTAGGAATGGACAAGGTGAGCACACCCCCACCTAATAACTTTAATGAATTAGGATGTTTATGTTACATTTTTTTCTTCTTCATTTTTCTTATCTTTCCTTTTTCCCCATTTCGTTTGAAAGATTTGGAAATATTATTTGAATCCCTACCTAGCCAATACGCAAGCTTATAGGTTCAGCAACACAATAATTTCGGTGCCCATTCTAAGCCAATTCTCTAGATTTTATTTTCTTTCAATTAATTTATCAATGTTTGTAATATGGGTTAGTTAATTGTTAAAGAGAATGAAAAAACACCTCAAAGCGGGTTTAATCAAGAGATTAAATATTACGAGTCACTGCAATGAGGACCCACCGCGCATGTTATAAAAATGGGCTTGTGTAACTCGAATATGAGTATGACCAAATCGGTTTAGCATAGGAAGAAATACGTATTAGGACGTGGGGTTCTGATAATTCTTTTCTTGTTCATTTAAATTTTCAATTAAAGCCGTGTTGTGGCTGAGAATTATTTATTTCTGTACTGAACATGTAATGGAAGTCATTTATATTTTGCTCATGGCTGTTAAGTTGTGAGATATGACGAAAATAATGAAATTGCATGCACACTATCTTTAATATAACATGGTAATTTAAATATGTGTAAAGAGAGGAAAGCGCATTTATATTTACAGTAAGAATGTCAAAGTGACGAACGGTGAAAAAAGTAGTCTCATTTATTCACACGCGCGCAAACATGTTTATGAAGGGAAAGTCACACACGGTATAAAACAGAACAATGCACGTTGCTATGTATCTCCTATATCTAAGCTAGAGAAGAGTGGGTGTGTCTGTGTGCTTGTGTATGAGAGAGAGAGAGAGAGAGAGAGAGAGAGAGAGAGAGAGAGTCAAAAGTGAATTACGATGGATAAGTACTGAGACAGTTATGGCTTTAGAAAAGGAAAGATGAGCTGAACCTCAATAATCATTGAGCACTTAGAAATGGGTTTTTTTTTTTTTTTGTTATAATAGTAAAAAAAAAAAAGTTGACTACATTTACAAAGCAAAGTGACGTTACTAGCTTGATGCCCTCGTTCAGAAATGCACATGCCAATGCCAAACTAAGATCACATATATTTATCAAAAATGTGTTTTTTTTTCCTTACTTTATTAATTTAGTATAACAAAACTGTAAATGTGTGGTCCGACACCTCTTATCTCATCACATTCAGTCTTTTCTAACCCTTTTTCCATCACTTGCTAAATTAACTTGGTCACATCATACATGAGAACTCTCAGTCTCCTTTTCTTTACGCACTCTAATAAGAACGACTTTCTCTTTAATTATTTATTTTCTCTCTCCCCTTAATAAGTGACCTCTTTTCTCTCTCTCTCTCTCTCTCTCTCTTTTCCACATGCACACAACACTTGCATTTGCGCTCGTCCGATAGCACCAAAGTCAAACACACCATGTCAAAACATCAGTAATCGAACGGATAAAAACCGAAAAAGAGCATCTCAGCATGTCATATGAGTATGTAATGTATATATACCCTACACGGAGAAAACCCTCTCTAAAAACCCAACTTTAAGAAATAGTACTGTCACTCTCACCTCCTAACCTCTTTATATCTCTCCCCAAAAAGATTCCAAATAAGTGACCAATCAACTTCTCTCCCCACCTCCTCTTTTTTTCCCTCACTCACTCTCTCCTCACACATCAAGGCCAAGCAACCACCCAACCCAAAGCTCTTTCTCTCCTATCCAACCCAAAGCTCTATAATTTTATCACTCACTTCCTTATACACAAAAGGCTTAGTTCTCTCTCTTTCTCTCTCAACCCAAAACTCTTATTTCCCTCCCATTACACACCAAGCCACCAAGGCATAAATCTCTCTCTCTCTCTCTCTCTCTCTGAACTCCTCTTATTTTCTTCTGACTCATCTAGTTATATTATTCTCACTCACTCCCTCAAATAGTCAAACCCAAGGCCTAGCTAGTTCAATCCACCAATATATCATATAATATTATAATCGCTCTAAATCCCAAAATTCTCATTTTCCTCTCTGACTCTCTCACACACCAAGGCATATATAGCCGCCAAGTCTCCCAATCCCAAGGGCCTCTGACTCACTCACTCGCACACCAAGGCCTGATAAAAAAAAATGCCGTCCGTACACTCAAGCCCGTTCTACCAAATGACGGAGAACCCCGTGATAATCTCCCTCCTCCGCGGCCCCACCGCCAAAACAAACACCAAATCCACCCCAACAACAACAACAACAACAGCGTCAAAGAAAGCGACGTCAGAGAGCAAAGATCACGGCAAGCGAAGCGGCAGCAGCGGCGGCGGAGTGGGAAATCTCCTGAAGATGTTCAAGCTGGTTCCGATGCTGACGTCAGGCTGCAAAATGGTGGGTCTCCTAGGTCACCGGCCGCGAAGAACTCCCCTTCTCAAAGACAGCGCCACGACAACGGGCACGATCTTCGGGTACAGAAAGGGGCGAGTGAGCCTGGCAGTGCAAGAGGACCCGCACTGCATGCCCGTCTTCGTGATCGAGCTCCCGCTCCACACCGCCGCGCTCAACCGCGAGATGCAGTCCAACGACGACGCGGCCAACGTGAGGATCGCGCTCGAGAGCGAGACCAAGACCCACCGAAAGAAGCTCCTCGAGGAGTTCGTCTGGGCCGTCTTCTGCAACGGAAAAAAACTCGGCTACTCCATCCGCCGAATGCACATGACCCAGGACGAGCTCCACGTAATGCACTCCCTCCGCGGCGTCTCCACCGGCGCCGGCGTTCTGCCGCCCTCCGCCGCCGCCGACTCCGACGGCGACCTCACTTACATGCGCGCCCGCTTCGACCGCGTCGTCGGGTCCAAGGACTCCGAGGCGCTCCACATGATCAACCCCGACGCTGCCGGCGGACCCGAGCTCAGCATCTTCTTCCTCAGGTCCGATCACTGATCACTTGGTATGGCTCTATTTTCATGACCAAACTTTTAAATCTTAGTTAAGGGTTAGATATTATATTTTTCTGGTTTTGATTTCTTTTTTGTTTTTTTTTTATTATATTTTTGGGATCGATTAAGGTAGTTTGGTTGTTTTTATAATTATTTAATGTTTATTTTTATTATTTTAAGATGTGTGGTTTGGCAGGCGTTGTAGATAAATTCTGAATTATTGTGAAAATATAGTTAGTTTAGTGGTGGTTGGAGTAATAGTAAAGACACGATTGAGCAAAATATGTATAGCCGACGTCTCTTTTTCTTTATGTATTCGTTTACTTATCTTAGTTAGAAATTGCATATTTTTTTCTTCCATTATTGTAATGCTGTCTCGAATTAATAAATGAAAGTTCATTCATTTATACCAAAAAAAAAAAAAAAAATTGAGATTATGTATAAGTTGACAACTACGAACGATGATCTGATTCGAAAGAGTTTGAAAGCGCGCACACAATTTTTTTGGTTCAAGCTCATGTGTGCCTGGCTGGCAAACAAAGGCTCGTTACCCGAAAGTCGATTGAAACGTAAAAGATACAAAAACTACTTGTGCGTGAATAAAAAAACAACAGCGAGAAACAAAACAGACAGAGACAGGAAAAAAAAAAAAAAAAGTAAACCCAGAGAGAAAGAAAGGGCATAGAGTTTGTATATTTGTGAAAAAGATTGTGTAATCAAAAGGAAGAAAAATTCGGCTTAAATTTAGCGTAGAGATTTATTATTCCACTAGTACACTATCCATTTTAGAGGCACGAAAAGAAACAAACGCGATTGATCGCGTATGATTAGACGTGATTTTTCTGAATTTAGACGCAATCAAACAGTCACGTCTATTTAAAAACTTCTCAAAATCATCAAAAATTTCCCACAATTTTAGGGGGTGAAATTTGCCCCTCTATTTTTAATATGGGATTTGGACATGAATAATAGTAGTTAGAAAATTTGTACCAAAACGAACTAAAAGCATAATCAAGACAAAATAATTAATGGGCCCGCTGTAAAATATCTATGTTATCCTTGATTTTTTTTTTCTCATTTATCGAATCTTCGCTCTCTTTTCTCAATGTATCCCTCGTGTACGCTCACAATTATGATTGCTGGTTTAAACTTACACGGCCAACTCCACCTCGACGACATTGTTGGATATGGTCCCAATCAAAATATTACAACCGAATAGAAAAATAAATATACTTGAAAAAAAAATTCTAGAAGAATTTTTTAATTCAATGCATTCTCTTATACAAAAGAAATACCGCATGAATTGATTGATACAAAAGTGGAGTGCGCACATATGCATCGTCTTGAGCATCTTCCACGCTTACTTGACCGAGTCATTCACAACGAATATTAGGATAAAATCTTTTGGGACTCTTTGATAGATGGCGACGAGAGTCAACCTGTCTGTGCGATCGTCAGCGGTGTCATGCTCAATAGCATTCCACATGCCTTAAGTTTGCAAAATGACCAGACTCTTGATCAACCATGCGTCGTAGTTGCTCCGTGTGAGCTTTGAGTATTGAAGCGTCATCGGGGAAGACCCGGCTCAGCGATGACTTTTTCTTTAGCATTTTTGGCTCTCTAATGTAACTTGTTGGATATGGTCCTTATCTAGAAATTACAACATAATAGAATAAAAAATTTATTTGGGAAAAAGAACAATTCTTGAAGAATATTTTAATTCAGTTCATTCTCTGATAAAAAGGAAAGACCGTATGAATTGATTAATACAAAAGAGGGTTGCGTACATATATATATAGGATAAAACAACAGTTAGGTCACTAAATCACGTTTTTCTAACCACTATCACAACACTTTTAAATACACCACCGTCTAATATCACTAAACGCAGCTATAATTAAAATAAGAAAACACACATAAAAAAACTGCACTTGACCAAGTCAAGGTTACAGCTCACATTCTCCGCCTTAAACTTTACTTGGTTCGAGATTCTTCACTCCGAACATATCCTAGAAAAGCGTTGGTTCTTTATCGGCATCCTAAATGAGCTTGGCCTCCTCCTCTCGATCACGAAAAGATTTTTGGCCTCCTCATATGGATTTTGGCACTCTGATGCATAGTGATCGTATATATCACAATTAAAACACTTAAATATCGTTTGTATTTCGACCTCGGCCACTGTTATCACTGCCGCTTTCGCCGCTCATTTTCATCCGTCATACCCACTCCAAACGTGTGAGAAGCAAATTCCCTTCTTCATTCTTATCGTAGCCACGAAGCCTTTCTTCGCGTAGCTTGAGACGACATACATCTCTTACATGGTCTTGTTCTTGAATTCGCTAAATTGCTCCGACGTCAGGATCTGTATAAGTCTTTGTGAGACGGTCCGCATAAGTTTCTTGACGACGTAGACCTCTTCTACTTTGTCATCGAATGCTCGGATGCCGTTGATGATCACTATCATCTTCATGGAAAATTCATCCATTGACTCGCCATATTTAATGTTAAGCACGTCAAATTCACTCTTCAAGGTTTGTACTTTGCCTCCTTGACGCGCTCCGCGCCCTTGCGCATTTGTGCATATCACATGATTCCTTGACCGAGTCCTTCTAGGTAAATATTAGTAGAAAATCTTCTAGAACTCCTTGATAGCAGGCGAGAGCCAGTCTATATGTGTCATCGTCAACGTCGTCGTGCTCAATAGCATCCAAATGGCTCTCAATTGAAAAATGATCAGCATCTAGATCGACCATGCGGCAAAGTTGCTTCGTGTGAGCAACGAGTATTGAAGCGTCATGTGTGCTATCATCCACCTTTATGCATCGCTACATCTGGGATGACCCACCCAGCGATGGGATTTGCTTCAGCATTCTTGGAACTTTGATATAACTTGTTGGATATGGTCCTTATCTAAACATTACAACAGAATAGAAGAAAAAATATACTTGGAAAAAAACAATTCTGGAAGAATATTTTAATTCAGTTCATTCTCTAATACAAAGGAAACATCGTGTTGTCGCACGAAAATGAACAACGATTCAAAGCTTCGGCGGTTCGATCCAAGGCCGGACCAAGTGGCCACACCCGAGCTAAAGGTGTGAACTCGAATGTCTCGAGTTAAGGTTTCCTCCAGTCGAAGGTGTTCCCTGAGGAGAGAAAGAGTGAATAGGGGGAGTGACTGTATTTTTTGTATAAGATGCCTACGTACTCGTGTGCAAGATCAGGTCCAAACGTAGTTCAAGGTGTGTGTAACGTTCTATGAGGCGTGGAGCTTGGAGGGTGTGCTCGACAGAGGAGTCCTCAGCGAAGTCAATGAACTCTAGGATCGAGTGACCCGAGAGAGAATGTGTGTTTTCTCTCTTTTTGGAGATGTAGGAGATTCTCAGTGGAGAATTACGGGCGCGTTGGACGCGTAGGGGATTTTCAGTAGAAAATCGTGGACGTGGCTGGTGCATTGGACGCGTCTTGTGTGTTAGACGCGTAGGGCATTTTCAGTGGAAAATCCTAGGACGGCTTGCGCTCTAGATCAAGCCCTCAACCAGAGGCAATTGTGCTCAGAAAGTTTCCTGTAGTGTTTTAGAACTCTAAGAGCGAGTAATCTTTGAGAGGAATGAATGTCTCTCTCCCCCTCAATGAGAGGGGGTATTTATAGTGAATGAGGAGGCCTAGGAATCTCTAGGGTCACACCTCAAGGAGCGGGGAGCAGGTTACGAGCGCGCGCTCCTTGACAAGGAGCGCATCGCAGACGCACGGTGCGGGCGCCGTGTGCTATGCACGCCGCGCGCGCCCTATTTCTTGGAGCGCACTCGCGGCCTCAGGGAGTGCAGCGCGTGCTCCTTGACAAGGAACGGACTTCGAGTGCGCTCTGCTTTGACAAGGAGCATGGTTTTGGGCTTTTTGGACCGTTTATATAAGCCTTAGACGTTGTAGGTCTTAGTAGTCTACAGCGATCCAGCCCATTGGGCTTTCGGGGCTCGGGATTTTGCGTAAGTCACGCGAAATAGGAGAGACTTTACTCGAGGAATTAGGGTTGACACGAGGAGTCGTCAATTGAATCGTGGACATAAAATTCGACTTAGGGAGAAAACGCAATTCGAGGAGAAAGACTCGCCTCGAGGAGCTGAAAGTTTCAACATGAGGAATTATCGCCAATCTTTACGATCTCCGGCTTGACCATCTGCCCTTTGAATTACGTGTTTTCTCGATGTTTCGGGTTTTCTGAAACAACCGACAACATTAGTCCCCCAAGTTCGTCACTCGGGAGGCCCCGGGCGATGAACTTTAGCTATTTCAGCCGGGTATTTGAGGAAAATTTATTCCCAAGAGTTTCGCCGTCGCAAATTTTTTTTTTGTTGGGGCGCGGCGCGATAGGCCCCCGCGTGGCAGTTGCGGCGCAAAGAGGATTTTTTCCTCTTTTTCTTCTTGTTGGAGTGGGATTAGGAATCCTGCTTTTGGGAATCCAATTTTTTCACCCCATGTTTGCCTATAAATAAGACCATAGCTCTACATATTTTTTCACTTCTATTTTTTCTCTGACTTTTATTTTTCTCTCTCTCTCTACACTAGTGCATAATGGAAATTCCATTCCCCTTCTCAACCGAGGACCTAGAGGTGGATTTTTCTCTCTTGCTTCAAGACCCTGAGCACGCAGAGAACGATCTTTTCGAGATTGGGGAAGATTCACGTGCATGTGGAGGAAGATCCAAGTGAAGTTGAGCAGTGGCTTGCAGCGGGCGAGGAGGGCGCGACTGCGTTTGTCACTCAGCCTATAGAGAGTAGGAGGTGCGGCGCCGACTAGGCGTGGCATGGACGAAGAAGCCGATCGGTGTGGTGTGCTTGTGGGGGTAACCCCCCACCTCGTGATCAACTTGGTTGACGAGGGGGCGCGCGATGCGCCAAAATCTGGCGCGCTATGCCGAATGTCTGGCTCAGATGCTCTGGGCATGCCGGAGGAGAGCGTTGATGCCGCTTTACAGGCTCTACCAGAGTCGGTTCTTGATGAGATCGACTGGGTGGATGTCTTTGGGCCAGAATAAGACGATCCTGGCGGTGATTTGGAGACTTGCCCGGGGGGGAGGGGGGAGTTCTGCCGCGGAACGCCCGGGGAAGGTGATGGCGACTGCCTCTGCGGTTTTAAGGAGTGAAGGCTCTCATGCTGAGCCAAGGTGTGCTAGGTCCGAGGTCTCGGACACGGAGTCAAACGTATCGGCAAAGTCTTGGGAGAGGACGGAGTGGTATCTCGTGGAAGGCTTTGCTGCTCCGGAGGGCTTCAACTGCTTGGGGGTCGATGCTTCGAGCTCGATCACCTACCGAGCATACGTATGTCTCAGGGAGGCGTAGGCCATTCCGACGTCCGTGGCGCTTCTCCGTCCTTTGATGGATGATATACCGTTTTTCCCGCGGTGCGGGTTTACCGCGGTGACTGTGGTTAGTCTCCAGTGCGGGTTGCGGCTGCCTTTTAAGCCTATTTTCCCACAACTCATCGCGCGATAGGGGGTACATGCCTATCAGATGAGCCCGACGTTCTACCGTTTGGTGGCGATGTGACACATGGAGTGGCATTGCCAAACCGAGCGGGTAATGACCGTATGCGACTTCCGTAACCTCATCGCGATCTTCCTAGCATCGGGGCAGCACCGCTCTGATTCGGTGTGGGTCTCGGTAGTGGCCTTTGGAGCAACGCCTCTCTGATCGGTCCACTGGCCGACTTTCCTGCCGATGCGGGAGCAGATAGTCTCGAGTTTGTGAAGGAAATCCAAAGCATGTCGGAGGCTCGGAAGACAAGCGAGCGATTCTGCTCATACGATTTGATGGCATCCACTGGGTGGTTCTCGCATTTCCCTCCCAGTCGTGAGGGCGTTCAGTAAGCGGAAGGAGTTCCCAGGGCCTTGTTGTCTCCCTCGAGCGCCGGTCTTCGAGGTACTTTTGCCTTTGGTTTTGTAGCTTCATTCTTTTTTAGCCAGAGCTCTGATCTTTGTTGTTTTTGCAGCTTCCTCAGCTAGGGCGAGGGCTCGCGCACGTTTGGAAAGATCTTTTCGAGAATCAAATTCATCGGCATCGACTCATTCTTGGATCGTAGCGCGGACTTGCTCTTCCAATCACTTCAGGCGCTCGCACGTGCGACCCGAGGCGAGAAAATTCTACATGATTTCATTCAGCGCATGGGACCCATCCAGGAGGAGCTTGCTAAAGTGAAGTCTCAACTAGCTGGCCCGAGCTAGGTTCACACTCAAAGGCGGAGTTTAAGAGTCTTGCGAGCAGCTTCAAGAGATTCGCGTGGAATTGGGAGTTGTCCAAGGCAAGTGTGATTGTGCCTAGTCAGCAGTGGTGAAGATGGCTGGAGAATTGACTGTGGAGCGTCAAGCTCTAGAGGTGGCGACTCGATCGACGGAAGTTTTTCGGAGCGAGGTGCATGACCTTTGATGCCAGTTGGACACGCGGATGGATGAGGTGAACATCATACGTGGCCAGCTTTCATCAAGCGAGGCTACCCGCATCTGGGAGGAGCGCGAGTGTGACTCATTGGCGGATGAAGTAGCTCAACTTACCGTGGAGAAGGCCGCAACGGAGCAGCTTGCGTTCGACTTGTAGGACGACTTTGATGTTGGGGTTGAGGAGGCGTGCTGCGGCCGTGGAGTTTCGGAAAGCTACCGCTGGCGAGAATGTCTCTCGAGGAATCACGAGAATGCCTCTCGAGGGATCACTTTTGACTTCTTCGACTCTCTATTCCCATCGTTTGACGGGGTCGAGCCTCCTGGTGGCGGAGACGAACAAGTCATGTTCAAGTAGTTTTTCGTGTAAGTGTTTAGCACATTGCATCCCTTAGGAGTTTCCTTTCTTCGCGCACTTGTCTTAGCGCTTGTTTTTTTAGGATTTTTCCTTTTTCGGCGTACTTGTCTTAGCGCTTACTTTTTGTTGGAATTTTGTAGAAGTTGCCCTTTTTTTATGAAATATGTATATCTTTGATCTCTTCAATAAGTATGCTCATTTTGATCGTGCATTCTCATTCCGATTGGCCATGGCGTGTCTCGATGGGGATGTGTCCTTCTCGATCGTTTCGACAAGTCTTCTGCCTTGGGAGGATTTCGCTCCTCTACCCTTAGCAATTTGGCTCGTCGCCTTTGCGGGGGTTTGGCCTGAGATATGCGAACTGTTGTATGGTTCGCGTCCTTGTTCCCGAGCGAACGTGTCGCTTCTTTTGGATTGGGATAAGTCTGTCGCAATGTTGCGATGATGTGGGCGTGCTGTGTTTGGCGCCTTAGGTGCACCTACGTGGGCAGGTTAGGTGCGCCAACGTGGGCGGCTTGGGTACGCCATGTAGATGGCTTAAGATGCGCCATGTAGACGGCTTAAGGTGCACCATGTAGGCGGCTTAAGGTGCGCCGGCGTGGGCGGCTTAAGGTGAACCATATAGGCGACTTAGATTGCATCAGCGTGGGACGCTTAGGGTGCGCCATGTACGTGTTGTCAATGGTGCCTACAAGAAGCGTAGTTGTCTTTGTTTATGTACATTTGATGTAATAAAGTCTCACAAAGACTCTTGCTTGTAACTGCTGAATTATTAATAAAAGTTGAAACTTTCATTCATTCTTCATTGTCTGTTTGAAGCTTTATGATAAACTATAGTCTATAGTCCTTAAACAAACCTAACAACAAATGAAGAGTCAAATATAGATTTTCATGAACAAACTTTTCATGGTTTGCTTAAAACGGTATATTCACAATCTAAGGATCAATGGGCTATTGATCTCAGTATGATTGTTAGAAGAATCTATGATATCTTGTTATGGGACATTGAGAGTTGGAGACTCTATAGTTCTTCCTAGGTATCTTCTGAATGTACTGAATTGACCATTGCACTTATAGAGACAGAATAAGAACAAACCATTTAACCTCTTATGTCTCGAAGTCACTACGTATGAATTGCATCGTGCTTACCTCAATCTTGAAATGAGACATATCATTTCATAGCTTACGTATTCTCATTTGAGAATGTCTGAGTTCTAGATTTACCATGTAATATAGACAAGACCTATTGGTGAAATACTAAGTTATAAAAATGTCATGAGTAACTTTGTGAAGATCTCATAGATATGGAATTCATGTACAAGATTGCTGAAATGCAATGTATATCACCTCATGCTTTGTTCCATGGAATGTGAATAAATGAACTGGCCAATGTCTAAACTGAGTCATGACTCTTTTGGATGAATCAAAGTGACTTGTTAGATCCTCCTCATACATTGTTTCTAACTTATTCACAAGCGACAAAGGAGTTGAGGAAATAACAACTAGAAGGGTAAAATGGTAATTTTATAAATCCCACATCTAGTTGATGATATTCATGAAGGGTAAACATAGATAATACTCAGTGGATCCACTCATTACAACTAAGTAGAATTTTTTAGTAGAAAATATATTCATTTGAATCGAGAGATTTCAGTGTCAACTCTTTAGTGGAGTCAGTTGATATTAAGCTAGAACTTGGAAAAGGTTTGGATCCATGAGGTCACTACCACAAGTCATTAGAGTAGGATTAGTTAAACTAGAAGCTATGCCAGAACAAGAACTAGACAAGTTTTACGAAAATTGTCTAAAGGGTAATTTTGTCTTTTTGGGCTTAGGATTGTATGAAAGTCAATAAATAAATTTTCTTTTTGACGTTGTCATATGATGACAAATGAAAGATGTCACACGGCCATGTTGAGAACATTGGGCCATGAGGATTTCATTTCATTTCATGGAATTTTACTTGAAAATTCTTAATGGACTTTTCTTATGTTGTCATGAACAAATGAAGAAACATATCTATAAAGTCCTTCTAGAAGCCAAAATCGTCCAACATAGAGAGAGAGAGAGAGAGAGAGAGAGAGAGAGAGAGAGAGAGAGAAGAGAGTTTATTTTGTGCAATGATGTATGAAGATACTTGCCAAAAGAAAAAGAGGAAACAAATTTGCTCTACAAGGAATGCATATCGGCGGCAAGAGAGAGGCAAGACAAATGAGGAAACAAATCAAAGACTTCTAGAAGCAAGCTTGGACGTCCATGAGGTAAGGAAGAGGAAATGAAGATTTGCTCATGAATATGTGATATTCTATAGAAAAGAGGAAAATACCTTTTTGAAGGTAATCCTCTTCCTATAAATATCCCACCTCATTCACAATTCACAACACACAATTTTAGAGATTGAGAGCTTCTCTCTCTATAAAAGTGGCCGCCCATCTCTCTCTCTCTCTAACCCTTCTTTTTCTTTTGTTTTGGCACCTAGGTCCTCATTAGACCTAGAATTTGTTTTAGCTCTTTGGTTGCAAGACTTGTTCTTGAGTCATCATGTTTAAAAGTTCCCATACACTAAATCCAACCATTCTCTTAAGACTCTATTGGTAGAAACTTTCGTGGTTGCTCACAGGTTCAAGAAGACTAGTGGGAGAGGCGTGCTGCGTGGGGAGACGAAGGTTTCAACCTTCCGAAGGCTTCTCAATGTTCAAGCTCCATTCGAGGTTGGTACCGAGTAAAAACTAAATGTAGTTTTAAAATTTTAAATTATATGTTCATGGACTTTGTCTAGGTTGTAAAATCGTTTTACGTGTTTTAAAGAAATTTTTTATATTCCGCCGCTTGCTAGAAGAGATAAAACTTTTCTTAACCCTAGATCTATTCCAAAAAAAGGTATCAGAGCCATGGTCAAAGTGTTAGCATGTACATGTAATTGGAAATATGAGTTTGAAAATCGTTTTCTTGAATTTACTCGAGTTATAATTTTGCTAGAATTGTTATTTTTTTTTAATTTATTGCTCGTGTGTTTAAATTAAAAAGCATGTTGATTTTCTACAGCCTTTGGATGATATTAAAACACATTAGAATCAGTTCTAAAAGTTACACTTAACTCTTTTGCACTTAAGTCCCGACCGGAATTCTGTCTAGTTTTCCTTGAGCTTAAAAAATACCTATTGTAAAAGGAACGTATCTTTCTGCTTGGAACTTAGATTTGACTGGTTCTTGAACCAAATTAAAGGTCTGTGAGTCTATTTTCCAAAACAGTTGGAATTAGCTCAGTTGGACATGGGAGACGCCGTTTACGGTATTTTTACTCCGAGGTGTTCGCTGCCCATGATTCTAGGATTTCTAGAAAATTTAATTTTGAATTCTGAATTCCGACTCCCATTCCAAGAGTTCTAGAACTCAAATGGAATTCCTTGAGAAAAAATGTTTTTCGAAATATTATAAACATAATATGTAAGATTGAATTGTTTTAATTTTTGAATATTTACTTGAAATTGAAATTTTACAAAACTAGTTTGAATTTTGAAAAACCGTTTTCACTTTCAAACTTGAAAATATTTTGTCATCCAAATCAAATAAGTTTTCAAAATGTTTTCAAAACTATATCTATATCATTTATGTTTAAAATCTATTTTCTCTTGAAAATTTAAATGGGAGGTCTCCTCATAGACTAGTCGAAAAACTGCAAGAAGATGTGTAATCTCAAACTTCAAGTGTTCAAATGAGTTAGAAGTTCACACTTCCCTCATACACTTTCCACTGTAGAAAATATAGGAAAATCTCTGAGTATGTACCTTGTTCCTTTATGCACTAACACAGCTCTTCCTAGAAACATGTTGATCTATTGTTCAATTTCTAGAATTCCACTCTATCGCTCTATAACAAGGAAATGTGTTTCCGAACGATGTGCCAACCATAAAAACTCTGTGGAAGGGTTATACTTGTTGTTTGCAACCCACGATCCCTAACACTAATGAAAAGTGTAATTTTCGCCAGACTAAGAATCACCCTCGTGGCCCTCTCTTAAATGAGAGTACTCAATAGCGCTTTGCTTTGATCATTGCTCAATGAACTACGTCTGAGAGTGAGACAATGAGACAAGGCCTCCCCTCGGTGAATTGTTTTTCAAAGTCGATCTTTTGGACTAAGTGGTTGGTTACATACTTAGACTCAATCCCTAGTAATCCCCCCTCGAGGCTCTGCGAAAGGATGTGAGTGATCACACTTTTTTATAAGGCGGCTAGTCAAATATGATGTATTGACATCTTGGCTATGCATTAATGATGAGTCATTTACTTATGAAAGGAGACTCTTTGCAGCCTTCCCACGAAGGAGTAGAGTGTTATTTCGTTCATAACACGTTTGGATTTTTTCTGTCTTGTTCATCCTAAAAACTTAAACAAACTTAAATCTTAAACCAAAAGACTAATCATAAACTTATTTCAACTTTTCAGCATAATGTCTCTCAACACTTTCTCAACCATCATTTCCTCAAATAAACTCGAAGGCGAGAACTACGTAGACTTGAAACATAACCTCGACGTAGTCCTTACCGTGGACAAGCACAAATGGATACTCACCTAACTATTTCCTCAAACGAATGATGATTCGACACAAGAAGAAAACGACGCCTTGGCGGCCTGGCTCCGATCCGATGAGATTGCGAGGTGCTATATTTTGGCATCGATGAACAATGTACTTCAACAACAACATCGTGGCATATAGACTGCCGCAGATATGCTCTACAATTCCATGAGCTGCTTGGAGGCCAAGTGCCTCAGGCCAGGCAACAAGCAGTTAGACAGTTTATGAACTGTCGCATGAACGCTGGGACTCCCGTTAGGGACCATATGATCCTGATCATTAGTAACCTAAATGAGATGGAAATCCTAGGAACCAAAATCGATGGGGAGACCAAAATAGATATGATCTTGGAAAATCTCCCCGAATCTTTCGATACCTTCAAGCTGAACTACTCCATGAACAAGCTAGAGTACACTGTTAGGAGCTTCACACTGCTGAAGGTCTCACTAAGAAAAAGAGGACTCAAAGAGAGGTACATGCTACTGCCTCCACCTCTGGATCTAACAAGAGACCTCACAAGGCTGAGAAGAAGAACCAACCTAAGTTTCAAAACAAAAAGAAGCCCCGGGTTCCTTAGGTGGACAAGTCTAACGACAAGTGCCACTACTGCAATGAACTTGGACACTGGCGCAAGAACCGTCTTGCCTACCTCAAAACTAAGGAAAAAGGTTGTACTTATTACCGAAGCATGCTTAGTAGCTGATAATGTATCAATGTAGATTCTTGACTCCGCTGCTACTAACCATATTTGTTGCTCCTTGACTGGGTTCAGGAAAAGAAAAAGTTAAGAGGAAGGTGACTTTTGCTTCAGATGGGGTGATGGGAGCTCGGTGTCGGTGAAGGCTGTGGGATCTGTGACACTGTCTTTTGAAGACAGAACTTTAAATTTAAATAATGTTTATTTTGTTCCTTCCTTCGGTAAAAACTTAATATCTGTTGCTCGACTTTTTGAGCAAGATTATTGTTTAAAGTTTATAAAAAGTGGAATTCGTAATTATCTTTCATATTCTTTTGTCACTGATGGATGTATGAAAAATGCTCTCTTTAACATTTATCTCATGCAATATTCTCTTTTAGACACTGAAATAGATAATGATCTAGTTAGGGAGCCAAAAAGGATCAAACTTTCTTAATCCTCCGATCTCATAAAATCAACATATCTCTGGCACTTAAAACTTTGTCATATCAGTCTAGACAGGATTAAGAGACTTGTGATGACGGTCCACTCCAAGCCTATGCAATAGGTTCACTACCTACTTGTGAATCTTGTATAGAAGGAAAAATGACTAAGCGACCTTTCTCAGCTAAGGGTCGAAGAACCACTGAGTTGCTGGAACTTGTACATTCTGATGTATGTGGTCCGCTCAGTACACAGGCATGAAGAAGATATGAATACTTCGTTACCTTCACCGATGATTACTCAAGATACGGTTTTGTCTATTTTCTCAAACACAAATCCGAGACCTTTAACGTATTTGAGGTCTATTAGGCTTTACTGGAAAAAGCAAACTGGCAAACAGATCAAAACCCTTCGATCTGATCGAGGTGGTGAGCATATGTCTGGAGAGTTCGATGACTTTATTAAAGAAGAAGGTATCGCTTCTCAGTTTACAGGGCCTGGCACTCCTCAACAAACGGAGTGTCAGAGAGAAGGAACCGAACTCTAAAGGAGACGGTTAGATCAATGATGAGTTACTCATCACTCCATCTTTCCTTTCGGGGATATGCCCTCGAAACAACAGCTTACATTTTGAACCAAGTTCCGTCTAAAACGGTTTCTGGTACTCCTTATGAAAGATAGACTGGCCGTAAAGTTAATCTAGGCCACATCCGAATTTGGGGTTGCCCACCACATGTGCTAAGGGAAAAGACTAACAAGTTGGCTAGTGCGTCAGAATTGTGCCTGTTTGTGGGATATCCAAAGAAAACCAAAGGTTTCACATTCTATAGTCCCGAGGATGACAAGACTTTCGTTAGCACGAACGCTCGTTTCCTTAAGGAGTACTTTATGAAAGATGTAAAACCTAGAAGCAAAATTCTACTTGAAGAAAATTTGGGTGAGGATGCTTCTACCTCATCTGTAAGAACTGTTCTTACCCCAAATGAAACACAACCTAACTCATCAGAATTTCATCAAGTAGTACTTCGATGTAGTGGGAGGGCTTCTCAAAAGCCTGACAGGTCTTATAGAGATACTCTCGTAGCCGTCTCTTACATGGATGACCCTGTTTCCTACAACAATGCAATGGCTGGTTCTGAATCAAACATTTGGCTTGACGCCATGAAAGTTGAAATGCACTCGATGTATGTCAACAAAGTCTGAAAACTTGTAGACCTTCTCGAATGGATTAAACTCGTATGGTGTAAATGGATATACAAGAAGAAAAGGGGTCCGGATGGGAATGTCGAGACGTTCAAAGCACGACTAGTGGCTAAGGGTTATACCAAAAAAGAAGGGATTGACTATGAAGAAACCTTCTTGCCAGTCACGATGCTTGAATCCATCCATATACTTCTATCCATAGCTGCAACTCTCAATTATGAGATCTGGCAAACGGATGTTAAGACTGCCTTTCTGAATGGCTATCTTGACGAGCTCATTTACATGGCTCAACTAGACGGTTTCGTGGAAAAAGATCAAGAGACCAAGGTTTGTGAGTTGCTTAAGTCCATTTATTGATTATAGCAAGCATCTAGGTCATGGAATATTAGATTCGATGAAACTGTGAAAAGCTTCGGTTTTGATCAGTCAATAGATGAGCCATGTGTTTAAAAGTTAGTACACGAAGACAAAGTTGTGTTTCTATTAATGTATGTCAATGATATATTATTCATAGGTAATGATGTGGGTAACTGATCTGAGGTTAAGATCTGGCTAGCAAATCAATTCGATATGAAGGATCTAGGAGAAGCCGCGTACATTTTCGGGATCCAAATCTTTCGAGATCGGAAGAACCAGACTTTGTCGCTCTCTCAAGCATCTTATATTGAAAAGGTGATGGATCGCTTCTCGATGCAAGGCTCCAAGAAGGGGCAAATACCCTTTAGGCACAGAGTCTCATTCTCTAAGGACTAGTCTCCCAAGACTGCACAAGAGATTGAGGACATGAGAAAAATTCCTTACGCCTCAGCCGTAGGAAGTCTCATGTATACTATGCTTTGCACTAGGCCTGATATCTGCTTTGCGATTCGCGTAGTTAGTCGTTTTTAATCCAACCCTTAACCCGAGCACTGGATTGTTGTTAACTATATTCTTAAGTATCTTCAAAGAACTAGGAACTTGATGCTTACATATTCAGGTACTGACCTGACTATGACGGGATATACCAACTCCGATTTTCAAGTGGATAAGGATTCCAGGAAATCCACTTTAGGGTCTGTGTTCATCCTTAATGGTGGATCTATAGTTTGGAGGAGTATCCAGCAATCTTGCATTGCTTGTGAAGCATCCAAAGAGGCTGTATGGCTTAGAAAATTCCTTAAGTATTTGGAAGTCATTCCAAACGTCGAGGAGCCCATGACTCTTTATTGTGATAATAATGGGGCTGTCGCTAACTCAAAAGAACCTCGAAGATATAAGCGCTCCAAGCATATTGAGAGGAAAAACCATTTGAGTAGAGAGATTGTGCAGTGCGAAGATGTGGTGGTGAAGAAGATCTCAACGGTAGACAACCTGGCAGATCCATTCACCAAGGCCCTATCCAACAAGGTCTTCGACCAATATCGGGAGGGATTAGGGATGAAGAACAGATCACATCTTCTTTGAGTAAAGTGGGAGTTTGTTGTCAATGGTGCCTACAAGAAGAGTAGTAGTCATTTTTCATGTACATTTGATGTAATAAAGTCTCACGAAGACTCTTGCTTGTAACTGCTGAATTATTAATAAAAGTTGAAACGTTCATTCATTCTTCATTGTCTGTTTGAAGCTTTATGATAAACTATAGTCTATAGTCCTTAAACAAACCTAACAACAAATGAATAGTCAAATATAGATTTGCATGAACAAACTTTTCATGGTTTACTTAAAACGGTATATTCACAATCTAAGGATCAAGGGGCTATTGATCTCAGTATGATTGTTGAGAGAATCTATGATATCTGATTATGGGACATTGAGAGTTGGAGACTCTATAGTTCTTCCTAGGTATCTTCTGAAGGTACTGAATTGACCATTGCACTTCTAGAGACAGAAAAAGAACAAACCATTTAACCTCTTATGTCTAGAAGTCACTACGTATGAATTGCATCGTGCTTACCTCAATCCTGAAACGAGACATGTCATTTCATAGATTACGTATTCTCATTTGAGAAAGTCAGAGTTCTAGATTCACCATGTGATATAGACAAGACCTATTGGTGAAGTACTAAGTTATGAAGATGTCATGAGTAACTTTGTGAAGATCTCATACATATGGAATTCATGTACAAGATTGCTGAAATGCAATGTATATCACCTCATGATTTGTTCCTTGGAATGTGAATAAATGAACTGGCCAGTGTGTAAATTGAGTCATGACTCTTTTGGATGAATCAATGTGACTTGTTAGCTTCTCGTTAATACATCGTTTCTAACTTATTAACAAGCGACAAAAGAGTTGAGGAAATAGCAACTAGATTGGTAAAATGGTAATTTTGTAAATCTCATCTAGTTGATAATATTCATGAAGGGTAAACACAGATAATATTCAGTGGATCCATTCATTACAATGAATTAGAATTCATAAATAGAAAATATATTCATTTGAATCGAGAGATTTCAGTGTCAACTCTTTAGTGGAGTCAGTTGATATTAAGCTAGAACTTGGAAAAGGTTTGTGAACTTTTGAGTCCAAGTATGCTAGTTCAAGCTTTGTTGAATTGGATCCATGAGGTCACTACCACAATTCATTAGAGTAGGATTAGTTAAACTAGAAGCGAAGCCAAAACAAGAACTAGACAAGTTTTACGAAAATTGTCTAAAGGGTAATTTTGTCTTTTTGGGCATAGGATGGTATGAATGTCAATAAATAATTTTTTTTTAACATTTTCATATGATGACAAATGAAAGATGTCACACGGCCATGTGGAGAATATTGGGCTATGAGGATTGGATTTCATTTCATGGAATTTTACTTGAAATTCTTAATGGGCTTTTCTTATGTTGTCATGAACAAATGAAGAAACATCTAGAACGTCCTTCTAGAAGCCGAAACCGTCCAACATAGAGAGAGATGAGAGTTCATTTTATGCATTGATGTATGAAGATACTTGCCAAAAGAAAAAGAGGAAACAAATTTCCTCTACAAGGAATGCATATGTACGGCAAGAGTGATGCAAAACAAATGAGGAAACAAATCCAAGACTTCTAGAAGCAAGCTTGGACGTCCATGAGGTCGTTTTTAATGGTGCCCACAAGAAGAGTTGTAGTGTGTATTTATGTACATTTGATGTCATATAGTCTTACGAAGAATCTTGCTTGTAACTGCTTATTTATTAATAAAAGTTGAAACGTTCATTCAATCTTCCTTGTCTGAAGCTTTATGATAAAACCTTAGTCTCTTAGTCCATAAACAAACTTAACAACTTACGAAGAGACAAATGTAGATTTGCATGAACAATCTCTTGGTAGTTTGCTTAAAACGATATATTCGCAATCTAAGGGTCAAAGGACTATTGACCTCAATATGATTGTTAGGAGAATCTATGATGTCTGGTTATGGGGCATTGAGAGTTGGAGACTCTATAGTTCTTCTAGGTATCTTCCGAAGGTACTGAATTGACCAGTGCACTTCTAGAGACAAGATAAGAACAAACCATTTAACCTCTTATGTCTCGAAGTCACTACGTATGAATTGCATCGTGCTTACCTTAATCCTGAAATGAGACATGCCATTTCACAGCTTACGCATTCTCATTTGAGAAAGTCAGAGTTCGGCCTCACTATGTGATTCCGAACAGGGCCTATTGGTGAAGTACTAAGTTGTGAAGTTCTCATAGATATGGAATTCATGTACAAGATTGTTGAAATGCAATGTATATCACCTCATGCTTTGTTCCTTGGAGTGTGAATAAATGAACTGGCCAGTGTCCAAATTGAGTCCTGACTCTTTTGGATGAAACAATGTGACTTGAGGAAATAACAGTTAGAAGGGTAAAATGGTAATTTTGTAAATCCCGACTAGCTGATGATATTCATGAAGGGTAAACACTGATAATATTCTGTGGATCCACTCATTACAATTAGGTAGAATTCTTGAGTAGAAAATAAATTCATTTGAACCGAGAGATTTTCAGTGTCAACTCTTTAGTGGAGTCAGTTGACATTAAGCTAAACATGGAAAAGGTTTGTGAACTTTCGAGTCCAAGTGTTTAGCTCAAGCTTTGTTCATTTGGGTCCATGAGGTCACTGTCACGAATCACATCGAGTAGGAATAGTTAAACTGGAAGTTAAGTCAAAACAAGAACGAAAATTGTCAAAAGGGTATTTTTGTCTTTTGAGACATTGGATGAAATGAATGTCAATAAATTTTTAGACATGGTCATTTAATGACATGCATCACTCGGCCAAAATTAGATTTATTGGGCCTTGTGGATTAATTTCATTTCATAAGAATTTTATTGAAAATTCTTAATGGGCATTTTTCATGTTGTCATGAACAAATGGAAAAGCTTCTAGAAGCCTTTTCTAGATGGTGTTATAGGCGCCCAATACCCAAGAGAAAGAGAGAATATTTTGTGCATAAATGTATCAAGATACTTGTCACAAGAAAAAGAGGAAACAAATTTTCTATGCATGGCATAGAGAATTTTGGCCAAAGAGGGAGAGGATAAATGAGGAAACAAATCCATGTGGCATGAGTAATGCCTTACACACCCAAAAAGAAAAAGGGAAACAAGGGATTTGTTAATGAATATGTGATATTCAATATAGAAGAGGAAACTACCTTATTGAAGGTATGACCTCTCCTATAAATAGGAGCCTCATTCCTCTCATTTCATTCATCCCACATAAGTTAGAGATTGAGAGCCTCTCTCTCTAGTCCTTTTGACCGCCCCTCTCCCCTCTCTCTCTAGTCAATTTCGTTTTATTGTTTTGGCACCTAGGTCCTCATTTGACCTTGTGTTTAGCTCTACGACTTCAAGACTCGTTCTTAAGTCGTAGTGTTTAAAAGTGCCCACACACTAATTCATTTTCTCTCGAGTGATTTAGTGATAGAAACTTTCGTGGTTGCCCGAGTTGCCGAGGAAGGAAGAGAGACGTGCTGCGAGGGGAGACGAACGTTGCAACCTTTTTCCAAAAGCTTCTCAACGTTCAAGCGTCTAAAAAGGTTAGTAAACTTCTATGCTCATAATAGTTTTTATTTACATGTGCTTGCTCTTTGTTTAGGTTAGTAAAAACTGTTTTACTTGAAATTTTTTTTTTTAAAATTCCGCCGCTTAACGAAGCCTTAAACTTTTTCTTAAACCCTAGATCGATTCCAACAAATGGTATCAGAGCTATGGTCAAAGATATGCATGTCCATGTATTTAAAATTATGAGCTTGAAAATCGTTTTCGAAAGTTTACTAACTTTGTGACAAGTTAGAATTGTTTTCTTAGATTTTTTTTTAATTTATTGCTCTTGCCTTTAAATTAAAAATCATGTTGTTTTTCTATGAGTTTGGGATGTTATTAAAACACATTAGAGTAAGTTCTAAAAGTTTTTAATTTTTTATATTGAAAAACGTGTTTTAAAGGTTTTAGAAAATTTCGAGTAATTTTGTGACTAGTTATATTGTCTTGCTAGTTTCTTTTATTTACTTGAATCGTTTTATGCATGTTGTTATTTCTTTTATACCATGTTATTACCTTGCTAATAAAACACAAATAAAATCTTTAACAACATCCTAAAACGTTCCGTTACACTCGATACTTTTTCGCACCTAAAAATGACCTAGCTTTAATTATTTCTTTTTCTTCGAGCTGGAGTAAAACCCGCAGTAAAAGTAGCATAACTCTCTGTTCAGAAATCTAAATTTAATGATTATTGAATCAAATTAAAGCTCTGTCTGTCCTCTGTCCAATGCCACCGGTTTCAGGTCAAAAGGACATTGGAGCCGCCAGTTATGGCGATTTTACTCCGAGGTGCGCGGCTGTTCCGAAAGTCCACTTTTTTAGAATTCCGGATTTTCAGCCCCACTACCATGAGTTATAGAACTCTAATGAGAAAAATTTCTTGAGCAAAAATGTTTTTCATATGATTATAAACATTATGTGTAAGATTGAAATGTTTAGATTTTTGAAAGTTTAATTGAAATTGAATTTTTACAAAACTAGTTTGAATTTTGAAAAACCGTTTTTGTTTTCAAACTTGAAAACTTTTGTCATCCAAATCAAATGAGTTTTCAAAATGTTTTCATAACTATATCTATATCACATATGTTCAAAATCTATATGCTCTTGAAAATTTGAGTGGGAGGTCTCCTTGTAGACAAGCCGAAAAATAAAAGGATGTGTAATCTCAAACTTTCAAGTGTTCGAGTGAGTTGAAGTTCACACTTCCCTCATGCACTTTCCCAAACTAGAGAATAGGAAAAGATCCGAGTATGTCCCTTGTGCCTTTATGCACTAACACTGCTCTGAACATGAAGATCTAGGATTCTTTTCTAGTTGTCCGCTCTATCGCTCTATAACTAGGAAAACCGTTTCCAAACTTATAAGAGTCGATGTACCAACTCCAAAAACTAAGTGGGAGGGTTATATATGTTGTTTATAACCCACGATCCCCAACACTAATGAAAGAAGGAATTAACGTGGGACTAAGAGCCGCTCTTGCGACCCTCTCTTAAATGGGAGTACTCCAAGGCGTTTTTACTTCGATCATTGCTCAATGAGCTACGTCCGAGAGTGAAACGATGATGACGAGGCCTCCCCTTGGGGGATTGTTTTTCAAAGTTGACATTTTGGACTAAGTGGTTGGTTGCACACTTAGGCTCAATCCCTAGTAATCCTCCATTGAGGCTCTGCGAAAGGGTATGAGTGATCAAACCAATTTAAAAGGTGGCTAGTCAAAATTGATGTATTGACATCTTGGCTAAGCATTAATGATGTGTCATTTACTTATAAATGGAGATTTTTTGCGGCCTTCTCTTGAGGGAGTAAATTATCGTTTGGTTTATAACATCTTTGGATTTTATCAAGTCTTAAATAAAACTTAAATCCTAAACCAAAGACTAATCATAAACTTGTTTCAACTTTTTTAAGCAACATGTCTCTCAACCATCTCTCCATCATCCTTTCCTCAAACAAACTCGAAAACAAAAATGACGTAGATTCGAAACATAACCTCAATATCATCCTTACCATTAACAAGCACAAATGGGTACTCACCACCCCATGTCTTCCTCTGACGAATAATGATTCAACTCAAGAGGACAATGACGCCTTAATGGCCTGGCTTCGATCCGATGAGATTGTGAGGTGCTATATCTTAGCATCTATGAACAATATGCTGAAAAAGCAACATCGTGACATCGAGATTGCCGCCGACATGCTCTACAATCTCCTTGAGATGTTTGGAGGGCAAAGGCGTCAAGCAAGGCAACAAGCAGTCCGACAGTTTATGAACTGTCATATGAAGGCTAGGACTCCTGTTGGAGACTTTATGATACTGATCATTAGTTTTTTGAATAAAATGGAAATCCTAGGATCTGAGATTGATGGGAAGAATGTCATAGATATGATCTTAGAAACTCTCCCCGCATCTCTTGATACCTCCAAGATGAACTACTCGATAAACAAGCTAGAGTACACTGTTACCAAGCTTATGAAGGAACTTCACACTGCTGTAGGTCTCACTAAGAGAAAGAGGAATCAATGAGAGGCACATGCTACTGAGCAAAAAGTCTCCGCCTCTGGAACTAAGAAGAGACCTCACAAGGCCGATAAAAAGAACTGTCCTGCCTATCTCAAAGCAAAGGAACATAGTATTGTACTAGTTACCGAAGCATGCTTAGTATCTGATAATGTATCAACGTGGATTCTTGACTCCGCTGCTACTAACCATATTTGTTGTTCCTTGAGTGGTTTCAAGAAAACCAAAAGCTTAGATGAAGGCGAGTTCTGTTTCAAATGGGGTGATGGGAGCCTGGTGTCCGCGAAGGCTGTGGGATCTGTGACGCTGTGTTTTGAAGACCGCACTTTAAACTTGAATAATGTTTATTTTGGTCCTACCTTTGGGAAGAACTTAATATCCGCTGCTCGTCTTCTTGAGCAAGATTATTGTTTAAAGTTCATTAAGATGAAATTCGTATTTCGTTTCCTGATAATTCTTTTGTCACTGATGCATGTATAAAGAATGGTCTTTTCTACATCCATCCCACTCAACCTTCTCTTTTAGACACCGAAATAGATAACGATCTAGTTAGGGAGCCAAAGAGGATCAAACTATCCGAATCCTCCGATCTAATAAAATCAGCATATCTCTGGCACTTAAGACTTGATCATATCAGTCTAGATAGAATTAAGAGACTTGTGAGGGACGGTCCACTCCAAGCCTCTGCAATAGGTTCACTACCTACTTGTGAATCCTACATAGAAGGAAAAATGACTAAGCGACCTTTCTCCGATAAGGGTCGAAGAGCCACTGAGTTGCTGGAACTAGTACATTCTGATGTATGTGGTCCGCTCAGCCAACAGGTACGTGGAGGAGACGAATACTTCGTTACCTTCACCGATGATTACTCGCGATATGGTTTTGTCTATTTGCTCAAACATAAATCCGAGACCTTTAACGTATTTAAGGTCTTTAGGGCTTTAGTGGAAAAGCACACTGGCAAAGTGATCAAAACCCTTCGATCTGATCAAGGTCATGAGTATATGTCTGGAGAGTTCGATGACTTTCTTAAAGAAAAAGGTATCGCTTCTCAGCTTACCGCACCTGGCACACCTCAACAAAACGGAGTATCAGAGAGAAGAAACCGAACTCTTATGGAAATGGTTAGATCAATGATGAGTTACTCATCACTCCCTCTTTCCTTTTGGGGATATGCCCTCGAAACAGCCGCTTATATTCTGAACCAAGTTCCGTCCAAGACGGTTCCTGGTACTCCTTATGAACGATGGACTGGCCGTAAAGTGAATCTTGGCCACATCAAAATTTGGGGTTGCCCCGCACACGTGCTAAGGCAAAAGACTAGCAAGTTGGCTAGTAGGTCAGAATTGTGTCTGTTCGTTGGATATCCAAAGGAAACCAAGGGTTTTACTTTCTATAGTCCCGAGGACGATAAGACTTTCGTTAGCACGAATGCTCGTTTCCTTGAGGATGACTTTATGAAGGATGCAAAATCTAGAAGCAAAATTGTGCTTGAAGAAAAGTTGGGTGAGGAAGCTTCTACCTCATCTGTAAGAACTGTTCTTACCCCAACTGAAACACAACCTAACTCATCAGAATCTCGTCAAGTAGTACTTCGACGTAGTGGGAGGGCTAATCAAAAGCCTGACAGGTACATATCCTATGGAGACTCTCTCGTAGCCATCTCTGACATGGATGATCCTGTTTCCTATAGCCAAGCGATGGCTTGTTCTGAATCAAACCTTTGGCTTGACGCCGTGAAAGTTGAGATGCACTCGATGTATGTCAACAAAGTCTGGAAACTTGTAGACCTTCCTGAAGGGATTAAACCCGTAGGGTGTAAGTGGATATACAAAAAGAAAAGGGGTCCTGATGGGAACGTCGAGACGTTCAAAGCACGACTTGTGGCGAAGGGTTATACCCAACAAGAAGGGATTGACTATGAAGAAACCTTCTCGCCAGTCGCGATGCTTAAATCCATCCGCATACTCCTATCCATAGCTGCAGCTCTCGACTATGAGATCTGGTAAATGGATGTCAAGACAGCCTTCCTGAATGGCAATCTTGACGAGCGCATTTACATGGCTCAACCAGACGGATTCGTGGAAGAAGGTCAAGAGACCAAGGTTTGTGAGTGGCTTAAGTCCATTTATGGATTAAAGCAAGCATCTAGGTCATGGAATATTAGATTCGATGAAACTGTAAAGATCTTCGACTTTGAACAGTAAATAGATGAGCCTTGTGTTTACAAAGGCAAATATGTATTTCTGGTACTATATGTCGATGATATACTACTCAATGGTAATGACGTGGGTAAGTTATCTGAGGTTAAGGTCTGGCTGGCAAAGCAATTCGATATGAAGGATTTAGGAGAAGCCGCGTACATTCTGGGGATCCAAATCTTTCGAGATAGGAAAAATCGGACCCTGTCGCTCTCTCAAGCATCTTATATTGATAAGGTGATGGATCGCTTCTCGATGCAAGACTCCAAGAAGGGCCAAACACCCTTTAGGCATGGAGTCTCACTTTCTAAGGACCAGTCTCCCATGACTGCACAAGAGACTGAAGACATGAGGAAAATTTCTTACGCCTTTGCCGTAGGAAGCCTCATGTATGCTATGCTTTGCGCTAGACCTGACATCTGTTTCGCCGTTGGCGCAGTTAGCCGTTTCCAATCCAACCCTGGACCAGAGCACTGGATTGCTGTTTAGCATGTTCTTAAGTATCTTCGAAGAACTAGGAACTTGATGCTTACATACTAAGGTACTGACCTGACTATGACGGGATATACCGACTCCGATTATCAAGAGGACAAGGATTTCAGGAAATCCACTTCGGGATCTGTGTTCATCCTTAATGGTGGAGCTGTCGTGTGGAGGGGTATTAAGCAATCTTGCATTGCTGACTCCACAATGGAAGCAGAATATGTGGCTGCTTGTGAAGCATCCAAAGAGGTTGTATGGCTTAGAAAATTCCTTTAAGTATTTGGAAATTGTTCCAAACGTCGACGAGCCCATGACCCTTTATTGTGATAATAGTGGGGTTGTCGGTAACTCAAGGGAACCTCGAAGCCATAAGCGCTCTAAGCATATTGAGAGAAAATACCATTTGATCCGAGAGATCGTGCAGCGCGGAGACGTGGATGTGAAGTAGATCTCTAGCAGATCCATTCACTAAGGCCCTAGCAAACAAGGTCTTCGATTAACATCGAGAGGGATTAGGCATGAAGAACTACACACATCTTCTTTGAGTCAAGTGGGAGTTTGTTGTCAATGGTGCCCACTAGAAGAGTTGTAGTGTGTATTTATGTACATTTGATGTCATATAGTCTTACGAAGACTCTTGCTTGTAACTGCTTATTTATAAATAAAAGTTGAAACGTTCATTCAATCTTCCTTGTCTGAAGCTTTATGATAAAACTTTAGTCTTTTAGTCCATAAACAAACTTAACAACCTACGAAGAGACAAATGTAGATTTGCATGAACAATCTCTTGGTAGTTTTCTTAAAACGATGTATTCGCAATCTAAGGGTCAAAGGACTATTGACCTCAGTATGATTGTTAGGAGAATCTACGATGTCTGGTTATGGGGCATTGAGAGTTGGAGACTCTATAGTTCTTATAGGTATCTTCCGAAGGTACTGAATTGACCAGTGCACTTCTAGAGACAAGATAAGAACAAACCATTTAACCTCTTATGTCTCGAAGTCACTACGTATGAATTGCATCGTGCTTACCTTAATCCAGAAATGAGACATGCCATTTCACAGCTTACGTATTCTCATTTGAGAAAGTCAGAGTTCGGACTCACTATGTGATTCCGAACAGGGCCTATTGGTGAAGTACTAAGTTGTGAGAATGTCATGAGTAACTTTGTGAAGTTCTCATAGATATGGAGTTCATGTACAAGATTGCTGAAATGCAATGTATATCACCTCATGCTTTGTTCCTTGGAGTGTGAATAAATGAACTGGTCAGTGTCCAAATTGAGTCCTGACTCTTTTGAATGAAACAATGTGACTTGTTAGCTCCTCGTCAATACATTGTTTCTAACTTATTCACAAGCGACAAAGGAGTTGAGGAAGTAACAGCTAGAAAGGTAAAATGGTAATTTTGTAAATCCCGACTAGATGATGATATTCATGAAGGGTAAACACTGATAATATTCTGTGGATCCACTCATTACAATTAGGTAGAATTCTTGAGTAGAAAATAAATTTATTTGAACCGAGAGATTTTCAGTGTTAACTCTTTAGTGGAGTCAGTTGACATTAAGCTAAACTTGGAAAAGGTTTGTGAACTTTTGAGTC